>NC_088810.1:13151382-13751382 GCF_011386835.1 Chrysemys picta bellii
TTTTAGGGATGGAAGTGAGATTTTTTGGGGGGATGATAATTACCAGGGCCGCCTTCTTCCCTGTTCTGAAGATTGGTACTACATAGCTCTCCAGTTTTCCATGACTCATCAGCTTTACAGTAAGATCCTTAACTAATTCCTCAAGTAACCGAGGATGCAGACTACTGAGCAGCTGATTTTGATATGTTCCAAGTTTCCAGCTATTTCCTGGTTTTTATCTATTGCTATTTCCCTAAGGTCTTTATTACATCAAAAGGCCTCCATCACTCACCTGGGTCCATGGCCTCTTCAGGCCCTAGTGGGATTCACCTGCACAGCGCTGACCCCAGGATTGGGCCCATCCAATGCTCTTGTGGTAAAGAAAACTTTCCCATTGATTTCAATGGACATGAAATCAGGCCTGGTGTCCAAACTTTTGTTTAGTTATGCATATTATAGGAAGATTTTACAAGACCCTGTGGGCCTCAGCCATTCAAGAGTCTGTCTCTGTCTCTCCTCATTTATTAATGAACCCACTTTCACTGCACTGTTTTCTTCCCCCATGATGTCTGCAAAAGTCCTGGGCTAGTTTGGGTTTATTGGTGGCTATGTGGTGCTGCCTCTATCCCTTTCAGTGCATGGCTGGAGCTGCACCTAGATTATAGTATCTGCAAGGATGCTCCGTGCGCCTCCTCCCTCAAGCCCCCTCCCATCCTCTAGATGCCACCAAGCACTCCTCCCTCACCCACCTTCACTCCACATGAGTCAGAGGTACAAAGGGATCTCTCTTCTGTTCCTTATTTCCCCCCAGAGAGGCCAGTAACCCCTGTTACTCCCCTAAACATGGGTCAGAAACCTCCTTGTGCTCCTGCTGCCCTCTGGTTCGGACGCAGAGGCCCCATTTGAACACCATGCCCGGTGTCATCAGCAGGAGGGGCAGAGGGAAGGGACCTCATAGCAGTGGCTCTGCTGAGTTGTTTGCTGCTATGGACATCATCTCTCATGCCCAGAGCAAGAGGGCAAATGGCCCTGCCCCGGCCAGTGCTTGGTGTCTGTCATCCTGTACCCATTCAATGCACCAAACAGATTCCCCTTGCCCCCATTCAGTGGTGCCCTGCTCCCCTCACCCATTTCCTGCCCTCTTTGTGCTTACCTCTGGACCACCCCTAAGCCCCTTGTTATCTGGTGGCTTCCTCCAGGATGTCAAGAGGACCTGCCCAGGCAACAGTATGGTTGATTCTGGCACCTGGACTGGGCAGTCAAACAGCACACACCAATCCTCTCTTTCAGGGATCTCATCTAAAATCCCAGGGACAACTCTACCTCAGCAATTGTCTCTAGTTACACGAAGAGCTTGTCCACATGGCTCTGCAAATGAGATGACAGGACTGCAAATAGCAGCTGTGACAAAGTGGGACTGTTCTTAATGTTTCCTCTGAATACTGTGTGGGTGCCTCAGTTTCTGACCGACACTCTGTCGCCTAGCAACTAATGGCCAGGCCCTTCCCCCCCCTGCAAGGGATGCTAACGGTGTGGGAGAACAAAGAGGTCAGGTGACCTCCTGGCCCGGGAAAGGAACTCAGCAGAGAAGGAGGGGCTGGAGGGGGTTTCCGTTTGGAGCTGGCTGGGGACTAGGAGTGAGGGCAGACGTGTGTCTGGCTCACTGCCCCCCAAAATGGACCCAGCTGAGGGATCCTGTACCTACAAGCTCTGTTTTAGACCGTGTTCCTGTCATCTAATAAACCTCTGTTTTACTGGCTGGCTGAGAGTCACATCTTACTGCAAAATGGGGGTGCGTGCAGGTCCTCTGGCTTCCCCAGGACCCCGCCTGGGTGGACTCGCTGTGGGAAGCGCATGGAGGGGCATATGCTGAATGCTCCAAGGTCAGACCCAGGAGGTGAAGCCATGTGAGCTTCTTGCCCTGAAGACAGTTTGCTCCGAGGGAGAGGAGGCACCCCAAAGTCCTGACTGGCTTTGTGGGGAGCAGTTCCAGAGCATCACCCGGGAACTCGGTGACAGCAGTGCAAACCAAAGTTCTGCTCTGTAACTGCCCCATGTGGACACAGCTGTCTTGAACTAAAAGGTACCTAGTTCACATTAACATCTTCCTGTTTGAAGAGGACTACATTAACACAAACTAGGTACCTTTTAGTTCATGCCAGCAGTGTCTACATGGGGCAGTTAGAGCACAGTACTTTGGTGTGCATGGCAGTTCACACCCCACCCTCGTAGTCTGCCCTGTGGAACAGAATAGCCATAGCCCACGAGAGAGGAAACTCCCTTGTGATTTGTGATAGCTCCCCCAAAGTAAATACCTCACTGAACTAACAATGACACAGCTCTTCAAAGACAGAACACTGATCTCACCTTAAGGAAGAGAACTTGTGGGTTACGTTTTCAAAAGCACCTAAGTGACCTCGGAATCTAAAGGTCATCTACACTAGGCCCCCTAATCCCAGACTCTCCACCCTTTGCAGTTCCTGAGGAACAATGTGGTCACTTCTCCCTGCACCCCCACAACATACCACATGGCATCACAGGCCACATCTTTACCCTTACTTCTCCACACCAGGGACAGCGAGGAAAACCATAGCTTCCCATACACCAACTGCGGTGCTTCCAGGTCAGTGTATGTGTAGCCACAACACGGGACATTTGTGCACTGAAGTGGACAGAAATGTTTGCAGCCTTTCCAATTTTAAAGTTCGACTCAGTTAATTTATGTTAAGAATTTGTATTACAATGCCTGCATTGTTTTGCAAATTGTTTTTCTGCACTGTTTTTGGCACTCAGTAGACTTCTATTTTTGGAGAATAAAATTATCCGTATTAATTCACAACATATATTGCAAAATGCATAGTGGTACTCAAAGAAAAGAGTACTTGTAAATGTACAGCAAGCATCACTAATTCATAGCTTCAGGAGAACACTCAGCCATATTTATACATTTACAGCAAGCACACCACCAGTGATTTTCAACCTTTTTTCATTTGCAGACCCCTAAAAAAATTTCAAATGGAGACGCGGACCCCTTTGGAAATCTTAGACATAGTCTGCAGACCCTCAGGATCAAACATAGATACACACTCTTTCCCCTCTGAACTTTTTCCAAGATAATTGCTTACAGTTTGAAAACCACTGTTCTGTGGTACCAACAACCTTTCACTGACCCCTTAGACATACTTTGTGGATCTCCAGGGGTCTGCGGACCACAGGTTGAAAACCATTGCACTAGCTCCAGGCCCAGAGAACAGTCCAGCTCAGAACTACTGTGTCTGGCTGTTAAAATGCTCTTTCCAAGTCTCCCTCAGCAGCGTAACTCCACATTGGTTCTTGTAATGGCCCTTGTGTCTGGCTGTTCAAAGTCAGCCAGCAGCCACTCCACCTCAGCCCGCCCCCCGGTGGCAGCTTTTTCCCCTTTGCCTTGCAGATGTTATGCAGGACACAACAGGCAGCAATAACCATTGGGATATTTTTCTCATTGCGATCCAATCTAGTGATCCACCAGCAAATTTCAATCTACCAAAAGCACCTTCTCCTGTCATTCTGCACCTGCTGACTGAGTAGCTGAATCTTTCCTTGTTGCTGTTGAGATGGCCATTGCATGGCATCATGAGCCATAGGAGCAAAGGGTAGGATAGATGCCCCAAAAATCACTATTGGCATTTCAGTATCACCAATGGTAATCAGCTGCTTGGGAAAGAATGTCCCTACTCATAGTTGTCTGAAGTGTCTTGTGTTCTTAAAGATGCAAGCATCACGCACCTTCCCTGATCATCACACATTGATGTCAGTGAAGCATTCCTGATGGTCCATTGGTGCTTGCATAACCATAGAAATATAGCCCTTTCTGTTGAGGTGCTCTATGGCAAAATGAGCTAGGGCCAAAATAGGAAACGTGCTGTCTATTGCCCCACCAGTTTGGAAACCCCATTGCTGAAAATCCATCCACCATGTCCTACACATTGCTGAGAATCACAGTCCTGCACAGCAGATGAGTTAATGTCCCTACACATTTGCATGACAATTGCTCCTACTGTAGATGTTCCAACTCCAAATTGATTTCCCACTGACCAGTAGTTGGAACATCTACAGTAGGAGCAGTTTCCGGTGTGTGATCGCCACTCCCTACTCCACTGTCAATGCAGCTCTCATTCTGGTGTCTTGCTGGAGGGCTGAGATGAGCTCAGCACACAGCTCCAGGAATGTGGCCTTTTGCATCCCAAAGTTCTGCAACCATTGCACGTCACCCTAAACTTGCATTAGAATGAGATGCCAGGAGTCAGTGTTCATTTCTCGGGCTCAGAACCAGCGCTCCAACATCTACAGCTGCTCTGTGGATGCCATCAACCTTGAACTGTTCTTTACTAGGTCCCTTAGCAAACTGCCTGAGAAAATTGTCATGTCCCCCATTGTGGTAGTACTTCCTGAGGGTCTGCACTGACACAAGCACCCATGGTGAGCATGTGCAACACTGACACAGCACTGACACCTGAGTGATACACAAACCTTGGCAGCCGTACACGGATGTAATTTGTGTCAGCCAAAGTTTGTACTTTAGATATGGCCTCACAGTCAAACCCAGGGTGACTGTATTTAAACCCTGAATTTAGGCTTTGTTAACAGCTCCCATTCATCTTCTCAGAGAGAGCCCCACACAACTAGACCATGTACAGAGTTTCAGTTAAAACAGCTGCCAACCAAGCACTTTAAGCAGCCCTTTAAATCTTACATACCCAAAAGCTCCCTGGGCAGCCTTCCTCTATAGACTGCCACAGAGATTGACTTCTTCATGCTGCCTACACAGAACATGTGTAACAGAATGGGGGTTTCAGCCTCACACTTACATTCCTTGACTTTAGCACGGGTACATGCTCTTTCCCCTCTGATCTTTTTCAGAGACAATTGTTTAGTCTATAATCCAGCCTCAAATGTGGTGGGTGTCACTATAATCCTTCAGAACTGAACTGAAAACTCCCAAATGATTATTACTAGAGTAGAACCTAGGAGGCCCAGCCTGGATCAAGACCCCTGGTGCTAGGCGCTGTTCAAACACAGGACAAAAGGACAGTCCCTGTCCCAATGAGCTCACAATCTAAGGCACTGCATATGCTGCACTGCAGTGTGGGCTGCGTGAGCACGAATTGCAGAGCACACCAAACTTGTGCTCTAGCTCCCCCATGTAAATGCTGCTGGCATGAACTCAAAATACACCTAGTTCTCGTTAATGTAGTCCCTCTTTCAAGAGAACAATGTGAATGCATACTAGATACCTTTTAGTTTGCACCAGCAACATCTGCACAGGGCAGATACAGCCCAGCATGCTAATGTGTGCTGCAATTCATAGAATCATAGAATATCAGGGTTGGAAGGGACCTCAGGAGGTCATCTAGTCCAACCCCCTGCTCAAAGCAGGACCAATTCCCAACTAAATTATCCCAGCCAGAGCTTTGTCAAGCCAGGCCTTAAAAACCTCCAAGGAAGGAGATTCCACCACCTCCCTAGGTAACGCATTCCAGTGCTTCACCACCCTCCTAGTGAAATAGTGTTTCACACTATTCACAGTTCACACCCCTGCAGTCCAAACTGTGTGGCCGAGTCCTTGGCAATAATCTCTCACCCCTCTCCAAACCCTGCTTCCCTTCACTGTCTGGTCCAGGAATCCTGCTGGGGGCAGCACTCCAGGCTCTAGTAATGGGGACTAACTCTTAGCAGTCATCTGCTCTGACAGGGAATCTCACTTGTAGCCACAATGGCCAGCTTTTGAGCAGGTGTCTACTGGGAACTGCAGAGACTGGCATTATTTGCCAGGTTCATGTAACTCCTTCCTTAACCATCTCAAGCAGGGATGTAAAGGATGTGCTAATGACACCAGCAGATTGGGAGAAGGTGCAAATGTAACCAGTGGGTGGGCTAAAATTCACTTCACCACCCCTCTCCTAATGCTTAAACACTCCTTCTGTACAAAGCCACAAGGATACCCAGAATTCATTCACTGAAGATTTTCACCAAGGATTGCACAGCATCTGCCTCCCCCGTCAAATCCATAAAAAAACAAAAGGAATTAATTTAATTCTGAAGTACCAACTTCCTAAAAATTGTACAATGATAAGGAAATAATAATAAAAATTCTACTACATACTGTGGTTAGATGTTCAGCTGCATGTGTGTATTTTCCCTGTATGTTGCCCCAGCTCTGCGCAGACAGCCAGCACAGCAGACCTCGAGCAAACCACTCAAAGACCACACGATCCGTTAAGGTATGAAAGCACCAGGACAGGTTTACTATTGACAAAGCACGGTAATAGCACCTGGCAGACTCTCTGAGGATACTAAGACATGTATGCCTCTGACAATGGATGCAGCTGAGTGAATGGCAGGACTTTCCATTCCCACCTCAGCTGGACAAAGATACTCCCTGTGAGATACATCTTTATACCCTAATACAAACAAGTTACGTCCTGGCTCTGACATAATTAGTCACTTCCCCCTGACGTGGCTAGTTATCACCTTGTACATGTTGGTTCAATCAAAACATCTCTATTACAAACTGTCATCCTGACCTTATCTTTTAGGAGGGATCAGTGTGTTCCTGTTATCCTTGGGGAATGTTTTTGTACCATCCTTGATATTGGGGTGTTCTGGTACCACTTGATATCGGGATGTGTTTGCGTGAGTACTCTGTGACTAGCACTTCTTAGGAATGTGTATTTCTGTGATATCAGCCTGTTCTTGCCATATTCTGTGAGCAGATCCTGTGTCATACCAGGCCTCTGATACAAGGGGTTATGTCTCAGGCTCTCTTCCTACTACACATACTGGGCTATTTTTTAATCCATATACATAAATCAAAGAAACAAATTAAGTCTAAACAGGTCAGTCCCACAGAAACACAGAGAAAAGTAAATCTGAGTTTCAAAAACTTAAGTTGAATTCCCCTAAGTCTCAGCTAGAGCTTTTGTTCATCAACTCTGTACAGCCTGCTGACTCAACAGCACTGCAAGCATATCTTCCCTCCTCTCGCCAGGGCCGGCTCTGGCTTTTTTGCCGCCCCAGGCAAAAAAGCCTCCCGCCGCGCCCCCCCCCCCCCAGCGCGACAGGGGAGGGCGCCGAGCCCGGCCGCGGGCCGCTCTCCCCAACCGGCCGGAGCGCAGGGGGGAGGGCAGCGAGCCCTCTGCGACTCCGCTGGCGGCCAGAGCGCCGGGGGGAGGGTAGCGAGCCCGGCCGGGGCTCCGCTCTCCCCAGCGGCCAGAGCGCCGGGGGAGGGCGGCGAGCCCACTGCGGCTCCGCTCTCCCCGGCGGCCGGAGCCGGAGCACCACACCCCCCCCTCCAGGTGCCGCCCCAAGCACAAGCTTGGTGGGCTGGTGCCTGGAGCTGGCCCTGCCTCTCGCTTGCAGAAATCTCCAGCTGGAATCCAAGCGGACTCTTTCTCCTCCTCTGATGGACTGTGGAATTGTTCAGTTAGCTACTCAGCTAAACAATTAACCAACCAATCAATAGTCAGTATATAACCACATGGCACAATTACAGCAGGGCTTGCACATTCTGTGTGAGTGAATGTGGAGCCAGAGAGCTTTCAAAGGCAATGCCCATTGTCAGCTGTGATGCAGTTCTTTCTGGATACTGAGCATCTCCCCTGGGAAGTCTGTTTGCCCTGACTCTCTCTCTTTGATGCTTGTGTAACCCCCAAGGAGATTACCAAGATTCCTGGGGCTCTGTCTGGGCAGCTCAGGGAGAGGCACACTGTCCCTGGTAGGGAGGGGGAGCCAAGGCAAACTCAGTCTGCCCGGCAACCAATAGGGAGTGAGATGCCCCTCCCAGGGAGTTCAGGAAAGGGGAGAAGCCATTTTTTGAGTCAATCTGGAGCCAGCCAGGGCAAGGGAAGGACTAGTTGTGTAGGGAGCTAGTAAGTCCCAGGCCTGCATGTAGGGTTCCCCCTGAGAACTGGCCTCTAGGGACCTGACAGCAGATCCCTCAGCTGGGCTTTTCCTTCTCCACTGATGATTCCCAGTTTGTAGAGTTTTGCTGGGAAACTTCCCCAGCCAGGCTGAGTTAGCCCCCCAGCTCCCTAGGTGAGACCAGTCACCACAAGGTCAGCTCTGCTCTGCCTGCTAGTTCAGGGCTGCTGCCTGCTGTGTGTGTGTCTGGATGCTGGGCTAGGAGACTACAGTTTGGATTTTAGTACAGTTGTGTAATTTGCACCTTGAGCCCTTTACCCCTTTGTGGTGAGGGGAAATCCTGGGACCGAAGCAGCCTGATTCCTGCCTGAAGAGGATCCCTACCAGCAGAGATCAGCCCCTCTGCAGTGACTGAGGAGTCCAGAGTCATCTCTGAACCTGAGGATCATTCATGGAGTTTGTGAGTGCACCATCTTTTATTTAGTCAGTTAGGGAATTTGTTTTGGGGACCCCCTACTTCCTGAACTGAGTCCTCAAGCCAGGGAGTGAGGGTTTGGGGATTTTATAACCTGCTACATATTAAACCTGTGGAGGGATTTACCACCTTCTCCCACTTGTGAGTCCTTTGGGCTGTACTGAATCTGTCAGCCACACTGCTTAACCACTGCAGAGAAGATCTCGTGGTCATAAGTCATCAAGGGCCCCAGCAAAGTACGAGTACCAACGGGACACTAATCTTACATTTGCTACGTCAAGTCACGTGACTGGGGAAAGTCACAGGTATTATCAGTGTGGGCACCGGTGAACCTAACAATAGTGTTTTACCCTGTTATGTTATATTTGTCTCCTGTTTAATGTAATTATTGTGTTGAATATATTGTATGTGTTTGTGTTATTTCTTGGAAGTCTCCAACTCTCTGGCAAATAAGTGGGGGTTGCCCTGTGGTTAAAATTTTCCTCCCAAGCTGCCCTGGTGACCCTGCCAGAAAGGACCGAGGAGGGTTGAGGCACCGCCAAATAAATTCATAGGAAAAAATAAAGAAGATACACCCTGCTGAGTGACTGGCAGGATCCAGAAGAACCCAGACCTGTCCATCAAAACCTGTAAGCAGATTGGCATTAAAGAAGGTAACCGGGTGGAGAGGGGGCACTACACTTGCTTTCTCAGGAGTCAAGCTCTTGCCATTACCTCATGAGACCCATGAGAACAAACAAAACATCATGTAATGCCAAGACATGAGAGGATGCTGCAGCTGCCCCTGCTTTTCCTGGATCTCTGAGATAGGAATCCTAGCATTCTGTGGAGCAGGAGACAACTACCTGAGGATAGTGGAGGGTTTTGCAGTGTTAACTGCTGCTTTCTCTTGTGTCATAAATACAGCCAGAGCAGTTACATCCCGGAGGTGGGGGGAGGAGGAGTAATAGAGAGAGATCACTGGATAAGGGAT
This sequence comes from Chrysemys picta bellii, assembly GCF_011386835.1. Taxonomy (NCBI): domain Eukaryota; kingdom Metazoa; phylum Chordata; order Testudines; family Emydidae; genus Chrysemys; species Chrysemys picta. The sequence goes on from NC_088810.1 coordinate 13,160,709, forward strand.
TGAGTCCCAAAAGCAGCTACCTCTCCACAGCTCCAGTAGATGGAGGCCTGGCAGGGATGGTCCCTGCTGCTCCCTAGCTCTCCCACATGGCAGTCTGTAGGAATGCTCCTTGCTGCCAGCATTGGCACATGGCATACTTTCAAAGACAACTCCCAGTGGCCCTGGCTACTGGCATAGGAACTCAGGGAAGGGTAGGAGGAAGGAGGGGGATGTTTCTAATACACAGTATGTAGGGTAAGCACAAGAACCAGTCACTAATTACAGGGCAAGCAAATTATTCCGGTAACACCACAAATGAGAGCATATGTCTGATAAACCCATCTCTAAGGGGAGCAGACCCAACCTCCTCAAGCCCTTTATCTCTCTGGTGGCTTGGGGATTAGCAGCTTCCTAAACCATGCTACAGACTCCATAGTAAAGGGTGTTTTCCATTATAGTTTTCCATTATAAACCTGATTTCACACCCTACATTCCTCAAAATAAGTCTTTGCACTTTAATTTCACACGTTAGCTGTGGCCAGAGCAGAATTCTGGCAGCACTTGAGATGAAGGGGGTGCTAAGATATGGGACTGAGAAGAGAAGAGGAGAATGGTCTACAAAAGCCACGTTTTAGAAACATCTCTGCTGAGAAGCAGCTCAGCCTTTAGCTCTTGTTGGTTCATTGCCGACTTCGGAATGCTTGAATGTTCTGCCAGGCCCTGCTGGACGTCTGAGAGCTCCCCCTGAAGGGTGGGGCTGGGATCTCCTAAAGGACTGAAGGGAGGTACATTCCCAAATCCTGCTGAAATTCAGTGGCTGTTCAGTGCCTATTTCCCTATTAAAGGTGTGCTACTGAAGTCAGCACAGTTCATGCCTGTGATGAAGGTGTGATGCTTGGCATAGCTGGCAAGATTAGTCAATTCATCTTCATAGATTTGAAGATCAGAAGGGACCATTGTGGTCATCAGCTTCTGTATAACATAAACCAGAGAATCTCATCAAGTGATTCCTTCATCAAGTCCATCACTTCTGGATGAGCTAGAGCTACAGATTTACATCAGAATGTAAAGATCCCAGTTGATGGAGAATACACCACATCCCCCTGGGTAAGTTGTTCCATTGGTTAATAAAGCTCTTACTGTTTAAATTCCACTTATTTCTACTCAGAATTTGATGATCTTCAGTTCCAGCCTTGGATTTTGTTCTGTCTTTGTCTACTAGATTAAAGAGAAATCTTCTCCCCAGGTAGTTACTGTGACGGTATTTTCCCTAATGTTTTCTATCAATATTGTGTGTGCCTCAGTTCCACTGTATGGTGCATGGTTAACTAGGTGGTAAGAAAAGGTTGTTTATTTGGTGCAGAGACACAGAGATTGAGGTGATCATGGGGCATGGGCTCCCATACCCGTGGGTTTTGCTCGAGCTTTCAGATTGGATGATTAAAACCTTTTAAACTGGAGGACAGTGAATGGGAGTAATGCACTTTCTGGCACCAATTTTCACCCAAATCATCATTTGTTACAAGGTTGGGATTATGAAACATGATTGCAAAGACCCAGTGGTGTCCAGACACCCATGAGTATGGTAACTCCACAACACTACTGAGTTGGACTGGGCTCCACAGATGAGGACTTGTGTATTTCCACCACCACTGTAGGTACAGGTAGAATTTCTTCAGCAGCATAGAAAAATCTCATATCTAACAGTTTACTATCCAGAGCTGCAAATCTAAAATGTCACCTTTATGTAGACCAAACCATTTAGCCAACAGCTGATTGCACTCTCTAAAACTTCTGGGTGATGTTCCAGTTCCCAGAAGAGACAGCCAAGTTTTCCAAAGCTGATGTTTCCCTCCCCATGACTACAGGATTTTGCAATCTGCCTGATTTTTTAAACATCCTCAGGAGTTTGCTCTTTTACATTTGTAATTTTTTGTTAATTCTCATGCCAACTCTTCAGGGAAGGTTTTCAGTTTGATTGGCATAATATATTGTCTTATTTGTAGCTACTTAAATGTATTGTTTTGACATCACGCTTCTTTTTCTATTTAATACATAATTCATTGTGGAAAATTATGGTCTTTTACAGAAATAAAACCATCTCCAGTAATTTCTTATACTTTGATTTTCAAAAGCTTTTTAGAAACAAAAACAAAAGAAATTCACCAATAAGCCGTCATTACAATTGTTGTAAGAGGGTACACAGAGTTCTTGTGCCCTGGCTAGGACCCCAATGCTGTGCAGCATACTGTCCTAGTAGTGTCCCTAGAAGGAGGTCCCACCTTCTTAGGCTCTGTTTACACTACCACTTATGTCGGTATAACTTATGTCGACAGGCCCTCTCAGAGGTCCAGAGAGGCCCGGGCCACTTCCAGCTTTTGAGGCTCCTAGCCATAATAAAAATAAAAAATGATGACACATGGTCTAATCTTGTGCCATCAGAACCAGTATGTTTTTATTAATATTTATGAACATTTTTAACTCTTTAATATGACAAAATCTATATCAGTTAACCAAAAAATTATGTCTTTTACCAAATCACATCTCTTATTTGCTTAACTCTGCAGCTCTAAGCTGAGAGAGTGTGTCACACTTTGGTCCGATAGGGATGTGCATAAAAACAAGCTGCAAAACTTATCAAATGCCAAAAAATGAACAAGTGTCTAAATTTGAGGCCCCCTTTGAGCTTGAGGCCAAGGCCAAATGGCCCTCCTGGCCCCCTCTCTGATTGGCCCTGTATGTCGCTCAGGGATGTGAATAAACCCCCCCGGCAGAACAACACAAGTTACACCGACATAAGCGCCTATGTCGGCAGAAGAGCTTCTCCCGCTGGCAGAGCTGCCACCGCTCTTTGGGGTTGAATTAATTATGTTGATGAAAGAGCTCTCTCCTGTCAGCTTAGACCAGCCACACTAGAGATCATCTGTGTGGCTGATCTAAGCTGCAACTGCACCGATGTAAGCTCTCTAGTGTAGACATAGCCCAAGTCAGCTTAGAAAGACACGGCCTGCTCGGAGATAATTAGAGGTAGCTGAGCCTCTTAGCAGGGGTTCTCATAAGAATTTTTTGGTGGCCTCAGAGTGCAGCCACCAACTCTTGCTGGTGGCCGCTCTGACAGTTTTTCCTAAAATACTCAATTAATTTTAGGAAAAACAAATAAATATGCACATATCCACATCCAAATCATTGTCATTTATTTATGTAGGGTTTTTTCGCAGACTCAATGATCAAAATAATGTACAGTTTTCTCTGTTCTTTACTGGACCTAAACAGAATAGAAACAAATACTGTGCTTTGCATGTTCTTGTCCCTTTTTGTTGTTGTTTCTTTTGCTTTTTTGGTTGCTATTTTTAAAGACTTGCTAGCTAATAAGTCTGTTTCTGTGAAAAGTGATATTTGTATTTTGTTAATACCACTTTTTACAGCAGCAGACTTGCTAGCTAGCAGGGAGGCAGTGAAAAGTGATATTAACAAACATACAAATATCACTTTTCACAACAGACTTACTCAGCCCTGACAAGTTGGGGGACAAATTAAGCCCTGGATGGGGAGGTGAGTAGGGAGGCAGCTCGGGGCCAGGAGTGATTGGATAGGGCGTGAGTCCGGGGACCGGAGCCCTCCAGCTCCACAGCCAGAGACTGGTGCTGGAGGACACAGTGGAGGCCGGGGGCGAAGTGGGGTGTGTGATGAGCTTGGGGTTGACAGTCACTGATGCACAGCTGGGGGCTGGATCGCATGGCCCCATGGGTGGAGTCCAAAACCCTGCAGCTAGGGGTCAGAGCCCACTGCCGCACAGCTAGCACAGAAAGCAGCGGGTGTGTGTGCGGGGGGGGAAGGGGGCGGGTAAGCCTAGGCCAGGGCTCAAAGCCCATGGCCAGAGGATGGAGCCCACTGCCTACTGCCCGCAACCTCAGGTCTGAAGCCTGAGCCCCACCGCCTGCCTGTTCCTCCAGCATTTGTGGCTCCAGAGGGGGACAGGGCCCAACCCCTACTGGCAGCCCTGGAGGAAGGGCCACTGCTTTGGCCCCCCCCCCCCATCACCACCCAGAAGGCTGTGGCCACACAAAAAGCCCCTGGTGGCCGCATTTGAGAAACGCTGTCTTACGGTATGTCTACACTGCAATTAGGCACCTGCAGCTGACCTGTGCCAGCTGATTTAGGCTCACAGGGCTTGGGCTAAGGGGCTGTTTAATTGTTGTGTAGACATTTGGCACCCACGTTCTGGGGCCCTCCGACTCGCAGGGTCCTACAGCCTGGGCTCCAGCCCGAGCCAGAACATCTACACTACAATTAAAAGTCCCTTAGCTCAAGGCCTGTGAGCCCGAATCAGCTGGCACGGGCCAGCCGCGGGTTTTTAACTGCCATGTAGACATACCCTTAGACTAGGCCTATGCTACAGACCCTGTGCCACCAAAGCTCGAAGTTTTTCTGCCAGTCCATGTCTACACAACTGTTCTACCATGGCATAGCTGCAGCACTGCAGCTACGGCGCTGTAATGCTGTAGTGTAGACACTTTTTATAGCAACAGAGGGGGTTTTCCATCAATGTGGGTAATCCACCTCCCTGGACGATGATAGCTTGGTTGATGGAAGAATTCTTCCTTTGAGCTAGCCACATCTACACCAGGGTTAGGTCGGCATCGCTACAATGCAATGTGGGGTGAGTTTTTCACAGCCCTGAGCAATGGAACTAGGTGAATCTAAATTTTTAACTAGAGACAATTTTAGCTATGCTGACAGAAGCACTCTTTTGTCAGCATAGCTGCATCTACACTGGGGGAGTTATCAGTCACGCCTGTTTTTTTTCACACCTCTCACTAGCTATGCCTGTGTAAGCAGGGTCTGAATGAGCTCTCCCCTGACTGCTAGTGATCAGCTGGAGCAGGGAAAAGGCTTTGGGACCAGACTGTATTTACATGAACACACCCACTCTGCCTAGTTATGAGCAGACAGAGCTGTGTTGTCAAAGTGTTCAACTTCGGCTAGTGTTGAGTTACAAATCATTTTAATATTGAATACAGGGATAATGAAATGTTGTTATCCTTATTGTATGAGTAAAGGGCAGCAGAACTGTACTTAGCTTGTCCTAATTGAGGGGGTCGCCCAACCTCAACTAAACTGAACTCGCTAAGCAGGGGGCCTCTGTGAAAGGTAAGAGGGGGTGGGGACAGGTGTCCCTGCTGGGAGGTGTGGGCTATGCCTAAGGGGCCCAGGTCTGGTTTAATCTGCCCCTCCCCACTGTTTAAAGACAGAACTAATTAAGGCTCCATTAGGAGTCTTTTTGTTTTGCTGAGTGATTCCTAGAGCTGAAATCACCTGTTGTGGGACAGAGTTTCTGCCCAGCCTGCTGCAGCAGTGAACTTCCCCCACTAAAATTACTGAGTGCTGAAAATCATGAGAGCTGGGTGGAACCTCAAGAGACTGAACTGCAGAGGTCACAGTAGAGAAGCAGGTGGCAGCAGAAGGTAACGGTGTGCATCAGTGACAGCCAGTGGGGTGGGTGGCCAGTGGGGCAGCTGATAGAATGGAGCGCTGAGCAGCTGGTGGGGAAGCCATCAGAGCAGTGAGTGGCCAGCAGGCTGGAGTGGTGAGTGGCCAGCAGGGTGACCAGCAGAGTGGAGCAATGGCAGAGTTTGGATGGTGGAGAAAGCAAGGTGCCTTCTCCCCTCCCACACTTTCAGGGTGGAAGGTGAACTCACGCAGATACACCTCTGAACTCTGGGTCTTCACTGACCAAGGACAACCACTGTGAGTGGGGTGTGGAGGAGGGAGAAGGGAGGGGCATGTTAAAGGAACTTTCAGTTGTTGGACTCAAGAACCTGAGGCAAAAGACACTGCCTAACGTACTCTGGAATGGGTGTTTTGATCACGATTTTATATTTATGAATCCTGCTTGCGGCGTTTGTCCTAATTAATGCCAGGTTACTTTCCTCCTTTCATTAAAAGTTTCTTTTCTACACAACAAAGTTAAATCAACCTAATTTAAGTCAACATCCAGCTGCCACAGAAATGAAGTCGGTCGAGCGCGTGCACACCTTGCTCATTGTGTCAGTGGAGTGTATCCTCACTAGCAGTGCTTGCACCGATGCACAGAGCAGTGCACCATGGGCAGATATCCCACAGTGCAACTAGCTGCAGGGGATTTTGGGATGGGCTTGCAATGCCTCATGGGATCAAAACATTGTCACAAGGGAGAACATGGCTTCCACCTCCCATAATGCACTTTCCTTCCTCCCTCCCCTGTTACACTGCTCTACAGCCAAAATGCTTCTGAAATAAATGTAGTCAAACTTTACTAATTCTGGGTCACTGAGAACGAAAATGATGCTTAAAATTGTTGATTGGCTCTAGTTTTCAAGATATGTTATTGGGTCAGTATATACGACCCTTGACTTGGGAATGGCGGAGGATACGTGAGTTATAAAGGGAAGGGATCTCAATTTAAACCAGAAATGACTAAAATACATCTTTGCCTGGATCTATGAATAAATCTATGACTGGGTTTGGACAGTACTTGCTTTTTAGGCAAAACAATGAATGATGCAATCTGAAGCTGGTATTGCGTCATACATGATATGAATTGCATCATGTTATTCCTAGAAGTCATAGATGATGCAATCATAACGAAGCTTACATCACTCTGCTGAACAAATTGCCCTATATCAGTGTGACGAACTGGGACTGTTCTTACTGTGGTCTGTGAATGCTGACAGGGGAGTGTGGCTAGGATAGTCTGCATTGGGGGATGGGAGACTGCCCGAAGGAGAATACCTGAGCATGTAACATGAGAACCCAGGAAGGGGTTGGAGGCCAGGTGACACCTTGGCCCGGGAAACTGAACAAAGGCTGTGGGAGGGGTCGCTGAAGGCAGAGTGTTGGAAGCTGGCTGGTGAGATGGCTGGGAGGCAGAGATGGCTCTGACCTCCCAAGGGGGGCTGGGATGCCCTGGGACCCCAAGATGGACCTAACTGAGGGGGGTCCTGTTGTCTGTGCCTGCAAGACCTGTCTTGGACTGTATTCCTGTCATCCAAATAAACCTTCTGCTTTACTGGCTGGCTGAGAGTCATGGTGAATCGCAGGAAGCCGGGGGTGCAGGGCCCTGAGTTCCCCCACACTCCGTGACAATCAGCTCTAGAAATCATACAGTGTCGTGCTCTCTTATTTGTCAGTGTTTGATTTTGCAAAGGGACACATTTCTGTCTATCCAAAGTGAGCAGAGATGCCTCGTACTTGTGTGAACAGTGCAGATAACTTCTGCTATGTTTGTGGTGAAGTGACTTTTGCATCACAAAAGCGCATATAACCACTATGGTTAAGAAAGCCTATCACCTTTATTTTGGCTGCAAAATTGGAGATGAGGACAAGAGGTGGGCCCCACACATATGCTGCAACACTTGTGCAACAAATCTTCGCCAGTGGTTGAACAGGAAAAGGAAATCTATGCCTTTTGCAGTGCCAATGATTTGGAGAGAGCCAACAGATCATACCAGCAATTGTTATTTCTGCATGGTGCCTCCAGTTGGGAAAGGTGTGTCAAAGAAGAAAAAGTGGACTGTGCATTATCCAAACATTCCATCAGCTATACGCCCAGTACCCCACGGAGAAGGACTGCCAGTTCCTGATGCACCAGAATCATTCTCACTTGAGTCAGACGAGGAAGAGGAAGAGGATGAAACTTCTGGTCCTGAACCATCAATGTCACAGGACCCACATTTTCTCCCATCCTCCTCCTCTGAACCACACCTCATAACACAAGGTGAATTGAATGACCTTGTCAGGGATTTGGAACTACCCAAGAGTAAGGCAGAGCTGTTGGGCTCCAGACTACAGCAGTGGAATCTCCTGGCAGGTGATGTTAGGGTTTCCAAGTTCCGTGACCATCAAAAGGATCTTGTCCCATTCTTCTTCATGGAAGGTATTCTTGTAGCCTGCAACAACATCGATGGTGTGATGGCAGCCCTCAACATCGTTCACGATCCAGATGAGTGGAGACTGTTCATTGATTCATCCAAGACGAGTCTTAAAGCTGTTTTACTGCATAATGGCAATGTTTTGCCATCAATTCCAGTTGGTCATGCAGTCCATATGAAGGAAACCTATGACAACATGAAACAACTTTTGAGGTGCATTAAACTATGACCAACATCAGTGGCAGCTTTGTGGCGATTTGAAGGTTGTTGCTCTCTTGCTTGGTCTGCAGACTGGATACACAAAGTACTGCTGTTTTCTCTGCGAATGGGATAGTCGTGCAAGAGATTCCCACTACATCAAGAAAGATTGGCCACTCCGACAGTCATTGGAGCCTGGGAGGAAAAGTGTTCAGCATCCACCACTTGTTGAATCAAGGAAGATTTTGTTACCACCCTTACACATCAAGCTGGGTCTGATGAAGAACTTTGTCAAGGCCATTGACAAAACACAAGCAGCTTTCAAATATCTCCGTGGAAAATTTCCAAGGTTAAGTGAAGCTAAGATAAAGGAAGGTGTCTTTGTTGGTCCTCAGATTCATGAACTTCTTCGAGATGATGCATTTGACCATGCACTGCGTGGCAAGAAAAAGACGGCATGGAAAGCCTTCCAGTTAGTGGCAATAAATTTTCTCGGAAACAACAAGGCAGACAACTACAGGTTGTTGGTGGCATACAAAAGCCTTGGTTGCAACATGTCACTAAAGATACATTTTTTGCACTGTCATCTAGATTTTTTTCCACCGAACTGCAGAGCAGTGAGCGACGAGCACGGCGAGCGATTTCACCAGGACATTGCAACAATGGAGAAACGCTATCAGGGCAAATGGAGCCCATCAATACTTGAAGACTATTGCTGGACAGTGACAAGAGATGCTCCATTTAATGAATACAAGAGACAAGCCAAGAAGCGCCGAGTAGACACTGAATAGGACTAAACTATGTACATAATAGTTTTTTGCCTTTTGTTTCATAATAAATTTTATTTATATAACCCTTTTGCTGATTTTTAAAGTGTTACATAAACAGGACAGGTGAAATATTATCATGTAAAGCAACCATAAACACACGAAAAGACCTAGATTTACAATTTATGATTAAAACTCTACTATCTACACAATATACATAGACATAAAATGTAAAAACTTAAATATCTTAGAAACAGTAGCCAATCAGTTGTTTTAATTGTCATATTTGAATTCAGCACATCAAAATACATAATAAATAGCACATTTTATCTCTGAAGCAGACGACTTCTCAAAAATTGTAGACCAGTGTTATCAAAGGCAAACAACCCATGTTTTTTCACACCTTTTTTCGAAAGCCTGCTTAGTCGTACGAACGCCATAGCCCGAAAAGCACAGACCTCACTTAGCTGTGCACTTTTGCTGTGAGCATTCCAAACACCTCTTGCCTATCCCACAGTATTTCCAGAGCTGTGACAGGAGCCACCGCGTGGAACATTGTGGTGTCCTTCAAGCAGCCCTGCTGCAAGCCATAGAACAAAGCAATTCCCAGTTGCTGCTGGCCATCACGCAGCAGCTGAAAATGGTGGAGCACTGTTTCTGGTCCCAGGAAACAAGCTCTGACTGGTGGGATCACATTGTTATGCAGCTATGGGATGATGAGCAGTGGCTGCAGATCTTTCAAATGCAGAAGGAACTTTGTGCAGAGCTTTCCCCAGCCCTGAAGCACAGCAACGCTAAAATGAGACCTGCTCAAACAGTGCAGAAGTGAGTGGTTATCGCTCTGTGGAAGCTTGCAAAGCCAGACTGCTAGTGAGGGATCAATTCAGAGTTGGTAAATCCACCATGGGAGCTGTTGTGATCCAAGTGTGCAGGGCCATTAATCGACTTCTGATAAGAAGGGTAGTGACTCTGGGCAATGTGCACAACATCGTGGATGGTTTTGCCACAATGGGGTTCCCTAACTCTGGTGGGGCAATAGATGGCATGCTCATCCCTATCTTGTTACCAGACCTCCTTCCTAAACAGTACATAAATCGTAAGGGATACTTTTCAGTGGTGTTGCAAGCACTGGTGGATCACAGGGGGCATTTTACTGACATCCGAGCAGGTCAGGAAAGGTGCATGACCTGTGCATCTTTAGGAACACAGGTCTGTTCAGAAAGTTGCAATCAAGGACTTTCTTTCCAGATCACAAAATAACCATTTATGGTGTTGAAATGCCAATATTGATCCTGGGAGACCCAGCCTACCCCTTGCTCCCATGGCTCATGAAGCCGTACACAGGCAACCTGGACAGCAGTAAGGACCAGTTCAATCATAGGCTGAGCAAGTGCAGAATGGTGGTGGGATGTGCCTTTGGACATTTAAAGGGTGGCTGGCGCATTTTGCTTATTAGGTTAGACCTCAGTGAAAGCAATATCCCCATTGTTATTGTTGCCTGCTGTGTGTTCCACAATATCTGTGAGACAAAGGGAGAGAAGTTTCTGCAGGGGTGGGGGCATGAAGGTGGATAGGCTGGCAGCTAATTTTGAGCAGCTAGATATAAGGGCAATAAGAAGAGCCCAGCAGGGAGCTCTGCAACTCCAGGAGGCTTTGAAAACCTGTTTCAGTAATGAGCCACAATAATGTGTGCAGTGGCACACATAAGTGTATCTGCATTGTGCCTTCCCATACCATCCCCTCCACTGCATCAGTTTCCCTGTACCTCCCCTTCACCCTCCAACCCCCCTGTATAGAATAAATAAAGAGCATTTCATTCTCAAAACATTGACTTTTATTGCACAAACATAAAGCAACTGAAACACCAGGAAAATAATTTAACCTTGGGCAAACAGTGGGATAAAATTGGAAGGGGAGAAACCAAGTCAGCCTGTCTGTGAAAGCACAGAAGTCTTGCCCATCAAAGGTCTTCAAACGGCCGCATTTTGTTCTTAGTACCCTTCCCCAATATTGAGTGGAAGGGACACTGCACCTCCTCCCCCCACCCACCTCCTGAAATGTTTGGGGGAGGAGGATTGGGAATAGGGTGATGTTTGCAGGCTGCAGAGGGAGTCTAGCCTCAAAATGTTTTTCTTGAAGCTCAACCAGACACCTCAACATGTCTGATTGGTCCCTCTTAATGCGCAGCATCTCATCCTGCATGGCCTACTAATGCTCCTGGGATGCTCTCCTGCTCTCCGTGTCCATGTCCAGTTTTTCAGACAATGAAATCTTCTAGGATCCGAGCTCCATGTCAGCTGTCCAGGAGGCGTTAATTATCTCGCTGAACACAGAATAATAGAATATTAGGGTTGGAAGAGACCTCAGGAGGTCATCTAGTCCAAAGCAGTATCAACCCCAACTAAATCATCCCAGCCAAGGCTTTGTCAAGCCGGGCCTTAAAAACCTCTAAGGATGGAGATTTCTCCACCTCCCTAGGTAACCCATTCCAGTGCTTCACCACCCTCCTAGTGAAAAAGTTTTTCCTAATATTCAACCTAGACCTCCCCCACTGCAACTTGAGACCATTGCTTCTTGTTCTGTCATCTACCACCACTGAGAACAGCCTAGCTCCATCCTCCTTGGAACCTCCCTTCAGGTAGTTGAAGGCTGCTATCAAATCCCCCCTCACTCTTCTCTTCTGCAGACTAAATAACCCCAGTTCCCTCAGCCTCTCCTCGTAAGTCATGTGCCCCAGCCCCCTAATCATTTTTGTTGCCCTCCGCTGGACTCTCCAATTTTTCCACATCCCTTCTGTAGTGGGGGGACCAAAACTGGATGCAATACTCAGGTGTGGCCTCATCAGTGCCGAATAGAGGGGAATAATCACTTCTCTCGATCTGCTGGCAATGCCCATACTAATACAGCCCAATATGCCGTTGGCCTTCTTGGCAACGAGGGCCCACTGCTGACTCATATCCAGCTTCTCATTCACTGTAATCCCCAGGTCCTTTTCTGCAGAACTGCTGCTTAACCAGTCGGTCCCCAGCCTATAGCAGTGCAAGGGATTCTTCTGTACTAAGTGCAGGACTCTGCACTTGTCCTTGTTGAACCTCATCAGATTTCTTTTAGCCCAATCCTCCAATTTGTCTAGGTCCCTCTGGACCCAATCCCTACCCTCCAGCATATCTACCTCTCCCCCAAGCTTAGTGTCATCTGCGAACTTGCTCAGGGTGCAATTAATCCCATTATCCAGATTATTAATAAAGATGTTGAACAAAACTGGTCCCAGGACTGACCTCTGGGGCACTCTGCCAACTAGATATTGAGCCGTTGATCACTACCTGTTGAGCCCGACAATTTTGCCAGCTTTCTATCCACCTTATTTCATCCAATCCATACTTTTTTAACTTGCTGGCAAGAATACTGTGCGAGACTGAATCAAAAGCTTTGCTAAAGTCAAGATATATCACATCCACCACTTTCCTCATATCCACAGAGCCAGTTATCTTATCATAGAAGGCAATCAGGTTGGTCAGACATGACTTGCCCTTGATGAATCTATGTTGACTGTTCCTGATCACCTTTCTCTCCTCCAAGTCCTTCAGAATGGATTCCTTGAGGACCTGTTCCATGATTTTGCCAGGGACTGAAGTGAGGCTGACCAGTCTGTAGTTCCCCGGGTTCTCTTTCTTCCCTTTTTTAAATATGGGCACTATATTTGCTTTTCCAATTGTCCGGGACCTCCCCCGATCGCCACGAATTTTCAAAGACAATGGCCAATGGCCAATAGTTCTGCAATCACGTCAGCTAACTCCCTCAGCACCCTTGGATGCATTAGATCTGGACCCAAGGAATTATGCATGTCCAGCTTTTCTAAATAGTCCTGAACCACTTCTTTCTCCACAGAGGGCTGCTCACCTCCTCCCCATACTGTGTTGCCCAGTACAGCAGTCTGGGAGCTGACCTTGTTTCTGAAGACCGAGGCAAAAAAAGCATTGAGTACTTCAGCCTTTTCCACACCATCTGTCACTAGGTTGCCTCCGCTATTCAGTAAGGGTCCCACACTTTCCCTGACCTCCTCCTTGTTGCTAATATACCTTTAGAAACCCTTCTTGTTACCCTTCACATCCCTTACTAGTTGCAACTCCAAATGTGCCTTGGCCTTCCTGATTACACCCCTGCATGCTCTAGCAATATTTTTATACTCCTTTTATAACATGTCATCATGCGTTCTCCTTTTCTGTCTTCTGTCTTCTGGGCTGTATGCTCTCCGCCAGTGTGGAGTATGCACTGAAGGCCAAGCTTTCCACTGTGAGGCATGCAAAGCACAAGGCAACCATTATCAGTGCATAGCCTGGGTCTGGTACAAGGTTGCTATTTAAAAATTACTCCCCTTGTTACACTCAAGTGTAAGTAAGAACATAATCAGAATCCCTAGCTATTCAAAGGACTGGTCTGCTGTACCAGCCCTGGTGAGTATGGCCCAGCGGCATGGGTGACAGGCATTGTGCTGCAACTTGTGGGGAATCCACATTGGGAGGATAGGGTGGGCAGATAAACAATACCACCACCCCTTAGCAACATGGATGATACTTTGAGACCAGGGACCAGTGTTACGCCTCCCAAGTGGCAGTCTTTATCCGGGAGATGGGGGGTTGTGGCCACAACTGAACACAGGAAGCTCACCCCACCCTTCCCTTAACGCTGCTAGTAGCAGTTGCCCTGGCCTTGACGATTCTGAGGTCAACACCAATCCCTGCCACCCAAACCACCAGCATGTTAGGGAAACCGTGGTTGAGGGACCCAGAAATCACCATGGGTGGGAGATCACATGCTCTCTTGTTTGTGGTATGAGCCCTTGTAATGAAAACTTCCACCATCTCCGCCAGGTGACCCTATGTGATATCAGTCTCCTGAGGGTAACAGACGCAGCAACGGAGCAGATGCTGCAAGCATCTGGGTACAGACCTGGTCCTTATGCTACTATGTTGTGTACCATCATGATGCCAGCAGAGTTAATACTGGAGTGGTGTGGGAAAGGGTGCTACTGTGGTGGAAGAAATAAGGCAGCCTTCCCCAGAAACCTGCTACAGAGGATTGCAGAGAACCTCCAGGAAAATTTCCTAGAGATCTCCATGGAGGATTCCCAGGCCATCCCAGTGCACATAAACAGTCTTTTCCGGGGGCACCCTCTACGTAGCTGGAGGATCCACTGGGAAGCAGATACCCATTGCACCTCACTTTGTCTTCAGATTAAACATAAAGTAAAAGAGCATGTAATCCCTACAGTTTGATTGGAATTGCATACTCACCCGAGGGGCCTTCCCCAGCATCACACTCAGCCACAAGCTGTTCTGCGACCGGCTGGGCTCCACGGTTGAAAATAGCTCCTGGCTCTTGGGGAGAATGGATCCATCACTCATCTGTCTCCCATTCTCCTTCTCCTCTTCCTCGTCCAGAATGTCCTCCTCGTTGTTGCCTGAGGTGGCCTGGGACTCAGACTCCTGGGAGGTATCCATGCTTCATTTGGGGGTAGTGGTGAAGTCGCTGTGGAGAATCGCATGCAGTTCATTGTAGAAGTGGCATGTCTGTGGTGCAGAACCAGAACAACTGTTTGCTTCCCTTGTCTTCTGGTATGCCTGCCTGCCGAAGTTCTTTGATTTTCACACAGCACTGCTGCTTGTCCCTGGTGTAGCCCTTCTCCCCCATGCCCCATGTGATCTTTTTGTAGATGTCTACGTTTCTACAGCTTGATCAAAGCTGTGCCTGCACAGACTCTTTTCCCCACAGACCACTAAGAACCAAAATCTCCTGTGTACTCCAGGCTGGAACGTGTTTGGGGTGTTGAGTCACCAGGATCAGCTGGGCTGGAGAGCTCTCCGTACTGATCAAACAGGATAGGGGAATTCAAAAGTTCCTGGGGCTTTAACAGGGGAGGGGCTGTTTCCTGTATACCTGGCTGCTGTGCAGTGGAATTGAAAATGATCTCCAGAGCAGTCACAATGGAGCGTTGTGGGACACCTCCTGGAGGCCAATTCAGTCGACTTACACAATGCTGCATCTACACTGCCTCTGTCAACCCATCATCACGGAGGTGGAGTAATTAAGTCGATGTTACAGGCAAGTTAGGTCAGTGGAAGGGTCCTGGTAGTATAGACGCACACATTACTAGGTTGACTTAAGGCGGCTTCTGTCGACCTAAGTTTGTAGTGTAGACCAGGCCTCAGACTCTGTGTTTGTGAGAGAGGAAGTATTGCCTCATAGCAGCACCCAGGGGTGGTGTGTAATTGTCCTAGGTTACAGGGTGGGGGCTTGAGCTACTTCTGTGTTGTATTGTTGAAAAGGAACCCCTAGCTATTGAACCCGGCCCTAGTCACTGCTGACCACCTGGCATAAGGGTTACACCTGTATTGTTTTCAGTGTAGAGCAGCATTAGACTCAGAACCTTAAAAGAAAGATATTACTTTCAGAGGGGCTAGGAACACAGAGTCCGACTGACCAGAAGCCAGAGCTCTACCTTGTATGGTTTGTGCTTTCTGATCTTGCTGCAGGAAGGAATATGCAGCTGGAGAGTTTTGCCAAGTTGGTGTCAGTTTGGGATGAACCAAAAAGAGCCCCTGCAGTGCAGCCCATGCAGTCACTTCGGGCTCAAGCCTGAGTCTCCACTCATTTTGTATCTGTCATTGTTCTGCTCTGTCCCTGCTACAGCTGTAAATTAATTTTACCTTAAAGAAGCCTCTTCCAAACCTGCCAGTAACTATTATCGAGAGTAGCACCTGAAAACAGGGTGGAAGCCAGTGCAACAACAAGCAGAAGTGTCAGGCTCCATGCAGGAAACACCACTGAGCAAGTGGGCTGCAGCATTCTGCACAAGCTGCTGCTTGTGTGTGCTCCCATGCAGAGTGTGTGGCAGGGCTCCAATCTGGAGGGGACAAAGGGCTGGATCTTTGTAGCAAAGCCTCATCCAGGAAGAAAGCAATCGAAAGTGCTCCTGGCCACTGCTGCTAACAGGATGCCTGCGTCTCCATTCTTCTGCACCGAGTCTGCGCCAGTGGAGCTCCACTGAAGGGAATTAGTATGTGCAGGATGGACAGTCAGGACCCCAGAATTATCCAAGGATTAAAAAACAAAATAAAAAACCTTCAAAAAGAGGCTGGAGAGCCCTCTCTCTTGGATGGTTTAGACACAACAAACCCTGCATCTTGCCAGGGAGTTAGACTAGATCAGTGGTTCTCAACCAGGGCCCCCTGGGGGGCCGTGAACAGGTTTCAGGGGGTCCGCCAAGCAGGGATGGTGTTAGGGGGTCCATGACAGAAAGCCAAAGCCCTGCCTCATGGGGCTGTAGCCCGGGGCCCCAAGCCCTGCCACCCTGGGCTGAAGTTGAAGCCTGAGCAACTTAGCTTCACAAGGGTACCTGTGACATGGGGCCCTGGGCAGTTGCCCTGCTTGCTACCCACTAATGCTGGACCTGGCTTTTATATGCAGAAAAACAGTTGTGCCCTAAGTGGGCTGAGGAGTTTTTATAGCATGTTGGGGGGGCTCAGAAAGAAAAAGGTGAGAACCCCTGCACTAGATGACCCTTGTAGTCTCTTCTAACCCAATGGTCTATGATTTTGTAAAACAACCAGCAGGAAATTCCTTCAGTCAAGGAACCTGAAATAATCTCTGCCAGTTCAGCAGGTTGACTCCTCCACCTGCACTGTAAGCCTCAGTTGAATTTTGTCGCAGCCAGCATGCATGCACTCTGACCCCCGTCTCTCTGTTATAGCCCTGGGTTTATTCAGACACAAATGCTGTTGTTTGGCAGACACAAATGCTGTCGAGCTATTTCTGTTGCTTCAAGCTGGTGACATTCACTATCACTGGAAGGTGTCCCCCCTTCCCAGCTGGAGGGTTGGGCTGCAGGTGTGTTCAGACGGAGGGGGAGGTCCGGCTTCCTCCAATCCGCAAAATAGTGGCATTCCTGGCCAGGCCTCCCCCACCATGTGGGTGAAACTGCCAGTGGGAGCACAGCACTGGCAGCACAGCCTGTGCTACACTGGCCTATTCAATAGGAGCTTGGTTTGCGACATCAGATTCACCCAGTGGAAACTTGATAATGGGGACAGGATTTTCAGTAGCTAATTTGGGTGCCCTAGAGTCACTCTAGATATTGCTGCAGGCATGTCCAAGATATGCCTGAACATCCACATGCTCTATCCATCCAGGGGGATGAGGTGGACGAGGCTTTCTTCTGGCAACTAACAGAAGTTACTAGACCACAGGCTCTGGTTCTCATGGGGGACTTCAATCAACTCGATATCTGCTGGGAGAGCAATACAACGGTGCACAGACAATGCAGGAAGTTTTTGGAAAGTGTAGGGGACAATTTCCTGCTGCAAGTGCTGGAGGAACCAACTAGGGGCAGCATAGGTGCCAACTTTCTCCAGCACCGGTGGGTGCCTGCGCCCCCTCCGCCCCTGTCCCCGCCCCCATTCCAACCCCATCCCCAAAGTCCCCTCCTTAACTCTGCCTCCTCCCTGCCCCTATTGGACCCCTTCCCCAAATCCCTGCCCCGGCCCCGCCTCTTCCTCCAGCACGCCACGTTCCCCCTCCTCCCCGCTCCCTCCCTGCCCCGCGAATCAGCTGTTTCGCGGTGCAAGCGCTGGGAGTGAGGGGGGAGAAGCAGGATACAGCGACCAGCTTGGCTTAACAGTGAAATCCTTGCTGATCTTAAACACAGAAAAGAAGCTTACAAGAAGTGGAAGCTTGGACAAATGACCAGGGAGGAGTATAAAAATATTGCTCAGGCATGCAGGAGTGAAATCAGGAAGGCCAAAGCACACTTGGCATTGCAGCTAGCAAGAGATGTTAAGAGTAACAATAAGGGTTTCTTCAGGTATGTTAGCAACAAGAAGAAAGTCAAGGAAAGTGTGGGCCCCTTACTGAATGAGGGAGGCAACCTAATGACAGAGGATGTGGAAAAAGCTAATGTACTCAATGCTTTTTTTGCATCTGTCTTCAGGAACAAGGTCAGTTCCCAGACTACTGCACTTGGCAGCACAGCATGGGGAGGAGGTGAGCAGCCCTCTGTAGAAAAAGAAGTGGTTCAGGACTATTTAGAAAAGCTGGACGAGCACAAGTCCATGGGGCTGGATGCGCTGCAGAGCCATTGGCCATTATCTTTGAAAACTCATGGCAATCGGGGGAAACAGGCTAATGTAGTGCCTATCTTTAAAAAAGGGAAGAAGGAGGATCCGGGGAACTACAGGCCAGTCAGCCTCACCTCAGTCCCTGGAAAAATCATGGAGCAGGTCTTCAAGGAATCAATTCTGAAGCACTTAGAGGAGAGGAAAGTGATCAGGAACAGTCAGCATGGATTCACCAAGGGCAAGTCATGCCTGACTAACCTAATTACCTTCTATGACTAGATAATTGGCTCTGTGGATGAGGGGAAAGCAGTGGACATATTATTCCTTGACTTTAGCAAAGCTTTTGATACCATCTCCCACAGTATTCTTGCCAGCAAATTAAAGAAGTATGGGCTGGATGAATGGACTATAAGGTGGATAGAAAGCTGGCTAGATCGTCAGGCTCAACGGGTAGTGATCAATGGCTCGTGTCCTAGGCGAAATGTCCACCTTGCGCCCCCCACCCCTGTGGCAGCTAAACCCACCCACCGCCCCCCCATGGCAGCTAACCACGCCCACCCGCCCCTCCCACCCGAGGAGCCCCCCTCGCAGCAGCTACCCCCCCTTGCAAGCCCCCCCTCCACGGCAGCTAACCCGGCCCGGGGAGCCCCCCCCCCACGGAAACTAATCCCGCTCCCCTCCACAGCAGCTAACCCCGTCCCCCTCCACGGCAGCTAACCCCGCCCGGGGAGCCCCCCCGCGGAAGCTAATCCCGCCCCCCCTCCACGGCAGCTAACACCTCCCCCTCTGCGGCAGCTAACACTGCCCAGGGAGCCCCCCCACGGAAGCTAACCCCGCCCCTCTCCACAGCAGCTAACCCTGCCCGGGGAGCCCCCCCACGGAAGCTAACCCCGCCCAGGGAGCCCCCCCCCCACGGCAGCTAACCCCGCCCCCCTCCGCGTCAGCTAACGCCACCCGGGGAGCCCGCCCCAGCTCTCGTCCGCTGAGCACGCTGGCTCTGCTCTAATTCTCTTCCCCTCCCAGGCTTGCGGCACCGATTGGAGGAGACTTAGAGCGGGGGCTGTGTGCTCAGCAGATGAGGCAGAGTGGAGGTGATCTGGGGCACGGAGCGGTTCCCCTGTGCGCCCCCCCGTTACTGCAGGCAGCCCTGCCCCCCGCCCCCCTCCGCCCCAGCTCACCTCCACTCCACCTCCTCGCCTGAGTGGGCTTTTAGGCGCTCTCAACCACTAGACGCCCTAGGCGGCCGCCTAGTTTGCCTAAGTGGTTGCACCGGCACTGCATGCAGAGCCCTTAGGACAGAGGTGGGCAAACTATGGCCTGTGGGCCACATCTGGCCCATGGGACCGTCCTGCCCGGCCCCCGAGCTCCTGGCCCGGGATGCTGACCCCCATCCCCATCCCCGCTGTTTCCCCTCGCCCTCAGCCTCAGCTCACTCACTCCGCCACTGGCGCAATGCTTTGGGCGGCGGGGCTGTGAGCTCCTGGGGCAGCGCAGCTGCAGAGCCTGGCCTGACCTGGTGCTCTGAGCTGCGTGGTGGTGGCAGCGGCGTGGTCCCGCTCCAGACACCGGTGCTCCAGGCAGCACGGTAAGGGGCATGGAGCAGGGGTGTTGGCTAGAGGGCAGGGGAGTTTGGGGTGGTGGTCAGGGGGCGGGGGTGTGGATAGGGGTCGGGGCGGTCGGGGGGAGGAATGGGGGGTTGCATGGGGCAGGGGTTCTGGGGGGGCAGTCAGGAAGGAGGGGGGGTTGGATGGGCTGGCAGGGGGCAGTTGGGAGCAGGGTTTCTGGGGGCAGTCAGGGGACAGGGAGAAGGGGTAGTTGGATGGGGCAGGGGTCCGGGGAGGGGGCCGTCAGGAATGAGAGGAGAGGTTGCCTGGGGCGGCGAGGGTCCAGGGGTGGCCAGGGGACACAGAGCAGGGGTGTGTGGATGGGGCAGAGGTCCCAGGGGGGCCGTCAGGGAACGGGGGGGTTGGATGGGGCAGGAGTCCCGGGAGGAGGGGGGGGGAAATAGGAGGTGGGGGCTGGGCCACAACCCCCTCCCCTAACTGGCCCTCCATACAATTTACGAAACCCGATGCGGCCCTCAGGCCAAAAAGTTTGCCGGCCCCTGCCTTAGTAGCACAAAACCCTTGGCTCACAGTCACCACAGTCAACATTTTCTCTGTAACTGTCTCCAGCCTAAATCTCCAAATGCAACAGTGATACGCTCATGGAATCCTGGCAGCCTGGCTCTGCATAGTAAACCAGGGCGATAGCCCAGAGCCTCAAAGGTACTCAGCTTCCTAACTTCCATTGAAATCAACACCTTTGAGCCAATAAATCTCATCTGCCCTCCCTGGGAACTTGGTCTGGCAAAGGATGACACCTTGTCATAGAAGAACTCCTTGGCGGAAGCACTGAAATGGCCTTATAGTGGTTGGATATGGTGGTCTGGTAGATGAGGCTTTAGCCTTGGTTCTATTCCTATGTCTATTCCCAGCTCTGCCACTGACCGACTAGGTGACTCTGGACAAGGCATTCGTCTCTCTGGTCCTCTGTTTCCCTTTCTATACCTTGTCTTGTCCGGAATGGGGGTCTGCAGCTGGGCTGGGATCATTCCGATACTGCAGCTGAAGCCCCTAATTGGCTAGATCTCCTGATTGGCTGACTGGCTTTGCCAGGACTGCTCCTAGGCCTGGCACTAGCACTTGACCAGTGGCTGCTCAGCGTTTTCACCCACAGCTACCATTGCTCCTGTGCCTGACTGGTTTCCAGTCTTGTTCCTGCCCTGCTCCCCTGCTCAGTTTCTGACTCCTGGTTCCTGACCCCAGCCCTGACCCTTGGATCTGACTCATGGATTTTGACTCGACCACTAGCCTGACTGCACATGTCCCAGTCTGTGACAGTTGGAGCAGCCCAACAAAACAGGAGGTAAAGGAGGTGAGTAGGAATGAGTTGGTTACTGGAATGAATAAGGTCAGCATCTCCCTGTTGGAGATAGTGGATGCCATACAGAGCCAGGCAGATGCCTGCAGGCACAGAATGCTACGCTGCAGACAGGCCATGTCTCCCGTGACTCCTCCCCCTCAGGAACATAAAATTCCTCTGCTGGACAAGTTTGGCTGTGACCACAGCCAGTTGTGTGGTTTTATGAAGCAGTGCTGACCTCTATACCTGCTGCACCCACAGTCCTTCCCCACCATGCAGTCTTAGGTGGGACTTATCATTAGCCTGCTGACCAGGAAGGGGTTGATTTGGGCCTCCATGCTCCTGGAAAAGGCTAGCCCTCTCCTGAACCAGTTTCAGGACTTTGTTCAAGCCATGGCAGTAATTTTTGATGACCCAATCCATATGCACACAGCCAAGGCCGCACTCCAGACCCGGTGGCAGGGACACCAACGACTTGCTAATTATGCCACATCACTAACAGCTCAGCCTGGAAGATGAGATCAAAGACGAGCTGGTAAGAAGGGGATCCCCAGCTGGTCTGGACACCTTGCTAGCAATCACAATACAGTTAAATTCAACATCCTAGGAGGAGATAAGGTACCAAAGAGTGCCACATTGCCACTAAACATTAGAAAGGGAGGCTTAAATAAAATGAAGCAACAAGTCAAAAAGACCCTGTAGCTTGAATTAAAGGAAGTAAAATCCTGAGAGGTGGAATGGACACTACTTAAAAAAACAATTCTAAACCTTAACTGTAGCAGAGCTGGACCTTCACTATAATGGCAAGAATCTCAGAAGATATGTGTGACATGATGCTCACAAAGAGAACCAGGAAAGCACAGATTAAACCACTATGACTAAATGACAGGTTCAGTTCTGACCCTGGTGAAGCCGATAACAGGAGCATAAATTACAGCAGCTAATATGCAAGAGGGAAATTAAAAGGTCCAAATGGATTTTGAAGAGTAAATAGCTAAAGGTTTAAAATAAAAAATTAAAAGAAACAGGTGTTAAAGGGAGCAATTTAGGAAGATAAGGACATCAGTGAGACACTAAATGATTTCTTTGCATCAGTGTTCACCACAGAGGTTTTGGGGGAAATATCTACTCCAGCCCAGTTCTTTTATGGTAATAAAGAGAAGTGCTATCAGAGATTGAGATGACAGAAGAAAAGGTGCTGGAACAAATTGACTATTTAAAATGCAATATGTCGCCAGACCCAGATGTTCCATCCAAGAGTTCTGAAGGAGCTTAGATATGAAGTAGCTCAGCTGCTAAGAAAAGTTTTCAATCTCTTTAAAAATGGCAACTGTGCCAGAGGATTGTCTAGATTGTCGGGCTCAATGGATAGTGATCAACAGTTCGATATCTAGCTGGCAGCCGGTATCAAGCGGAGTGCCCCAGTGGTCAGTCCTGGGGCCGGTTTTGTTCAACATCTTTATTAATGATCTGGATGATGGGTTTAATTGCACGCTCAGCAAGTTCGCAGATGACACTAAGCTGGGGGGGAGAGGTAGATATACAGGAGGGTAGGTATAGGGTCCAGAGTGACCTAGACAAATTGGAGGATTGGGCCAAAAGAAATCTGATGAGGTTCAACAAGGACAAGTGCAGAGTCCTGCACTTAGGAAGAAAGAATCCCATGCACCGCTACAGGCTGGGGACTGACTTGCTAAGCGGCAGTTCTGCAGAAAAGGACCTGGGGATTACAGTGGACGAGAAGCTAGATATGAGTCAGCAGTGTGCCCTCGTTGCTAAGAAGGCCAACGGCATATTGGGCTGTATTAGTAGGAGCATTGCCAGCAGATCGAGGGAAGTGATTATTCCCCTCTATTCAACACTGGTGAGGCCACACCTGGAGTACTGCATCCAGTTTTGGTCCCCCCACTACAGAATGGATGTGGACAAATTGGAAAGAGTCCAGCGGAGGGCAACAAAAATGATTAGGGGACTGGGACAAATGACTTACAAGAAGAAACTGAGGAAACTGGTCTTATTTAGTCTGCAGAAGAGAAGAGTGAGGGGGGATTTGATAGCAGCCTTCAACTACCTGAAAGGAGGTTCCAAAGAGGATGGAACTCGGCTGTTCTCAGTGGTGGCAGATGACAGAACAAGGAGCAATGGTCTCAAGTTGCAGTGGGGGAGGTCTAGGTTGGATATTGGGAAACACTATTTCACTAGGAGAGTAGTGAAGCACTAGAATGGGTTACCTAGGGCAGTGGTGGAATCTCCATCCTTAGAGTTTTTTAAGGCCGGGCTTGACAAAGCCCTGGCTGGGATGATTTAGTGGGTGTTGGTCCTGCTCTGAGCAGGGGGTTGGACTAGGTGACCTCCTGAGATCTATTCCAACCCTAATATTCTATGATTCTATGATTGTCTCTCACTAATCTCTTAAATTTTCTGAGTGTGACATAAAATAATGGAAAAAAGAGAACTGATTGACATAATTTATTCAGACTTTCAAAAGGCCTTTGACAGGGTCCCTTGCAACAGGCTTCTAAAGAAACCAAATAGTTATGGGCTGAGAGATAAAGTATTGTCATGGATCACAAACTTGCTTGGAGATAGAGGCTAGGATTAAATGGTCAGTTTTCACCTTGGTGATAGGTTAACAGCAGGGGCCTCAAGGGTGAAGTTCTGGAACAGCCTCCCAAGGGAAGCAATGGGGGCAAAAAACCTAACTGACTTCAAGATTGAGCTTGATAAGTATATGGAGAGGAGAGGAGACTGCCTACGGTGACATGTAGCTGATCTGCAACTGCTAGCAGCAAATAGCTCCAGTGGCTGGTGATGGGACACTAGTTGGGGAGGGCTCTGAGTTACTACAGAGAATTGTTTCCCAAGTGTCTGTCTGATGGGTCTTGTCCACAAGCTCAAGATCTACTTGATCGCCATATTTGGAGTGAGGAAGGAATTTTCCCCCAGGTCAGATTGGCAGAGACCCTGGGGATATTTTGCCTTCCTCTGCAGCATGCGGCACATGTCACTTGCAGGTTTAAACTAGTGTAAGTGGTGGATTCTCTGTAACCTGAAGTCTTTAAATCATGATTTGAGGACTTCAGTAACTCAGCCAGAGGTTATGGATCTATTGCAGAAATGGGTGGGCGAGGTTCTGTGGCCTGAGAAGTGCAGGAGGTCAGACTAGATGATCACGATGGTCTCTGCTAACCTTAAAGCCTGTAAGTCTGAATGTCCATGCTAGTCCTCGTGTTGTTTAATATATTTATTAATGATTTGGAAAGGGGGTTAAATAGTGAAGAGGCAAAATCTGCAGATGATACAAAGTCATGTAGGTTAGTCAAGACTAGAAAGGACCATGAGAATTTCAGAATGACATAATTAAGCTGGGTGAATAGGCAATAGGATGGTAAATGAAGTTCAATGTCAATAAATGCAAATGAATGCCCATTGGAGGGGAAAATTTAAACTCCTCTTACACCTCATAGGGTTCTAAATTAACTGTATCAACTGAGGAAAGGGACCTGGATGTCAACAGCTCAATGAAAACCTCTGCTCAATGTGCAGCTTTGGCCAAAAAAGTAAACAAGTCATTCGGATGCATAAGGAAGGGGATAGAGAATGGTACATAAAATATTGTAATGGCAATATGATAATCAATGGTGCAGCCTCATCTAGAATAACGTGCAATGCTGGCCACCCACCTAAAGAGGGCTTTGTAATATCTGAGGAGGTTCAGATAAGAGTGACGTGAATGATCAGGGATGTGGAAAAAGTCTCATATGAAGAAAGATTGAACAGGTTGGAATTGTTGCCTTAAAGAGGAGAAGAACAAGAGGGAACATGAGAAAAGAATACAGAAAACTGGCTGGTCTAGAGAAAGGAGATAGGAAGAACAGAAGCCCCCAATCTCATAACGCAAGAACAAGGGGACATTCAATGACATCAAAGGTGACAAATTCATGCAACATGTGATTAAACTGTGGAACTCATTGTCACAGGAAATCCTTGAGGCCAAGAACATAACAAGATTCAAAAAGAGATTGGACGTCTATGGATAAGAGACATATGCAGTTACCATTGCTATTACTAACAGGGTAAAAGAATATTAACCCTTCTGCTTCGGGGCTCAAACCGACCTCTGATGATTAGAGTATATCTACAGCCTCCCAGCCCGGGTTGACAGACTTGTGTTAGTGGGGCTTGTGCTAGCATGCTAAAATAGCCGTATAGATTTTGTAGCTCAGGTTGGAGCACCAGCTCTCAAGCTGCGGGATGGGGCACTGGAGGGGTCTTGAAAGCCTGAACTTTAGCCCAAGTCACAATGTCTACATTGCTATTTTTAGCCTGCTAACATGAGCCCTGCGGCCACCAGTAAGTATGAAAGGGGGTCAAATTATGAATTTGCCCGGGTGCCAGTTAGATTTTAAATCTGAAGTCTAACAAGCTAGATTTGCCAATATATAAGAAAATCCAATAGGATACCCCCTTTTATTGAGTCAAGGGAGCGTTAGCTTGCTAGTTTTAATGCTGGGTTTTGTTCAGGTCAACTTTTAACTTGAACAGTATTTCTCAAATCAGGACACTTGCTTATTCTTAACCAACCAACCAACAATTTATTAATTAATCCAGAACCACATTAATATATAATGAACAATTCACCACTCCAATACCAATTGAGTGTACTACACACACTAGAAAGTCTTGCAAGCAATTATCATAGACTGGAGGAGGGGGTCAGCAGTTATAGCAAGGAACAATGCAAATTACCAAGATTTATTATTACATTTACTTATGATCAACAATTCTCAATTCTTTAGTACCTAATACATTTAATCACACTTCCAAGTGTGCACTTCGAAGGGTGTGGTTCCTTCTCTGTGACTAGATTGGTCCAAAAGGGACACATTTAGAGTCTTAAAAGTAATTGCTTAAAACAATTCTTTTCAGTCTCTCTGAAGCCAATTTGCTTGGACTTATAAAGGAGTTAAAATCTAAAATATAGTTACTTGAGGTCTCATTAGGGAGTGTAGACTCAGCAAGATAACCTACAGTTATTGATATTAAAGAATAGAAGGGGAATTTAATCTTTGAAATTAAATCTCACTTCTTCTTATCCACTTAGCCCTGGGACGGGGGAGAGTCCTTTCCACATGGCTGATCCAGGCTTCGGTGGCACTTAGGATTCCCCAGCTTCTTGTGTTCAGTTCAGTCAACTCTCATGAGCATCTGCTGACCTCAGTTGTATATACGCTAGTTTCGGGGCTCCTTGGAGGAAGCCATCCCCTGAGTCCCATTGGACAAATGCCAAGTGAGTGCTCAGATTTCCACTCTTAGCTTCTCTGCTGCTTCCATTGGTATCCAGTGGATGGCTCAGGGGTATAATGAATTTATTTAATCTTTTTCTTATTGGAGGCTTTTTAAGCCTCATTCATTTCAAGGATTGTATTTCATGATTAGGCCCTACTACCTGTAGGGATCCCCCCAACTTTTAAAGCAATTTCTCTTAAAATCCCAAAGTTATACCCTGGTTTATATTTTTTAACATTTCTCCTTCCTTGTGCAAGACAATTCCTATTACGTCTAGAGTGTAACAATTATTTACAGTGAAAACTAACAAAATCCTTATAATCTAAATTTGGAGGATATACTCCATATGTTTTGATTATACATAAACATTTCACATTATTTAGGACTTAGAACAGAACAAGAGACATTTTCCACACATAAAAGGATGTAGATCAGATTCACAAGGCAAACAAACGTGCAGATTCTAATTTGGGGTGACAGACAGATAATTCACAGTATATTTGATTTACAAGGAAACAATATACAGTTTATAATTTGGGGTGAAAATATGTGGCTTGGATTTCTTGGAGTTCTTTTTAGCTAGATTGGGTGGGAGAAAAAGGGTTATACATATGCAAATTATGAGTAATTCTTGCCCAGGTGATTAACAATACTTTCATTTAGCCATTTTAGTTTCTATAGTTGGGGAGGGGAATGCCCAACCTTGGCTGATCTGTGGGTCTTAGAAGAAGTATCTCACATGATATGAACCATTTTCTGATTGTCTTCATAGGTGGGTCCCATTTTGGAATAAACAAAGGTGGATAGCTTTTCTAATTTTTGAGAGCCACAAGGAATCATTAGTTATTAAACATTCAAGGCATCATCTGTTCCATATATCCCTTATACCAGTGTACCTTGTACATCTACACTGCACGAAACCCCTGCAGCAGTAAGTCTTACAGCCTGGGTCTACAGACTTGGGCCTGTGGGGCTTACGCTGCAGCTCTAAAAATTACAGTGTAGAAGTTTGCGCTCAGGCTGGAGCTCAAGCTCTGAGGCTAGGGTTGCCAGGTGTCCATTTTTTGACTGGAAAGTCTGGTTGAAAAGAGGACCTGGCAGTGTCTGGTCAGATGTACTGACAGACACCAAAAGTCCAGTTACCATGGGCTGGGGGGGAGGGCGAGTCATGAACTCGCACCAGCCCCTGCTCAGCCAGGGCTGCCTCCTACCTGCATCTGGTGGGCAGGCAGGCTTCATGGCAGGGGCTGCAGCTCCCAGAGCAGAGGAAGGGGGAGAGGGAGAGCAACGAGCAACAGGGGGATGGGGAAGAGGATGTGGGGCCTTGAGGGAAGAGGCGGGACGGGGGTCCAGTTTTCAGAAAGTTGACAACCCTATCTGAGACCCACCCCCCTCGCCAGGTTTCAGTGCCTGAGCAGGAACATCTACACTGCTATTTTTAAAGCCATCGCTCAAGTCCCATGAGCCTGAGGCGGTAGAGCCGGACTCGGAGACTTGCTGTTGCAGCTTTTGTTTTGCAGTGTATATACACCCTTACAGCCCAGGATGAGACTTAATGTGGGGGCAGATTACCCCACAGCTGCCTACTGTAGGAGCCTTACACCTTCTCCTGTAGCATCTGGTACTGACCACTGTCAGAGATGGGACACTGGCGAGATGGCTCTCAAGTCTGACCCAGTCTGGCAAAACCTATGTTCTTAAAGTGATGGAGATACACATGTGCAAAGACAGTGTAAGCAGAAGAATCAGACTTGCAGTCTTTATTTTGGGGCTGTTGCAGCCTAAATCATGTAGCTGAGTTGAGAGGCCCTGATTCTCCACTGCACAGCACCCTGTGCACTCATTCACACCAGTGGAAAGGGATATAAACCACAGTCCTATCAGAATCCCTTTTGTAAATGATGACACAAGGTGCAGACCCATGGAGAGTGCTGGCCCTAGAGTGCAGGGCAGAGGCCACTGACCCTCATGGCACAACAATCTGACCCTTTGTAGCTTGTGGGAAGCAAGGCTTGGAGAGAGCAGAATAAAGCAGCTTCCTATGGTGACTTCGCTCCCGCTTGTCTGGTTTTGCTGAGCTCAGGGAAGCCCAGAAGTTCAATCATTTCTCAGCCACTGGTGTAAGAGTGTATTGCTGCATCAGTGCCGGTGGTTCACCTGGGGTAGGGACAGCATGATTTCTGTGCTGTGGAGGCTGTGTGCTGGAGGCTCCTGAGCTATTTATTGTTGTTTGTTATGTTCTTCCCACAGCAATGGCAGATGCTTTCAGGCTGAATCACACGGGTTTGTTGTGGTGAGCTCTGCCTCAGCACCTGCTGGGTTCTAAAGATCTCTCCCTACCTGCTGCCTCCAGAGGCAAGCTGTCCCTTGCAGGCTGAGTCAGTGCCTGAAAGCCACCGCTCCCAAGTGACTGACAGGGGGCGCTGCTTCCACAGGTATGCACACAGCATTGCCATGGGAAGTGGCATGTGGGAGAGCCTTTTTTGTGGCTTGAAAGATTCCCTGCAAGGCTAAGGGGAAGCACTCACAGTGGGCAGGGAAATGGAGCTAAGCAGCCTCCTCAGGAGTCTGCAGGGATGGCAGGGAAACTGGCCTGGCTGAGGGTGGGCTGAGAGACACAGTTGGGCTGAGCTGGGGTTAAATGTTCCAAAATATCAAATAACCCAAAGAGAAAATCCTTTGCATGGAGTCCCTCACATAAAGCCATGTCTTCTGTCCCCATCTATCAGAGACATAACTTCACACAGCCCACCACAGAGAGACCCCACTGTGAGAGAAACACCTCTTCACAGAGACCCCACCTCCCTAGGACAGAGCGGGGGAAGTGTGTGTGGGGGGGGCTTCTGGGGGCTACAGCCACCTCAAAATTTGCCTTAGCCTTGCCCTCCACCCCGGTAGCCACCCCTCTGTACGGATAAGGCCTTTGTCTGCAGTCATATTAAGCGAGCAGCAGCCATTAGCTAAGAAGCAGGAAATCACATCCTCACATTCTATCTAAATGACATGAAACCACTGTAATATCAGGCTGTGAAGAAGGAGATCCTGTCTCAATAGCACCACTAGCACCAGATAAAGAACCAGAGCTTAAGATGGTTAAAGAAAATGTAGTTTGACAGCATCTGTCTGGCATGACATCACTTATCAAGAGTTGTGGTTGTGAAATCCTCATTTCTTTATTGTTTTATCTTTATGGTCCCCACTTCCCTATTGTTTATCTGTATGGTCTCTGTCTGGTTCTTTGACTGTTTCTGTCTGTTACATAATTCATTTTTCTATGTGTAAATTAATTAAGGTGGGGTATGATTGGTTAGAGAATTATGTTACAGTATTTTAGGATTGGGTTGTAAAATTTTAGTAAAATAATTGGTTAAGGTACAGCTAGGCAGGACTCAAGTTTCACTATATAAACTGAGATCCAAAAGGAAGTTCTTTGGGAACCAACTCCAGGACACAGCCCCAAGCTCAGAGCTGCTGGACCTCAACACTCTGCCAATGACACTGTGCAGAAACTGGAGTCCCCCAGATGGACCTGATCCTGACTGGCCAGCAGGGAAAAGTTCATGCGTCTTATTGGGAGTGGTGAGCATTGTATGTGTAGCGTGTGCAGTCTGTTTTAGTGATTATTAATAAATAGAGGTTAAGTAGGATATTACTACATAAGGCTCTTTCCTGGTAAAAGACCCTGTAAACCCACAAAAGATTACAGAGGGGATGGGTGTTTGCTCTGAGTCCAGAGGGAATGGGTATTTGCCTGGAGCCTAGAGGGAATGGGTGTTTGCTCTGAGTCCAGAGGGAATGGGTATTTGCCTGGAGCCCAGAAGGAATGGATGTTAGCCTGGAGCCCAGCGGAGTAGAGCCCGGAGCCCACGGATTGGTAAATAAATTTGAAGGGTTACGCCTGAGCCCTAGGAACAGGGTAAGGGTGGGCGTCCCTAGAGTGTGTGAGTAACAGAGAATTTTGTGCAGGTAACACTTCCCAGTGCAAAGGTCAACCGTTACACAGAATTAAGGGTGGCAGGGTATGGCATTGACATCCTTACTTCTGCGCTGCTGCTGGTGGGGCGCCTCCTTCAGAGCTGGGTGCCCAGCCCGCAGCTGCCTCTCTCTGGCCACCCAGCTCTCAAGGCAGCACTGTCACCAGCAGCGGCACAGAAGTAAGCAGGGCCGGCTCCAGGCACCAGCACAGGAAGCAGGTGCTTGGGGCGGCACGTCCGGGTCTTTGGCGGCAATTCGGCGGCGGGTCCCTTAGTCCCTCTCGGAGGGAAGGACCGGCCGCCGAATTGCCGCCGAAGAATGAAGCGGCACAGTAGAGCAGCCGCCGAAGTGCTGCCAATCGCGGCTTTATCTTCCCCCCCCCTCCCCTGCTTGGGGCCGCAAAAAAGCTGGAGCCGGCCCTGGAAGTAAGGGTGGCATACGAGCGTGGGGGAGGGGTGGGAGCATGGAAATAACAACAGAGGGGAGGGAACATGCAGGGAGAGAGAGGGAGAGGAGCATGTATAAGGGAGGGGGAATCACAGACGGGGAAGGAGAGCATCACTAGGGGAGGGAGATCACCAGTGGGGGAGGGGGAGCATGCATGGGGCTGAGGGTCACAAACAGGGGGAGCATGCATAGAGGAGGGGGAATCACAGAGGAGAGGGGGAGCATGCATAGGGGAGGGGGAATCACTGACAGGGGAAAGGGGCATGGTTAGGGGAATGGGACAAGAGGCAGAGCCCCAAACAGAGGGAGTGTGGGTGAGGTAGGAGTCCCAGATGGGCAGGCACCATGCCAGGAAGGACTGGCACATGGCAGAGCAGTAATGTGCAGCCCAGTGTGGGGGACTGCACACCATGGGGGTGGCATAGGGATGGGGAACCACAGCCAAGTTGGTAGTACAGGGGACACTGCTGCAGTGAGCGGGGTGGGCAGGGGCCAGCACATATCATGAGGGATCTGGTCCTGCCACTAATGCTGTCCAAGGACTGCTAGCGGCAGACTTGCCAGGCACTGAGATGAGCTGTGCCACGGGGCGGTGAGCAGTGTGAGGTGTGCAGGACTGACCTTGAGCCACAGGTCCGGAGCCCAGGGTGGCTCTGGGACCCTGCCCGTGAAGAGGCAGCAAGGGGCCAGAACCCTCATGATACACCCAGTGGGTGGGCAGCGGAGCCTCAGTGCTCCCATATGTGTGCCCACAAGAGGTATAGCACCACCCCCGTCCCCAATTTTCTGTCTAGCTCACCTCAGACCCCACCCTGGGAAGAGGCTGGCACCGCCCCTGGGAGAGAGAAACCCCCTCACGTCGATGTGATGTATTAATTTAGATGGAATATAGGGGCCAAAGGTGTTAACATGATCCAGTCACTGTCCAATATTAAACAGTGTTAAACAAAGTTTGCGGTTTCATATCCAGAGACCTCAGCCTGCTTAGCCCCAGGGCAAGTGCACCATTAACCATCCTTTTAACCTTTTATTAAAGATTCAGAAAAGAAGGAAAAACAGTTAAAGCCTTTGCAATGTTACAGTATTAAGTCAGGCTTTTATTGTAATAGCATTCCCTTTCCTATCAGCTGGAGAGAGGTTTTATAAGGAAAACACCCTTTGTTTGACAGTTGCTTAGATGGAATTAAAGATGTGGCAAAGAGAAGTTAGTTGAGATGGCCTGGAGATGTGTCATTGTTGTTAAAGTCCGATCCCGTTTCCTAGAAGACAAAATAACACAAACACAAAAAGGGGAGAGAAAAAAACAACAAATAGAAAATGCAGCTTCTGTCTCTGGTGCTGACTCTCACTTGCAACCTCACTGCTGGAGAAACACTGGCCCAGCACATGGTCTCATCAGCCACTTGAAGATGTGCAGAACTCATAACAGCATCAGCCCATTTAGGGCATTGCTTTTAGCTGCTTCTTTCAGGTCACGGGCTTACAGCAGTGCTATGACATATACAGTCCTGACCAGTTAAGCCAGACTCTCATTCGACAGAAGGAAAAAGGAGAGAGATGGGAAAGAAAATTAATAAAGTGAGGAGGGGAAAGGACATACTGCAGAGAGGGGAGACAAAGTCTCACATTCCAGATGGTATTTGGGATTCAGCCAGAGCTGGTAGAGGTGGCAATATTATCTGGCCTTTCTGGTCGAGACACTTCTCGAGAGCAGGATGATGAAGGACTGGGGTCAGAGAAGATGGTGGGGGGTGGCAGCCATGATAATAAAACTCACTGCAGTGGCTGTTTCCCAAAAGTCTTTTCTTTCTAAAAATTCCTAAAGGAAGTGTTTGGTGGAACAGTCCATCCTGTGGTTATTTTGTCCACCAACAGGCCTCACTTCCAACACACCAATTTTGGTCCTTTGATTTCTAGTCCTCTACTCCTCTTGTTTATCAGGCGCGATCTTAATACAGTCCTGGAATGGTGTCTGTAGGACTTTTTGTTTGAACTAATTCCGTCCTTCTGTCTCACGTTTGCACCTTTTCCATCAACTGGGGGGAGGTATAGTTCAGTGGCTTGAACACTAGCCTGCTAAACCCAGCGTTGTAAATTCAGTCCTAGAGGGGGCCATTTAAGGATCTAGGGCAAATATCTGTCTGTGGATTGGTCCTGCTTTGGGGCTGGACTAGATGACTTCCTAAGGTCCCTTCAAACCCTGATATTCTATGAACTTCTACTGTTATTGGGACAGTTTAGGAACTTGTATCCACTTTTTACAGCTGAGCTCAAAATTAAGGAAAATTTGTAGGCCCAATTATTAGAGCAAACCTCACCTGCCATCCCCCTCTATGAAAAACACGTACTCTCAGTCACCCCAGGCCCCATACCCTTGGTATGAGACACGCCCTCCCAGAGACCTCCCTCCCATCCCTTTCTAAGAGACACCCCCACCCAGAGACCGCCATCTCCCACAGACCCACCCCAACACACAGATGTCCATCTCACAGACACCTCATCCCACCAACAGAGAAGTCTCTCCCACTGGAGAAAAACTCCAAACCATGGAGACATTTCAACCCACAGGGACACTTGCCTCACAGACACCCATCCCATGGACAACCTGACCTATAGAGACATCCTATCTACTGGAGACACCCCTACTACCAGAGATGCACAGAGAATCCTGCTTCATGGACACCCCAACTCACTGATACCCAGACTCCCAGAAACCCCTCCATCCCGCTGCAACCCTGATCAACAAAGACATCCCACCTCCTGGAGACTCCCCAACTGAGACCCTGATCCATAGATATAGCTGCCTCTCAGACACCCGCCTCATAGACCCAGACCTTCAGAGACATCCCACCTCCTGGAGATACCCCGACTCACAGACCCTCCCATCTCACAGAGACACCCCATCACATAGAAACCCTGACTCCTGGAAGTGCCCTATCCCACAACCCCCAGAGACCTCAGCTCACAGAAACACCCTGATCCCCAGAGAATCAGCCTTATAGAGATACCCTCACCCACCAAGACACCCCAACCCCAGAAACACCCTACCTCACAGAGACCCCCTGGCCCAGACAGATCTTGCCTCACAGAGATGTCCCAATTCACAGCAATCCCCACTCTAGAATGATACTTTGATCTACTGAGAGTCTGAGACCCGTCGTCCCAGGCCTTCTGGGCTACACTACATCAGTTGATCATGCTCAGTTACATTTGTTCCTCTACAGCTGATGGAAATGCACCTGGCAGCTACACACCCCAGTGTTTCATTTGGTTCTCCATGGTGCTGACATCCCAGACAGACTGGTTGTTTGGGGCCCAAGAAGGACCGAGTCTCATTCCAGCCTCACTCATTTGTATACCAAAGTGGTTGGAGCTGCCTGAAAAAATGGAGAGAACTGGGCTGTCAACAATGGGGCTTCAGGAGCAGAGCTACCAGCTCTCTCCATCTCCTCTCTGCACATTGCCCATGTTTCCCACAGTATCCATGTGGGAAATGCCCCAGCCTTCCCTAATCATAGAATCATAGAATATCAGGGTTGGAAGGGACCTCAGGAGGTCATCTAGTCCAACCTCCTGCTCAAAGCAGGACCAATTCCCAACTAAATCATCCCAGCCAGGGCTTTGTCAAGCCTGACCTTAAAAACCTCTAAGGAAGGAGATTCCATCACCTCCCTAGGTAACCCATTCCAGTGCTTCACCACCCTCCTAGTGAAAAAGTTTTTCCTAATATCCAACCTAAACCTCCCCCACTGCAACTTGAGACCATGCTATTGCTTTGCACATTTTCAACTGGTTCTCAACCAAGACGAGCCACCAATCATTAGCCAGCACCAATTAGTGTAGTATGGAAAGACAGGGACACCTGTGCAAGCCAGGGGTGTTTCCAGGGCTAAAAAAGGGGGGGGGGGGGAGGATGATGAAAGATGGTTCCACTGGCCTCCCTTAGCGCTATGGGACAACCACTTCTCCCACATTAACTACTCCACTGGAGCTGTATTTACACAGCAGCACCCCCTTTTTACAAAGAACTAGCTCCTCAACAAAGGATCCTGATTAGGAAAGTTGCTATGGACCCTGTCTCCAGAGATCCTGTCACTGATACAGGCTGCCCCAACGTGACACCCTCTCACCAATACACCACTGATAAAACCTGACCCACAAGGAGTATCCTCACCAATACCAGTGCTGATCTAGCCTGCCCCACACAGACCCCTCCTCACCAATACACCGCTGATACAGCATGCTCCACAGATCCCCTCCTCACCAAAACACCACTGAGCCAGCCTGCTCCACACAGACCCTTCCTCGCCAATACTACATGGCTGATACAGAGACCCTGCCTCACCAATACACTACTGATACAGCCTACCCGACACAAACTACTCATCATCATCACTACTGATAGAGCCTGCCTCACAGGGACCCCACTTCACCTATACACTCCTGATACAGCCAGCCCAACAGAGACCTCTCCTCACCAAATCACCACTAATACAGCCTGCCCGACACAGACTCCTCCTCATCCAAACAACGCTGAGACGGCCTGCTCCACACAGACCCCTCCTCGTCAATACATTGCTAATACAACCTGCCCCACAGACACCCGCCCTCACCAATACACCGCTAATACAGCCTACCCCACACAGACCTCTCCTCACCAATACTCCACTGATACAGCTTGCTCAGAGACCCCTCCTCACCAATACACCGCTGATACAGCCTGCCCCACATAGACCCCAGCTCCCCACACATCAGTGACAGCCCCAGTGGGGAAATGGGTTTTATCACGTCCTTTCCCCACCATGACTTGAACCATCCTGCCACCCCGGCCTAGCCCGAGCCTGGGGAATGAGCCTGGGGCAGGGACAATCACGCCGCGGTGGCCCGGATCTTGGAGGCGCGGCTGGGTGTGTTCTGGAAGCGGGTGTGGCTTGTTTTGGTTTGGGGCTGGCGGCTGCCGTGTTTTCCCAGCCGCTATACAAAGCGTCGGGAAGACGCAGCCTCCCATGGTCTGTGGGGACGCGGGCTGTGCGTGTGCGCCCGCCGGGGGAGGGCTGGTCCGGCTGCCTCGGAGCAGTCACCGGAGGCAGTGCCGGCAGGTGCCAGTGACCCGCCCGCTCCCAAAGGCTGCATTGCACCGTCCGAGGCCAACGCTGCTGGTTCGGACCCAGGCCCGGCTCCCGGGCCCCCCGCGGCCACTCCAGCCCCCGCCCAGCGAGCAGCAGCAAGCTCCGCGGGGACCGGAGCGTGCGGATCGCACCAAGTCTTCTGCGGGGGGCAGTGCGCGCGGAGGGGGGAGCCGAGCGAGCGTGTTTCAACAGGGCGGAGGGGGGGAAACGTTCGGAAAGATGTTCCCGTCCCCCTACGCTCGCAGCCCTAATGGTCCGTTCCGCGTGCTCTATTTAATCCCCTGCTGCAGCCGCCGCGCTGGCTTCAGTCAATAGCAGAAGCCGTGGTGGTTGCTCGTGGTTTTGGGTGCGGGCGGGCCGGCCGCTCGCTTCCCGCGGGGCTGAGCCTTGGAGGATCCCCGCAGCCCTAGAACAACCATGCTGCCGCCGGCGCTGACCCTGCTGCTGCTCCTCGGCTGCCTGGCGGCGGGCAGCGGGACCCTCTCGCAGGATGGTGAGTGGGGGGCCATGGGTGTCAGCCCGGGCTCCGGGCGGGGGGTCCAGCCGCTCTCCTGTCTGTAAACGCCGTTTCGCGGAGGCCGGTCGCGCCATCCGCGGCCCAGGGAGCGGACCGCGGACAGCGCCGTAACCCGGTCCTCTAGAAGAGGGTCCGGGAGCCGCCGCCGCCGCCTCCTGCCCGGCAGCTGGGGTATCGCGTCTCGCCTGCCCGCACCCTGCGTTGCCTCGGTTCGGCCGGGCTCAGCCTCGGGCCCGCTGGGGCTGGGCCGGGGGCGCCGCGCCCCTAGGGCGCAGCCAGGTGCGGGCGAGGGTTCCCTGTTCTGCGGCGCTCAGCGCGGGGGCTGGGAGCCCGGGCACAGCGGGGAGGGGGTCGCTGGGCGCTGCCTGCCGCTGGCGAGCGGTGCCGCTATGTAGGTCAGCCAGGCTCCCCGGGTGATAGGTACCCCCGCCGCCCTCCTTGGGATCGGTGTCGGGCTCGGCTCCGGAGACCAGTCCTCGTCCTGTAGATTGGCCCGGCTCCCGGCCCAGCTCCCAGACCTGCTCGGTGCTGGCTGCAGTCGCTGTCCCGAAAGGGGCGGGGGAGGTCCTCGGGCTCGGGGACCGGACTGGCCGGGCCATCGTCCCGGGGGAGGGTCCCCCGGGCACAGCCGTGTAGCGGCGGTTCGGTGCATCCAGCCAGCGGCTCTGCAGCCTGCGACGCAGCAGGGCGCAGCTGGGCGCGGTGAGAAAGGGAGGGGCAGGGCCCCTGCCTCGAAGGGATGGAGTTAGCGGAGCTGGCCGTGCGGCTCTGGGCTGAGGAGCAGGAGGGGCCACCCCGGGTGTTCCCCCGAGCCCTTCCAACGGGGTCCTCCAGCCTGGGGCAGCTGGTATCAAGGTCACCCCCTCCCCAGGCTGTCCCTTTGCCACCTTTTCAGCAAACAGGTATGGGTGGCTCCACACCTCCTCATCCCTGGAATTTTCCAGAGAGGCTGGCACCCCTGCCCCTCCTGCCGCGAGGATCGGGAGTCTTCCCATGATGTGTCTCTCCATGGCTCCCACTGGGTGACTATGCTGGGGGAGGGGGGTTAGGGTGCAGCATAGGGAGCCAGGGCCTCAGTCACTGCACCCCAGATTGGCCGTGTCACCATCTCAGCAGGCTTGTGTTCTTGCAGCTAAGGGTAGCCAAGTGCCAAAGGTGACCGCAGTCCTGCCAGGGCTGTGGCATGCTGCATTTCGAGGCAGGGCTTCAGTGCTAGAGTTGAGGCTGAGATTGGCTTTTAGTTCCAGTAGCAATTTGGAGAGATTTATTTAACATTTTCAGGCTTGCTGCCTGTCTTCCCATCTCTGCCTGTTTACCTTCCTAGCCAGCTTTCCATTTGTATCTCTGTTAGTCCATCTGCCTCTCCCATTAAGCTAGGACATACAGTGCTGCAATTAGCTGGGTTTAAAGTGCTCGGAAGATAGCAGAAGGCTGCAGCAGGGTTTGAAGAAGACAGACCAATTCCACCAGTTCCTCCCGGAGAAACCTGTTCATATTTGTATGTCTTATTGTTCACGTATCTTTCAAATCCCCCTGGCACTCTGTATACAGATTGTTTATTACGCAGAAAGCATGGAGCGGCTCTGTAGCCCCATAACCCTTGAGACAAAGGGTGTTTACCCATTATGTATAACAACAATAGGCAGAGCGATGCATGCCAAAACAACCTTTAATGAAGTACCACAAAGCAAACATAATTTTGATAAGGATTTGTAAAGGTAATACATTGCTTTTCGTAACTGTATTGCTGCAAAATGAAATGCTGGCTGAACCTCAATAGCCAGGCTTGGGGCTTGTGGCCTGAAATGACCATGAGATCACTGATGTCATGTCAATGACACCCTCTCTTTATATTTGTCTTTAAAGTATTATATACGCACATATGTGGTGCTGTACACGTACTGAGACTCATCAGAAGCAGGAAATAATTCAGAGGTGGGCGGTGAGGGACCAGCAGTGCTAAGACAAGGGTTTCGCAGATTTCAAAACCAGAAAGGACTCTTATTATCTACTCTAACCTCCTACTTAACAGAGGCTGGAGATTTCTCCCAGTAATTCCTGCATCTATCTCAGCAACTTGTGGTGGAATTAGAGCATAAGGTGAATTAGAGGTGTGAAGTAGAAGAGCGTTGTGTGTACTCACATGCTAATGAGAGGACCATTCATCCATTTCCTCCTTCCCCCTTCCCCCCCCCCCCCCTGCATCTAGAAATGCCATGTTCAGTGCAGGCAGGATTCTCAGACTATCTCTGCAACTGTGGCCATGTATTTCACCAGTTAGGTCTTGAATGAGCTCTTCCTCAGTGTGCATTGCAGGTGCTAATGATGGAGGGGTGCTGGACTGCTCTCCTTACACTTCCTCATTGCCTGATTTCGTGGTGCAGGAAGTAAAACTGAAAATGCTTACTGGGGTAAAATAGCCTGGAACCAAAGGCTGGATGAAGTATTGCAGCATGTGGGAAGGATGAGAAACTGGAACCAGGAAACATCCTGGTTAGGGCATGAACTGGAGGTGCTTGGATCCCAAAGTAGGAGCAGCTCTCCTGTTGAGCTACGGGAGAAGCTCTGCTAGCCCTTCACAGCAGGAGAGTTTCTATCCTCTTCCCCTCCCCACACTAGAGGAGAAGACTGTTACTGGAAGCAGGGTGTCATGTGATCACACCCATTCAAAAGCTCCAGAGACAGGCACTCTCCATGCATTCTAGGTGGTGGTGGTCTTGGTGATTATGATATAAGGAAAAGTTATTTACTTGTTCCCATAATATAAGAACTAGGGGCCACCAAATGCTTTAAAACAAATAAAAGGAAATTCTTCTTCACACAGCGCACAGTCAACCTGTGGAACTCCTTGCCTGAGGAGGTTGTGAAGGCTAGGACTATAATAGGGGTTAAAAGAGAACTAGATAAATTCATGGAGGTTGTCAGTTAATGGTTATTAGCCAGGGTGGGTAAGGAATGGTGTCCCTAGCCTCTGTTTGTCAGAGGGTGAAGATGGATGGCAGGAGAGAGATCACTTGATCATTGCTTGTTAGATTCACTCCCTCTGGGGCACCTGGCATTGCCCACTGTCAGACAGCAGGATACTGGGCTGGATGGACCCTTGGTCTGACCCAGTATAGCCGTTCTTATGTTCTTATGAGCATGGGGCTGTCATGCCTTCGGCGTCATGAAGTCCCAAAGAGGAGCCACCTGGGTATGGCTGGCACCATGTCATTCTTGATTGTTTGTTAAAAAGGCCATGCTAAATGCCACTGAGATCACTGTGATCATCTAGTCTGACCTCCTATATAGCAAAGGCCATAGAACATCCCCAAAATAATTCCTCGAGCAGGTCTTTACCAAGGGCTGAGTTTTTCGTTTTGTTTTTAAAGTGTCCCAATGGCTAATAACCCTCAGTGTTTTAAGCCTGATTGTGTTCAGTGAATTGACTGGGTGTCCGTGTGCATGGACACATTTTTGACTGAATCCCAAGTGCTCATAAAAATGCACGTGGTATCGGTTGAGAGTGGTGGGTTGAAGTTCTCTGTGTAGCCCCCAGGCAGAGTACAGCATGGAAAATGACATGGCAAGCTTCCCTCAGGAAGAACGGTAAGAAGTGTCAGTGTTTCCTTTGTTCTCTGGCCCTTTGCTGAGATCAGCAAGGGTGATGCTGGCTGAAAAACATAAAACCAAAAAAATCTGTGAGCACCAACCTGGAGCACTGTTTACTCCCACTATGAATTCAGAAAAGCATTGGCTAAGAAATACTGCCCCTGCAGGAAGACATTCTGTAGTGTCATGCTGTTCACCAGTCAATGATATGGGCTCAGGAAAATGTCCTTCGCCATTGATTGTCCTAAAACCCCCCTCCCATGCACCCCTCAACCTCTGAATGTGTCCCTGGCACAGCTCTCTCACCAGTAGGGCCCTTCTGGCAGTGTTACTGAGGAATGTGGTACCCCCTCAGAGGGGAGAGGTAAGGTGCTGCAAGTATAAAATTCCCCACCTGTCTCCTCCCCTTGGGAATTAGCTACATTGTATCCCACAGCTCCTTGACCATTGTAATGAGACAGGAGGTGGGGTTCCACAAAGGGTTCTGTTGCCCAGGGAGCAGAACTGTTAGACTCTGGGAAAAGTCTTGGTACTTCACCATAGTAGCTTTGTCTGTGTGCCCTTGGACAGCTGATGTGCTGTGCAGATTTTGGTGTCTTTGGGCTGGGAGTGTGTGAGGTTGGGGAGAGGATGATTTTGTGCCTACAAGAACCCCACCAGTAAGAGAGAGAGAGAGGATTAGTTCAGGAGCAAAACCTTCTTATTTATTTGAAAATCGTGTACACTAGCTACATGAGGAAACCCACTGAACACTAAAGCTCCAGGCCCTGGTCTGCTGCGGACCTCATCTACTGAAGGTACTTGTATATCACCTATTACTGTAGCACCTCACAATCTTTAGTAGCTCTAAGTGCTGTTATCCCCATTGTACAGATGGGGGACTGATGGTCAAAGAGGCTAAGTGACTGGCCCAAGGGGTGTCAGGCAGTCTGTGGCAGAGCAGGGACTTGAAATGAGATCTCCCAAGTCCTAGGCTAGTTCCCCAGCCACTGGGCCATCATTCCTTTCTCAGCACAGTAGAAAATGTTCTCCCCCATGCACTTCCTCCTACCCTCTCTTAGTTGTGTGCCCTAAGGTCTGTTGATCTAGAGATGGGTGGATTCACCAAGTATCTGACCCTCATGTGAATTCCCAGGCTTCCCCTAGGAGCACTTCATGCTGAGCAGAAGCACTGTGATGGGAGGAGATTTCCCTGTCTTTGGTGAGTGCCATGTGTTTCCAGCTAACACCCAGTGAATGAGACCATCCCCTCACAGGATACCCAAATGGGTATTAGTGCTTCTGGGAGGGAGTAGTGGTTAGAGCGCAGCCCTGGGAGTCAGGAGATATGGGCTCCATTGGCTGTGCCAGAGGTGTATTGAGTGACCTTGGTCTAGTCAGCAGCCTCTCTGTCTTTTAATTTCTCCACCTCTGAAACGAAGATAATAATAATGACTTGTCTCACTGGGAGGTTGCGTACATTGTTAATATAAGCCCTTGAGCCCCACCTAAGGAAATCTGTAGTGGCATGCTCAGTAATACTCTGATCAGCTGGGCAGATGGGTTTGCCACCATCTGCTGGCTCAGCCCATGGTCTATCTGTGTGCATCTACCTGATGCACTGTAACTGTCCTATGCAAATGATGGCGAGATCCTTGCAATAGCTATTTTTCTTCAATAGGACACATTTGTACCATAGTGAGGCTGTGCGGCAGCTCTCACGGGGGTGGGGGTGCTAAGTGTAGTCCCTCAGCCCCATAGTCATTTCTTAGCCCCTCCTTGCCAGACTGCGAGCTCCTTGTCCTCAGTTGCAGTCGCATTAGGATGCACATTGTGCCTTTTGTAAATACTACTTAGGCTTGGGTAGAGGCACATCCACATACTTGTGCTAAAGCAACTACTG
Source organism: Chrysemys picta bellii (assembly GCF_011386835.1). Taxonomy (NCBI): domain Eukaryota; kingdom Metazoa; phylum Chordata; order Testudines; family Emydidae; genus Chrysemys; species Chrysemys picta. The sequence goes on from NC_088810.1 coordinate 13,202,410, forward strand.
ACTTCACAGCTATCATTAAGGTTTCACATATGCTACAAACCTTGTTTCAGTCCCATGTCACATGGGGGAAGTTGGCTGGGGAAGTTGTGGCAGCCCTGGTGAACTAATTCCACCACAGGCATGAGAAAGGAGGAGGAAAGTGAAGTGCAACCTTTTGTGAATCTCTTGAAACAAAATTAAAACCACTCTGATAGTTTCAGATAGGCCCATTCCCCCTCAGGGAGCCATTCTGTTGCAGGAAGCCTAGCCAAGAGGAAATGCAGCTGTGGTTGCTTTTTTGCATTATTAGACTCTGAGAATAACAAGTGCAACAGAACAGGGAAGCTGTCTACTAAACGGCAGGCAGAGCAAGCTGCGAACCAGGATTGCTGAAACAGACAACTCAGCTATCTGGCAAAAGGCATTAGGATCAATGAGACACACTGGATTGAAAACAACAACAGAGATCAGGGTACACAGTGTCTCCCAGCCACATACTCAGACAGTGAGGGGAAGTGCTGGCGCTGCAAAGGCAGGACTGAAACTTTGCTTCCACTCTGACTATCCTCAGGTTTGGGAATAACCTGTGTTACTGACTCAGAGGCTGTGCTGGACATGTGCTGGGGAATGTGGAGGGCATGTCTGCAATGAGCCGGAGGAAGAACTGAAACAAGCTGGGGAACTGCAATTGCCAGCGATGACTACTGAGTCCCTGCCAGGCCCTTGTGCCTTTCCAGTCTCCTTCCAGTCAGAAGGTGTGAGGAGAGAGAATGCTGGGCTGCTGTCTAGACACAGAATGCATGGGAAAGGCAACTCCCTCCTTGTCCTTCAGCCCTGGTGCCCATGCGCCGAACTGGCCCAAGTGGAACGTGTCTCTGGCCTCATTTTATCACTCTCCACCGAGATGAAGGCAGACAGCCCTTAGCTCCACCATTGGCCAGGGCTCTTTCTGCATCTCTGAGCAATTCCTGGTCACCAGCTACAGTCTCCTCTCTTCTTCAGACAGCCCCCTTCTCTAAAGCAATGCTGCTTCTCCCTTCCCCACGGAACCCACCTCTCTGTCCAGGGCCATCTTAGTTCAGTGGCTTTCACGTCTCCTGCTTAAAGAATTGCACCCATTGCAAAGATAACTGTCCCTGGTCCCCCGCCTCCTACGTACACACAGGAGTGGAGAGAGCTCCTCTGACACAAGGGCTTGAGAAAGGAACCAATTCTCACTACTATGGCAATGCTTTTGATGGAAGAACTGATCCATCTGAGCAAATCTTGAGATGATGATTGGTTCCTTCTCTAAATCATTTTGGCCAGCAAAACTAGAACCAGTTGGTCCATTGCTAATTTCCGTGCCCTGATCTGGGAGTCCACAAACCAACAGAGTCCTAGTGAGGTTGTGAGGGAGTCACAATGACACTGGGGTGTAGGGCTCGCTTTCTGGTGATCCTCTGCACATCTCAGTTGCTCCCCAGGAAGACCCAAACTGGCAAGAGGCCAAAGGTGGACATGACTCACCCTCACCGGGATGGGCTCTATTCCAACATGACCATCCCTGTGTTGGAATGCAGAACCATCTCTCTGCTCCCTTCTGCCCTGTCTCTCCTGCTGGGAGGGGGAGCAGGAGAGATGGCTGCTGCTTCTCCCCATCCCATGTTTTAAAGAGCTCTGGGCGCTCGCTTCAACTTCTGCCTCCACTCCATTATCAATTATTTATTAATATTTTAGGAATCCCCAGAAGCCCCAGTTAGGATTGGGGCCCCATGGGTGCCTGGTGCTGCACAAACATGTAAGGAGATACGGGCACTGTTTGTCCTGAAGGGCACACAGTGTAGTTTGAGATGAAGGTAACGAGGGAGAGGAACCAAACAGAGACACCTTTCTGTTCTGTGTTCATACAGCGCCTTGCACCTGGGCTCCTGTAACAAGAAACAAGGGATGGGGAGGCTGAGGCACAAAATGTAGCTCTATCAGCAACATGGCCTCTCAGGGTGAGGGGCACTGGGACCTGTGTATAAAACCAGCCACGCCAGCTCACTCCTTGTCTGAGATCAGGTTGGCTAGTGTGTACTGAGCAGCTGCTTTTCATGACAGAAGGGTGACTGAATACACAAAGGAGACTAGGAGTACTTGTGGCACCCAAGTACTCCTGTTCTTCTTTTTGCGGATACAGACTAACACGGCTGTTACTCTGAAACAAAGGAGACTATTCTTATTGAAGTGGCCTGAACTCTGGAAGCTCAGTGGGATCCCAGGCATCTTGTTTCTGCAGCAGTGCGGCGGTGGCCTCTGGCAGTAGCACAGTGGCATTTGCTGTGGCATGGTGGTGTTCTCGCTGGCTACATTATTCTGTTACTACCGTGTCTTGTGCTTGTGGCAAGTCTGTCACTCTATGAACTGCTCACTGCACAGCATCACTTCTGGGCCCTCCGAGTCCTCTTTGCAGGGATTTGCAAAATATTACAAATGGCCAAAGACTTGCTTGAGGAGAGGAGGCAACCGCTGGGTCCTGGAGCAGAAAGTCAGCATCTGTCCAGTTCAATAAGAGGCGTTGCAGCTGTGACTGTTCAGCAATCCTCAGCCACCCCGTAAACTTCTGAGCTATGTTTCCTGAAATCCTCCTCGCTTCTCCAGCGTGACCAGCAGATGGGCACAGCCCAACTGCACGTGGCCTTGGTGTGTAGCAGAAGCAGAGACCAAAGTGAGAGACTGGACAGTAATACTCACCAGGGAGAAGAGTGAACTCTGGCTGCTGCCCACCCAGGTGTCAATGCCTCCTCATCCTCCCCTTGCTCCTCTTTTTGGGCAGTGTCCCCTTTCAGCATGATGGATCCTTCTCCAGCCAACACCCTTTCACTCTGCTGATGAGGTTGCTTTCCAAACCAGTTAATTAAACTGATGCCATGCCCTGTGTGGACATTATTAATTCCATTTAAACCGGGCTTATCCATTTAGCTTAACTTGCTAAGGAGCCCCTAGAAGCCAGGTTTAAACTAAATTGAGAGCGCCCTGGCTGATGAGGCTGGGCACCAGCTTAATGGAATTGGTTTGAAATGACAGTGGTGCCACTCTGCATACATCTACACAGCAGCTGGGAGGTGTGATTCCCTGCTCAGGTAGATGTATACTTGCTAGTGCTCCTTGAACTGGTGCCAAAAAATAGCAATGTCATGACAGCATGGGTAGTGGCTTGAGCTAGCTGTCAGAGTATATACCCAGGGGTCAGAACTTGACACCATGAATGCTTTGGTCTCTCATACCAGCTGTCGGCTTGCTGAACATTCATGGGATGGACCCGTTCCCTTTGTTGTCAGTGACAAAACTCTTATTGACTGGCTTGGGCCTTAACTCTTGAAATTGAATTTGCTGTTGCTCCTGCTCTCCATGTGTTTTCATGTCTGCATGTCAAGTCCTTCTTGTCCCTTATGCTGGTTTTTGAGGGTAAAAGCTGGGTGCAAACTTAAAAACCTGATCATCTCCAGAAACAGTAATGTTGTGGAATTCCCATGCACCATGGACTCATTTCCGTCTCCCCTAGGCCAGCCATACCCCTGGAGAGAGCTCCTTTCACAGGAAAGAGCACTCTTTCTGACTTCACCGTAGGGCCACACAGGCTCCTGACAGTTCGAAGTTCTTCCCAACTCTCTGATTAAGCCATCACTTTCTAAGCTGAAGTTTCTTGTTAAAGAAATGGCAGTGGTAGCCCTTCTGGTAGCAGAGTCTGTAAATCTGTATACTGCTGCCTTGCCAAGTTCTGAGATAGATGGGTGGAAGCTGCTAGCAGCTGAGATGTCAGGCCCCTGTCTATTCATATAAAAGGGTATTTGCACATTCAGCTGCTAATGGAGCTGTGCTCATGGCACCCAAACTGTGGTGATCTGTCACCCATCTTTGGCATTAATCTGGCCTTAGGAACTTGTCCGTTCTCTGGTATTTCAGCAAAGTAGCTGAACACCAAGCACAGTAAAGAAGACAATCTGAAGAAGAGCTCTGTGTTGCTCGGAAGCTTGTCTCTCTCCCCAACAGAAGTTAGTCCAGATATTCCCTCCCCCACGTTGTCTCTCTAAGTGCAGTAATGAATATTTGCATAGAGCTGTCCCTGGTGGACTCTGCTCGTCACCTCTCCTAAACTTGGCAGCTTTGCATACTGTTTGCAGTACTCCGTCACACTGTCGTGCTCCATGCTGGGCTCTGACCGGGACTGCTCCATGCAGAGGATCGAATGGTCCAAGGCACCACTCAGAGCTGCTGGAGAGAACTGTCCTTCAAGTTAACCTGATTTCGCCACACCTGCTAGATGGTGACTTTCATTATTGGAACCAGCTGCATCCATCTCCAGTGGCTGGGATTCACTGGGAATGACTCTCCATGGCCTGGGGGGTTTTTTTTGGTTCTAAAATTGCTTCTCCTCCCATTTGCCTGGGAGCCAGTAGGAGACTTGGCTGTTTGGTGCTAGGTCAACAGACTTTCTAAGATTCATGCCCTATTGAATGAGCCTGCAGGAGACAGCTTCCAGGTAATGGGACTCCTGCCCCTTTTCATGGGACTTCTAAAGGATTTAGCTGTGACAAATCACTAGGAAACATGCCCTGGGCAGAGGAGAGGGTGAGGGCTCCAAGGGTTTCCAGTTCTCATTTCTAGGGTTTCTCATTAATATTTTCTTGTAGCTCTCAAGGGAAAAATAAACAATCCTTATTTTCCATTTTTCCTTTGAAAGACATTGGCTGCTAGAGTTCTACATGACAATGTCACTGAACACACACAGATCCCTGTAAAGCAAAGAGCAGCCCTAGGACCCGACTCTGAGACCCTCACTGGGGCAGGATGGCCCCAGACACCAGAGAATATCAAACCAAACCATCTGCTTCATTGGCAACAAGCACGTCAGCGATTGGCCCAGAAGGAACTATGGCGTCACCATGCAGAGATCCCACAGCCTTCAAAGGGGCTCAGACCCCGTCCTGTTGCCCAGAGACTGTTCTGGCTCTCACACCCCAGAGCCGTGTCATACCACCACGCCGAGAAACATCAATGGAAAAGGCAAGCGTATAAAAGCCACAAACTCATGAGAGGAGACCTGCAGGCTCTCGGAGCAGTGCCACCTCACCAGCTGGCTGCATGTTATCAGAGACTTTTAACAGCCCAAGCAAGAAATCAGAAATGCTGCAGACAGCAGGGGCACCCTATTGTCTTACTGTGTAAAAACTCCTTTTGTTGTGCACAGTGTTTGTACGACCGTTACTGTGCAAGTAACGCAGAGGGGTGGGCATGATTCTCCTCGTACGTATGCTGGGGTAAATCAGATGGAACTGTGGGTTTCTATAGGTTTCTACTGGTCTAAATCGGTGTGGGACAAGGGTTTCTCAGTCCAATCTCGTGATCCGCTGATAAATGAGAATAACCGTTCCATGTTCCTGAGCTATGATCCGGAGCATGTGGTCCGGTCTTTCAAAAGAGCTCTGCACCCCAGGTGAAAATGACACTGCTAGTTTAGATGTCTATCTGTGCAGAGCATCTGGAAGCCTGGTCCAAGGTGCCATGTTTGGTAGGCGTCTCACTGCTCATGGTCTACTATACGTTCATGCTGCTGGCCCACGGGGTGGGCAGTGATTCCTGCACAGACTTGTCCCCACAGAGACTGCAGCACAGTCTCTCCAGCAGGGCGCAAAGCTAGCTGGTCACATGTGGCCCATCAAATGCAGAGATCAGGACATGGCAGGAGAGCCCTGTGTGCCCCACTGCCTGTCCTGGGATCCCCCCTCTGTACAGATACTAGGGACAGCTGCACCCCGTTCTGCTGCTTGCGCTCCTTCCCCATAGATACTTGCAGCCCTGTCCTTCCCCCTGGATACAAGTGATGCTCAATAATTGCAGTGGGAGAGCAGAGCCGTGGGAGTGGCTGGACCATGCACCTTTTCCTTACAGACCCAAGCCTGGCTGGATCTCCCCCAACCCCATCCCTCTCTCTGCCTCAATGCTCTGGATGCTTTGGTTTGTATTTATGTAGCTCGATCTGGAATGCTCCTGCCTGAGTCTAGCAGGGGGCTCTCCTCACACTGTCCAGCTGGTCCAGGGCTCACTGTGAATGCCTCTGCTTTAGGCTCTGCCCTGGTGACATGTGCTTGGAATAGTGCTGATTCCTGAGCTGGCACCATCCATCCCTCTGCTCCATGTGCCACAGAGTGCTGATGAGCAGGATTCTGCATCGCATGCTCTTGCTACCAGCATTCCCTGCAAATCCCTCTCATTTCAGGAATGTGCAACCCCTTCCTGAATGGACTCTGCTCTCAGCAAATACATGCCCTGGAGGGTCTTGGAAAGGTTCTGTGGCTGTTGAGATCTGGGGTGAGGATGAGATTCCTGAGACAGGCAGTTTCAGAGAGAACTGGGACCAGCCTCCTTTCCCCTCCCTCGAGGGTTGTGCAGGGAGAGGACGCAGTGCTGGATGCACAGGCAGTGGCTGTGCCCTGCACTGAGATTCCCTTACAATGTTGCCGCATTTTGCAGAGCTAATTGGCCACCACCCCTGTGTGAAAGTGTAAACACCACTGGGAAGCACAGCCAGCAGCAGCCCGTGTCTGTGCGGCTGGCTGCCAGAGCCACAGGCAGGAGCTGCTGCTGCCATCAGAGCGGCTGCTCCTCCCCGCTTGCTGCCAGTGAGCTCGCCCATATCACACCTCAGGAATGTGTGGGCACAGCCGCTGCCGGAGTATTAGGGGCAGCACCGGGGGGCGGGGAGGAGGGGGGAAGTACAGTCCATTGCCCAAAGCTGTACTCCCTTCCCCAAGTCCTGTTATGGGCTGGAGAGGGGGTTGCTTTCCAGCTCCTAGTACAGTGTGTGTCTGCAATGATTATAGGGCCCTTGGGCTGGGACCTGTGCATATGGGAGGGGGGCTCTAATTGCACCCTTGTCTAGAAACAACCAGCCAAGACAGGTTAAAGACTGCCCCCTGGCCCATCCTCCTCAGCAGGTTCTCCTGGGCTCGCTCCTTTCCAGCACACCCTGCCTCAGGGCTCCTATTAACTGCCTATTGTGCTAATGACCAGCCATGTTCCAGTCCTTCAGCTCTCCTTAAGTGCAGTAGGCAGCTGATAACTTGATCAAACTCCTGGAATGCAGCATCCTGTGGCAAGGGCCCAGCGGCTGAGTGTGCAGGTATGGGGGGGGGGGGCGGGGAGGTGGGTTCCATTTGGGGAGAGGATGTCATCCCATCCCAGCAACCTGCAATCATTCTCGTGCCAGCGCCAGTTATATCCAAGGCCCCAAGTGCTTGTGAAAGCTGGGCCCAAATCATGTGGCAAAGCACTGGGTTCTAGAGCACTGTAGTGCGGCAGGGTGGAGAATCCACCTCAAGGCCCTGGCTTCTAGAGCACTGTAGTGTGGCAGGCTGGAAAATACATAGGCTCTGGGTTCTAGAGCTCCAATGCAGCAAGGTCCTGGGTTCTAGGTGACTCTAGTGTATCAGTTTTGCTTTTCTGTAGTTGAAATGAGTGATCTGCTCAGCATGGGTCCCTGTATCACTGGCCTTGAGATTAATTACATTACTTTGTGCTGTTACCTCATCTTCTGCTTTTGAGCTACCCAAGATGTTTATACTGAAGTAGCCATAACTGTATTGACCAAACTGGCATGGAAGAAGCTGCGGGGGGAGGTGACAACATGGAAAGGGTGATTGGGGATTTGGCAACTGGAGAGGCAGTTTGAGATTGTGGGATAAACACAACAGCTGGCTGCTTCTGCTAAAATGATCAGCAGTGAAAAATTGAGCAATGTACTCATAGGCTGATCGGTGTGGCACTATAACAGTAGAACAGCCAAAGATGGCAATTTAAATTTGAGAGTGAATACCCTTTTGAGATGAATGGGACAGTTCTTATCTATTGCAGAACTATTAGGGGGAGAGGGATAGCTCAGTGGTTTGAGCATTGGCCTGCTAAACCCAAGTTTGTGAGTTCAATCCTTGAGGGGGCCACTTAGAGGGATCTGGGGCAAAATCAGTACTTGGTCCTGCTAGTAAAGGCAGGGGGCTGGACTCGATGACCTTTCAAGGTCCCTTCCAGTTCTAGGCGATAGGATATCTCCATTAATTTAATTTATTTATTTATTTGTGTCCAGCTGCCTGCAGACTCAGGCAGACACCACTGGATTGCTTACTCAATTCATGTTTTCCAGGTTATCTTCACAATCACCAGACCAGACTTTCAGAAATGTTCAGAATCCAGCAGCCCCCGTGGAATCCTTCCCTCTCACAGTGAGACCAACAGGGATTCCACCCTTCATTATCCTCAGCGGAGCTGCAGGAGGCTGAACTGTTTTGAAATCTGGCCCACAAGGGTTAGAAGCTGCATTTAAAAGGCCACCATGAGCATGGTGGGTGATTCCAGGCTGAGGAATGCAAGGCCATGCTCTAACCCGCTCCCTTGCTCTGTCGGTCAGAGGCACAGCCCTTCGCATTGCTGGCTGGATCCCCTCCATCTGTGAATCATGACTCAGCCCCTGCTGACTCCAGCCTGCTCCATGCTGCACTTCCATCACCATACCTACCCCTTCACCTGCTCCTTACAAGGGTAGGCACCTGCCATTGCCTGGCACACGCCCTCATGCGCTGTCTGCCTCCCAGCTGTGAGTGCTGATTAAGGAATCCAAGCAACAATCGCTGGTGGCAGTGCATGATCTAAATATCACTGAACCAGAAAACTAGCCAACACTCCAGTGGTCCAGGGCTGCCTGCCTCAGGTCTCCCCACCACTCGCCTGTCTACTCCCAAAAGGCTTCCAGATGCAGACTGCAGCCAGAGCTGAGCCCCTTCCCTGGGAGGTGGCCAGGAGAGAGAGGTGGCAGGTCTCTGTGCTCAGCAACAGTTCAGTCTGTGCTAGGAGCCAGGGTCACAGCATTCCTGGGGCTTGACCCGGCGTGTGCTACACAGCACGAATGGGAGAACCTGAAATACAGCTGCTGCTCTGCCCACAAAATCCACCCTACATGCTGTGGGGTGAATGAGATGGATTGCCTAGAACCAGCTGGTACCTGCTCCCCACCTCCATGCTCGGGAGTCCAATATTAATGCCCTCGTGACTGATAACAAGAGACTGCTGAAACCATTAGAGCCCATCCCACTACGAATCACCATGCCACAGCAGGCAACTGGCCCCTTCCTGGAGCTGTGGCAGGGCCAGCTCCAGGGTTTTTGCCGCCCCAAGCAGGGGGTGGGGGTGGGGAGTCGCAATCTGCAGCGGCAATTCGGCAAAAGGTCCTTCGCTCCAAGTGGGAGTGAGGGACCGTCCGCCGAATTGCCGCCGAATAGCCAGACGTGCCACCCCTCTCCAGAGTGGCCGCCCCAAGCACCTGCTTGGCAAGCTGGTGCTTGGAGCTGGCCCTGAGCTGTGGAGAGCAAGCTGCTCCCTGGCCCCAGCCCCTGGTGTAAAGGGGAATGCTTCAGTGCAGGCTGGCTGCATGGTCCTGTGTTCATGTCCTTGCCATACAGCTGCCCCTCTCTCTTCCACAGCAGCTCATCTCCATTCCCCACCCTCAGAGGTGGATTAAGGTCTCCTAGGGCCCTGGGCCAGAGCAACTGTGGGGGTTTCAGCACTGGAACCGTGGCCCTGTTCACCCCTTCCTCCTGTGGCCCCACTCACCACTCCGCCCCCTTCTGCCTCTTCCCCCACGGCCCTGCCCTCTTGCACCTATGGCCTGACCCGGTTTTACCCCTTTTCCCTGCGGCCCTGCCCCCATTTCGCCCACAGTCCTACTCATTCCATCCCTGCACTGCAGCCCCGCCCCCCATTTGCTCCTTTCTGGCGCCCTCCCCCCCCGTGCCCCAAGACTGGAAAAGCTTCCGTCCCCCCACCACGGCAACGGGGCCACAGTGCTGAGCAAGAGCACCTCCAGTCCCAGGGTGGCAGCCAGGGTTGGAGCGCTGTGGCTTCTGCCAGGTGTTGGGGCTTCCCCCGCCTGGCACTTCTGTCGGGGACCAGGGTTGGGGTGCTGGGGTCTCCCCTGGCTGTCACACGGCTTTGGCCAGGGCTCCGGGCTTCCGCTGCCCCACAGTGGATTTCTGCTGGGGCACCCATTTTTCTGGGGCCATGGGCCCATTGGATAATCTGTCACTGCCCAAGTTGACCCTCCAGCTTCCTGTGCTTTCCCTTCTGCCCCACGTGCTGCCTGCTCCTGCTCCACCACCCCCAGCTGCACCCCCTCTTGGGGCATTTCTCTACCCATCCCCAGCTGCTCTCCATGAGATGTGGTGGGGAAGAAGGATCTCCAGTCCCACAGCAGTTCCTCTTCCCTGGTCTGTAAGAGAGAGAAGAGAAGGTCTCTGGCTCTGCATGGGAGCCAGGGGAGAGGCCTGGCTCTGGCTCTGCAGGAGGCTCCTACAGCTGCCAACCATAGGTGTTGGAACTGGGGGTGATGCCATACCACCGGCTTGAAGTGGTTTCCATCATAGACAGGGTTAGTTTGGTTCAATGACTCTCAGCACCCCCGCTCTACAAGCAATGGGATGGAGGGAGGGAAAGATTTTTACCAGAGATAAAAGAGGAGGAGGGGCTGGGCTGGGCTGAGCTGAGAGACCGAGCACAACCAGCGGCCGGGCCCCCTGGAGCTGCAAAATGGTCTTCATCCAAACCTGCCACCTCCAGAAAACTTTGCCTTTGGGGCTGAACTGCTTCAATTGGAGGCTATGCCAAGGGGGGGAGTTTGTGTGTGTGAGGGCATGGGGGTGAGCAAGAATGGGGCATCTGAGCAGGCGAATGAATGGTGCTATAGCCTTCCTAGTCTTCTGGGCTCTGGAGCAAACTGCCTGGGGTTGAACCAGAGAACAAGGCCTGCTGAAGAGAAGGGGGTTTATACCCCTGTGCCCATGGCACTAAGTGTTGGGAAACCACAGGTCAACCAAGCTTGTACAGCAGATTTGTTTGTTTGCTTAGCTCCTCAAAAGGGCCTGATCCAAGCTAATTGAATTCCAAGACTCCCATCTCCAGCTAAGTTAACTGCCTCACCCCAGACTTGCAATTCATGAAAGCTATGCTGTGAGTTGAACAGTAGCTGTATAGTCCAGGGTTGCTGCCTGAATTATTAAAATGCAATCCGTAGAGAGAAGAGAACTTGCCACAGAAAAAAAACCTGTGTCAATAAAGATAAACTGGATCCTTCTGCTGATGAAGGATGTGACAAGCAGCTCCATTTATGTGTTTAAGGAGAATAAAATGATCTGCTATTCTGTTGTATGACCTGAGAGATACTGTGCAATGTTATAGTCACAGGCTGTATCATAATTGTGTGTGTGGGAGGGGAGGGGGGCAGAGTTAAGGGGTCATGTGCAACCTTACCTTGGGCAGTTCCTAGCATTTCATGGTCTCAGTGCAGTGGCCTTCCATGGAATTAATGGAAACATGTAAACACGTTACAGTAAATAACCCAATCCTAAACTAGAGGGACTGGGCTGGGAGTGTGTGCGCACACACCTAGGGTGACCAAATACCACAGCAACAGAGGGTCCTGTGGCACCTTTGAGACTAACAGAAGTACTGGGAGCATAAGCTTTCGTGGGTAAGAACCTCACTTCTTCAGATGCAAGTAATGGAAATCTCCAGAGGCAGGTATATATCAGTGTGGAGATAACGAGGTTAGTTCAATCAGGGAGGGTGAGGTGCTCTGCTAGCAGTTGAGGTGTGAACACCAAGGGAGGAGAAACTGTTTCTGTAATTGGATAGCCATTCACAGTCTTTGTTTAATCCTGATCTGATGGTGTCAAATTTGCAAATGAACTGGAGCTCAGCAGTTTCTCTTTGGAGTCTGGTCCTGAAGTTTTTTTGCTGTAAGATGGCTACCTTTACATCTGCTATTGTGTGGCCAGGGAGGTTGAAGTGTTCTCCTACAGGTTTTTGTATATTGCCATTCCTGATATCTGACTTGTGTCCATTTATCCTCTTGCGTAGTGACTGTCCAGTTTGGCCAATGTACATAGCAGAGGGGCATTGCTGGCATATGATGGCATATATAACATTGGTGGACGTGCAGGTGAATGAGCCGGTGATGTTGTAGCTGATCTGGTTAGGTCCAGTGATGGTGTTGCTGGTGTAGATATGTGGGCAGAGTTGGCATCGAGGTTTGTTGCATGGGTTGGTTCCTGAGTTAGAGTTGTTATGGTGCGGTGCGTGGTTGCTGGTGAGAATATGCTTGAGGTTGGCAGGTTGTCTGTGGGCGAGGACTGGCCTGCCTCCCAAGGTCTGTGAAAGTGAGGGGTCATTGTCCAGGATGGGTTGTAGATCACTAATGATGCGTTGGAGAGGTTTAAGCTGAGGACTGTAGGTGATGGCCAGTGGAGTTCTGTTGGTTTCTCTTCTGGGCCTGTCTTGTAGCAGGAGGCTTCTGGGTACACGTCTGGCTCGGTTGATTTGTTTCTTTATTTCCTTGTGTGGGTATCGTAGTTTTGAGAATGCTACAGCCAAGCACTGAGGTACAATCGCATCTGCTCCAACCCCTCAGACAGAGACCAACACCTACAAGATCTTCACCAAGCATTCTCAAAACTACGATACCCACACAAGGAAATAAAGAAACAAATCAACCGAGCCAGACGTGTACCCAGAAGCCTCCTGCTACAAGACAGGCCCAGAAGAGAAACCAACAGAACTCCACTGGCCATCACCTACAGTCCTCAGCTTAAACCTCTCCAACGCATCATTAGTGATCTACAACCCATCCTGGACAATGACCCCTCACTTTCACAGACCTTGGGAGGCAGGCCAGTCCTCGCCCACAGACAACCTGCCAACCTCAAGCATATTCTCACCAGCAACCACGCACCGCACCATAACAACTCTAACTCAGGAACCAACCCATGCAACAAACCTCGATGCCAACTCTGCCCACATATCTACACCAGCAACACCATCACTGGACCTAACCAGATCAGCTACAACATCACCGGCTCATTCACCTGCACGTCCACCAATGTTATATATGCCATCATATGCCAGCAATGCCCCTCTGCTATGTACATTGGCCAAACTGGACAGTCACTACGCAAGAGGATAAATGGACACAAGTCAGATATCAGGAATGGCAATATACAAAAACCTGTAGGAGAACACTTCAACCTCCCTGGCCACACAATAGCAGATGTAAAGGTAGCCATCTTACAGCAAAAAAACTTCAGGACCAGACTCCAAAGAGAAACTGCTGAGCTCCAGTTCATTTGCAAATTTGACACCATCAGATCAGGATTAAACAAAGACTGTGAATGGCTATCCAATTACAGAAACAGTTTCTCCTCCCTTGGTGTTCACACCTCAACTGCTAGCAGAGCACCTCACCCTCCCTGATTGAACTAACCTCGTTATCTCCACACTGATATATACCTGCCTCTGGAGATTTCCATTACTTGCATCTGAAGAAGTGAGGTTCTTACCCACGAAAGCTTATGCTCCCAGTACTTCTGTTAGTCTCAAAGGTGCCACAGGACCCTCTGTTGCTTTTTACAGATTCAGACTAACACGGCTATCCCTCTGATACCAAATACCACAGGGCAGCTTGCCGGTAGAGTAGGCCTCTAGAGTGGCTAGCACCCGATCCTGTCCCAATTAGAGTCAATCCACCATTAACTTGGGTGAATTGTTCCAATGGTTAATTACTCTCGTAGTTAAAAAAGTATGCTGTATTTCCAGTCTGAATATGTCTAGCTTCAACTCCCAACCATTGGACTGTGTTATAACTTTCCCTGCTAGATTGAAAAGTCCACTATTAAATATTTGTTCCCACGGTAGGTATTCATAGATTTTAATCAAGTCACCCCTTAACCTTCTCTTTGTTTAGCTAAATAGGCTGAGCTGCTTGAGTCTCTCACTACTAGGCATATTTTCTAATCCTGTAATCATTCTCATGGTTCTTCTCTGAACCATCTCCAATTTATCAACATCCTTCTTGAATTTTGGGCTCCAGGACTGGACACACCAGTGCCAAATGGAGACGTAAAACCTCTACTTGAGATTCCCCTGTTTACTCATCCCAGAATCACATTAGTCCTTTTGGCCAGAGCATCACACTGGGATCTCATGTTCAGCTGATTATCCACCATGACTCCAGATCTTTTCCAGAGTCACTGCTTTCCAGGGTAGAGTTGCCTCCTTCGTGTAAGTACAGCCTTCTTAGATGTATACACTTACATTTAACTGTATTAAAATGCACCTTGTTTGCTTGCGCCCTGTTACCAAACAATCCAGCATGCTCTGTCAGTGACCTGTCCTCTTCATTATTCACCACTCCCTCAATTTGTGTCACCTGCAAACTTTATCAGTGATTTTGGTTTTTTTCAGACCACTGATATAGGTGTTAATTAGTGTAGGGCCAAGAACCGATCCCTGCAGGACCCCACTGGCAACATACCTGCTTGATACTCTCAATTCCATTTTGAGACCTGTCACTTAACCAGTTTTTAATCCATTTAGTGTGTGCTATGTTAATTTTATATTCTAATTTTGTAATCAAAGTGTCGTGCTGTACTAAGTCAAACTTCTTACAGAAGTCTAAGTATATTTTGTCAACAATATTACCGTTATCAGCCAAACTTGTAATCTCACCAAAAAAATCAAGTTAGTTAGACAGGATCTATTTTCCATTTGTGTTAATTAATTACCCTTCTTTAATTCCTTGTTAACCTGGTTCATATCAACTGCTCCATTATCTTGCCTGGGATCAACGTCAGATTGACAGGCCTATAATTACCTGAGTCATCCGGTTTACGCTCTTTTAAAAACTGGCAAAACGTTAGCTTTCTTCTAGTCTTCTGGAACTTCCTCAGTACTCAAAAACTTAATGAAAATCAACATTCTGTCTAGTGAGTTCCTCAGCCAGCTCTTTAAAACTCTTTGGTGCAAATTATCTGGACCTGCTGATTAAACAATGTCTAATTTTAATAGCTTCTGTTTTATATCCTCCAGAGATACTAGTGGGATGGGAAGAGTGTTGTCACCATATGATGAGACTTATATTATCTGTTTTCCCCAAAAATGCAGAACAGAAATATTTATTGAACACATCTGTCTTTTCTACGTAATTATTGATAGTTCTACTATTTCCATCTAGCAATAGACATTATCATTGTCAGGATTCTTTTTGTTCCCAATATATTTTTAAAACTCCTTCTTTGGGGACATCTAGTAAGGTGTTCTTAAGGGATTCCCAATTTTTCTCGCTAAATTCTTCCTCCTAGCTGATTTGGCTCATTATTGTTTTCAGCTTTGAGAAATTGACCCTATTAAAACACCAAATATATAGATATTACTTCTCTGGATTTTATTTTACTTGCACGTTATAAGTGTGATCAATTCATGATCACTTGTACCTAAGCTACCATTAATTTTTAGTTCTGTGATCACTTCCTCTTTATTATGGGCGGTGGGTATAAGAGGCTCGGGAAGGCTGAGCCTCCCCAAACAGGACAAGAAATGCCGAACATAGTGCACCACCCTTTGGAGGCGCGCTGGCCCACTGCCTTTGGAGCACCGCCACCGGAAGCTCCTGAGAAGTGTCGGGGGGCATCGGTGCCCAGGCCATGGCCCTCCCCCTCCCCCAAGGCACCCTCTGCCCCTGCTCGGCTTCTTCCCCTGTGGTTTCGCCCATGCTGCACCTCTTCCCGACCCCACTCCACCTCCTCCTCCAAGATGCCACCCCCCTCCACCTGCCACTCTCCCTCTCTGCCTCGGGAGGGGGCAGAGAGGAGCAGGCGGGGGGCACTTTGGGGGAGAATGCTGATTGGGGGTGAGGTCTTGGGGTGGGGCCACAGTCTGGCAGCATGAGACCTCTGGCATACATCACTCAAATGGAAGTTCCCCATGATCACACAATCTTTTTTCCCCGTACACATTAGGGATAGGCGCTTAAGGGGGCAGTCATCCTGTTCCCTATTGTGATTTGGTGGTCTGTAGCAGACACCAGCTTCTTGTGCTTTATCTGTCAGGAGCATCTGTCCATAAGCATTCAGGATCATTTTCTTCTGAATTATCAGTGACTCAAAAAGGTAATGCCATTTTAAAATAGAGTGCCACTCCCCCTCCCCTTTTGCCCACTCAATCCTTCCTAAATAGCTTATAACCATTGATTTTAACATTTCAATTGTGCAAATTATCCTTCCAGGTTTCAGTAATACCAACTAGCTCAAATTTATGCTCATAAATGAGCAATCCCAATTCCTCTTGTTTGTTACCTAGGCTATAGGCAATTCAAGAATCTCTTCTTTTCATGTTCTTTGGTCCTTGATTAATTTTGTGCTCAACATCCTGATTTTGTGCCGAGTGCTCATATCTTCCCTCTTTTACACCCTCCCCTTTTGCCTATTAGTTTAACCATCTCCGGACCACTATGGCCAGCCTGTCCCCAGGGAGGTTGGTTCCCCTTCTACTGAGGTGGAACCTATCCAAACTGTACAGTCCCCTCTCCTCACAGAGGTGGACCAGTGTTCCACAAAACCAAAATCATCCATCCAACACCACTTACCTAGCCAGTGGTTTACTTCCAGAATCTTCTGTCTTCTGCTTTCCTTTGCTTGTGGGACAGTCGTCTTCAGCATTTTTCAGAGTTCCCTGAAGTCATCTGTTACCTGCAAGATATCCCATGATGCAATGTCATAGTGCTTCAGCATCAATGATCCTTGCCCGTCAATGTCAGAAACCTATCCAGTCCTGGAATAGCATCTTGTGTCTTGGCTCCAGGGAGGCCTCATGCTGTCCACTTGGCCCTTGCAGAATGTTCTTGTGAATCTTCTTAGTATTCACTGTCCCACAAGGATTGTTTGTCTTCCTTGGACAGTTGGAGAAAACTTTGCAGATAAACTTGATTTTCTTTCAGGTTGGGCCAAGCTGCTATCCACATGTGTTCTGTACATCTGCCATTCCCTTGAATTTGCTGGATCTTGAGTGGTGTCTTCCATAGTTTCCATGTTGAGCAGGGCCGGCTCCAGGATTTTGGCCGCCCCAAGCAGCCAAACAAAAACAAACAAAAAAAGCTGCGATCACGATCTGCGGCGGCAATTCGGCGGGAGGTCCTTCGCTCCGAGCAGGAGTGAGGGACCGTCCGCCGAATTGCCGCCAAACAGCTGGACGTGCCGCCCCTCTCCAAAGTGGCCGCCCCAAGCACCTGCTTGATAAGCTGGTGCCTGGAGCCGGCCCTGATGTTGAGGATTTGGTATCACTTTGAAAAAGGAATTCCTTGTGGTCCGCTTTTCTCTCTGGAGGCTGCAGCCTGCCTGTCCTTATCGGTCTGCAGCTGTGTAGAATGCCACTGTGACCTCTTTCCCCTGGTGGTTAAACATAATAAACATTACAAACTGACCCATGGAGTAAAGGATTTCTTCTGCTGGAGACTGTCTTATGCACTGGAGCCTGGGGTCTGATTAACCTTATTATGTTTGCTTGCATAGCTGCAGAATGGCCCCAGAATGATCCAGCAAACTGCAGCTGCTGTGTTAGACTCAGCCCATGTGTTCGCCGATCCTGGATTTCCATCATATACAGGAGCATTTCCTCTCATTGGGCTGAGCTTACTGCCCTGTAATCGTGGCCTGTGCCCCTTGGTTCTGGCTTGGAGGAGAGGCCTTCACTCCTCATTGCACGCTTCCTAGCTGTGATCCCCTCGGCCAGGGCCCCTCTAGCTTGTCTCTGTGACTCCCCTTCAGACTGCTAAACATTTCCCCTGCCCACCCTGGCCCTTCGCTAAGGCTGTATGGCTCCCACGCAGGTGCTGCCATTTTATGGTTCCATGGCCTTTGTCTCCTCTCCTGGGGTTGAACCATTTACCTGACACTCACTAGCCCAGTGGCCTAAGCCTCCGAGGCAGGGTAGTATGGTGGAGAGTGTGACTGGGGGGCAATGCCCTGATGCTAAATGTGGCCCCAGGTGCTGGAAAGAGGCTGAGTTTTCTTCCAGTTGGTCCCTGCTGGGCATGTGTCTGCCCCATCATCCAAAAGGGGCTGTCCCTCCCCTCCCCTCAGGGGCCTCCTGCCTGGTGCCTGAGGAGGCTGTTCTAAGAGCCTGTCACTGTGGTCTCTGGATGCTGTGCTCAGGTTTGCAGTGCCACAGCAGACTGTCTGGCAGGGAGGCCATTGTCTCAGCCCTGCTCCTGTTAGGAGTGGGGGCTACTTGCTATCTTTTGCATCCTTGGGTTCCCTGGGAAAGATCCCCTCAGCCTCATGGCTTCTGGGAGGAGGGAGGTCTTCTCTGCGCCAGCCTGCCCTCAGCTCGGCTGTTGGGTTGGAAACACCGCTGCCCCACTTCTGGCTTCCCCAGCAGCAGCAGAGTGAAACTCCCAGGTCTGTTGTCAATTTCTCTGTGGCTCAGAGGTTCTGAACCAGGGCAGAAATGGATCGATCTTGTTAGTTTCACCTGGCAGCACCTGGCAAAGCTCCAAGCAGGGGACTTGGAATCTCATCCCTGTTCTCTGGTGGGAGATGAGACCACTCTGCCCCTGATGGTGACTGTATCTCACATGCAGCGTGATGCTTCTCCACTCATGGCCTGCTGGGATGGAGCCTGCTGCCTTCATGTGACTCTAACGCTGCCCTGTTCTCGGCCTGGCCAGGGCAAAGTGTCGGCACTCCAGGGAGATCTGGGGTGCCGGTTGAGGGGAGCGTGAGCCCAAGGGCGCCGCAAGTTACTGGGAAGTAATTTGGTCCTTATCCACTATCATTGAGGCTTCCTGCTGTAGCCAGCTGGGGACAGAGCCCCCACAAGGCTCCCAGGTGGGCAATGGGCACTGTTGGGGGGGAAGCCCCATGGGGCACAAACGGCCTCTGTTAGGAACTGCTTTCCTGCCACTGTCTTCCCCTTTCACCAGCTACGGCAGCTCAATGCAGCAAGTTCCCTGGCAGACTTAGCTCAACATCTGTCCTCAGAACCACTACTCCCCCCACCTCACCCTATTTCTGTGCATCTCTTTCCCCAGTTCCCTGCCTCTGTGTCCTGACCCCACCCCACCCGTCTCTCTCTCTCATTTAGCACTTTGGACATGAAAGCTGGACTTTGTTTCTCCATAATCCATGAAACTGTGCTGGCTTTTAGAGTGAGCTCTGTGGGGCAAGAGCTGGCTCAGTCTCTGGGTGTAGCACCAGCTGGGGTCTGTACATGCTGCTGGAATAACAGTGATAGCCATCCCCTTTCAGAGCCCAGGGGCTCCTGCCCCCTTTCCACCCCCTGATTATGCCTGTAGAGGAGACTCCCCTCCCACCCCCACTGGTTTCAGGAAAAGCTGGAAGACTGAGGAGCCTCTCCAAGGTGACAGCCAGCAGCCTATGGAATGGGTGTGGCCAGCGCCATGGGGCTGGCACTGAGGAGGAAACAGAGGTCTTAGTTAAAGGATCAGGTTCTTTCCCTGAAGCCATGGAGGGCAGGGGAAATAGTGAGAATGGTGTATGGGGATGAGGGGCAGTGGGGGGAGGGGGGATGAAAGTGGGGGATGGGAGGGAAACCCCAGAATGCCCAGGTGTGTGTGTGTGTGTGTGAATGAGTGAGATGGGGGAGGGGGTGGCAGAAGGGGCATCTGATCTGTCTCCTCAGGCTTGGCTGCTGAATATCCCTGCCCCCTATGAGTTAAATGATTTGATCAGAAAACTCTGCTGGCACACACAGGGTGCACCACAGCTGACGTTGGGCATTTCTGCAAGAGCTCCCTGCCTCTGCTGCAATTACACCAAGCTTAGAGCGCTATCTGCAATAGGCCAACAGCGATCGAGGATTTAGTGGTGTCATGTGGCTTTGGCAGTGTCCCGCTACAGTGGCTGTCAGGATGCTGCACGTGCACTCTGCCTCGGCTGCAGAGGGCTCAGGCTTAGGGGCCTGCTCTGATGTCTGAACCGGTACGCTCATTCTCCATGCTGTATGTTTACGCCATAGGTTGCTCCTTGGTAGGGGTTCACACCACACTGATGGCCCTAGGGGAAGATCCCAACAAGTCAGCCAGTGGGGAGGAAGAATCCAATGCAGCTGAGTTGAGTGGGGTTCAGAGGAGAGGGTTCTGTCTGGATCCAGGGAAGGGAACTCGTCAGCTGGCTCTGCTTTTTGCTGTTTCAGGGACCATGGCCGGTGTGTCTGGTGGGGGCATTGGTAGGGCTGCGCACAGACCCTGAAACCCCAGCACAGTCCTGTGTTTAATCTGGATCCTTATCCAGCTGCCGCATGCCCTGCTGGCCAGGGCCAATGCTCTGAACAGATGAGAGCTGCAGCTCCCTAGACACTAGGACTGGGATGATGCCAGTGAGTCATGTTGGAGAATCGTAAACGCCAGGAGGCTGGCTGTAATCCTGTGGATAATGCACGTGTGACTGGGCTGTGCAGGTTCCTGGATGCTGTTATATAACCCAGCTGTGTCTGAGTGCCCTGGGTTACAGGATGCTCTGCTGTTCTAAAGTGGAGCTGACACAAGTTAGTTCCGCAAATGTGGCTTGGAAGATGCTTGGCTATCAAACTCTTTGCAGGAGGCAGTACAAGCATGTTCCAAGGCTTGGCTTTCCCAGAGGACTCCCTGCAGGAAAGTGCTCCATGAAGATAGGAGAGATGCCAAGGGTCTCAGTGTGGGAGGTTCCTGAGAGCCACGAGGCTGGAGAGAAGATGCTGCTTTTCTCCATGCAGAAGTTCCCAGGGCTGGAACCTAGCAGAGGGGATGCAGGCATGTGTCAGTACAGGAGCCAGAGGCCCAAGGTGCTAGGACATAGTGAGGGGACACAGCCCTCTGCTGGGGCTGGAGGAACCCCTGGTATAGCTGGGCTGTAGTGCAGGGACGCAGGCATGCCTCGGGGCGGGGGGTGCTAGGAGCTGTGGCACGGTGCAGAAGCTGCAGTTGTGTTTGAGCACCTGGCTGTGGTACTTGCAGGCACTGGACTGCCATGCATCACCATATCAACGCTTTCCTCTTCATAAATATTCATGCAGGCCCCTGAAAAAGAGCCAAGGTTTAATTCAGAAAATATTGAGTTCTGTTGAGTGTGTTACTGCTCTAGTTTGCTTGTGGCAATGGGGCTCTGACCCTGTCCGCAGCAATAACCCAACTGCAGGAGGACTGGCTATAAAACCTTGCCATAGCAGCAGCATCTTAGGGGATGAGCCGTCTCTGGTGCTACGGGAGTGCAGATTCCGAGTGTTAGCAACATACCAAGGAGACAGGCCAGGCCCAGGCAGTGCTGCAGGCAGCGAGGGGCTGGGGCTGGTCAGAGAAATACCAGCAGGCAGAGCCAGAATGCAGTGAATTAGAGGGTACCCCTTTGGAAGCTGGGGATTGCAGCTCTCGGGCAGTGGCTGCCTCAGGGGAGGGAGGTACTTTTGCTGTGCCATGTGTGAAGGAGTTGGTGGGGCTGAGCCCAGCTCCTGCTGAGACAGGCTGTGAATTTGCAGCCGGCAGCCCTGGCCCCAGGGCATGGTGTTTCTCTTCAGCTGGGGGCTCCTGTGGGTGGTCATGGTCAGGGCTGAGTGAGGGGTGTCTCTTAGGTATATCCCCATGAATTTTTTTTTAACTTATCTCATAGAGCTGGAAAGGACCCCAAAAGGTCATTGAGTCCAGCCCCCTGCCTTCACTAGCAGGACCAACTACTGATTTTGCCCCAGATCTCTAAGTGGCCCCCTCAAGGATTGAACTCACAACGCTGGGTTTAGCAGGCCAATGCTCAAACCACTGAGCTATCCCTCCCCCCTAGCTGAGTCCCACACCAGCCTGGCCAGGGCTTTGAAGTCCAGACTTTGAGTTGCGCTCAGCAGGAGGCAGGTGCTGTGCATGAGCCCAACGGTGGGGGTGGCTGCTGTAGTCGGCACCCATTGGAGCTTCTGGGGGGCAGCAGGGGAAAGTGAGGCAGAGCCCCCGGCAGGAGCCGAGCCTTCAGATGACCTTTGGGAGCACAGCGGTAGAGAGAAATTGCTGCAGGTCTAGCAGAAGAAAAGTCCCTAGGTCACTGACCCTCTAGAAGCAGCTGGAGGCAGTAGGGCCCCTCTTTGCTGTGTCTCTGCAGAGCAGGGCCGCCCAGAGGATTCAGGGGGCCTGGGGCAAAGCGGGGGAGCTGCAGCGCTAGTACTCACCTGGCGGCGGTCTGTGTCTTCGGCATTTCGGCAGCGGGGGGCCCTTCAGTCGCTCCGCGTCTTCGGCAGCACTGAAGGACCTGCGGCCAAAGACCCGGAGCGACTGAAGGGCCCCCCCGCCGCCAAAATGCCGCCAAAGACCCAGAGCTCGCGGGGCCCCTGCAGGGCAAATTGCCCCACTTGTCCCCCCGGGCGGCCCTGCTGCAGAGAGGACAAAAGCTGGGTGGGTGCTGGAACCGGAGGCTCTAGAGCAGGCATGAGCAGGTGGGAGAAGCTCTCACAGTCGCTGACAGCTCTGGGAATGCAGCAGACGCTGGGCCTAGGGCTTACTGGCTGTAAGTAGTTTACATGCAGCAGGATTCCAGCACTGAGAACCAGGGCTGTGCGGCCAGCAGTCGGCTGTTTGCTTTTGTGGCTCTACCCCCAGAGCTTTGCAGGCTCGTTGGCTGCCTATTTCTCATGCTTGGCTCCTAGCTCCAGCTCCCAGCGCCCTGGGCCAGTTGTGCTGCAGCCTCTTGCGTGCAGGTCCATGTCCTCACAGAGGGAACAATGAGCACCAGACTGACATCATGATGTGAATGTCCCTGCTGCACGCTCCTGCTGCCAGCAGCCGCCTCTCCAGCACCACCCAGCCCTGGCAAGGAGCTCTGCCTAGCTGCTCTCTTCAGCTCCCGGCAGCTGGCTCTGGGGTCGGTGGCGCAGAGAACTCTTCCACCCCCCCCACCTCCAGGCCCGGTGGGAGGGAGGGAGAGGCAGCGCAACGCTCCTTTGTTCCCCTGCAAGTCAGAGGCCATGAAGCAGCATTTGCTGGAGCCAGCCCTGTGGAAAGAGCTGTCCCTGGTGCTGAGCAGCAGCGGCCACCTGCCTGGAAAGGAAGGCCCCAAGCTCCCTGCCTCTCTCCTGCCTTCCTTCCATCTCCAAGTCACTGGGAAGCGCGTGTAACCTCCCGGAGCCAGCCCTAGGCTGCTGGCTGAGGAGCTAATCAGGCTGTTTCCCTCTCTGCTCTGTCTTTCCTTGCCCCACTTGGCTGTGGGGGACACAAGTTTCCTTCCTACCTACCAGGAAAGGGGGGTTACTTGTAATTGTTTCTGTTGGCAGGAGCAGCCCCTGGCTATGGGTGGCAGCTGTGCACCCCACTCTATCCAGGGCAAAGGAAAGGGGTCCCTCAGAGCTGACAGCAGTTGCTGGCACAGGGTGCACGTGTCCTTGGAGCTCCCAGGGGGCTGTTCTGATGGGGATGGCAAGGAGCCCTGAAAGGCTGCATTATAATCTGCTTTCCCAAGCAGTGTGCTCCCAGGGGAGCTGGGTTGTCAAGAACTCTCTGCCTCTGCTGTGGCCCTCGGCAAATGGATAAGAGCCTCTTTCCTTCCCCTGAACAGTAGCTTGTAGTTCATCCCAAAGCATGTTATAGATGCACAGGGGGAGCAGTTATGCCCCCCGTATTAAGAATGCCTAATGCTTCCTACTAAAAACATTCTGATTTTTTTTAATGTATTATTTTTACTTTTAAAGCAGCTCGCTGCTTTGCAGCAGGACTCTGTGGTTGGAGAAGGGGGTAGCCCTGGGCTCATGGAGGTGCCCTGTGCTGCTCCTACGTGAATCTATTTGGAGTGTTTGGAGTTATAAGATAACAAAAATCACCATTTGCAGCCTGCATGGGGCTTGCTGCAGACTTATTGCTAAAATCACGCAACCTTCCTTCTGCACTGAGCATGCTTCTTAGGATCTTGCTTGGCGATGTCATTCAGAATGGACCCTCGGGATGGGGCACAGACAAAATGGATCCTTCCCTTCCCTCTGCTGCTGCTTTTCACTATCAAAATGGGTGTAGGGTTAGCAGACATGCACTAGCCTGGGAGCAGGGGACCATGAGTTTTAGACTCCCCTCTTCTACTTGAAGGGGTTAATAATTCCATGCCATTCACATCCCTCATTAAGCAACTAGCCCCAATGCTCCGCTTAGAGGCTACAGAAGCCAGAATTAGAATCTGCACCTCTAATATGGCAGACCCAGCCTCAGTCACTTAGCCCATTGCCTCTCGGAAGGAATCCACCCAGCTTTTGTGCTTGGCTGTGAGGCTTTAAAATGGAGCTGCTCGTGCACGTGCAACCACTATTTCAGCATGTTACACGTGTTTCTCTAGGGGCTGGTCCACAGGGAAAAACAGCCTACTACTACTGCTGCCAGCTACTGTAGTTAGCCCTTTAGTTAAAGGTTGGAGCTGAAGGTCCAGGATCCCAAACCGGCTGAGGATGCAGTGGAGCTACACTTTCATGTAACAGAATTTGTGGACTGAATGTGGCAGGGTCCGGTGTTGGGGAAATGGCAGGTGATCATGTAAATAGAGACTGTCCCCTAACACGCATGCACAAGGGGTCAGAGTTAAGGTTGCACAGACAGCCTCAATTTTGACATTTCCTAACTTTAAAGTACTTGACTTTGCAACCTTAATATTCTTCAGTTGTAGCTTGTATATAATAAATATTTTATGGGAAAAGGAGCAATTTCCCTTAAAATGCAGCCATCTCTGGGGTGGAATGTGGCAGCCATTTAATGACCCGGTGTTAATTATCCAGGTTGGGCAGAGTGCCCTCTGGTACTGTGCTGGGCTATTGCAGCCAGTGTTATGTATTTAGCACTCACACTCTGTCTCGATATGTATGTATCCCCATAGCATTGTCTTGGCGCGTCTGTGTATGGTCCTTCCCTGCATGCTGCATGGAGCCCAGTGCCCCTTAGGAGCCGGCTAACAGACAGAGCCTGGTCTGGGTGTCCTCTCTGGGAGGCCTTGTGCAGGAGAAGGGATTTGAAGGTGAGGGAGGAGACTGGGGAATGTTCCATGTGAGTCTGTTTCAAGCCTGGGGATGGTGTGACAGAAAGTACAAAGGAAGCAGTGGACACTGAAGGGAGGCAGGGGAAGGAGTGAGTTGATCTGGGCTGAGGGAGGGAGGGAGAGAGTGGCTCTTTCATTCACAAAGGAGTCCGAGATCAGTTACAAGTTTGCAGGGGTTGGTATTTGCTGCAGAGAAGTGGGAAGAACCAAGTGACAAGAGCAGGGCAGTGACTTATTGACAGTATGGGTAGAATCCAGCTGTAGAGTCTTCATCTTCCTCCCCACAACTCCTTCCCAGAGTCCAGCATCCTCCAGAATGTGGACTGGCCATGAGCCGCTCCAGAAGCTGGCTGGGAACTCAGCCCCTCGTAGCGCGGGTCCCAGTTCCTGCCCTTCTGCTCGCTGTGCAGGAGCTTAGGCTCAGTCATTTCTGCAACCAGCTCTCACTGAGTCAGCACTTGGCTCCCCTAACCCTCCCTTGTGCTTCCATGGCCCCTGGCCTGCTCCCTAGCAAACAAGTGAATCAGCTTCATTTTGTGACAGAATAACCCCCCTCCTGTTTATAGAAAGGTTCCATCTAGCTCTGCGGGGCTCCAGTGTTTCTGCCTCCTCTCAACCCCAGCTGGTCTCTAAAGAAGGAAGTCCAGATCCTGAACCCAGATACCTTCCTGTGAAGTGCCCCAGAGTGCTGGGCTCTGTCAGCAGGTAGCACGGCAGGAGCCAAACCCTGCTGTGGAGGTGAAGGTCTCGTAGTGGGAAGGGGCAGAGGGGAGGCTGTTCTCACTCCCTAATTATTGGAGATCCTGGGTATCCCCCACCCTGGGCTGCCTAGTGTCTGTCAGCATTGCTAGGATTGTCCAGTCCTGATTTCCCTGGCTACTGGTGCTGCAGCTCTCAGTACTCAGAGGAAGGATGGGTTCCTGGCTCGGGACCGTGTCTCTTGGGGAATGTGACCTTTAGCTCAAAGGTCCCACCCTTGCTCAGCAAAGAGCCAGAGCTCTGAGCTGTGTGTGTCCCAGCAGTCAGTGCGTTGGTTTCCCACTTCACAAGTGCACAACTGACACTGGCGGGAGATGGGAGACCAGCAAACCCAATGGTCAGGGTGTGATGGAAGAGATGAGAGAGCTGAAGTGGCCTAGCTTGACCAAGTAACTGCTACCGAAGACAGAGCCAGCCCAGGAGGGGGGAGTGAAACCCCAGCCTGGCTAGGAGGAGCGGGTGAAGGGAAGAATCGTGCTGAATCTCAGGAAAAGCCTCCGGCCAGGGAAGTGGCTGTGGCTGGGAGCCTGCTCCAGGAAAGGCCCATCCATCACATGGGCCTTCAGAGTGAGCAGTGCAGCCCTAGGAACTGTCCATAGGGAGCGCAGGGGCTGACTGCTCCAGTAGGTCTTCTCAAGCTATTAAAAATCACTACTCCTTCCCCAGGGAGCTCAGCAGGCAGCAGCTGGCTCTCCAGGACAATGCTGTTCCATGTCCCTGGTGCCTGCTGGGCCAAGTCTGGCAAGGGCCAGCGGGCCCAGCCCTGGCCGTTTTTAATTAAATCAAGCTGGCACAGGCGCAGCATCCTAGCCATGCCCATCTGTCGTTTAAAGCTGTCGGCCATGTAAGTCGTGGCTATGAGCAGCGTATGTAGGTCAGGCTGGAGGGCGGCAGCGCATGCACTGCGATTAGAGCTGACTGCAGTCGGAGAGGAAGGGAGCTGGACCAGCTGCTGGGCCACATCCTGCTCCGGCAGCACAGGCTGCGCGCCCCACCCCGCCTCAGGAGGCTGGGCTGGGGCTGGGACTCCCTGCCAGGGAGAGTGCTCCCAGCACTGCCAGTGTCCATGCGCAGCCCCTCAGTCACAGGGGACACCAGGCACCACCTGCAATGACCTGTCAGGCCAGACCCCTTTGTGCAGTGCACTGCCCCTGGGAGCCCCTCTGGAGGGGCGAGGGCCAGCTGGGGGGTGTTGGCTGGGAGAGTTCTGGCTGGAAATGTCCCCCAGTGCATGCAGGCAGTAGGGAAGGGGCTCCTAGGGGAGCCTTCAGCCATGGGGGAGCAGTCGTAGCTATGTCGTAGGGAGTGGGGGGGCCTGTCCCACATCAACGGCTGTCAGCCTTGGCTGTCTGCTCCCAGATCTTTCCCCCAGATGCAGACCTGGTTCCTGTCTCTTTCCAAGCCCTGCGCACCTAGCCTGGTTCTGGTATTCCAGGCTCCTGCCGTGTCTGAGAGACCCATTGTCGTGGATCCACGGGATCGGTGCTACACCCCCTGCTTTGAAACAATCTCTTGGAGGTGCCCCTTTGATGGGCCAGACCCCCACGGGCTCTCACTCGTCCTTCAGGGTCGCCTATGCGGCCTTGCTGCCTCCTGAGACTGAACCTCTGGGCTCCAGGACTCCTGCTTCGCGCTGTGAGCTCTGCTCCATGAGTCCAACTGAGCCATACTCCTGGGAGAGACTTGCCCACTCTGCAGGGATTAATGCACCTCACCCAGCAATCCTAGTGACGCTCACACACCATCTCCAAAACAGCTGGATTTATCAGTCAGCTGGAACACAGCAGTGGGAGGCCGTAGGTCAGCATAGAGACAGGAAGCCATTCTGGTTAGTCCAGAGCCCAGCCACGCTGTAGTGAAGCCCATGTTCAGGCTGTCTCTGACCTCCTTAGAACAGGTCTACACTTAAAACGCTGTATTGGTGCAGCTGCACTGCTGTAGTGCTTAAATGAAGACACTCCTAAGCTGCTGGGTGAGCACACCATGGGCGTAGTTAATCTACCTCTGGGAGAGGTGGTCGCTAAGTCAATGGGAGAAGCTCTCCTGCCGCCATAGCGCTGTCTACACGGTGGGTTAGGTCGGTATAACTGTGGATTTCACATATACCAATACAAGTCTGTAGTGTAAACCTGGCCTAAGTCAGTTCCCAGGTGAGAGAGTTCCCAGCTTCCTCCAGAAGCCAGCACTTCTCCCCCACCTTCCAGTCCTTTGTTCTCCAGCTGGGGTGTCTGCTCTGCTTCCCTGCTGAGAGAGGAAATCCTCCTGCCTCTGCCTGGTGTCAGTGTCTTGGTGCTTGGCTCTTCCATTGTCTTCTCCATTCTCCACTGACATGGGGTCAGCTTCTGCCAGTCCTTTTGTAATGATTCATCCCGGGTCAGAAAGCTAGCCACCCCTCCCCCTGCGTACTTTAGCCTGCCCTCAGAGCAAACTGTCCTATTCCGCCCCCAGGAGCAATGCACAATATAAGAGAAACTGAGGCACACATAGGCTTCAAAAATACAAAACCCCCCTCACTTTATCACATGAGTATCCATAGGACATGCCCAGGCCTCCCCAGTAGGTGTGAGCACGGAGAGCCTCCTCAGCCGCGCCCTGGGAGGCTCACAGGGCACAGCCAGGCCAGAAATTCCCTTTGGGATTCAGTATTAAAGACAGCTGCCAATCAAAGCAGGACCGGTCCCTTCCCCTCATAGAATATCAGGGTTGGAAGGGACCTCAGGAGGTCATCTAGTCCAACCCCCTGCTCAAAGCAGGACCAATCCCCAGACAGATTTTTACCCCAGTTCCCTAAATGGCCCCCTTGAGGATTGAACTCACAACCCTGGGTTTAGCAGGCCAATGCTCAAACCACTGAGCTATCTCTCTCCCCATCTGTGTATTAGCAGTCGGATCCTCGCTGCTGGCTTGCATGGAATGGAGACTCTCGCTCACAACCCCCCTTCCCTCCTGCTGCTCCTTCCTCTGCCTTTCCCTCCCATCCCACCCTGCCTCTCCCTCAGCCCCAACTGCTGACGCTTCCCCTTCCCACTGGCCCTTCTCCCCACCCACTCACTTTTCAGGGCTGGGCTGAGTGCTGCCCCCCTGGAAGTTGGCGCCCACCACCCTGCTGTACAGAGAACCGGCTCTGGGTCACAACACCTCTGTGATTGCAGCCCAGACCGGTATTAGCCTTTGTGGCTACTGTAGTTCATTGCACTCCGCCAGCTACCCCACTGCACTCCTTGCTGCAGTCAGTGGGCTCCAAGGATGGGCCTGACCACCCTTGAGATGACAGAGGCAGCCGTTCCCTTGGCACAGCCTGCCAAGCCCTGTGCTCTCTGGGCATGACAGGCTGCAGCCGAGCTCCTGCTACATGCAGCAGTGAGAGCTGCAGAGTGAGCAGAGCAGCTGGGTGTCATGCTGTCCCTGGGAGCACCTGAGCCGGGGCCCTCCCTCAATGGGCAGGAGGAAAGCAGGGGGCGGGGGGAGCAGGCAGCAGCAGGTGGGAGAGGCTGGGGGGACTAAGTACTTGGTGTGGGGAGGTTTAAAGGCTCTGGGGAGCACTTTATTGTATGTTGCCTTGAGAAGAGCAGCAGGGACTCTGCAGGACCCTGATCAGTGCAGCCAGTATGGGAAGCTCCCTTGGGGATGGGGCCTAGCACCCAGCAGGAGGGCGCATTGGAAAGCTGGTGCCCCCTGGTGGGGCGGGAGCAGCAGACAGAAGGCGTGGGGTAGGGGGGTCACATTTCCTAGTACAGGGTTTCTGTGGCCAAGAGGCCCTAGCTCCTGCCTTGAGGGCCCCACCTCTCCAGCTGCAGGTTGGGGAGCTGGGGGGATTGGCACAGGGTTCCCTCTAAGCCCTGCTGCTAGCACATATTGGGAGCTGCAGCCGACGGCCCTTTACACAAAGCTGGCAACCAGACAGACGCTGGGGCTGGGGGAGATGCAGGTGGATTGTGATGGAAACAGGGTGCATGTCTGGTAGGGACAGTATTGGGGTGAGGGCTCCTGCCTCAGAGCAGCCAGACCCTCAAGCTCATAGCATGGAGGGGACAATGCGAAGGGGCAGCATGGAGGGGCCAGGTGGGAGGGGGCAGCAAGCATGTGAGTGGGAGGACATCCCCAGCAGTACTGGGCAGGCTCACGTGCTCAGCATCTTTCCTGGACATGCGCTCAGACCCTCATCCCCTGGCAGAGTAGGGGGGACTCTGGCCCTCATCTCCTGTAGGGATGCTGGGGTCACGCTCCAGACCCGATCTGCCGAGGCTGGTACAGCCACTGCCTTTGTCTAGTTCCCCCGTCTCACTGCCTCCGCCCCGGGGTGAATCCCCCCCCACACCTGCCCAAGAGATCCTGGCTATCTCCCAACAGTGCAGGGCGTGTGGGGGCCTGCACATGGGCCGAGAGCTCAGCCTTGAAGCTAAACTGGAGCTTGGCCCCTTTGGGTATGTCTGCACTGCAATTAAACACCCACACTGGGGCTGGCATGGGGCAGCTGACTCAGCTCACGGGGCTCAGGCTGTGGGTCTGTAAAACTGCCGTGTAGACGTGCGGACTCAGGCTGGAGCCTGGGCTCTGGGACCCTCCCTGCTCATGGGTCATATCCCAGTGCCAGCTGTCATTGCCCCATGCCCATCTCAGAGCTGGGGTAGCGTGGGGTGCCCACCATTGCTTAGCAGGGCAGGAGCCTGGATCAGCATCTCGAGAAGGGGCCTATTCAGTGGCTTGGCTAGGGCTGGTAGTAACAGCTGCATTTGATAGGATAGTTGTCTGTGATGTCATAGTTAGTCTCATTTCCTATTGGCTCGCGTGAAGGCCATGTGGGAGATGAGTGAGGGGTGTGGCTGGGGGAGGACTCGAGGCCAGGATCTGGCCCTGCCCTGGGATCCATCTCACTGCACCAGGGGCTTGCAGAGGGACATGGGGACAGGCAGAGGCTGCAAGGCACGCTGGGGAAGGAGCTGCCCAGGGTTCAATGTTCCACAGCAGCTCCCTGGCCCAACACGCTCCACACATGTCCCAGAAAACAACGGGGCCAGCCCCTGCGGTCCATGTGTGAGGGGGTGAGCTGCCCTGGGGGCTGCTCCATGGGGTGAAGCCATCTCTGCCCCTCCCCCCATCTCTCCTTGGTGCGTTTTGCTGACATTCGCGGTAGTGAGAGGGGATCGTGCTGCCTTAGGCTCGGGCGTCTCACCCCATCTCCTCTTCCCAGTGGCTCCTCTTGAGGTTTGGCCTGTGCTCTGTGGTGCCCTGTTCCCAGCTCTCACTGGTGTCCCTGGCACTAGCTGGTAGGAGTCGGCCTTAGCTGGGCACACATCCCTGCAGTGCAGTGCTGTGAGTGGCATCGCTGGGCAGGGTGCTGCAGGCCTGGGGCTGGCTGTGATAGGGGGTGAGAGTGACTCATATGCTGGGGAGGTGCTGGGCTGGCACCCTGAGCAGTTGGAGATCACATTTCTGCTGGCCAGGAGAGGCCGGCTGCTGAGGGGGGAAGTGTGGGAGTGGAGTGGGGGGGCTTACTGTGGAGTTGGTTTCTGATGCTCTTGTGCTCTGTGGTTTGGCTGAGATGGCCCCAGCACTGAGCGTTCACTAACTGAATGGCTCATCAGGGCCCCGTTTGATTGATCCCTAAATGAGAGCTTCTGAGAGCAGCTTATTTTGGGGCCTGTGGGGGAGTCTGTGAGTCAGTGAACGGCAAGTTAAGACAGGAGGGGCGGGGGGACCCGCACAGGCAGCCAAGATCTTAGCACATCTACCTTTGAGCTTCTAATTGGGAGTGATTCCTCCCAGAGCCATTGCAGCCACAGACAATGCCCAAAAGCCATGTTGAGCGCAGAGCAGGGACAAAGCCTGCCCAATGCTGGGCCGGGCTGGGGAACATAGAGGCCTTAAGGGCAGGGGAAAGCAAAGCCCCAAGGCAGCCCAAGGCCAGCAATCAAGGAGGCTGCGCGTTGCCAGAAGGGTGGTTACAACGGCACTCACACAGGGAGGCAGCATAGAGCCTCTATCTCTGCCTGGTTCCTAGAGGAGGGGCTCTGACGCAGAGCCCTTCTCCTCTGCAACAGGAGGCTCTCAGTGCACTTCACAGAGAGCCAGCGATGGCCCCTTCTGACCTCCCCGTGCTGTAAGGAAGCCTCATTCAGGTGGG
Source organism: Chrysemys picta bellii (assembly GCF_011386835.1). NCBI lineage: Eukaryota > Metazoa > Chordata > Testudines > Emydidae > Chrysemys > Chrysemys picta. The sequence continues at coordinate 13,234,150 of NC_088810.1, forward strand.
TGTACAGATGGGAAAACTGAGGCCCAGAGGGGAAGAGATTTGCCCAGTGACAGTGCAGGGAATTGGGTGGAGGTTGTGAGCATGTGGGGCTGTGAGCATGCGTGGGTGTGAGAGGGTGTTCCAGTGCCTCCGACTGCCCCTAGTGGCTGGTGGAGGTGTCAGGAGCTCCTCCCCAGCAGGGTGGTGCCTGCCTGCCCTTTCTCTCCTTGGAGCCTGAACTAATCTCTGTAGCACAAACCACCACTGGAGCCCATCACTATGGAAACATTGAACTGGCCGTTATGGGCCGCAGGTGCATTCTCAGCCAGGCCGACCCACTGGGACCAGTGCAGGGGAAGTGACGCCTCATAAGAATGCAGAGCAACCCCCCCCCCCCCACGGCCTACTGGTGACCCAATGCAGCAGGATCCCCAACACACACACAACCAGGGGCACACACAACACACCTCCAACCAGGGACCATATGCTCAGAATTCATACAAACATGCCCACGCAGGCCTACAACCCAAATCAGGGAATTACACTCACCACACACGCGTGCACACACACACAACACCAACAACAGGATCACACACACTGACACAGCCCTCACACCCAACCCGGGGGGATCACACACAACTAACTTGAGAATACAAGTTGGTTGATAAAGGTAACAGCATTGACGTAACATACTGACACTTCTGTAAGGCGTTTGACTTGGTACTGCACAACATTTTGATTACAAAAATAGAAAATAGAAAATTAACCTGACACATATTGCTGGTATGGACAGTGCTATATTGGAGGGAGAGCTTCTCCTGCTGACATAGCTACTGCTGCTCGTTGGGGTGGTTTAATTATGCTGATGGGAGATTTCCCCTCCCCGCCCCTGTCGGCATAGAACGGCTAGATGGGAGACCTTACAGAAGAGTTCTGTGTAGTTCAAAAGCTTGTCTCTCTCATCAATAGAAGTTGGTCCAATAAAAGATGTTACCTCATCTGCATTGTCTCTCTTAATGTAGGCCAGGTCTACATTACAGACCTATATTGGTATAACCACATTGCTCAGGGGTATGAAAAATCCCCCTGCAGTTATACTGACCTAATGCCCTGTGCAGACAGCACTGTCAATGGCAGGGCTTCTCCCGTCAACATAGCTATCGCCTCTTGGAGACGTGGAATAACTACACCGACAGGAGAAGCTCTCCCATCGGAATAGGAGCATCTTTACTTAAGTGCTACAGCAGCACCGCTGCACCGATGCAGCATTTTAAGTGTAGACCTGCCCTTAGTATCATTTGTAAACTTTGCCACCTCATTGTTTACCCCTTTTTCCAGATCATTTATGAATATGTTGAACAGCACTGGTCCCAGTACAGATCACTCTCTCTGTGAACACTGACTATTATTTCTGCCCTTTGTTTCCTGTCTTTTAATCAGTTACTGAACCACGAGAGGACCTTCCCTCTTAACACAAGACTGCTTACTTTGCTTAAGAGCCTTTGGTGAGGGAATTTGTCAAAGGCTTGCTGAAAGTCCAAGCACACTATCCACTGGATTACCCTTGTCCACATGTTTGTTGATACCCTCAAAGAATTCTAATAGATTGCTGAGGCATGATATTCCTTTACAAAAACTGTGTTGACTCTTCCCCAACAAATTGTGTTCATCTGTGTGTCTGATAATTCTGTTCTCTACTGTATCAGAGGGGTAGCCGTATTAGTCTGAATCTGTAAAAAGCAACAGAGGGTCCTGTGGCACCTTTGAGACTAACAGAAGTATTGGGAGCATAAGCTTTTGTGGGTAAGAACCTCACTTCTTCAGCATCTGAAGAAGTGATCTGTTAGTCTCAAAGGTGCCACAGGACCCTCTGTTGTTCTCTACTGTAGTTTCAACCAATTTTCCTGGTACTGAAGTTAGGCTTCCCGGCTTATTGCCAGGTTCACCTCTGGAGTCTTGTTTAAAAATCAGCATTGCATTAGCTATCCTCCAGTCATCTAATACAGAGGCTGATTTAAGGGATAGGTTTCATACTACAGTTAGTAGTTCTGCAATTTCATATTTCAGTTCCTTCAGAACTCTTGGGTCTGAAGTGACTGAAGTGATCTGATCATGGTGACTTATTACTGTTTAATTTATCAATTTGTTCCAAAACTTCCTCTATCAACACCTCAATCTGGGACAGTTCCTCACATTTGTCACCTAAAAAGAATGCCTCCAGTGTGGGAATCTCCTTCACATCCTCTGCAGTGAAGACTGATGCAAAAAATTCATTTAGTTTCTCTGCAATGGGCTTGTGTTCCTTGAGTGCTCCTTTAGCACCTCGATTGTTCAGTGACCCCACTGATTGTTCAACGGGCTTCCTGCTTCTGATGTACTTAAAAAAAAAATTCTGTTAGTTTTTGTGTCTTTTGCTAGTTGCTCTTCAAATTCTTTCTTGGCTTGCCTAATGATTGTTTTCCACTTGACTTGTCAGAGTTTATGCTCCTTTCCATTTTCCTCAGTAGGATTTGACTTCCAATTTTTAAAGAATGCTGTTTTGCCTCTAACCGACTCTTTTACTCTGTTGTTTAGCCATGGTGGCATTTATTTATTTTTTATTTGGGGTATACATTTAATGTGAGTCTCCATTATAGTTTTATTAGAAAGTTTCCATGCAGCTTGCAGGCATTTCATTCTTGTGGCAGCTCCTTTTAATTTCCATTTAACTAGCTTTCTGATATTTGTGTAGCTCCCCTTTTTGAAGTTAAATGCTACTGTGGTGGGCTTCTTTTGTATTCGCCCTCCACGCACAAAGATGTTGAATTTAATTACATTCTTCTTAAAATGATCATCCCTATTGTATTCCATTGAGGGTTACGCATGCGCACCATGCGCCCGAAGTCAGAGAATTTGAAAGTAGTGTCCATTGGTCTGCTCATGAGCCCTGGCTCACCTCTGCTTCCATCCAAGGTGATAAAGGGTGGGGCAGGCTGACCACATCTCCAGTTCCTCCTCACCGTCACATGGTCTGGATCGGAACTTTCAATGTCTTTGTCTCTAAAACACTTTTAAATAAGATAATTGTACATAGTTTTAAGTTTTTTAGTAGTTTTACCAGTTTCTTGTAGTAGTATTGTAGTTTAGTGATGGCAGAGGGGCTTGTTTTTTTCACCAGAACCTCTCCCCCCACCCCCATGAGTGGGTTTCGGACTATGCCCAGGACTACGGACTTCAAACTCTGCATCTCCTGCCCGTGCTCCTTTTTGGACAACGACAAACACCAACGCTGCTTCTACTGCTTAGGGGAAAGCTCACATCACATCCAGGTGCAGTATTTGCCAGTCTTTCCCCAGCCACACTCAAGAACGCCGGGCTCTCTGTCTCCAGAAACACTTCATAGAGCTTGCCATGAGGCCTCATTCGGACCCAGGCCAGGGAACCCTCCCGCCCCGATACATTGGCCTAAATCAGCAAGGAGTACTACGTCCGAATCCTGTGTGTGTGGAACCACCCCCACGGACTTCATGGTGGGGACTAGTTGGGAGGTAAGGAAGCATACTCATAAGCTTAGGACTAAGTATTCCTCAAAATCAAAGACAGTGGAAGCTCCTTCTAAAAGTCCGAGCCATGGGGACAGAGCTTGTGCTAAGTCCCATAGGCACGAGAAGAAATCCCACAAACAATGGAGCCAGCAGTTTCGAGCACTGGTCCACAGGTACCATCATCAGTGGCACCCCCACAAGATGTGGGATCCTTCCATTCTGGTAAAGTCCATGGCACTGGCACCAATAGCAGGCAAAGAGAGGGAGTCTCTGACACTGGGAAGATCCGGAACCGTAGCCAATCCCCAGCATGTGTTTGCCTTGCCAGACCCAGAGTCACCCCATCCATCAGGCCTCTCCGCCTCTAGAGAGATTATTCCTCCACCATGAGATATGCCCCAGTTTGGGATCCCTTGCCATCCATTCCAGTAATCTACACTCTTCCACTGGTTCTAACAGTGCTGTCATTTAAACTGGAGTCCACCTTCTCCTCCGATGAATCAGAAGTGGGAGAGGAACCTTCACCTGCCTCCTCCCATGGGATCCTTCTAGCAGGTGCTCGGACCTGCTGGTAGAGGAGGAACCCCTTAGTCTGGTCCTGGTGGTGCCACTGGAACTGGCGAAATTTCTGTCTTCATCTCTGGACGAAGCGGTGACTGCAGCATCCCCTTCTCCTCTGGATGACTTTTGGCAATTTCAGGAACTGTTGTGGAGAATCGCGGGGAAACTCCAAATTCCCCTGGAAGAAATCCGGGACAGTCAGCATAAGTTGCTTGATATCCTCCACACTTTGAGCCTTGCCAGAATTGCACTGCCAATTAATGACACTATTCTGGAGCCTGCCAAGACAGCGTAGCACACCCCTGCCACATGTATGGCTAGCCCCAAAGGGGCTGAAAAATGTTACTCTGTTCCTGCCAAGGGGTATGAGTTCCTTTGTTCTCATCCTCCTCCAAACTCCCTAGCTGCCCAGGTGGCGACTGAATGAGCCAAACAACAGCACCCTTGATATACACCAGCTGATAAGGAGGGCAAATGTGGATTTTTTCCTCATCTAGCCTTCAAGTCAGGATCATGAATTATCACACATTACTAGCCACGTAGGACTTCTTGAATTACAATAAATTCAAGGAATTTACTGATAGCCTGCAACAACACAATTGGGCTCATTTTCAGATGCTTATTGAGGAAGGGAAGCTGCTAGCCAGAACAACCCTCCAGTCAGTGGTAGATGCAGCAGATATCTCCCCCAGGGCCATGGCTACAGCCATAGTTATGCTTAGGGAGTCTTGGCTCCATTCCTCTGGTTTCCTCAGGGAGGTACAGAGCACTATTGAAGACCTCCCTTTCGATGAATCCCATCGTTTTAACCAAAAGACAGCTGAATCGCTGAAAATCCTCAAGGATTCCAGAGACACTCTTGGCATATATACTCATCCTGAAGCACAAATTTCACTGCCCACCCAACGCTGTAGGTCCCCCCAATTCTACCCCCAGAGACCGTATGAGCCCCTGAGGAAACGCCAAAAGATTCTGATCTTGCCGCCCAGGGCCCTCCTCACAGGTTTCGATGTTGCAGCTACAACCTCCAGCCAAGAGATATTTCTGACGTGACCCCGAGAGCTGCCAAACACTATACTTATCGCTTCATGACCCCCCCCCTACCCCCTTTGGAGTCGTTTAGCACTCTTCCCATGCTTGGAGTGCAATAACAAGGAACAAATGGGTGTTGAAAGTCAGTGAAGTTAGGCTTTCATTGTATCGGCATCCATTGATCCCTTTGCCTTCAGCTGGGGGAAGTCTCTGAAAGGAAGAGCCCCTTGCCTGACAGTCTCTTAGATGGCGCTAAAGATGGTAATAACTGGCTCCATACTTTACAATGCAAAGGCTTTCACTGTTTTGCCTTCTTTTCTGTATCTCACACTTTGCTAGCTCTTCTGGTCGCTTAGGAGCTGGCATTTAAACCTCCTGTTCTCCCTGAGCAGCTCTGCATTAAACATTAAACAGTGTTAAACAAGTCCCAGGGCAAGCAAACCATTAAACATCCTTTTTACCTTTTATTAAAGATACAGAAAAGAAGGCAAAACAGTGAAAGCCTTTGCATTGTAAAGTGTGAAGTCAGGCTTTCATTGTATCAGTATCCCTTGTTCCCTTTCTGTTCAGTGGGGGAAGTCTCTATAAGGAAAAGCCCCTTGTCTGACAGTCTCTTAGATGGCACTAAATACGGTAATAACTGTTCTTTTGGGGAAAAGAGTGGGCTGGAGCGCATATTGTTGCTGTTGTTGTTGAAGTCCAATCTCATTTCCTAGAACAAGACAAACAGACACGAGAGGAGAGAAAAGACCAGCAAAGAGAAAATGCTGCTTCTGTCTCTGGTGCTGATTCTCACTTGCAATCTTACTGCTGCAGAAACACAGGCCCAGCAGAGGTCTCATCAGCTGCTACAAGACCTGGCAAACTTGTACCAGCATCGGGCTTTTCAAGGCATTGCTTTGAACTACTTTTCTGGTCAAAGACTTACAGCATTGTTGCAAAATATACAGTCTTGGCAATCTAAGTCACTCTCATTAGCCAGAAGGTAAAAGGAGAAAGCTAGGAAAGGGAAGAAATAAGGTAGAGAAGGAGAAGGACACATGGGGGGTGGGGGAGGAGGGAAGAAAAGGGGAGACAAAATCTCATATCCCAGTTGGAGTTTGGGATTTAGCCAGAGGTGGTAGAGATGGTGATATTATCTGGGTCCCTCTCTCCAGCCTGGTCTGGTCAGGACACCTCTCAGGATTAGGATGATGACGGTTCGGGGTTCCAGGAGATGGTGGAGATGGCAGCCATGAATGGTGAAGCTTTCTCCATTCTTGTATTTCAGTCAGTTGTGTCAGAGTAGCCAACTTTCCCCCAAAGAGTTTTTTTTGGAAGACCCCAAAAAGGGAGTGATGGGTGGTGTTACCTGCACATTCTAGGGCACCCCACCTTTACCTTTCTGTGGGCTCAAGGCATAACCTTGTTAATTTAGGCACCCCCACCCTTACCCAGTTCCTAGGGCTCAGGGCCACCCATATCCATTTCCTAGGGCTCAGGTTGTAACTAGTTCCCAGGGCTCCGGGTCAAAGGCATCTATCCATACCCAGTTTCTAGGGCTCAGGGCATACTCTTCTGCGGGTTTGTGGGGCCTCTTACCAGTGAAAGAGCCTTACACAGTAATATAGTAATATTGTTAACCTCTATTTATTAACAGTTACCAAAACAGAATACTCACACTAAGCATAGAATGCTCACCACTCCCAATAAGGCAGACAAACTTTTCCTGCTGGCCAGCGCAGCTCCTCTAGCTTCTGCACAGTAGGGTCGGCAGGGTGTTGAGGTCTGGCAGCTCTGATCTTGGCCTGTGTCCTGGAGTTAGGGTCCAAAGAACTCACTTTTGTACCCCAGTTTATATAGTTAAACTTGAGTCCTACTTAGCTGTACCTTAACCAATCATTTTAAACAAAGTGCTACAAAATAATTCTTTGACCAATCCTAACATATTGCAAAATAATTCTTTACCCAATCATAGCCCACCACCTTAGCTGATTTAAATCTTGCAAAATTAGTTATGCAACAGACAGAAACAATCAAAGAACCAGACAGAGACCATACAGATAAACAGTAGAGAAGTGAGGACCATAAAGGCAAAAACAATAAAGAAGTATAGATTTCACAATTACAACTGTTGATAAGTGATTTCTTGCCAGACGGAATGCCATCAAACAAAGTTTTCTTTAACCATCTTAAGATCTGTTTCTTTATCTGGTGATGGTGGGTGCTATTAATATAGGAGCGCCTCCTTAATAGCTTGATATTTCATTGATTTAATGTAATTTAGATGGAATGTGAGGATGTGACTTTCTGCTTTTTAACTCATGGCTGCTGCCCTAATGTGGCTGCAGAAGGAAGGCCTCAGACCTTACTAGTGGAATAGCCCAGCTCCTTGTTATTTTATTCACCATTTAGGCCTAATTTCTGACAAAGCAATTCTGGTTCCACACTTCTCGTTTGCATTAGCCAGATGATCAAGGGTTTTATCCCGTAGGGTTTGAGCACGCAGTCATTCTCCTGAATTGCTGCCCCCAGCTGCAAAGGAGTTAAATGCCTGCCTGCCCCTCCATCCTGCATGCCAACCCCTTGCCCCTAGAGTGCCTTGAGCTATGGGCATACCAGCCAGCAATCAAACTCCGTCCTCCAGCGACAGATTCCTGGGGGTTGGACTCTCTCTTCTCTGCAGGGAGAACAGAACATAAAGTTCTGGTATTCCCTGGGGGCATGATTCTGATGGATGAGGGATATTTCCTTCTGTGCTTGGGCTCTCTGCCGTCCCATCTGGAAGGTATAGAGCCCCAGTGAATCAGAGCCAGAGATTAGCTCAGGGACCAGGGCAGCAGCCTTCCATGCAGGATGTTTCCAGGGCTTTGCTCACTCCCCTCTTCCCTGGGAGACAGTTCCCCAGCCCTAATCCATCTCTCTACCACAGAGCTTTCCTGGAGATGAAGCTCACGGTTCCTTTTGTTCATTTCATCCCATTGCTCCTACTTACACCCCCTAAATCATGCTCCCTTTTGTGCACTACAGGCCTGTCAGCTGTAATCTCACACACATGCGTACTCATGCACACACTGTAACATACATGCCCAGACACTAGCACATGTACAGATGAGCACACACATACATACTAGTGTGTATGCACACACACATCCTTAATTACCATTTCACCAAATAATCAGGTTTAGCTCCTTAGTATTTTCTTATAAAGGAATCCTTCTAGCATCTTTGCTACTCTTCTCTGAACTCCATCCAGCTGGTCAATATCTTTGCAATGAGGTGTCCAGGATGGAAACAATATCCTGGAGTGCTCTAGAGAGGGCCCATCCCCACCCTGCTCTGGGGATACAGACCAAACTCACAGTACCCTCTTGCAGCCCTGTGATGCTGGGAGCTGCTATTCACCCTCCCTACTCAGGCTCTTCTACCCTTTCCTGCTGCCCAGTTGTTTTCCTCCCACTGACTATCTGGGTCTGGGATATTTCCCAGACGTCAGACCTGGTATTTCCCAAGCAGAATCCCAGTTTGTCCTTCCCATATGTCCAGCTTCTGCAGATCTCTAGGATTATGTCTCTGTCCTTCAGGTGCCAGCAGTTCCTCCCAGTTTAGTATCATCTGCGTTGCATATTATCCACCTAGAGCCTTGGTGAAGATCCAGGAAGCGATAGGGTTGCCAACCTTCCAGGACTGACTTGGAGTCTCCAGGAATTAAAGATTAATCTTTAATTAAAGATCATATCACATGATGAAACCTCCAGGAATATATCCAAACCAAATTGGCAACTCTAGGAAGAGAGCAGGTCTAGCAATGGTCGTGGCAGTGCCCAGCGATACTGGGGAGGTTAGCACTGCTCTTTGTTTATGGCCCTGCAGCTAGTTTTCTGTCTTGGATGCAGTTTTCATTCCCCAGCCAATTTGAATTAATTATAAGCACAGGGTTTAGGAGACACCATGTCAAATTCTTTGCTAAAATCCATAGCTGATGTCTTCTGCTTTGTCTTCATCCTTTCCCTTTGTAAAATGCATGTCAACAAAAACAATCAGCTGTGTGTGTGTCAAGATTTATTCCCCAAAGCAACTTACTGCTCATGATTCCATTCCCCTCTAGATGTTTAGTGATGCTTGTCAGTGTTCCGTCCATTATTTTATATGGGGTGATGGAAGAGTGAGACTTTCAGGTGTTAATTTCCAGGATAGCCTCTTGCTTCCTTCTGTGAAGATCAGTACTACAATGCATTTGCTTCCCCCCGGTTGTCCACGATATTTGCCCTGGTCTCTGTGACTTTCCCAAAATTCCTGCCATTGGTGCAGTAAGCTGGTTACCTGATTCCCTTATTGCTCCCATCTGCCATTGTGCTGCCCATTCACTGTCCAGAGAAGAGTGTGAGGAACTTCACAAGGACCTAACCAAGCCATGTGAACGGGCCACCTGGTGGTAGGGGAAATTCAGAGTTGATAAATGCAAAGTAATGGACGTCGGAGGGCAATGTTTGAATTGCTCATACACCTCCCTGGGATCTAAATTAACTGTAACAGTTCATGGAAAAGACCTGGGCATCATTATTGACAGGCCAAGTGAGACCTCTTTCCAAAGTCCAAAAAGGCAAAGGACACGTATAAGGGATGAGATGGAGAATGATAAAGGGAATATTTTATCGCCATTCTATAAATCAGTAGTGCAGCCTCACCTGGATACTGTGATGCACTGATCACCCCATCCCAGCAAGGGATTCAAGGAGGTCAGAGAAGTGTGACAAGAGTGAGTAGGGGTCTGCGAAACCTCTGCTATGAGGAGACACTGAATAGATTGGGATTGTTACTTTAGAGCGGGGACATGGGAAAAGTTTATAAAATAGTGACTGGTCTGGAGAAGGGAGACTGGGGAATTCTAGTTTCCCTGCCTCATAACAGAAGAGTGAAGGATGTTCACTGACACTGAAAGGTGGCAAACTCAGAACTGATAAGAGAAAATACATTTTTCCTCACCAGATAATTAGACTCTGGAACTCACTGCCACAGGAACTCACTGAGGCCAAGAACATAGAAAAACTGAAAGAAAGATTTCTACTGAGAATGAGAATACACAGAGCTAGAATATATAATACTTAATAAAAGGATTTGGAGAGTTATGGGATTGGGTCTGAAGCGTAACATTTGTATATCATGGCGAGGGTAAATGGATAAGAAGGGATTTAAAATGTGGCCTGGATGTGCTGGACATCAGCTGATCTATAAAAGTCTATATAGTGTTTGGCAGTTAAACATTAGAAAGATAGCTATTAGCCACCTCCTCCCCCTCCCCCACTGAATGGGGGCTTGTGGATGATGACCAGTTCCTGCTGAGGGGGGTTATCTTCAGAAAACTGCTTTGAAAAACAGGTGTGGAGGGTGTTGGCTGGCATCAGGGGGTGCAAGGTGGGGACCTCTGGACACAGCGGCAGGAGGCTGTCAGTCTCCAGTGCAGGGGGAGGTCAGAGAAAGAGCTTGTTTTTTAGAGATGTGAGGGTTTCCTTTGGGTCGAAGTGAGCGAAGGGTGGCTGGCCTTTGTGGACAAGGCAAAGGGCATCACACAGCTCCTCTCAGCTCAGCCCCTTTCACTCTGTGTGTAACTCACTCTCCCTAGCAGCACCCCCTGGGGGTTCATACCAGCACCTGGACAGCTCAGAGAGGAAGCACAGGCAAGGTAGGCTGGAGCCAACCCCTCCCAGCCAGAGGTATCTTTTAGGATTGCCAACTTTCTAGTCGCACAAAATCGAACACCCTAGCCCCACCCCTGCCCTGAGGCCCTGCCCCTTTCTTGAGGCCCCACCCACGCTCACTACATTCCCCCTCCCTCAGTGACTCACTCTCCCCCACCCTCACTCACTTTCACTGGGCTGGGGCAGGGGGTTGGGGTGCGGGAGGTGGTAAGGGCTCTAACTGGGGGTGTGGGCTCCGGGTGGGACCAGAAACGAGGGGTTCAGGGTGTGGGAGGGGGCTCAGGACTGGGGCAGGGAGTTGGGGTGCTGGAGGGGGTGAGGGCGTTGGGCTGGGGGTGGTGGCTCTGGGGTGGGGCTGGGGATGAGGGGTTTGGGATGCAGGAGGGTGCTCCGGGTTTGTGGGGGGCTCAGGGCTGGGGCAGAGAGTTGGGGCTCGGGATTGGATCATGGGCTTACCTCGGGCAGTTAGCAGCGCGGCGGGGGTGGCTCCCAGTCAGCGGCGCCATGCGGAGGCTAAGGTAGGCTGCCTGGCTGCTCTGGGCCTGGCACCACACTGCGCACTCTCCAGAAGCAGCCAACTGATCTGGGTCCTAGGTGGGGGGCCAGGAGGCTCCACGTGCCACTATCACCCACAGGCACCGCCCTCACGCCCAGCTCCCATTGGCTGGTTCCTGGCCAATGGGAGTGTGGAACTGGTGCTTGGGGCGGGAGCAGTGTGCAGAGCCCAGTGGCCTCCCACCTAGAAACCAGACCTGCTGGCTGCTTCCGGGGTGCAGCACGGTGCTAGCCAGCCCAGGTAGGGACTAGCCTGCCTTAGTGCCGCACCATCGCCAACCAGACTTTTAACGGCCCGGTCGGCAGTGCTGACCAGAGGTCCCTTTTTGTCCGGGTGTTCCAGTTGAAAACTGGACACCTGGTCACCCTAGTATCTTCTGCCAGCAAGGGGTGTGTGTGTGTATGTGTAAGGGCTCCATCAGGCCCCACAAGGAGGGAGCCCAAACACTAAGGAGGAGCCATGAGAGAAGGGGGAGGGCGAGGCAGACAGGATATGAAACCCCTCTCATCAGGGCAAAAGCCAGCCTCTGTAGTGACCAGGAGGCTTCCCTGAGCTGGTATATTGAGGACTGTTAAAATTGTAGGCAGTCACTTCAAATCTCAGGGGTTCCTGGTCCTGCTTGGGGGCTCTGTAGGGAAACATGCAGTTGCGGCCTGGCAGCAGACAGTCTGCAGCCAGGCAGCCTATATTCGTGGGAGAGGGGGAGTTGTGTCTCTCTGAGGGAGCAGCCTGCTTTCTCTCTTTCTGTTTTGGGGTTCTTGTGGGTTATCATTTTGAGTTGTAAGTACTAAAGCAGTGTTATATTGCAACTTTCCAGCAGGAGTATTTAATATATGTAGTTAACTACTCTGTGGGTTTGCCATGACCATTCTACCTGGGGCATGCAAGCCCAGTGCTGCTCACTGTGTGGAACTTGCATCATAGGTGCCGAGTTTCTAATCTGCTGGGGGGTGCTCCAGGCCCCGACCCCACTCTACCCCTTCCCCAATGCCCCACCCCCACCCTGCTTCTTCCCACTCCTGCTCTGCCCCGCCTCTTCACGTCCCTCCTTTTCTCCACTCAGTTCCGCCCCCTCCCCTGAGCGCTCTGCACCTTCGCTCCACCCCCTCCACTCCAGCTGATCCGCAGCAGGCGGTAGGCGCAGGGAGGGAGGGGTAGGTGCTGATTGGCGGGGCCCACCAGCGGGCAGGAGGCACTGGGGGGAGGGAGAGGTATTGATTGGGGGCTGCTGGTGGGTGCTAAGAGTTGGCACCTGTGACTTGCACATTCCTCCAAAGCAGCCATGGCTCATCTCACATTGGGAGCCAGGGTTGGATGGGTGGGGTCTCATCCAGTCTGGTGATTCCCATGTCTCTGGGCTATTGAGAGGGGGAAGAAACCATCAGCAGCTTCCTGCCCCCTCACCTGGTACAGCTGCTGGGTGTGTACTGTCCACTGCTCCCCATGCACAGCACCCTGGCCCAGATACTTCTGCTGTATGGGGTACTGTCTGTTTACTGCTCCCTGTCCCCAGTGCCCTGGCTCTGCGTGACAAAGTGGGAATTTTCTGTATTTGTATAACTCCTATGTGGGCATCAGTTTCCCCTGAGTTTCACATGATTACTGAGTGCGGGGAGAAAGGACTGTTTGCTCTCAGAGAGACAAGGTGGGCGAGGTAACATCTTTTATTGGACCATCTTCAGTTGGTGAGAGAGACAAGCTTTTGAGCTAACACAGAGCTCTTCTTCAGATCTGGGAAAACTTCTCAGAGTGGCACAGCTAAGTACAATTTGGAACCGATTATTTAGCCACTGCAGTCATAGGACTAAAAAGGGGGTGTGTGGGTTAAAGATTGTTGTAATAAGCCATAAATCCACTGTCGTTATTAAGTCCATGATTTTTAGTGTCTAGCAAACTTATGAATTTAAGCTCCTAGGCTCATCTTTTGAAGGTGTTGTGCAGGTTTCCTTTGAGGATGAGAACTGAGAGGCCAGGTTAGAGTGATCGCTTTTCGAAGCATTTGCCCACAAGTGCTATGGTGTTTTTGTCTTTTAGCGTTTTTCAGTGTGAGTTCATTTGAGAGCACAGTGATTGTCTCATTTCACCCTCAGAATTGTTATTGGAGCATTTAGTGCACTAGACGAGGTACAACACGTGTTGGGATAGCTCTTCTAGGATCTGTGGATCTTGAAAGGTATGTTGCGGGAGCTATTGATCATCATAGCAGTGATGCTATGTCTGCAAATTTTATATCTGTTGTTCTGGCAGGGTCTGATGCCACTGGTGGGTCCTGGTCTGTGAGGAGCTTGCTTCTGATGATGAGTTGGTGAGGCAGGTGGGTTGTTTGAAGGCCAGAAGAGGGGGTTTAGGAAAGGTTTCTTTCAGGCTGTGGTCCCCTGTGACAGTGCAGGGTGAGAACAGGTGAGCCTGCACTCTGATCACCCGATGTAAATTAGTTCTCCTTGAGAAAGCTTAGAGAGGTAATTAGAGAATCGGACTGGATGGATGGACGGGATGGGAAGCCAAGAAGGAAGTCCGATGGGGGGAGGAGAGGGAGACAGGATGGGACGGGACCAGACCAGACAAGAGCTAGTTGAGCCCAGTTACACTGAGACCACAGGGGTGGGAGACCTTGTTCCCTTCAGGACCAGAAGTGCTGTTGGTGCTGTAAATGGACTGTTGCACAGGGATTGCTGTAGAAATGGTGGAGCAAACTTAAAATAAAAGGGTTTGGTGAAGGCACAACCACTGGAGTCCATGCAGTTTCTGCGGGGAAGAAGGTGGGAGAGGAGCCATGCCCCGTGACATGTGGGCGCTTGTCCAGGATCTTGACTCCCCCAGTTGTGGCGATTGAGAGACACGGGGGAGGCTGCTGCAAATATTTGGCACCCGTAAGATGGAGCAGACTCTGCAGTGGTTGGTGGACCAGCAGAAGAAGCTGCAACAGAGCATGCAATCTTTCCAACAGGCACACCAGCTGGAGAGACAATCCCTGCTGGCCTGACAAGCAAAGCAACAGAGGAGCTTGCAGAAATTTATCAGGGAGCAAGCACAAGTGCAGCAGCAGTTGCTTCAGACACTGGTGAGTCCTGGTACGGGGAACGGTAACCGGAGCCTGGGGGTCGGCCTGTGTAAAATGGGACCTGCCGCTGACCCCAATGCTTTTTTAATGACATTTGAGAGGGTAGCAATGGGAGCTGGCTGGGACAGAGGAATGTGCCCCCCCGTTAGCACCCAATTTGGCGGGGGAGCTCAAGTGGCCTGCATGGTCTTGGGTGACAAACAGACCAAGGACTTTGATGTCGTTAAGGCAGCCATGCTCGTCCGAGTGGGATTGTCTACAGAGAAATATTGGCAGATGTTTTGGGCTGTTAGATAGGCTGGAGATGTACGGGCCAGGAAATGTGCCCAAAGGTTAACTGATTGGGCTACCTTCTGGTTGAAGCCAGGCACGCAGACTGTGGGTGAAATCATGGACGCCATATCCTGGAGCAATTTCTACAAAGCATTCCAGAGAACACTCGTGTCTTGGTGAGGAGGCACCAACCCACAATCCTGGAGACAGCGGTCAAACACACAAAAGAGTTTGAGGAAGCAGATTTTCCCCACAAGGGTGCGCATTTGTTTAACAGGCTCAAGCGAGGAAAGAGGGTTGGAGAAGTGGTAGGGATGAAGCCTACAGAGAACCCACTCCAGGGAGGCTGGAAATTACCTGTTACCAATGTGGGAGACAAGGCCTATAAAAAGAGACTGCCCATCTATGGACTGGGAACTGGCATAATGTTGTGGTTGGACTGTGACCTGCAACAGAGGAAAATGCCAACCGTCTCAATGAAGGTTGTGAAGGGATGGGAGAAGGGCCTAGTGGACACTATATCAGGATGTTCGCTGGCTAGGAAAGATGTGGTAAAGCCACACTGGATCCTTCTCAGAGACAGGCTGAGTTTGGAGTGCATCATGGGGAGAGAAAGCTCTGCCCATTGGCCGAGATTCCCCTGAAGGTTTGGAGAGAGTTCAGGTGGAAATGGGTTGGGATTGTGGATAGATTGCCACATCCAGTGGTGGTAGGGATGGACTGGAGCCCCTTCCCCTTTAAGAGGAAAGCAGTTAGTTGGGGTCCATGGCAGAAAGGAACTGGTCAAAGATGGAGAAAGGGCGTGAAGTAGAGGAGCAGGAAAACCCTAGACAACGTGATATAAGCCGAGGGTGGCAAAGGGAAACAAACGTTCCCAAGCGGAAAGCGGAAAAAAGGAGGAATTAGCCGAGTGGGCATTAGGAGAAAAGGGAAGGCAGGACATACCAGAGTGGGATGGGCTGTTCTCGGAAGGTTCGCTACCAGGGCCTCGAGAAGAGGAGCCCTGAGATAAGTGGGTAGGACTAGGAGAGCAAGAGTGCACAGAGGAACAACATGGGAAGGGGACAGGACAAACCCCACTCCAAAGCAAAGAGAGTGACAGGGAGGAGTTAAACCCTCGAGTTGCCCTTGGTGTGAAGACCAGTGGGTCAAAACAAAATCATGAGGGTGTCCTCCACCCACAAAATGTGACTTCTGTAGGTGGAGGGGGGATAATCACCCTGGGGGTGAGCACAGGAAAGAGGTACCTGGCACCTCCTCTAGAGAAGGGCGGGCCAGAGGCAGAAGGACCGTCAGCGGTAGGCAAGGGTGGAGGTGCGTGACAGAGTGCAGGGTGCACACAGGTGAGTCTGTCCTTTGATCACTCCGATGTTCATTAGTTCCCCTTGAGAAAGTTGAGGGAGATAATTAGATCTTGTGGCTGGGCTGACAAGAAGGCAGGAAGGAAGACCCACAGGGGCGGGGAAGAGAGAGGGGACCAGGGCTAGTTGAAACCAGTTACACTGAGGTTCTCAGGGGAGGGAGACATTTGTACCCCACAGGTCCTGGGGAGAGGGCCAAAAGGGTTGTTGGTGATGTAAATAGACTGTTGCACAGGGATTGCTGTAGAAATGGTGGAGGGAACTTAAAATAAAAGGGTCTGGTGAAGGAACAAGAACTAGAGTCTGTGCAGTTTCTGCAGGGAAGAAGGTAGGAGAGGAGCCATGACCCATAACATCCCCATTGAGCTAAGTTCCCTCTAAGCTGCGCGGCCATGCAGCAGGTTATTATGGGCCGCACTGCGTGCAGAGGTGCTCTCCCCCAGTCCTGGGCTGCTGCAGCAAGAGAGGGGTGGGGGGAGTCCTCTCTCCCCACTGCAGCCTTGGGGCAGCCTGCACCCCAAACCCCTCATCCCTTCCCCCCCCCGAGCCCGCATCCCCAGCCAGAATCCTCACCCCCCTGCACCTCAACCCTCTGCCCCAGCCCTGAGCCCCCTCCCACACTCTGAACCCCTCATCCCCGGCCCCACTCCAGAGCCCTCACCCCCCGCATCCCAACTCTCTGCCCTAGCCCTGAGCCCCCTTCCATACTCCGAACCCCTCGGCCCCACCCCCACCACACATCACCTCCATATTGGTGCACATAACAAAATTCATTCTGCACATGGATGTAAAAAAAACGTAGTGGGAACTTTGCCATTGAGTATGGGTTGTAATTGTTTAATAATACCTCGTCTGGGTTCCAGTGTGTGATGATAGGTGACAACTAGGGATGTGCGCTCTGAAGGTTTTGTTCCCTATATTGAAACAGATTCTCTTGTGATATTTTGGTGGCCCATTCCAGGCTGTGATCTTCTTCTCTGGTGGAGTGTCCTTGTTTGGTGAAGGCAGTTTTACATGAGTTAAGGTGTGTGTCCTAGGCTTCCTCCTTCGAGCATATTCCTCAGTATCCGAGGGCCTGGCTGTAGATAAAGGATTTCTTGGTGTGTTTGGGGTGGCTACTAGATCTGTGTTTCTTGTCTGTGGTTTTCTGTCGGGTTCCATTGTTGAAGCTGATTGTGATGTCTAGGAAGTTGCTGGTGCAGCAGTGTTCTCAGGGCAGGCTAAGAAACATCAGTTTGAATGTTGCCTAGCTGTCTGAGCTGGGATGGGCCATTAAAAAGGACTGGCTGAGGCCACCACCAAAGTAAAGGAGAATCAGAGAAGACACTGGTGAAGCCAGTCATCAGGACATGGACACCTAGTAACTAAGGACCTACAGGGAGAGAGATTTCCCCACCTGTCAGCAGGGAAACTGAGCAAAAAGCCTAGCTTGACAACAAAGGATGGGGAAGGTGGGGGGTAAGGGTTGATTGCTGGAAGGAATCGGGGACTCTCACCTGGGAACTGACTAAGGAGGTCAGACAGAGACTGAACATGGGATTCACTACAGGGCTCTGGGCTGACCAGAACGGTCCATGCTTTAACCTTCCTGTCTCTGTTCTAACCTTCGGACTGCCAATGCTCTGTTTTGGCTGACTAATAAACCCGACAGCGCTCTCTGAGGATCACTCTAAATACTGGCAGGGGAACATTAGTCCCTGCAGAGTGGACAAGTCTCTCCCAGGAGTCTGTCTCAGTTGGACTCACTGAGCAGAGCTCACGGTGTGGAGCAGGAGTGCTGGAGCCCAAAGGTTCAGGAGGTGGTGAGGCCGCATGGCTGACTCTGAAGGAAGAGGGAGGGGGCACAGCACTAGTCCTGTGGATCCGGGACACTCTGCTAGTGCTGCTGGGTGTTTACCATCCACAGCTCCCCAAACTTGTGCCTTGGCCCTGGCACTGCTGCTGGGTGAGTACTCTCTACTGCTTTCTGTCCCCTGTGGTCTGGTACTGCTAGTGGGTGTGCACCATCCACTGCTCCCCACTGCTTCTGGGGTTGTACTGTTGTCACAGATCCGTGCTGCACCCCCAGCTTTGGAACAGTGTCTGGCAGGAACCTCTTCCTTCAGGGTTGGCCACATGGCCTTGCTGTCTCCTGGGACTGAACCTCTGGGCTCTAGCACTTCTGCCCAGGGCCAGCTCCAGCTTTTTTGCTGCCCCAAGTGGTGGGGAAAAAAAAAAAAGCTGCGATTGGCGGCACTTCGGCAGCAGCTCTACCGCGTTGCTTCATTCTTCGGTGGCAATTTAGTGGCAGGTCCTTCCCTCCGAGAGGGACTGAGGGACCTGCCGCCGAATTGCCACCAAAGACCCAGACATGCCGCCCCCTTCCATGGGCTGCCCCAAGCACCAGTTTGCTGCGCTGGTGCCTGGAGCCAGCCCTGCTTCTGCCTCACACGGTGAGCTCTTCTCAGCGAGTCCAATTAAGCCAGACTCCTGGGAGAGACGTGTCCACTTTGCAGGGTTTGATGCACCCAGCCAGTGTTTACAGGGACACTCACAGAGCATTTCCAAAACAGTCTGACTGATCTGTCAGCTGGAACACAGCATTGACAGTCCGTAGGTTAGCACAGAGACAGGAAAGTTAAAGCATAGACCGTTCTGGTCAGCCCAGAGCCCAGACGATCTGTAGTGAGCCCAGGTCCAGGCTCTGTTGGTCTCTGTCTGACCTCCTTAGTTCCCGGGTAAGAGAGCTCCCAGCTTCCTCCAGGAGCAAGCACTTCTCCCCCACCTCTCCGTCCTTTGTTCTCCAGCTAGGCTTTTTGCTCAGCTTCCCTGCTGAGAGGTGGAGAAATCCCTCTCCCTCTGGGGTATGGTTGCTAAATGTCAATATCCTGGTGACTGGATTCTCTGGGATTCTCCTTTGATAGGGGGTTGGCTTCAGCTAATCGTTTTTAATGAGCATTTAATAATGCTCAGACAGCTAGGCGATGCCACAACATCCCCCCCACCCCACCCCCCATGTGTCAGTCTGCTTGGAGAGCAAACCTAGAGGCTGTGCCTAGGTTGACTGAAGAATTCTTCCATCAACCTAGTGCTGTCTACATGGCCGGTTAGGTTGGCTTAACTGTGCCACTCAGAGTTTTAGGTTTTTCACATAGGCAGCTTATGTCGATCTCACTCTGTAAGCGCCTGCACTAAAAGGTAGCTCCCACTGATGTAATTGCACACTACACCGATTTAATAGCTGCACCTCCACGAGAGGCGTAGCGTTTATGTCGATGTAGTTAGGATGACGCAGAGTCAGTGTAGACACTGTGTTACTTACTTCAACTGTTGCTGCCTTCAGAAGCTATCCCACAATGTCCCACACTGGCAGTTACAAGCGCTTCTGGTGAGAACGCGCACCACTGACACAAGGAGCGTAGTGTGGACATGTAAAACCGATTGACGTAACTTAGGTAGACTTAATTTTGTAGTGTAGACTTGCCCATAGTTAAGTCAACCTAATTTTCTATTATAGACCAGGGCTTAGTCCTACCCCCACTCCCCCGCTCAGGGCAGCCATGCAAAATATAAGGGAAACTGAGGCACACAAAGGATTCATAAAAATATTTCAGAAAATTTTCACATCATAACAACCATCCATGGCTCCCCATCCCTGGGCCCTGGCCATGGTACTGACTTTCCCCACAACAGGGCCCTGCATGACCAGTGTTCAGTTCCCTAGTGCCTCTCACAGAGCTAGCCAGGGCCCATCTGCGCTAGGCCTCCGTCCCTCCCTAGCCAGGGGCCAGGATGCTGTGCCAGCTTCCTGTCTTTCTGCTCCTGCTGATGAGAAATATTTCTCTAGGCGTCTTGCAGGATCAGGGACCCTCCTGGGCAGTGCGTCCCCGAAGGACCATCCCTAGCTTAGCTTAGTTCTAAAGAGCCCCTAGGTCAAAGCAGGTTAGACCCTCCCAGGCCAGGGAGATGCTTCCCATGAAAGTGACTGGCAGCATCACAGCATGTCTCAAACTGCCCTCCCCACCCCAGGGACCCCATCATTCCCCCTCCCTGATTGCATCCCACAGAACCAATTGCTCTCCCATCCCTGTCCCACCCCATGGACCCTATCACTCTCCCTCCCTGATCCCAATCCACAGACCCCATCACTCCCCCTTTCCATCCCATCCCACAGACCCACTCCTTGATCCCAGCCCACCATCACTCCCCCTTCCTGATCCCTGCCTCTTCCACTCAGCTAGCTCCAATTTCTTCTGCCTCCCTGCTTCTCTGTCAGCCCCAGCAATGGGGTCCACATGCCTGCCTCACCTCCTCCCAGCTGCAGCAGCTCCCACGGCCTGGCACAATCTCCCAGCTGTCCTGGGTGGCTGGGTTACCCACTCACTGGAGGTCAGGGTCTGACCCCAGGCTATTGACTCCCCCCTGGCCAGACCTTGCTAGAGCCACTGCGCTGTGCCTGCCTCCTTGTTGAGTTTAGCTGCTTCCCTACTGGGGACCTGTTCCCTCCTGGCTCCACTTTTGGGCCATTGATCCCAGCCTGAGCTGGGCTCCCGGCCTGCAGCACTGGGTGACGGCCAGACACATGGGCAGTGGAGAAATCAGTCGGGGGCCAGGAGAGGTGGTTGGCTTGGCTCTGAGAGGAGCCGGCTGCCCCCGCTCCCAGGCAGGGCAAGGTGCTGCAGATGCTTCTTGAGGGACGTTTGCCCATAGGCCCTGCACCAGGAGCTCCCCTGGGATCCACTGAAACATAAAGGCTGCCCAGATGCCGTCAGCAAGGCCCAAGGAGTTGGTGGACTGGGCACTCAGCCAGGGATGTGCTGGGGGAACCAGGCCATAGGGCACTGGGCCCCGGCCTGCGGAGGAAGCTGAAGGCAGATGTGGGGCCTAGTGATGGGGCCTTGGGAGGTTGGGGTTGCTGTGCAGTGAGCAGGGCTTACAAAGTATCCTGTAGCCAGGGGCTTGGTCTGTGAGACGCGGGAATGGAAGAGGAGGCCAATGTCAAATGGCATCAGCACTGGGGAGATATGCGTCCAGGCCTGCCCTTAGGGCCTCCCTGGCCAGGTCTCTCCTGCTGTCTCGATTCTTCCACCCTGCCCCCCTGGCCCTTCCCCAGAGTTTGTCTGTGCCCCGGATCTCTCTCTAGCTCTTCCCCCTCCGGTGCTGAGTAAAACAGCCAGGTGATGGCAATGCCCAGGGCTGGGGTTCCCCTGTGCTGCTCTTCCCGGGGTCATGGAGCTGTGGTGGGGAACTAAGAGCCCACTTGTGTGGTCCTGGGCCCCTGGGTAGACTGTGGTCCAAGTGGGGCCCCTGAGTAGATGGGCCCGTGGTGTCAGAGAGACTCAGTCCCATCAGCACGGGATCTGTAACCCACGGAGCTGGTTCTGCCAGCGTTCGAATGGCAATGCGCACGGGGCAGCCTCGACATTGTCAATGGGCTTGTCTCTCTGCTCAGCACCATTTAAACCTGCCACTGTGACGAACTGGGACTGTTCTTACTGTGGGCTTTAAATGCTGACAGGGGAGTGTGGCTAGGATAGTCTGCATTGGGGGATGGGAGACTGACCGACAGAGAACCCCTGAGCATGTAACATGAGAACCCAGGAAGAGGTTAGAGGCCAGGTGACACCTTTGCCCCGGGAAACTGAACAAAGGGCTGTGGGGAGGGGTCACTGAAGGGAGAGTTTTTTCAGGAGCTGGCTGGTGATATGACTGGGAGGTAGACGGGGCTCTGACCTCCCAAGGGGCTGGGGTGCCCTGAGACCCCAAGATGGACCCAATTGAGGGGGATCCTGTTGTCTGTGCCTGCAAGACCTGTCTTGGACTGTATTCCTGTCGTCTAAATAAACCTTCTGCTTTACTGGCTGGCTGAGAGTCATGGTGAATCGCAGGAAGCCGGGGGTGCAGGGCCCTGAGTCCCCCATACTCCGTGACAGCCACCACCTCTCCAGATGGCACTGCCCGGGGGTACTGCAGAATGGAGCAGGCTACCTTCTCCCAGGTGCCTTGCAGCCGCCCCCACCATTCTCAGCTGTCTAGCTGGATGCCCCTTGGTCATCTCATCCTCACATCTGCTCCCTCTCCAATCGCCTGCGGGCACCAGGTTCCTGAGCAGCCGCAGGGGCTGCGTTTGGCACAGCTCCAGGCCCTCTCCCAATACGTGGTATGTTGCGTTCACACTACGTTTCCTTTCAAAGGCAGCTGCTGTGCAGTGAACTCAGGTCCCAGCTGCCCCCTGGGACATGGCTTTGCTCGGGGCCTGGGAGGCTCCTTCTGCCTGTTGCTCTTGTTGCACGGCTGCTGCAGGTATGTAGTGCCGAGCAAGGGCACTGCTGGCTCGGGCAACCCGCTGTTCAGCCTGCCTTGCACCTGCGTGGAGGCAGGAGCAATTTGGAATTGGGCGGCTGTGGGTGTCCCAGGAGAGATGGGCAGTTTATTGTGAGGGGCCAGTGTGTGTGTCTGTGTTTGGGCGGGGGCAGGGGGATGTCAGTGTGTGTGCAGAGTGGTGTTGTGAGCAGGCACCTTTCTCTACGTTTTCTATAAATACTCTGCTTCTTATGGGCCAGATTTTCAAATGAGCGCAGCACCCAGCAGCTCCCACTGTCATGGAGAATCCCACTCTGTTCACCCCCACCCCAGAAAAATGGAGAATCCCCGTGCCGGGGCCGCTCACCTCTCGTGAGCGCCTCCGGCACGTGCATGCAAACCAGCCTTCTCTCTGCTTGCAGTGCCCCCTGTCGGGTCTTCAGGGGTTCAGCCCTCGGCTAAGCCACACAGTCTATACGTCTGAGCCCACAAACAAACAACCAAACCCCTTGCAGGGCAAAAGGTTCAACAGGGCCTGTCACAGTGCCCTGGATAATGTCTTTAGCCCTGTCTCCAGGCTCAGTTCTCAGCTGCTTCTGGGCTAGTTTCAGTCTGTCCCTGGTCTGGTATAGAGCAGTGCCCCAAGGGCCTTCTCCCTGGGGACTCTGCATCCTGTGCTTTCCTTGGGCCTTCTTGGGGCTCTGGCCACTCTGCGGGGGTGGGGGACCCAGAACCCAGGCCCACCCACTACTCCAGATCCAGATCCCAACCCAGGGCCCCTATAAATAGCAGCCACATGCTACTTCCTGTAACAGTTGCTGCTGCTTTTCCCTGGGCCACTTCCCACACAGCCCCTTCTGCATCACCTGTCCCTCAGGGCTGAAGCTCTCACTGGAGCCCCAGCAGCCAGCAAGGAGCAGCACCCCAGGGGCTCCACTGGTGCCAGCCAGCAACTGAACTGCTCATGCCTCCCCTGAAGCTCCTGATTGGGTGCTTCGCTGCAGCCTCTCTAGGCAGCTCTGGAGGACCCACCTTTATGGCTCCTTGTCTGGGTCAAGGTGTGGTAGGAGCGTGAGGCTTCCAGCAGGGGGCCTCAAAGGGCCTGGCACATCCGGTCATACTGCCTCCCCTCCCACAGAGAACAAGGGAGAGTCCCTCTCTCCTCCCCCCCCCCCCCCAGAACAATGGAGAGTCTCCCTCTCTTCCCCTCGCACTAAACAATGGAGAATTTCCCTCCCCGCCAAGAACAACAGAGAATCTCCCTCCCCTCCCCCTATAGAGAGCAATGGAGATTCCCCCTCCCCATGCAAAGAACGAGGAAGAGTCCCTCTCCCCTCCCCCCACAGAGAACAAGGGAGAGTCCCCCTTTCTTCCCTCCCTCACAGAGAACAAAGGAGAGTTCCCCTCTCCTCTGCCCCCCCCCAACAAGGGAGATTCCCCACCCCTCCCCCACAGACAACAATGGAGAATCCCCCTCCCCGCCATGGAGAACAATGGAGAATGCCCCCTCCCCTCTCCCACAGAGATCAATGGTGCTGCTCAGGCTGCCGAGCTCTTTTGAAAATCTGCTCATCTGTGAGATCCAGGCTCTGCCCCTCCCTGAGTCAGTAACAAGAAAATCCCCAAGCACCTCACAGTGTCATCTCATGCCCTTTCCAGGTGGGTTTCCCTGGCTGGAGCAGCTCAGAGAATGGGGGGAAAAGCGGTGCTTGAGGTTCTCTGTTCTCTGGAAGGAGCCTGTGATCAAATGGAATTTTCTGTAGTATTGTTATGACCTGACCCCCCTCAGTTTTGACTATGTTTTTCAAGGCTACCCAGTGTGGGGGGAAAAGCACTGTTTGCTCTCAGGGCAGGCTGGGAGACATAGGTATCAATATCACCTGCCTGTCTGAGCCTGAATAGCCCATTAAAAAAGGCTGGCGAGGCTGACTCCATGTCAGTGGAGAATCTGAGAAGACAATGGCAAACTCAGTCACCAGGATATTGACACCTAGTGACCAAGGATCCACAGGCAGGAGGATTTCCCCACTCTCAGCAGTAGGGTTACCAGACATCCCGGTAAAATCAGGACCGTCCCGATTTTTTGGTGTTTGTCCTGTATCCCGACCGATCTCTGGTCGGGATGCAATTTGGCCCGATATTTCGGTCCGCTGGCAGCACTCGGCTTCCCCCCCCCACAAACCGGCGGCCCTACCCCCCCCCCCCCCACCCCCTCTGTCCCGATATTTTGTTCCTCTCATCTGGTCACCCTACTCAGCAGGGAGGCAGAGCAAAGACCCCAGCTGGAGAAGAAAGGATGGGGAAAGTGTGAGGTGGGGTGGGGGTAAGAATTGGCTGCTGGAAGGAGTCAGAGCTCTCACCTGGGAACTGACTGAGGAGGTCAGGCAGAGCCTGAATATGGGCTTCACTACAGTGTGTCTGGGCTCTGGGCAGACCAGAATGTCTTCCTGTCTCTGTGCTAACCTATGGCCTCCCGCTGCTGTGTTCCAGCTGACCGATAAACCTGGCTGTTTCATAGAAACTGGGTTTAGAATATCAGGGTCGGAAGGGACCCCAGGAGGTCATCTAGTCCAACCCCTGCTCAAAGCAGGACCAATCCTAGGGTTACCATATTTCAACACTGAAAAAAGAGGACACTCCAGGGGGGCCTGGCCCTGCCCCAACTCCACCCCTTCCCCACCCCCAGCCCCGCCCCTTCCCTAAAGCCCCTGCCCCAACTCTGCCCCCTCCTCTGAGCGCCCTGCATTCCCCCTCCTCCCTCCCGCTCTGATCTTGGTTGCGGGTTGCTAAGTGCTTCCCTGCTCCCCACTCACCCTGCACCCCCCGCCCCTGCAGCCTCTGCACCCCCCACCTGCCCTGCCTCTGCACCCCCTGGCCCCTGCAGCCTCTGTGACCCGTGCTCCCCACTCGCCCTGCAGCCTCTGCGCCCCCCGCCTGCCCTGCCCCTGCACCCCCCGCCCCTGCAGCCTCTGAGACCCCTGCTCTCCACTCGCCCTGCAGCCCCTGCACCCCCCTGCCCCTGCAGCCTCTATGCCCCCGCCTGCCCTGCTCCCCCTCTCACCCAGCAGCCTCTGCCTGCTGGGGGCTTCAGATGCTCGGTTGGCAGCGCGGGTCCCTGCAGCCCCGAACGCAGCTTCCTTCCTGCCGCCGAGCTCGTTCCCCGGCCTGTCTGTCCCCGCCGGAAACAGCTCCCGCGGCGCCGGGTTCCAAGCTGCGCGGAGCAACGGGGCCACAGGAAGGGTCCCCCAGTGGCCGGGGGTCCCCGCCCGCAAGGGAAGCCCGAGCCCCCCCCCGTTCCCCGTCTGAGCATTGTAGCTGGGGCAGCTGGGCTGCGCTGCGGACCCGGCGGATCGTGCTGGGCGGACCCTGGCTTATGCCTCCCTATTTCCCCGGACATGTCCGGCTCTTTGGAAATTCCCCCCGGATGGGGATTTGAGCACCAAAAAGCTGGACATGTCCGGGGAAATCCGGATGTATGGTAAACTTACCAATCCCCAGACAGATTTTTGAACTCACAACCCTGGGTTTAGCAGGCCAGTGCTCAAACCACTGAGCTATCCCAGTCCCCAAACAAGGGTGACACTCACATGTCCTGTTTTGGAAATGCTGTGTGAGGATCACTGCAAATACTGGCTGGGGTGCACCAATCCTTGCAAAGTGGACAAGTCTCTCCTAGGAATGCAGCTCAGTTGGCCTTGCTGAGCAGAGCTGATGGCTTGAAGCAGGAGTGCTGGAGCCCAGAGGTTCAGTCTCAGGAGGTGTTGCGTTCGCATGGCCGACCCTGAAGGGAGAGTGTGACCCTGTAGAGGCCTGGCGCACTGAAGGAATTCCTCCAAGAGACTGTTCCAAAACTGGAGGTGTAGCACCCATCCTGGGGATCCATGTGACACACCCCAGCAGAGATTTCGGTGTTCTCAGGCCCAGCCCTGTCTGGACTAGCATCTCTCCTGCTATGCACCTGGGTTACTGCTGGGAGGCAGGGGCTGCACAACCTGAAGGCTGTCCAAAGCTGAAGAGCCAGCTGAGGGCAAAGGTGGGAGGCTTCCCCTGGCCCTGGACTTGTGGGGCAGTGGCCAGAGTATGGCCTATGTGTGTCCATGGTTGCACACTGTCTCAGCAACAGCAGTCACATGCACACCTGCCCCCGCGTCGTGCACAAGTATCTGTGGGAAGACATGTAACACTGACAGACCCCAGTCGTCGGTGGGTAGGATCAAACCTGGGAATCTCTGGAGCTTAGTGCACGAGCCTCTACCACATAAGCTAAAAGCCAACTGGCTCTTAGCTAAGGCTATAGAGCAAACTCATTAATCTCTTTCTCTCTCTTTAAGTCAGGGGTTCTCAAACTGGGGGTCAGACCTCCTCAGGGGGTCGTGAGGATATTACATGGTGGGTCACGAGCTGTCAGCCTCCACCCCCAAACCCTGCTTTGCCTCCTGCATTTATAATGGTGTTCAATATACTAAAAAGTATTTTTAATTTATAGGGGGGGGTCGCACTCAGAGGCTTGCTGTGTGAAAGGTGTCACCAGTACAAAAGTTTGAGAACCACTGCTCAGTGCCACTAAATGGGATAGAGCACCACACCCAGGAGGTGTGTGGGTTACAGACACACATCAAGAGAAATCTTGCGTAATCTGACAGGCGGGGGAGGGGCTGACACCATCCCTTTACCCCTGGTCTGTGGCTCTGACAATGCTCTGGACATCAGTGAGGGGGACCCCAGAGCCTCCTGAGCTGAGACTGTGCCTCTCCCATGGGCACGTGTCCAAGATTGCTCTGGCTGCTACCTGGTAATGTGTGTGGCATCCTACCCTAGTGTTGCCACCCATCTGGGTTTTACCTGGACAGTCCGGTTTTTGGCTTCCGTGTCCGGGTGCCATTTAGGCTTGCCAGATGTCTGGTTTTGAAAAGGGGACCTGGCAACCCTAAATGGCATCCAAACCAAAACTCTGGTTACCGCAGGGTGCGGGGGAGGTGCCGGGTCATTAACCCATGCCAGTCCCTGCTCAGCTGGGGCTACCTCCTACCTGCAGGCAGGCTCCTTGAGAGATCCAGCAGGGGTCAGGGAGAGAGGAGCGAGTGACGGGGGCGTGGCCTTGGGGGAAGAGGTGGGATGGGGCCTTGGGGGGGAAGCAGTGGAGAAGGGGCGGGGCCTGGGGGAGAGGCAGAGAAGGGGCAGGGCCTTGAGGGAAGAAGTGGAGCAAGGTGGGGCCTTGGGGGGGAAGAGGTGAAGCAGGGGGAGGGCCTTAGAGAAGAGGTGGAGCAGGGGGCGTGGCCTCCGGTGAAGAGGAGGAGCAGGGTTTAGGCCTTGGGGTCGAGGCAGGCAGGATACAGGGCCTGGCAATTAGAAAGGTGGCAACCCTATTCTGCCCACAGCTGGGGAAACTCCTCCTCACCAAGGGCTGAGGTCCACAGCTGTTTAAATCGCCATGCGTGGGCTGGCATAGTGGCGTGAGTATGTTCACAGCACTGAGTGTGAGCGACCGAGTGCCCCTAGGGCGGTTTCAGAGCAGAAAGTGTGTGGAGTGGGGTGTCTCCAAAGGGAGGAACCCTTTGGAACAACTGCATGCATGGCCCACACCACAGCCCCTGCTGCCAGCTGGGCGGAGAATGATGAACAAAGACATCTTCTATCAAAAAAGGGAACCAACCCCCCAGGCGAGCCCTGTGAGGACCTGCCAGTGTCCCACTTGCTGGAGTTTTGCAGCAGAGGTGTGATGTGAAATCCCAGACTCTGGGCCGTTCTTTTACTTGCTCTTCCCTGTTTGCCTTGCTGCGCCTTTCGGTAATGGATTCCCCACCGATTCCTCTCCTCTGCTGCCCTTGGTTGCTGTCCCCTTTTGCCCACCCTTCCCTTCAGCACCAGTCTCGGAATCTCTCTTCCCTAGCTGGGCTGAGCCACTGCTCCATGTGCTGAGTGTGAGCTGCATGACTCCGCTCAGTGCATCTCAGCTCCCTCTCCGCATGGGGCCTGGTGCTGCCTCATGAGTGGGGGGGGGGGGGGGGGGGGCTGGCAATGGGCAATAGACCTCTGTGCAGGTAGTGATAGGCGCACATCAGCCCGCAAGTCCTCGGAGCCTCCCTTTGGAGTGCCCAGCCATGGTTTCACTGGGCACTCACAGAGCTCTCAGTTCCTCCACTCCCAAAGGACCAGCACGCACCAGCTCCCCAGGCTCAGGTCAGGATCACCGGTCCACGTAGCACACAGCTCTGACCTGTGTTCGTAGTGAACACAAAGAGAACAAGGAACAGAGATCTAGATAATAGGGAGATATTGGAAACAGATGGTTACAGACAAAGCAAACTCATGGCATGCTTTCTAGAGCCTTAGCTTACCTCACAAGGCATTCACCTCTCTGCTGCAGGCTAGCTTATCCCAAGGCCTGGCCCCAGCTGTATAGCTGAGATTCCTCTTTTGTAAGATCAAGCCACTCGCAGCCTGTCTCCACAGGCTGAAGGGATGCCAGGGTGTCTCTCTGCACCCCCAGATAGACTAGACCTTCAATCTTCACAATGGTATTTCCCTGCTCCCCCGCCATCCCTCATGCTTTCACCCAGCGAGAGTATCCACCCACTCCTCAGCCCCCATGGCCTCGGCATACTCTTAACCCTGGCACGGTCTCCACACTCCAACCTGCCCACTGCCCCTGCAGAGCAGCTGGGGCAGGAGTAATGTACATCCATTACATGCAGATGGTGGCTGGGGTAGGAGGGTATGGCTGGCTGGGGTACTGGCTGGGGTGGGGAGTTGGGGAAATATGTGTTTCGGAGCCAGAAGGCAGGATCCTTGGGGAAGGGCTGGGCAGTAACTGGGGAAGGTCAGGAAAGGGCTGTGGTGGGGGTGGGTTTCTCAGATGGTGGGAGGGAGACATCCCTGAGGGCCTGGTATTGGGGAGCCTGGGCAAGGCTCTGCCCAGTCCAGGTTGAGGTCCTGACCCAGAGATGCCTCCCTTAAAACCTGGGTATGGGATCACAAATGGTTCCCCCACCACACAACTGGGGGAGGGAGAGGGGTTGCACTTGCCCCTGGAGAAAGGGCACAGCAGGCCCCAGGGAGTGAGTCACCTCTGCCCATGTGAGGTCTGGGGGGGGGGGAGCACTGCGGGCACAGAGGGCACAGAGTCAGGGCCTTGGCCACCCACAGCAGGGCACTGAAAGGTCAGCCCCACCTTCCCTACTCTCCAGCCTTGCACATACCCAGGCCCAAGAGTTGCAGGAGCAGCATATGAGTTGGGATGGGCCTTGCCTGCTGCCTGGCCCTTGCAGAGGTCAGCCTCCACTCCTGGGCCCTGACTTCTCTCCAGGGGTGATGGCGTGGCAGGGGGAGGGGCTCCATGTGGGTGGTGAGTTCAAGGCCAGGGCAGAGTCTGACTCCATCTGCATCTCCAGGGTGTGACATGCTGCAGGAGCCCGACCGGGGAAGCTGCCCCCTCACCGGGCAGGCCGGCCACCCGGAATGCAGGGGCTTTAGGGGCTGCAGGGCCCTGGGCTAAGGGCACCCCAGAAAGAAGCGGCGCTTTCCCCTTCAAAGCTGGCTGGAGAGAAGTGGCGCTTTGAAGGGGAAAGCGCTGCTTTTCGGCCACTGGCTGTGCGGCTGCCCATGCTCCTCCACGGGCCGGAGGACTCAGGGCCGCATTCCAAAAGGGGCTTTAGAGCTGCAGGCCAGCCCCGGAGCCCCCTTAGCTCAGGGCCCTGCAGCCCCTAAAGCCCCTGCCGGGGGGGGGGGGGGGGGGCAGGCTGCTCCCAGAATCGTGGCTCCCAGAATCACGGCCATGGGGGCGGTGCTGCGCTGCGCTGTGCAAAGCCACCTGCACACCCCCTTCACCAAACAGGAACTGCCCCAGGTAAGTGTTCTGCACCTCCTGCATGCCCCAGCCCTGAGCCTACTCCCACACCCCCATCCTGAGCCCCCTCCTGCACCCTAACTCCCTCCCAGACCCCGCACCCCCCCGAACGCCCTCCCGCACCCTAACCCTAATCCAGACCTTCGAATAGCTGTATCACAAAGTGTTAAACCAAGATTTTCAGAAATAATGAAGCATATTCAATCACATTGCTCTCACTAAAAATATTATTAATAATAATTTTTTTTTGTGAGAGCAAAAAGGTTTTCTGTACCATTAAATAAAATAAAATAAAAAATTATTTTAAAAATATTGTTTATTTCATCTTTATCTCACCCTTTTTAATTTCTATTCTTTGTGTATGTTTTATAATGTACATAATATATTAGTACAGCATATGAATATAATTTATACATAAATAAATATACATATATTGGGCCGGCGTGCTCAACAAATTTTTACTGATAGGGGTGCGTGATCAAAAAAGTTTGGAGACCACTGGCCTATGGTCTCCATGACACCTAGTGATGAGGAAGGCACTAAATGCTCTGGCTACCTGAGCAGCGCCAGGCAGAGTGGTACAGGCTGGCATTAGAAGCCAGCCCTGCACAGATGCAGGCCAGCATGGAATCCATGGCTTGGATGTGCCTGAAGGGGTGGGGAGGCAGCCCAGTGGGTGCTCTCAGCCTGAGCGAGCCTGCGGGGCGTGCAGCCCAGTGAGTGCTCTCAGCGTGCCAGGAGGGGGGAGGGGACGGGACTGCAGCCCTGTGGGCGCTCTCAGCCTGGGCATGCATGGGGATGTGTAGCTCAGTTGAGGCTCTCAGCCTGAGCGTGTGTGGAGCAGGGTGCAGTCTGGGTGCTGTCAATCAATCCATAACTCCCAGCATCTCTGTGATTCCCCTTGCAGGGCACAGAGAACACTTGGTGCTGGGCAAGGCTGTCAGCTCCACTTGGGGGTTGGGCTGAGCGTGGATCCTGTTCTTTGGGGTTTAGTGGGAACCATCTCCTTTCTGTCCAATCCCTGCCCAGCTAGAGCCCAAGTGTGAGCTCAGGCACACGGGGTGCCCATGGGGGAGGGGGGTTGAGAGGTTCCAAGCAGGCAGTCAGGGTCTGCATCAGGGCAGGAGCCTGGGGATAGGCTCAAAATGAGGAGTGGGAAGGACCAGGAGGAAGAGGGGGAGGAATCCTTTCAGGGGGTTTCTAAGGGTATGTCTACACTACGGGATTAATCCGAATTTATATAATTCGAATTTGGGAAACAGATTGTATAAAGTCGAATGTATGCGGCCACACTAAGCACATTAATTCGGCGGTGTGCGTCCATGTTCCGGGGCTAGCATCGATTTCTGGAGTGTTGCACTGTGGGTAGCTATCCCATAGCTATCCCATAGTTCCCGCAGTCTCCCCCACCCATTGGAATTCTGGGTTGAGATCCCAGTGCCTGATGGGACAAAAAACATTGTCGCAGGTGGTTCTGGGTACAGCCTCACCCCACCCTCCCTCCCTGCATGAAAGCAACAGACGGCAGACAACCATTTCGCGCCTTTTTTCCTGGGTGAACACTGCAGACTCCATACCACGGCAAGCATGGAGCCCGCTCAGCTCAAGACAGCAGTCATGAACATTGTAAACACCTCGCGCGTTCTCGTGGAGTTTATGCTGAGCCAGGACCAGAAAAACGAGGCGAGGAGGCAGCCGCGGTGGCAGCGCAGCGACAAGCATGATGAAGACATGGACATGGACACGGACACAGAATTCTGTGAAACCACGGGCCCCGGTGCTTTGGAGATCATGTTGTTAATGGGGCAGGTTCTATCCATGGAACGCCGATTCTGGGCAAGGGAAACAAGCACAGACTGGTGGGACCGCATAGTGTTGCAGGTGTGGGATGATTCCCAGTGGCTGCGGAATTTTCGCATGCGTAAGGGCACTTTCATGGAACTTTGTGACTTGCTGTCCCCTGCCCTGAAATGCCAGAATGCCAGAATACCAAGAGAGCAGCCCTCACAGTTGAGAAGCGCGTGGCGATAGCCCTGTGGAAGCTTGCAATGCCAGACAGCTACCGGTCAGTCGGGAATCAATTTGGAGTGGGCAAATCTACTGTGGGGGCTGCTGTGATGCAAGTAGCCAAAGCAATCACTCAGGTGCTGCTATGAAAGGTAGTGACTCTGGGAAATATGCAGGTCATAGTGGATGGCTTTGCTGCAATGGGATTCCCTAACTGTGGTGGGGCGATAGATGGAACCCATATCCCTATCTTGGCACCGGAGCACCAGGGTACCCAGTACATAAACCGCAAGGGGTACTTTTCAGTGGTGCTGCAAGCACTTGTGGATCACAAGGGACGTTTCACCAACATCAACGTGGGCTGGCTGGGAAGGGTTCATGACGCTCGCGTCTTCAAGAATACTACTCTGTTTAAAGGGCTGCAGCAAGGGACTTACTTTCCGGACCAGAAAATAACCGTTGGGGATGTTGAAATGCCAATAGTTATTCTTGGGGACCCAGCCTACCCCTTAATGCCATGGCTCATGAAGCCATACACAGGCAGCCTGGACAGGAGTCAGGAGCTGTTCAACTACAGGCTGAGCAAGTGCAGAATGGTGGTAGAATGTGCATTTGGCCATTTAAAAGGTTGCTGGCGATCGTTACTGACTCGCTCAGACCTCAGCCAAACCAATCTCCCCATTGTTATTTCTGCTTGTTGTGTGCTCCACAATCTCTGTGAAAGTAAGGGCGAGACCTTTATGGCGGGGTGGGAGGCTGAGGCAAATCGCCTGGCTGCTGATTACACGCAGCCAGACACCAGGGCGATTAGAAGATCACACCAGGAAGCGCTGTGCATCAGAGAAGCTTTGAAAACCAGTTTCATGACTGGCCAGGCTACAGTGTGAAATATCTGTTTGTTTCTCCTTCATGAAAACCCGCCCCCTTTATTGACTCATTCTCTGTAAGGAACCCACCCTCCCCCTTCCCCCAGCTTGCTTTCAAACCAAATAAAGTCACTATAGTTTAAAAATCATTTATTCTTTATTATTAGATTATAAAAAGAGGGAGGGAACCCGGATGGGGTTTGGGAGGAGGATCGGCGGGAAGGAAAAGGCCACTAAAAAAGGTTAAAAAAATGACAGCCTTTTGCTTGGGTTGTCCACTGGGGTGGAATGGGAAGGTGTACGGAGCCTCCCCCCCCCCCCCCCCACGTTCTTACACGTCTGGGTGAGGAGGATATGGAACATGGGGAGAGGGGAGGGGGGTTATACAGGGGCTGTAGCGGCACTCTGTTATCCTGCTGCCATTCCTGAAGCTCCACAGACGCCGGAGCATGTCTGTTTGTTCACGCAGCAGCCCCAGCATTGCATCCTGCCTCCTCTGATCTTCCTGTGCTCTCCACGCTGGGCAAACAGGAAATGAAATTCAAATGTTCGCGGGGCTTTTCCTGTCTACCTGGCCAGTGCATCCAAGTTCAGATTGCTGTCCAGAGCGGTCACAATGGTGCACTGTGGGATAGCTCCCGGAGGCCAATACCATCAAATTGCGGCCACACTAACCCTAATTCGAAATGATAAAATCGATTTTGGCGCTACTCCGCTCGTCGGGATGGAGTACAGAAATCGATTTAAAGAGCCCTCTATTTCGAATTAAATGGCTTCGTTGTGTGGACGGGTGCAGGGTTAATTCGATTTAACGCTGCTAAATCCGAATTAAAGTCGTAGTGTAGACCAGGCCTAAGGCATAAGAGAAAAGTGAAAGGGCAGGAAAAGGAAATGCTGCTGGGAGTCTGGCATGGGCTGGAAGTGAATGTGTATAGCAAGGGGGCGCGGCAGGTCAGGATTAAGGGGCAAGAGCAGAGCTGTGGGGGGAGGAGCACGGGGTGGGATAACAAGGGGAGATACATTCTGAGAGTGAGGGGCACTGGCAGAGCTGTGGGGAGGGCTTAGGGCTGGGATAGCAGGGGGCTGTGGGTCAGAATTTAGGGTATCAGCAGAGCTGGGGGCGGAGGGAGCCCAGGGCTGGGATAGTAGGGAGCTGTGTGTTGGGCCTGAGGGGTATTGGTAGATTGCGGGGGGCAGGGCTGGCATAGTAGGGAGCTGTGTGTTGGGCGTGAGGGCTATCGGCTGAGCTGGGCGGGCAGCGTGCTATTTGCCCACAGTGCCTGCCATGATCCACCACTTGCTTTCCTGAGCAGCATTTTTTGCAACCAATGCCCAAGTCTCCAGTGTGAGGCTGCCTGGGCCCAGCTGTTTATTGTCTTAATTTGGAGAACTATTGAAAGCTGACAGGAGTGGACGGCAAGGGAGACATCGCCCCAGACACACTCAACACGGAGCACTTGCTGCCTACTCAGCCAGATGCCCATGAGAGCTCTGGTTAACTGCAGTCAATGGGCGCTCACAGCACCAGGTCACAGCGCTGTGTGTGGATGGTGACTTGGGACCTGGGGCTGAGCCTGGGGGCCTGGCACCCTGGAGGGTCCCGATGGGCTGGGATTTATTGGATGCGGGGGATAGCTCAGTGGTTTGAGCATTGGCCTGCTAAATCCAGGGTTGTGAGTTCAATCCTTGAGGGGGCCACTTGGGGATCTGGGGCAAAATCAGTACTTGGTCCTGCTAGTGAAAGCAGGGGGCTAGACTCAATGACCTTTCAAGGTCCCTTCCAGTTCTAGGAGCTGAGATATCTCCATTAATTATTATTATTTGAAAAAGTTCTGAGTTTTCCAGCCCTCTGGCCCTGCTCCCCTCCCCCAGCCAGGACTGCGGGGTGTGAATGAGGCGGCAGGCCAGGCTCCCACAGCAACAGGAGGGGCTGGGGGCTATCACTGCCAATGATACAGCTCAACGAGGTCTCCCCTGCCTAGCACCAGTGGGAGGCTTGGAGAGGTCTCTGGGGGGAGCCCTGGGGATGTGCCCCCAGGGCTGTGGCCCAGAAGCCGACATTGTGATTGCCCCCCAGTCTGAGGCACGTCGACCCAGCCCACCGTTCTTGTTCTCTCATATCACCGTGGCTGATAAATTCCCTCATCTGTGGTTGGATCCTGGCCAAGGCCAAGGTCTGCCTCCCTGGCTGGGCCCTGGCTTGATCAGTGTTCCAGACAGGGCTGAGAGTCTGCCTCTGCCTCCGGCTTCCGATGCACAAGCTGCCCCTCTGCCTCCATGGTGCGTGCTCCCCTTGTGCATGAGGCCCAACCAGGGGGGTGCCTGGGAGGGCTGGAGGTAACACCCTCCCAGTCCCAGTTGTTTTGATGCTCTCATCATCGGGCTGTGTTCAGCTAGGCTTAATGCCCATCCTGGGAGACTTGGGAGCAACCCAGGTCCTGTCCCAGGGGTTGCAGACTCCACAGTATTCTAGGAGGACTCGTGTGGGATCCTTTGTTTGACATGTGGTCACTGCTTGGCTCTGGGTTGAGCAGCTCCCTCTCTGCCTTGCTCCAGCTGGGTGAGGGAGCTGGTCATGACCCCTGGATAGATGTAGGTGGCCTAACACTTTCTTGGGACCTCTTCTTTGATTAGCTTCTAACCTCCATTATTTGCAGTGGGCCTTTGAAATTCCTTGATTTCCAGGTCAGAAAGGACCACTGTGATCATCTAGTCTGACCCCTGCATAACACAGGCCAGAGACCTGCCCCCAAATAATTCTTGGAGTAAATCTGTTAGAGAAACATCCCTTCTTGATTTAAAACTTACCCAGGAGAGAGAATCCACCACAATCCTTCATATGTTGTTCCAACTGAGCTGTTAATTACTCTCATTCTAGAAAATTTACACCTTATTTCGAGTCTCAATTTGTCTAGTTTCAACATCCAGCCATTGGATTGTGTTTTACCTTTCTCTGCTAGACTGAAGAGCCCATTATCAAATGTTTGTTCCTCATGTAGGTACTTACAGACTGTGATCAAGTCACCCCTTCACCTTCTCTTTGTTAAGCTAAATAGACTGAGCTCCTGGAGTCTGTCACTATAAGATATGTCTTCTTATCCTTAAATTGTTCTTGTGGCTCTTTTCTGAACCATCTCCAATTTATCAACATCCTAATTTAATTGTGGGCACCAGAACTGGACACAGGATTCCAGCAGCAGTCACACAAGCGCCAAATACAGAGGTAAAATAACTTCTCTACTCCTACTCGAGAGTCTACCTGTTTATGCATCCCAGGATCTCATTAATTTCATTTGGCCACAGCATCACAGTGGGAGCTCATGTTCAGCTGATTATCCACTGTGACCCCCAAATCTTTTTTAGAGTCACTGCTTCCTAGGATAGAGCCTCCCCATGTAAGTATGGCCTTCATTCTTTGTTCCTAGATGTATACTTTTACATCTGGATGCATTAAAGTGCTTGTGCACAGCTTAACAAGTGATCCAGATTGCTGGGTCGGTGACCTGTCCTTTTCATTATTTACCACTCCCCAATTTTTTTGTCATCTGCAAGCTTTATCAGTGATGATTTTATGTTTGCTATCAATGACCTGAAAGAAATGTTAAAATAGCATAGGGCCAAGAACTGATCCCTGCGGGACCTTGCTAGAAGCTCACCCACTCAATGATGGGTCACTGTTTAAAATTACATTTGGAGATGTATCACTTAGCCAGCTTTTAATCCATTTCATGTGGACAGTGTTAACTTTCTATTGTTCTCATTTTTTTAATCAAAGTGTTGTGTGGTACCAAGGCAAACACCTTAAAGAAGTCTAAGTCTATTACATCAACACTATTACCTTTATCAACCAAACTTGTAATATCATCAAAAATAGTTATCAAGTTATCTGTTTTCCAGAAACCCATTATGGAGCCATTGTTCCATAAAATTTGACATATCAGAGTCCTAGGGAAGTGCCTTTTCTTTCTGAGATGCAATTCTATTCCGGTTTTGCTGTTTAAAAATACCATTTACCTTCTGTTTCTTTTAAAGTGGTAGCTGTGTTAGTCTGTATGCCCAAATACATTTGTTAGTCTCTAAAGTGTCACAAGGACTCCTCGTTGTTTCTTCTGTTTCTTGCATCCCTCAAGGACATGCTGGCAATTGCCAAACTAAGCATGGAACATGAGCATTCTAAGGAGCATTCAAAGCAGCAGCTGCAACACACACTATGCTGGGAATGCCTGTTTGCTGTTGGAGTGACTGTAGAATGGGGGAGAACCAGGCTGGGCCTGCTCCAACCTCTCTCTAGGCCTGCACATGGCCTAGGGAGAGGGGTGGGCTTCAGAGTCTGAGCTACAACTTCAAAGTGCTGTCTTTAGAGCACTAGCATGCGCCCTACTACTCCAAGTCTGTTGACCCCCCACAAGTCTCTTGAGGCTCACTCCCAAATGCTGTGTAGGCATACCCCACACGACAGCAGTTGGTTTAAGCCCCGCCGCTGATACACGATGGTGGGGTTGTTGCAGGAAGGTTGTTGTGGGAGGGGTATAGCATGATGGGGGAGGTTGTTGCAGGACTTGGGGGGCTGTTGCAGTTGCACATGATAGAGTTTTTCTCCCTTCTTTCCTTTTAAATAAACTTAAGAAATTCCATTTTGCAATCAAGGCCATTAACTGGTATAAAGTAGGTCACCAATCCAAGCACTCAGATGTTAGAAAATTACCCGATTTAGGGTTGTGTGTGCCCATTATTGCTGCCCATTGTATGTAGGCATCATGACCCAGCCAGATTACACACTCTTTCCCACAGGCCCCTGCCTCCTCGGTGCACAGGATCAGCACAGCGGCAGATGTGGATCTGGCATTTCTTAACTCCTGAGTGTTTGACTTGCAGCTGAAGTGACATTCTTGTAACATAGATTTGTTGTGTGTAATTATAACATTACATTGCAGTAGCCCCTAGAGGCCTCAGGCAGGCTGGGGCTCCTTTGTGCTGGGCGCTGCATAAACATAGCGCACATGACAGTCTCACCTCATGGAGCTTACCATCGAAACTGCAAGCATACTAGGTGCTGGAACAGGAGGTGCAGGCGGGGAGGCTATGTTAACACAGACTCGCTGCTTGTTCAGTTATTAGCCTCTCTGCCACACTGATCACAGCTCAGCACCTGCCTGGGTGGGCTGGGGCTCCAGCTTCGGTGTCCATTTGCAGAGACTGAAGGGTTCCAGCTCTGCATTCCTCAGGGTTCTCTTGAGGCCTGGGGAACTTGGCATGAGCTGGCACCTGGCCTGCCAGTGTCACAGATACAACACACAATTACAAATACCAATAACCTGCCTGAGAACTAAACTAACTAACAAAGTTCAGTGAGTCTGTGAGGTGCCCTGTGCTGCTGCCTAGACCTGGGGGCTCCCCTGGAACATCCGCACTGCTGCTTTCAGGAGACGGTAGGGTGATCAGACAGCAAGTGTGAAAAATCAGGACAGGGGGTGGGGGGGTAATAGGAAATACAAAATTGGGACATCTGGTCACCCTAGGAGACAGCAAGGCCCCTTGCTCTCGCTGTGCCACATACTGGGTCTCCATTGTCTGACCCTGCTGTGATTGTTCCTGTCTAAGACCCTCTTAGGCAAATGGCCGACTGTGCACCCTTTGTCTCCCTCCCTCCTGGGATTTGGAGAAGGTGTTACCTGCTCCTCTGCAGTACATGTCCATCTGGGGTGACAGCCTCATAAAATCGCAGCATGCCCTTTTGTGACCCCACTGCTGTTTGCGGCCATTGTTCCTCATCATAGAGACACAGCCTCATTTCCATGAAGTGGGGGGCAGCTCCTGGGACGCCAAATCATACTGAGGTTTTGTTTGGCCTTCTCTATCTCTATATATGTCTGCAAGTCCCCAGCGACTCTGACCTCAGTTTCTAACAGTGCAGGCATTCTGGTTTCAATTTGCTGTGGAACAGAATGTCAGCAGGTGATAACTCCAGGCTTCATTGGTGCTATTCTGTAATTTAACAGCGCTAAATGTGGATCAAAGTCTGACTCCGTCGCTTCTTTCGGTAGGTGCTTTATTATTTTGACACCATTTTCCACTAGCTCGTTGGATTGGGGATCATGGGGACTAGCTGTTACATGTCCAAACCCAAACTTCACTGCAAACTGCTTAAACTCATGCCCACTAAACTGCAGCCCTTTGACATAGGTTACTGTGTAAGATATGCCATGACGAGTAAAACCAGATGTGATGTGCACAGCCACCTGATTAGCGGTAGCATCTTCTAGTACGGCTGTCTCAGGGAAGTGGGAATAATATCTAGGAAAAGTACATAATGTTTCCTGTCAACAAATCTCTGCCTATGTTGTTCCAGGGAAGCCCACCAGCATGGGCTCTTTCTCCTGACATGTCCTTTATTTTCAATATATACAACAAGCCTTAACAATGTTCTTGATGTCGCTGTTCATTTGAGGCCAGTTTAAAATGTCTCTGGCCTTTCTCTTAGATTTTTCAATCTCTAAATTAGTGGTTCTGAACAAGGGGTACATGTACCCTTGGGGGTACTCAAAGGTCTCCCTGGGGGGTACTCAACTGATCTAGATAGTGGATCTCAACCTGGGGATTGCTGCCCCCGGGGGCGTGTGTCAAGGGATGGGTTTGGGGGGGGGGCGGTTGGAAGTGCAGGGCCGGCATTAGGGGGGTAGCAAGCAGGACAATTGCTCAGGGTTTTCCACCACAGGGGACCCCGCGAAATTAAGTTACATGCTTCAGCCGCGCTGCCTGGGTTTGGGCTTCAGCCAAGGCTCTCAAGTGAAAACAGGCTCATGTATCACACTGAAATATAAGTACAATATTCATATTCCAATCAATGTATTTTATAATTCTATGGTAAAAATGAGAAAGTCAGTAATTGTTCAGTAACAGCGGGCTGTGACCCTTTTGTGTTTTTATATCTGATTTTGTAAGCAAGTAATTGTTAAGTGAGGTGAAAGTTGGGGCATGCAAGACAAATCAGACTCCTGAAAGAGTCACAGTAGTCTGGACAGGTTGAGAACCACTGCTCTAAATGACCTTCATCAGGGCCGGCTCCAGGGTTTTTTGCCGCCCCAAGCGGTGGGGGGGGGGGGGGAAAAAAAAAAGCCGCGATCGCGATCGGCGGCACTTCGGCGGCAGCTCCACCGCGCCGCTTTCTTCTTCGGTGGCAGGTCCTTCACTCCGAGAGGGGACCGAGGGACCCGCCGCCGAATTGCCGCCGAAGAGCCGGATGTGCCGCCCCTTCCCCTTGGCCGCCCCAAGCACCTGCTTGCTGCGCTGGTGCCTGGAGCTGGCCCTGACCTTCATGTATCCTTTGTAGTATATTTTTTCTGTAACACCTTAGGAATCACTATCGTGCTGCCTTTAAGCAAATCCCTTTTAGTATTGAGAGCTCCCCTGGAATTGCTAATAGGGGCTGGGAATATGCTGTCCCAGCCACCTGGTGCTAATAGCCTTGATTACTTTCTGTAAAGTGTAATGCTGAGCAGTTGCTCTGGCAATCACAGTCCACATTTCGTCCAGGTTTTGTTTATCAGAATGACATACAAAATCTACCTCTGATCTTTGCTCCACTGCTCTTTTGTCAACTGCTCTAGAGCGTATGTCTGCAGCCACCCAATCTCTCCCAGGTTTTATCCAATTTGCAAATGATACATTTGTAACTTACAAATTCACCTCTTCTATTCTTGGAGTGACCAGGTCCCTTCTGGAAATGGCAATGAGTGGTTTATGGTCAGTTTCAGCTAACACTGGCCTCTCCTAAATAAAGTCATGAAAACTTTTATACCCACGGACTAAGGGCAAAGCTGCCTCCTCTGTTTGAGTGGATTTGACACTCAGGTTTGATTAGCGCCCGTGACACATAGGCCACTCCAGTTTTGCCCATTGCTGTTGTGAGGATATGTTATTAGAATGGAAGACCAACGAATTACAAAGTGTGCGTACCAAGGAATGCCGCTGTGTGGCCCATGATCATGGGGCATCAAAAGCTTTGGTGACGTGACAAGACGGCCAGCGATGGACATAAACTGACTATACAACCACACCACATTAAGTACATCACCAGAGATCACTCTGGGTGGTGCTTGATTTGCAAGGAGACCATGTCATAAGAACATAAGAATGGCCATACTGGGTCAGGCCAATGGTCCTTCTAGTCCAGTATCATCCTGTCATCTGACAGTGGCTGGTGCCAGATGCTTTAGAGGGAATGAACAGAACAGGGTAATTATTAAGTGATCCATCCCCTGTCATCCAGTCTCAGTTTCTGGCAATCCAAGGTTTAGGGATACCTGGGACAAGAGGTAACATCCCTGACCATCTTGGCTAATAGCCATAGATAGACCCTGCCCAATCAGCCCCATCCCCTCGCCAGGGTCATCCCAGAGTGGCCGGCCAGGTCAAGCCATTTTGAGACACTCCCTAGCTTGCACGTGCACATCCACATGCACTGATACACACACGCACTGACACACACTTGCACCGACACCGGCTGTTACCCCTTTTTGACCTGAGCGGCTAGTCAAAGTTTGGGGTCGTGAGGATGGTGGGAGTAGAAATTGGTGATAGCTATTTCTGTGATGCCATTTTGTTTATTTCAAAGAATGTAAAAAATCCTGTACTCTGAACACAAAGAATTGAAAAGCAGGGAGGAGCTTCAAGCCTCTTTAGCAAACAGACCCCAAAGTTCTCCCTCTAGCTTCTTCCAGGGTCACACTGGGTATGTCTGCACCACAGTTAGACACGCTTGGCTGGCCTCTGCCAGCTGACTGGGGCTTGTGAGGCTCAGGCTAGGGGCCTGTTTAACTGTGGCCTGGGGGATCTGGCTTGGGCTGCAGCCTGTGCTCTGGGCCCCTTCCACCTTGCAGGGTCTTAGAGCCCAGGCTCCAGCCAGAGCCTGGAAGTCTACACTGCAATTAAACAGCCCCTTAGCCCAAGCGCTGTGAGCCCAAGTCAGCTGGCACAGGCCAGCCGCAGGTTTTAATTGCAGTGGAGAGATACCCACTGTGTTCACTGGCTACTGCTTGGCTTCCTTGCTTTTTGCCTCAGCCCCTCTCTGTCTGTTCTCAGTTTCTGTGTGTTCTGCTTTCACACAACACACGCACACACAAACACTCTCACTACTCAGCAAAACCCTAGCCTCTGCCCACTCAGTCCAAACTCCTGTCTGTCCCCTTTTATCTTAGGGCTGGGGATTCTGACTAACTCATCCTGATGAGGTTCAACAAGGACAAGTGCAGAGTCCTGCACTTAGGACGGAAGAATCCCATGCACTGCTACAGACTAGGGACCGAATGGCTAGGCAGCAGTTCTGCAGAAAAGGACCTAGGGGTCACAGTGGACGAGAAGTTGGATATGAGTCAACAGTGTGCTCTTGTTGCCAAGAAAGCTAACGGCATTTTGGGCTGTATAAGTAGGGGCATTGCCAGTACATCGAGGAACGTGATCGTTCCCCTTTATTCGACATTGGTGAGGCCTCATCTGGAGTACTGTGTCCAGTTTTGGGCCCCACACTACAAGAAGGATGTGGAAAAATTGGAAAGAGTCCAGCGGAGGGCAACAAAAATGATTAGGGGTCTGGAGCACATGACTTATGAGGAGAGGCTGAGGGAACTGGGATTGTTTAGTCTCCAGAAGAGAAGAGTGAGGGGGGGATTTGATAGCAGCCTTCAACTACCTGAAAGGGGGTTCCAAAGAGGATGGAGCTCGGCTGTTCTCAGTGGTGGCAGATGACAGAACAAGGAGCAACGGTCTCAAGTTGCAGTGGGGGAGGTCTAGGTTGGATATTAGGAAACACTATTTCACTAGGAGGGTGGTGAAGCACTGGAATGGGCTACCTAGGGAGGTGGTGGAATCTCCATCTTTAGAGGTTTTTAAGGCCCAGCTTGACAAAGGCCTGGCTGGGAATTGGTCCTGCTTTGTGCAGGGGGTTGGACTAGATGACCTCCTGAGGTCCCTTCCAACTCTGATATTCTAAGATTCTATGATTCTATGATCCTGACAGTTAGTTAATTGAAGGGTTCATTCACACCCATCTCAAAGGGGTTTAACTCAATCCATAACAAGTTTTCACCCAGCCCATAACAGACACTCTGATACACACAAACACACACTGGTACACAAACACATGCACACACACACTCGGATTCACACACAAACTGCAAAACACTGATACGTGCATAAACACATACTTACATATGTGCAGACATACACACGTTACATGTACACACACATGCGCGCACATACACACACCCCTTACACTCACACATGTTAAATGCTTCCACATAGACCAGGGGTGGGGCAAACTACAGCCCGCGGGCTAAGTCCGGCCGATCAGACCTTTTAATCCAGCCCCCGAGCTCCAGCCAGGGAGTGGGGTCGGGGGCTTGCCCCACTCCATGTGTGCTGTGGCTCCACATGGCTCCTGGAAGCAGCAGCATGCCCCCCTCCAGCTCCTACTCGTAGGGGCAGCCAGGGGGCTTTGCACGCTGCCCCGTCCCAAGCGCCGGTTCTGCAGCTCCCATTGGCCAGAGTACTCACCCCCTAGCACCCCAACCCCCTACCCCAGCCTAGAGCTCCTTCCCACACTCCCCAACCCCCTGCCCCAACCCAGAGCTCCGTCCCACACCCTGAACCCCTTGTTTCTGGCCCCACTGTGGAACCCACAACCCCAGCCCAGAACCTGTACCCCCTCCCACACCCCAACCCTGCCCAGAGCCCCCTCCCATACTCTGAACCCCTCTGTTCCACTCCCAGCCCTCAGCCCCCTTGTGCATCCCAAAGCCCTCATCCCTGGCCCAACCCCAGAGCCTGCACCTCCAGCCAGAATCCTCATCCCCTCCCGCATCCCAACCCCCTGCCACAGATCGGAGCCCCCTCCCACACACTGAACTCCTCATTTCTGGCCCCATCCCAGAGCCCGCACCCCTAGCCGGAGCCCTCACTTCCTCCCCCACCCCAACCCCCAATTTCCATATGATGTGGCCCTCAGACCCAAAAGTTTGCCTACTCCTGACATAGACCCACCCCTCTAACAGCCCCACGTGACGGAGGGGACAGCTGGCACTCCCCGTGAGTCTTGCAGCCTGCACTCAGGGTAGCAGGGCGCTTTCTGCCCGACCTCCTGCCCAGCATGGATTACCTCTGAGGGACTGGTCTGGCCTCTCCTGCTGCACGTGCCGCATGGGGACCCGCTGCATGGTCAGCACTGTCACAAGCCTGGAGTCTGCTCCAGCCTGCTGCTGACTCTGCTCCCTGCAGCAGCCTCCAAAATCTCTGGGCATGCTGGAGCCAGCTGGGCTCTGGGCAGGGGCGGGCAGGGGAGCCAGGAGACCCAGGCACCCTGAGAGGGCAGGGGAGCCATAGGCCTGGAGCAGGAAGTTCCTCCCTAGATATTCAGCCCAACACCTGCATCCTGCCCCCCAATCTGGGACTGAAGGGGAGAGAGAACATGGGAGGGGGAGCCTCTGGGGTCCCCCATTCCCTTCCCTTCGCTTTGGGCTGACATGCCCTTCCCCACCCCACAGAAGGCGCCATCCACCCTGATGCTCCAGGGTATCCAGAAACTTCCCCAGGACTCAGCCTCCCCAACCCCCATAAGCCAGCCCTCCCCCACTCTGTGAGGCCCCCCTCCCCCACTTCCGCCATGCCATGCCCACCTCTTGAGTTGATTATTATTTATCATTATTCTCTTCATTGCATCCATC
Organism: Chrysemys picta bellii; assembly: GCF_011386835.1. Taxonomy (NCBI): domain Eukaryota; kingdom Metazoa; phylum Chordata; order Testudines; family Emydidae; genus Chrysemys; species Chrysemys picta. The sequence continues at coordinate 13,278,893 of NC_088810.1, forward strand.
TGTCCCTCTTGGAGTGGGGGACAAGTCCTGCTGGTCCAGCCTCTGCCCGATGGGCGGGGGATTCGCACTGCACCAGGCTGTTCCTGATGGGCAGGGGATTTGCGCTGCGCCAGGCTGTTCCGATGGGCGAGGTATTCGCACTGCATCAGGCTGTCCCTGGTGGGCTCGTGGGTTACAGTCCCAACTGCCCTTGGCGGTTCTGACATACATAGTGGGTGCAGGGGATTCAGGCGCAGATTCTGGTCAGGATGCATCATAGGCAGAAGGCCACACCAGTCCCTATGGAAAGAGCAGTGCCAGGTGCTGCCTGGAATCAGGATCTGCTCCATGTGGGTGATGCCAGTGAGCCCAGGGTGAATGACCGGCCTAGTGCTGACTCTGCACCCAGCCCACGTGGCCAGTGTGTTGTCCTGCTGTGGGCATGGGCCCTTGCAGAGACCCAGCAGCTGCTATCTAGGGGTGTGGTGGGGAGGGGTGAGTTGGGCACAACAGGAGAAAGGCCTCTTTGTACAGCCAGTGGGAGTGGAGCCGCCTACAGCCAGTGCTGTGTGCTGGGGCTACTGGCCAGGGCCTTTTGACTCCGGCCAGGCAAAGGAGCAGAGGCGGGATGAGAACTCGGGGCCATGACCCCAGGGAGTGGGGTGGCTGGAATGTGCCTCCCAAAGCCCAGGCACAGACATGCAGCAAGGTCAGCCAACGGCAGGGGTCATGCTTCCATCTGGCCAAAGACGGTCTTTCACCTTCATCCCAACGCACACAGGGCAGGAGCCCGGGCTGCTGGGAGAGGGATGGTGCCCTGGAGCAGGGGGCTCAGCCCAAGCTGACATCTCCCCGTTTGCCCACAGAGAGCCAGCCCACAACATCCGATGAGACGGTGGTGGCAGGTGGCACCGTGGTGCTGAAGTGCAAGGTGGAGGATCCCGACGACTCCTCACTGCAGTGGTCCAACCCGGCCCAGCAGACGCTGTACTTTGGGGAGAAACGAGGTACTGTCGGCAGCCCCAGCTGGGCCTGGAAAGGCCCCGCTCACCGCTCCCTGGGCCTCGGGCTAGACTGGCTGTGAGGGGAACAGGCTGCAGAGAGCATTCCTCAGCCTTTGCCCCTAAGTGAGGGGTGGGGTGAGAGGGGTGCCCCAAGGCGGGGGGGCAGCAGAAAGGGGAAGCAGTACTTCAGGGAAGGAAAGGGGGCGGAGGGGAAGTAGTGACCTGTGGAGGGGGGCATGGATGAGGTGCAGTAGTACCCTGCGAGGATGAGGGGAAGCAGTGCCCCATGGGGATGGGACAAAGGGAAGCAGTGCCCCATGTCGGGCGTGGAAACATTCCCCCGTGGGGATGGGGGGAGGGGAAGCAGTGCTCCATGGGGACGGGACGAATGGAAGCAGTGCCCCATGGGGGGAGGGGAAGCAGTGCCCTTCAGGCAGGAGGATGTGCTGCTGGGTTGAAGTGTGACCTGGCGGCTCCTGCTGGCTCTCGGCCCCGGCTGTCGTACCCGCCCCTGCTGGTCAGCTGGCCGGCCAGCATTGCTAACCCCTCTCACTCTGGCCCCAGCGCTCCGGGATAACAGGATCCAGCTGGTGAAGTCCACACCCAACGAGCTGGCCATCAGCATCAGCAACGTGGTGCTGGCAGATGAGGGCGAGTATACCTGCTCCATCTTCACCATGCCTGTGCGGACGGCCAAGGCCCTCGTCACCGTGCTGGGTGAGGGCTTCTGACTCCCTTCCCCTGGGGAACCCGCTCAGTGCCCTGGGTGACAGAGCCTGCTTGTGCACGGGGCCCAGTGAGTGTAATCCTGGCCTGGCAGCAGCCCGCACGATCCCCTCCCCCACCCTGCCAGCTCCTGAGCTGGGCTCCCTGCTGTCGCTGAGGGGTGGGTCCCCGGCCCCCAGATGCCTGGCCACAGCCTTTTGGGATGCTCCTGGGCTCCCCTCCAAGCTACAGGGCCTGGATTCTCCTCCCAGCCCCAATCTGAGCAATCCAGCCACTCCCACTCTGCAGCCAGTGGCAGAGCCCCCAGCCAGGGCTCTGTGTCTGGGCATGTCTGTGTGTTTGCATGTGCATGCGTGTCTGTGTGTGTCCGCATGTGCCCATCCATGTGTCTGAGTGTGTGTCTGCAGATGGGAGAATAACATGAGGGGGAAAGGAGTTCAGGAGAGCTGGCTGTATTTTAAAGAATCCTTATTGAGGTTGCAGGAACAAACCATCCCGATGTGTAGAAAGAATAGTAAATATGGCACGCAACCAGCTTAGCTTAACAGTGTAATCCTTGCTGATCTTAAACACAAAAAAGAAGCTTATAAGTGGAATATTAGACAAATGACCAGGGAAGAGTATAAAAATATTGCTGAGGCATGCAGGAGTGAAATCAGGAAGGCCAAATCACACTTGGAGTTGCAGCTAGCAAGAGATGTTAAGAGTAACAAGAAGGGTTTCTTCAGGTATGTTAGCAACAAGAAGAAAGTCAAGGAAAGTGAGGGCCCCTTACTGAATGAGGGAGGCAACCTAGTGACAGGATGTGGAAAATAGCTAATGTACTCAATGCTTTTTTTGCCTCTGTCTTCACAAACAAGGTCAGCTCCCAGACTGCTGCACTGGGCAGCACAGTATGGGGAGGAAGTGACCAGCCCTCTTTGGAGAAAGAAGTGGTTTGGAACTATTTAGAAAAACTGGACAAGCACAAGTCCACAGTGCCGGATGCGCTGCATCGGAGGGTGCTAAAGGAGTTGGTGGATGTGATTGTAGAGCCATTGGCCATTATCTGAAAACTCATGGCAATCGGGACAGGTCCCGGATGACTGGAAAAAGGCTAATGTAGTGCCCATCTTTCTAAAAGGGAAGGAGGAGGATCTGGGGAACTACAGGCCAGTCAGCCTCACCTCAGTCCCTGGAAAAATCATGGAGCCAGGTCCTCAAGGAATCAATTCCGAAGCACTTAGAGGAGAGGAAAGTGATCAGGAACAGTCAGCATGGATTCACTAAGGGCAAGTCATGCCTGACTAACCTAATTGCCTTCTATGAGGAGATCACTGCTTTCCCCTCATCCACAGACGCAGTTGATGTGTTATTCCTTGACTTTAGCAAAGCTTTTGATACGGTCTCCCACAGTATTCTTGCCAGCAAGTTAAAGAAGTATGGGCTGGATGAATGGACTATAAGGTGGATAGAAAGCTGGCTAGATCGTCGGGCTGAACAGGTAGTGATCAATGGCTCCATGTCTAGTTGGCATCCGGTTTCAAGTGGAGTGCCCCAAGGGTCGGTTCTGGGGCCGGTTTTGTTCAATATCTTCATTAATGATCTGGAGGATGGCGTGGATTGCACTCTCAGCAAGTTTGCAGATGACACTAAACTGGGAAGAGTGGTAGATACGCTGGAAGGTAGGAATAGGATACAGAGGGACCTAGACAAATTAGAGGATTGGGCCAAAAGAAACCTGATAAGGTTGAGCAAGGACAAGTGGAGAGTCCTGCACTTAGCAATCCCATTGCTGCCAAGTGGCTAGGCAGCAATTCTGCAGAAAAGGACCTAGGGGTTACAGTGGACAAAAAGCTGGATATGAATCAACACTGTGCCCTTGTTGCCAAGAAGGCTAATGGCATTTTGGGCTGTATAAGTAGGGGTATTGCCAGCAGATCGAGGGACGTGATTGTTCCCCTCTATTCGACATTGGTGAGATCATCTGGAGTACTGTGTTCAGTTTTGGGCCCCACACTACAAGGAGGATGTGGAAAAATTGGAGAGAGTCCAGTGGAGGACAACAAAAATGATTAGGGGTCTGGAGCACATGACTTATGAGGAGAGGCTGAGGGAACTGGGATTGTTTAATCTGCAGAAGAGAAAAATGAGGGGGGATTTGATAGCTGCTTTCAACTACCTGAAAGGGGGTTCCAAAGAGGATGGATCTAGACTGTTCTCAGTGGTACTAGATGACAGAACAAGGAGTAATGGTCTCAAGTTGCAATGGGGGAGGTTTAGGTTGGATATTAGGAAAAACTATTTCACTAGGAGGGTGGTGAAGCACTGGAATGGTTACCTAGGGAGGTGGTGGAATCTCCTTCCTTAGGAGTTTTTAAGATCAGGCTTGACAAAGCCCTGGCTGGAATGATTTAGTTGAGAATTGGTCCTGCTTTGAGCAGGGGGTTGGACTAGATACCGCCTGAAGTCCCTTCCAACCCTCATATTCTATGATTCTAGGATATCCATGTGTCTGGGCATGTCTGTGTGTCTGCATGTGTCTGTCCCTGCCCGTTTGTGCACGTGTCTGTATGTGCCCCAGTGTTGTGTATATGTTTGCCTGTGTATCCGTGTGTCTGCGCCTGCCCTTGTCCTGCGTGTGCTTGGGAGCCATCAAGAGGGCAGTTCAGAGGTGCGGAGGGACGAGACGTTCTCTGTTTCTTGCCCCCTCCCCCAGGAATCCCCCAGAACCCTCAAATCTTTGGCTACGAGCTGCCCATCCGAGAGACAGAGACGGCCCAGCTGACGTGTAGATCCTCTGGCAGCAAGCCAGCTGCCCAGCTCCGCTGGAAGAAAGGCAACAAGGAGCTGCAGGGTAGGTGCTGGCTGCAGGGCACCAGGGCATACGGAGAGCCCAGCTCTGGTGAAGCAGGGTAAGGCCTGAACCTTGCAGCTTGTCCCGCAACAGAAGGGGAGAAACTGGCCCTGCTCAGTAAAAAGCTGAGGCTGCCCCAGCCCAGAGCCTTAGGCTGGGGCACTGCTGTCCCTGGGGCATAATCGGCCACTCCAGGTGGGTGGCACCTTAGCCAAGATCTTTCCCTGGGGCTGAGCCTGCAGAGAGGGAGCTGCCCCCTAGGGCCTGAGGTGGGCAAAGGGGTAAGCATCACCCGTCTCTGAGTAAAACAAAGTAAAACTCACGGTCCCTTTGCAGCATGGCCATGGGCAGCAGAGGATCCTGCAGCATTGGGGTGCATTGTGAGTCTGCTAAGGGGGAGCAGGGAGGCAGCACAGAGCCTGGTTCGGTAATAATGAGGGCTGGGAAAGAGTGAGGAACCCTAGAGGGACCTGCCCCTGTGGGCCAGCGGGGACTCGGTGCCCAAGGCAGCGTGTTGTGCCCTGGGGGGGAAGTGATCTGAGCTGGGCCCCAAGTCAGGGGCCAGCACTCAGTACATTGGAGATGTGGAGGCAGCTCTCGGGTGACCTGGCCATTGCTCGGACCCCACATGGGGGAATGTTGGGGCCCACCAGGGAGAGCAGGGCCAGTACAGTGAGGCTGTTTGAATCGGAGGACAAGGGTGGGAGACAACACAACGAGCTGCCCTGAGACACCAGGTCAGGCTCCAGCCGTGCCTCCTCATACCACGACCAAGGGGATGCTCAGTGATACTGCAAAGGAAGACTGGTAACCACTATGCCCAGTACACTGCCTGTGCCATTCTCTGCCCTAAGGGGCCCTGGGGCCAGGATTCAGGACCAGTCAGACAGGCCAGGGTAACTGGTGGAAGGGCCGTGCACCCTCCTGCAGGGCACCAGCTAACCACTAGCTGAGGTTCTCCCCTCACTCGCAGCTCCTGTCCCTTGCTCTGAAGCAGCAGGTGAGGTGCAGAGGGGGCCTGTGGGTGAGATGACTCACTCCCATGCCCTGTGCAGGCCCCATGCTGATAACACCTGTTCCTTTGCCCCCCAAAGGTGGGGCCCCTGAGGTGATGGAAGATTCCAATGGGAAAACCTTCACCGTCACCAGCCATGTTGAGTTCACAGTCACCAAAGACGACAACGACGTGGAGGTGACCTGCACAGTGGATCATGAGTCCCTGCAGAACTCAGAGAGATCCACCAGCCAGAAACTGCAGGTCCACTGTACGTACAGGCCAGCCACAGCGAGGGAGGGGGGAGGCATCCAGGGACTGTGCTCCGAGTGTCACAGGAGCATGACGAGGTGCAGACAAGACTGAAGAGAGGCATGAGCCAGTGACCCGCCCTCCACAGACACCCTGTGCCTCACATGAACACCCCACCTATAGCTACGTCACCCATGCCCACTCACAGCCCACCCCAACCCCCCACAGCACACCCCAACCCCCCACAGCACACACACCAGACACAGCCCACAGCCTACCACACCCCACACAGCCCACAGCCTGACACCCCCCCCCAACCTGCCACACCCCACCACAGCCCTCTGCCTACCACACCCCCATACACAGCCCGCCACTAACCAATGCCACTCCCTCACCACCAAACACCCATGTTAAAAAGTGGGGAGGCCAGGTTTGGCTCTGGTGCCCCCCCACACACACACTTGTACAGTGATTCTGGTGCTCTTACCCTATGTGCACACACAACCCACCACTACCAACCCCTACACACACAGCCCACCGCTAACCACCCCCAGCATGTGCACACAGTCCACTGCTAACCATCCCCATGCACAAAGAGCCCACTGCTAATCACTAATATGCACACACACAGCCCACCACTACCAACCCCTACACACACAGCCCACCGCTAACCACCCCCAGCATGTGCACACAGTCCACTGCTAACCATCCCCATGCACAAAGAGCCCACTGCTAATCACTAATATGCACACACACAGCCCACCACTAAACACTCCTTCACATGCATGCATCCCACCGCTCACCACCCCGTCCATACACACAGCCCACCACTAACACCCCCTACGCACACACAGAGCCCACCGCTAGGCATGCCTTACACTCACACAGTCCACAGCTAACCCTCCCATGCAAACACACAGCCCACTGCTACCCCACTATGCACACAGCCCACCGCTAACCACCCTGATGCACACACAGCCCTCTGCTCACCACCCCAACACACACACACCCCACTGCTAATCATGCCTATGGGCACACATCCCACTGCTACTGTCCGATGCACACACAGCTCACTCCTAACTCCCCTGCCATGCACCACACAGCCCACAGCTAACAAGCCCCCACGTACACAGCCCACCGCTAACCACCCCCTACATACACACAGCCCATGTCTAGCCATCCCCTATGCACACAGACTACCGCTAACCCCTACTATATAGGCACAGCACACCACTAACCACCCTCCTACACACACACAGTCCACCACTCACCGTCCCCTATGTGCACACATCCCACCTCTAACCACCCACCCACACACAGCCAATGCTAACCACCCCTGTCCATACACAAGCCCACCGCTAACCAGACCCTGCACTCAGCCTACAGCTAACCCATCCACACACACACAGCTCATCACTAGCCACCCCTATGCACAAACCTTCTACTAACCAACCGCTACATGCACTAACAGCCCACCACAAACCACCCGCGGCATGCACACACAGCCTACTGCTAACCATCCCCACGCACAAAGCACCCACTGCTAACCAATACTACGTTGTGACAAGTCCTCTGCCCGCCCCTCGTCTGGGGCCCACTGGCTGCCCCAATAAAGCTCAGAGAGGCTTCTAGTTATGCAGCACCCATGGCTTTATTTACACAACGTTCTCCCACCACCAGTGTTATGCTATATACAGAGCTTGCAGGCCTAATAATCTCCTCTCCTAAACAGAGTCTGCCCTCGGCCGGCCAACAAACAGACCTACCTTCCCCTGGTCATTCCCCCTTCTTCTGGCTGCCAGCCAGCCTTTATAGCCCTTGAATCCTCAGGTCTGCAGGTGCAGCCAATTCTAAAGGCCAGGCACCAGGCTTCTGCCCAGCCCCAATCTATTCCCCCTGATTGGGGCTGGCTGAGCAGGGGCTAATTAGGTGCCTTTGCACCAGCACCCTGCTACACACCTCCCCCTTAAGCTGATGCCAGGCCTGGTCTTCCCCGACCCCGCTTTCCTCGGCCGGGGGTTTTACTTTGGAGTTGGGCTCCCTGCCCAGCCGAGGGATCCCCAGGCACAACCCCGTGGGGCTTTGGCCCACCTCACCCACAAAAGGTGCATTGGGTAGGGGGTGGGGCACCCCACAGGTCCACGCTCACCCAGAGGTCCTCACACCAGTCACATGGTTGGGCTGTCCGTCCTGGAGGATCCCCTTCCTTTTCTAGTGGGGGCGACGGCTCAGAGCCCACTGCCCCGAGTCGGCCCCCTGTCTCTGGTCCAGGCCCTCTGTCCCTTAGATGTTGGGCCTCCCCCTGTTGTGTTTCTTCCACCCTCCTTGGGGTTCCCTCCCCCAGGTGATCCTGCCCAGGAAGCTCCCTTTGCTCCTTGGTTATTCCCTCAGGCTCCCTATTTTGGCTTGGTTGTCTAGGCTGCTCGTCTTTTCCCCATGGATGTCGTGGAGCCTCCCCTTGCACCGGGTCCACCTCCATCAGGGTCTTGCCCCCTCTTTCCAGGGTTCTCTTTCCCCCTTTCTTCGACGGTCCCTTCTCCGTGGTCTCGCTCCCCTTCTGGGGAGGGTGCTTGTCCAGCCCCAGGACCACAGGGTAGGCCAACCCCTCTATTACCCCTACCTGCTTCCAGGTAAACTGCCCTTGCACTTCAAGGGGTACCTGGGACACGGGACAATATTCCCTATCCCCGTGAATGCATTCTACTAACATCCTTTCCCCAGGGATAAGCCAATGCGGCTTCACTAAGTGCCGCTGTATAAGGGAGCAAGCGGAGGCCATGTCCACTAGACCACTCTGGGGCCTTTTCCCAACCCACACCTGGATAGTGGCCAACCCATACCTCTTTTTCCACCCCCCAGTCTTAGTCCATCCACAAAATTCAACTGCCCCACATTCCATCACTGGGCAATCCCAGCTTTTATGTCCCAGCTGTCCACACCACCAGCATACAAGCTGCCCTGGGCGGCTAGGGGTCCCCTTGGGCTCCTCCTGTCACCTGTGTACCAGCTTCACCCCAGCGTGCTCACGGGGTTTCCTGCCCCCTCTGTGTCCCACAGGGCCCAATGCTCCCTCGGTGGGAAGTCAGCCTCTGCATAGTCTTCCATTCTTTGCACGGCAGCTTCTACAGTGGCCGGCTGATGTCGCCGCACCCAAACCTGCATGCTGTCGGAGAGGCACTGTATAAACTGTTCAAGGATCACTTGATCCATTATCTGTCCCATGGTGTGGGCATCGGGCCTCAACCACCGTGTTGCCCAATCTGTTAATTTTTGAGCAAAGGCCCGGGGCCACACGCTCCCCACCCACCGTGCTGCCCGAAACTTTTGCCGATATTTCTCGGCCGAAAGCCCGAGGCGGTCCAAAAATCGCTGCATTGTAGTCCCTGGCTTGGGCATCCGTCAGGGTCATATACGCTGCCTGTGCCTCCCCAGCGAGATAGGGGGCCAGCCACAGGGCCCACGTTGTCCGGTCCCATCCCACACCCAGGGCCACCCACTCGAAGGTACCCAAAAAGGCGTCGGGATCATCTGCTGGGGCCATCTTACAGAGGCCAAGGCCTGGGACGCGGGTGCCATCTCCCCCAGCAGGACTCACCAGCTTTTGCAGGAGCTGCTGCTGCACCATCAACTGCTCCTTGATGAAGTCCTGTAGAGCCCTCTGCTGCTCTACCTGCCAAGTGAGTAGAGCTTGCCTCTCCACCTGGTGGGACTGCAGTGCTTTCTGCATCTCTGTCTGTTGTTCCGTGAGCCACTGCAGGGTGCTCTCCATTGCCAGGTCGCCAAACTGTGTCTTTGGTGCTAAATACCAGACAAGCCCCCCACTTGTGACAAGTCCTCTGCCCACCCAAATAAAGCTCAGAGAGGCGTCTAGTTATGCAGCACCCGTGGCTTTATTTACACAACGTTCTCCCACCACCAGTGTTATGCTATATACAGAGCTTGCAGGCCTGATAATCTCCTCTCCTAAACAGAGTCTGCCCTCGGCCAGCCAACAAACAGACCTACCTTCCCCTGGTCATTCCCCCTTCTTCTGGCTGCCAGCCAGCCTTTATAGCCCTTGAATCCTCAGGCCCGCAGGTGCAGCCAATTCTAAAGGCCAGGCACCAGGCTTCTGCCCAGCCCCAATCTATTTCCCCTGATTGGGGCTGGCTGAGCAGGGGCTAATTAGGTGCCTTTGCACCAGCACCCTGCTATATACGTACACACAGCCCACCTCTAATCACTAATATGCACACACATAGCCCACCGCTAACCATCCCACATACACTCAGCCCACCACTAACCGTTCCCTACACACAAACAAGGTCCACCAATAACCCCCCATGCACAAACATCCCACCGCAAACCACCCTCCACATGCACACACAGCCCACCATTAACCACCCTTTAGATGCACACACAGCCCACTGCTAACCAACTTGATGCACAAACAGCCGACCGCCTACCACCGCCTGCATGTGCACACAGTCCACTGCTAACCACCCCCATGCACAAAGAGTCTACCGCTAATCACTAATATGCACACACACAGCCCACCACTAAACACCCCTTCACATGCACGTATCCCACCACTAAGCACCCCTGTCCACACACACAGCCCACCACTAAATACCCCTATGCACACACAAATCCCACCACTAAGCACCCTGACACACACATATCCCATGGCTAGCCACCCCTATGCACAAACATCCCACTGCAAACCACCCTCCACATGCACACATAGCCCACTGCTTACCAACTTGCTGCACAAAGTGCCCACTGCTAATCACCCCTGTGTACACACAGCCCAGCACTAACCCCCCTATGTACACACAGCCCACTGCTAACCACCCCCTATACTCACACACAGCTCGCCGCTAACCCCCTCTGTGCACACAGATAGCCCTCCATTAACCACCAACATTCACACATAGCCCACCCCAACCACCCCTACACACACACAGCTCACCACTAACCACTCCCTATGCACACACAGTCCAGAGCTTAACCCCTCTACATAGACGCAGCCACAGCTTAATCCCTGCCCCACACGCACACAGCCCACAGCTAACCCCTGCCCCATGCACACATAGAGCCCACTGCTAACCACCCCCTATGTACACAGACAGCCCACCACAACCCCCTCACACATACACAGCTAACCACTAACCACTTCCTATGCACACACACACACACAGCTCACCGCTATCCACCCCTACCCACACACACATCCGACTGCTCTCCACCCCTACGCACACACAGCCCACTGTTAATCGCTAATCACAATTACAGCCCACCGCTACTCCCCATGCACAAACACACAGCCCACCGTTAACCACCAACATGCACACACATCCCACCACTAACCACTGCTACATGCTCACCACTAACCACTTCCTATGCACACAAAACCAAGAGCTTAACCCCTCTAGATAGATGCAACCCACAGCTTAACCCCCCAACCTAGACACAGCCCATCAATAACATCCCTATGCACACAAAGCCCATGGCTAGCCACCCCTACACACATATAGTCCACCGCCAACTAGCTCCTACGTACACACAGCCCACGGCTAACCACTTCCTATGCTCACCCACACAGCCCACTGTTAAACACCCCCCTCGATGCACACACATTCCACTGCTACCCCCCATGCACACAGCCCGCTGCTAACCACTTCCTATGCACACACACAGCCCACCACTGTCTACCCTTATGCGCACACACAGCCCACCACTAACCACTCCTACGCGCACATACAGCCCACCGCTAACCACCCCTATGCACACACACACGTCTCACCGCTATCTACCCCTATGCTCACACACCCACAGCCCACTGTTAAACATCCATGCACACAACCCACCGCTAACCACCCCTATGCACACACACACGTCCCACCGCTATCTACCCCTATGCTCACACACCCACAGCCCACTGTTAAACATCCATGCACACAACCCACCGCTAACCACCCCTATGCACACACACACGTCCCACCGCTATCTACCCCTATGCTCACACACCCACAGCCCACTGTTAAACATCCATGCACACAGCCCACCGCTAACCACCCCTATGCACACACACAGCACACCACTAACCACAACATATGTACACATAGCCCACCGCTAATCATGAATACGCACATACGGAGCCCACCTCTACCCCCCCCCATGCACACCCAACCCACCGCTACCTCCCTACACAGACATAGCCCACTGTTAACCCCCCCCCACGCACACCCAGTCCCCAGCTAACCATCCCCCTACACATACATACAACCCACCACTATGTACCCTCCCATGCACACGGGCGGGGGTGGGCAATGCAGCTTTGTGAAGCTGTGGAAAGTACAGTGTTTGTGTTGGGTGAGGGGCAGAGTGCCTGAGGGGGGAGCTGTACACTGTGTGGGTGTCTGAGGTGCATGCTGTGAGCGTGTGTGGGGAGGCAAACACTGGAGGTATTAGGCTGTGGGTGTCTGGGGGAGCGCACGGTTCAGGTGAGTGTCAGAGAAGCAGCACCTCATGGTTGGGTGCAGGGAGGGTGGCACAGTTCTTAGGGAGCACCCCTTCCTGGCCACCCACTGGGGCTGCTGTGTGGGGAACCCAAGCCTCTTCCATTCTGCATTCCCAGGGGTGTTTCAAGCTCCCTGGCACAGCCCCAATCTCAGGATCCCTAGGCATGCCATCTCTCTGGCACCCCCCTCTGAGTACTGGAACTCGCTGTCCAGCTGCCCAGCCCCTTGGGGTGCAGCACTGATCCTTCAAACTCCCCCACACTTAAACCCACCCTCTGCCAGATCTCCACCCCACAAGTGGGAAGCTTCGGGTTGCAGGGCTTGTTTGCACTTGCAGTGCAGCTGCACTGCTGAGCGTATCCTGTCGGGGTAGGCACTCCACCTCCCTGAGAGGCAGTAGCCGTGTCGCAGGAGAAGCCCTCCCAGCAACATAGTGCTGTCTACAGCAGGGGCTAGGTTGGTATAACTGCGTCGCTCAATCCATACCCCGAGCGACATAGTGATATCAACGTACGTTTGTAGTGTAGACAGGGGTGCAGTTTAACTACCTCAGGGACAGGCAGCCATTGTGAAGCAGTCAGCACCCCCCCAACACACATGCATTTTATTCAGTCTAACAACTTTATGCTCTTTATATTTAATCATGTAAAGCACAGGAGAGCCCCGGTCAACAAAACCCCGTAACCACAATATCCCTTCCCTTGGAGGATCAGCTGGGTTCTGTCTGCCAGGCAGGCAGGAGCCTCCAGTCCACTGCCTAGCCTGCCCCTGCAGCAGCCTCCCTCACCCTAGTCTGGTGCAAGGTGGCTCTCTCCCCAGTTCCCCTTCTCCCCTTGAGTCAATTTAGAGACTCCTGCTGGGGTCACCTTCTTCCTTTGTTCTACCTTTTGGTCAGTTGCCATTACCCCCCTCCCCAACCCCCTGCCACCCTTCACCAGAGGAGGAGCAAACCCATTGTCCCAAGGCATTGAACTTTGACTAAAGGATCTTTGAGCTCAGATCACTCACCGGTGTCTCTGGCCTGGCAGAGGCATGGCACAGCCCGGCTTTCCCATGACACCATCATTCCCTGGTATAGTTTCATAAAATCATCCACCCTTCACAAGTGGTACAGACAAGACTCCCTATTCGCCACATTGCTCCCCCTTTCCAAAAGAACCGAGCCGGAGTACCCCGCATGTACCCCAGGGGTGTTCTGGCCCCACACTGCTAGACAGAGCATCTGCTGCTGCTTCTGCTTAATCCGAAGTTCATACAGTCAGTAGCACTTCCAATGGTCACACCGAAATGCAATTTTGTGACCACATTATAGGTCCTTTCCATGTTCACACCTCCGTGGGGAGAAGTGAGGTGTGTTTCCTTCCCCCCTTCCCCTGGGGTTTAATTACACCTCAAGTGACAGATTAAGGGGCACCTTCCCGCCTCTGTAACCTCTACACTCCCCCCAGTGGGGGAGTCACACCCCCACTTGGGCTTTACCCACCCTCTGGCGGGCAGCACTCTTTACTACCCTCAGTCTCTCTCATTCCACAGGAGCTCTGTCACATCATCTCCGGGCTGTGCCTCAGTTTCCCTTCCCCTATGCAGTTTTGAATCACAGCACTTTCTAGCTGTGCCACAGTCTTCCTGGCTTCGAGCACAGTTCTGACCCTCAGCACTTTCTAGCTGTGCCAGTGTCTCCCTGCTCCCAGGGTGAGGGCAGACAGCGCGCTCGCCCCCTTGACCACTGAGTTTGGCCCTGGTGGCTTTGTACCTGAGCCCTCTGGACTCAAGCCTGTTACATCAGTACAGAAAATAACACATCAAGAAAAACGACTTCCCACATTCCACAGTCAGAATCCCAGCACCTTCTCTGGCGTCTGTATTGACACCTATTCCCTAATTTGGGTTATATCCCTTTTTTTCTGAATTCCCCCAAACTTTCTCCTATACGCTTCAGGGGGCAATGTCAGTCGTTGGAACAAAGTGTGTTTACGTTGCCTGTAAGCGTTATAATCCTAGTCACAGGCCTGGGCACCTGCCCTGGTATTTCCCCTCAGCGGTCCAGCAAGGGCACCCACTCACAGGCTCCCGGCTTCCCAGCCGTGATCACATCTCTTGAGCGGAGATCCGCGCCTCTCTCCCTCCTGAACGGGGTTTTTCCAGGCTGCGCAACTTCCCACTTACACAGTGTCATTCCCAGCAAGCCAGATTACCTAAAAGCGTCTGCACTTCACTGTCTCTCCAGAGGCTATAAGCAGCGTAATTGCCCACTGTGATACGTCACAATTATTCTTAAGGTGAAAGCACTACAGAAAAAACATCTTTAAAAAAATCAGAGAAACTACTCACCTGCTAATAAGCTGCAGAGAGGTCACCCCAGCTCCAACAAGGGCTGTGGGAGGAGTCAGTCCTCCAACCCCCACCCAGGGGTTTTCTCTGGTTACGAGCTCATAACAGCCCCAGCTCAGAACAAGCACCCGGCAGAGCAGATCAGCCTCTTTCTTTATGCAGCTTGGGCCTTTGATCTTCAGACCGTCGGTGTCTGGCAGTGGACGATGGCCCCTTCCTCAGGGTGTAGCTTCAAATGGCTGGGATTTTGCATACCTGGTGGAAGGCATTTCCGCTCACCGCCTCCTAGATGTTCCCAGGAATTCCACTTCACATGGATTGTCCCAAAAGACCATTCTTGGCACATTGTTCAGAATAGTCCTCTGATCATCTGGGCCCACAATAATTATGAGGGTTTTGCTGACACAGTTATTCCATCTCAGCCTGATGTTGATCTTTGTCCGTCTCTCTCTCGTTGCACTGACACTGCTGCTCCCAGTCTGCAAGCAGCTGAGCTTCTAGACTCAGTCTGTCCCTCTCGAGTTGCAGCTTCTCAGTCTACCTGTAGATCTGCCCATGATCTCTGCTGAAGTCTGGGTGGAGCACAGTTGTCACTTCTGTCAGCCTCTTCCTTGCTTCCCTCTAGGAAGCTGTCCCTGAGATTTCCCCACCTGTTGGACTCTCTGCCATTGAGCTGGGTGAGCCATCGTGCCCAAGCCCCGGGACGGGTGGGGAAAAGCAGTGCCTGTCTATTGCCAGCTGGTTCACTTGCCTGCTCCGCACAGTGCAGTGCTGGGAAGACCAGCTGCACCCCAGCCTCACAGACTGTGGGATTGAATCTCTGGAAGGAGGGAGTCACGGAGCCAGGCCCCCGATGGCATCTCACATTCATGCTGAGCCAGTCACATCCCAAACCACTGCCCTTGTGCTGCACCCTCCTGGGTGCAGAACCATCGGATCCCCAGTGGTCCTGGAAGCCGCATAGGTGCCAACTTCCCCTCTGCCCGGTGGGTGCTCAACCTGCCCCTGGCCCGCCCCTGCACCACCCTCGCCTCGCCCCGCCCCCACTCCACCCCTTCACCAAAGTCCCCACCCCACCTTTTCCCACCACAGCCCTGCCCCCTTCCCGCCCCCATTCTACCCCCTTCCCCAAGTCCCCGCCTCTTCTCCACCTCCTCCCCTGAGCGTGCCACGTCCCCTGCTCCTCTCCCTCCTAAGCATCGCCAAACAGCTGTTAGGCAGCAGGGGAGTGGGAAGCATTGGGAAGGAGTGGGAGGAGCGGGGATGCAGCGCGCTGGGAGGGGGAGAAGGAGGCGAGGAGGGGGGAGCTTGGCTGCCGGTGGGTGCAGAGCACCCCCTAATTTTTCCCTGTGGGTGCTCCAGTCCCGAAGCACCCGCGGAGTCGGTGCCTATGCTGGAAGGTGATGGTTAATGGGGAGACATTTGTCGAATGGTGAGATACTGAAACTAAAGTTAAAGCCCAAGTGGTGAAACCCCATCAGATGTGCCTGGAGTGTGGCATCTGGGGAAAGTCCCTGGTGTAAAAGCCTTCGCCCTACCTATAGCAGAGATGTGAATCCAGGCGCAGGCAGGCTCAGGGGAGCTGGTATAGGTGCCCTCGCAGATATTCCAGTCACGGTGTTATTGAGGAAAGATATTATGGGTGAATCAGACCTCTCAGTTCGCCTCAGAGCTGCGTCAGGGGTGTGTTAGCCAAAATGCAAATGTATCCCCCTGCCAGTGTCCCAGCACACTGCTGAGATCAAGTGACCTCCCGCTGTGCATTCCAATGCCTGGGACTGAGCACTCTGCTACTGGCCTGAAGGGAGGTTCTCTGAGTCCTGAAGGCCAGGCCAGGGAAATACTCTCTCTGGTACCCAGGGCAGCACTCAACATGAGGATGGTGGTGTCTCCAAAAATGGGGACACCGAGGCAGCTGCGGGCACTGCCAAAACTATGACTCCCACCCAAGGGTGGGAAGCGCCCAAGTTACGCATATGGCAGCTGCCCTGGAGATGGTGGAGGTACCTAGAGCCAGGGAGGAGGGGGAAATTCTCCCCCCCAGTCTGGGACCGCCTGCTGGTCTGTGAAAATGCAAATGAACCTGAGCCTGGTGGGTGCAGAGCTGCTGCTCACCTTGACGTGGTGTATGGGGATCAAAGGGCTGCTGATGTTTGGGGGATCAGTACTGTTCCCCTGCCTTCAGAAAAGCTGAGCGTAGGCCAAAGGGGTCCCCAGCCCCCAACACCTGAGGAAGTGGGGCAGAGACAGGAACTTGGCAGGAATTTGGCAAGGAGGGAGCTTTGAAGAATCTCCCCAGCCTAACCCCTGTGCAGTTAAGAGCAGAGCATGGCTGAGATGTGCTGCACAGGGGCACGCTGCGGGTGTAGGGAGGGAGCCGCACACTGTGGGTTTATGGAGGGAAGGGCACGCTGTGGGTGTGTGGAGAGAGAGGCATGCTGCGGGTGTAATAAGCGTTCGGCTCCCTCCCCTAAACCCGCAGTGTGCCCCTCCCTCCCCTACACCCATAACATTCGGCTCCCTCCCTACACCCACAGCGTTCAGCTCCCTCCCTACACCCACAGCGTTCGGCTCCCTCCCCTAAACCCACAGTGTGTCCCTCCCTCCCCTACACCCGTAGCATTCGGCTCCCTCCCTACACCCACAGCTTGCCCTCCTTCCAAACATCAGCAGCGTGTCCCTCCCTCTAAACACCAACACTTGTGGCTCCCTCCACACAATCATATTATGTCCCTCCCTGCATTCACCTACAGCGTGTCCCTGCCTCCCTCCTTCCCTACACCCGCAGTGTGCCCTTCCCGTCATTCACCTGCAGCCGAATGCTACGGGTGTAGGGGAGGGAGGGGCACACTGCGGGTTTAGGGGAGGGAGCCGAATGCTGTGGGTGTAGGGAGGGAGCCGAATGCTACGGGTGTAGGGGAGGGAGGGGCACACTGCGGGTTTAGGGGAGGGAGCCGAACGCTGTGGGTGTAGGGAGGGAGGGAATGTTGTGGGTTTATGGAGGGAAGGGCACGCTGCAGGTGTAGGAAGGGAGGGGGATGCTACGGGTTTATGGAGGGAAGGGCACGCTGTGAGTGTCTGGGGGCAGAGGCACTCTGCAGCTGAAAGGAGGGAGGGGCACACTCATGGTGTAGTGAGGGACATGCCGCAGTTGTGGGGGGAGGGGCACCGTGTGGAGGAGGGCAGCACAGAACTTGCCCCAGGATTTTGATTTTTACCTTTCTCTTTTTTCCCTCTCTCCAGTTAAGCCAACGGCAACGATCGAGCCGGACCCCCCCTACCCCCGGGAGGGCGAGGAGCTGCGGCTGCAGTGTGAAGCCCAGGGCAATCCGATGTAAGCGCCAGCGCCTACACCTCCCCAGTCCCTCTGGCTTCCGTCCTCTCCTGCAGGGCTGCCTGCACCCCTCAATGCTCTCTTCACCGGGCTGCAGCCTTGCTGCATGGGCCTGCCCCAGGGG
The DNA here is from genome assembly GCF_011386835.1 of Chrysemys picta bellii. NCBI lineage: Eukaryota > Metazoa > Chordata > Testudines > Emydidae > Chrysemys > Chrysemys picta. The sequence continues at coordinate 13,296,976 of NC_088810.1, forward strand.
CGCTGCAGCTCCTGCCAGTTCAGTGGGATGCAGTCAGGCCTGTGTCACAGTCTGCAAGGGCCCCTGGGAAATTGAAGCTGCTGTAACGAATTCCCAGCTGGGCTGACCCCTGAAGCCAGCACTTGCTGCTGCATGGGCGATGCCAGCCCAGTGTGTGCCCCTCGGGGAGGTGCCCCTTGCCTCTCACTAACCCCCCTCCTCTTAGCCCCCAGGAGTTCCTGTGGACGAAGGAGGGCAGTGATGTCCCCCTGAATCTAAATACCAACCGAGTCCTCACACTCCCCTTCCTCAACAAGAGTGACAGCGGCACTTACATCTGCATGGCCACCAGCACCATGGGCAGCGTTGTAGTGAGGTACAACCTGGACATCAATGGTAAGCACTGGGCACCAGAGAGGGCGTGGAGCGCCTGCCTGCTGTCTCCTCCCCTCTCTGGGGACACGCACCAGAACCTCTCCTTGCACTTGGCTCCCCGGAGCATCTGCGATACACTGCCAAATACACTGGAGTTGTCCCTTTGTGGGGCTCGCCCCCCATTGCTGGAGCCATCTGATGTGTGCCCTTGGGTTTGTGCAGCACACCCCTTGCGGGGAGCTCTGGGTGTGTTGGGATCACCCCCTGCCAGGGAGTTCCGGCTGTGATGGGAACACCCCCTACCAGGGAGCTCCAGTTGTGTTGGGAACACCCCCTGCCAGGGAGCTCCAGGTGTGTTAGAAACACCCTCTGCGGGGAGCTCCGGTCGTGTTGGGAACCCCCCTGCCGGGGAGCCCCAGGTGTCTTGGGAACACCCCCTGCTGGGGAGCCCCAGGTGTGTTGGGAAGACCCCCTGCCGGGGAGCCCCAGGTGTGTTGGGAACACCCACTGGTGGGGAGGCCCAGGTGTCTTGGGAACATCCCGTGCCAAGGAGCTCTGTGTGTGTTGTGAACACCCGTTGCTGGGGAGCCCTTGGTGTGTTGGGAACGCCCTCTGCTGGTGAGCTCTGGGTGTGTTGTGAACACCCCCTGCCTGGGAGCTCTGGGTGTGTTGGGAACTCCCCCTGCGGGGAGCTCCTGGTGTGTTAGAAACACCCTCTGCGGGGAGCCCCAGGTGTGTTGGGAACACCCCCTGCTGGGGAGCCCCAGGTGTCTTGGGAACATCCCATGCCAAGGAGCTCCGATCGTGTTGGGAACACCCCCTGCCGGGGAGCCCCGGGTGTGTTGGGAATGCCCCCTGCCGGGGAGCTCTGGGTGGGTTGGTAATATCCCTGCTGGAGAGCACTGGTGGGTTGGGAACACACGTTACTGGGGAGTTCCTGGTGTGTTGGGAACACCCTCTGCCGGGGAGCTCTGGGTGTGTTGGGAACACCCCCTGCCTGGGAGCTCTGGGTGTGTTGGGAACCCCACTGCGGGGAGCTCCTGGTGTGTTGGGAACACCCGTTGCTGGGGAGCCCTGGGTGTGTTGGGAACGCCCCCTACTGGGGAGCCCCAGGTGTGTTAGAAACACCCCCTGGTGGGGAGGCCCAGGTGTCTTGGGAACATCCCGTGCCAAGGAGCTCTGTGTGTGTTGTGAACACCCGTTGCTGGGGAGCCCTGGGTGTGTTGTGAACACCCCCTGCCTGGGAGCCCTGGGTGTGTTGGGAACGCCCTCTGCCGGGGAGCTCTGGGTATGTTGGGAACGCCCCCTGCGGGGAGCTCCTGGTGTGTTGGGAACACCTGTTGCTGGGGAGCCCCGGGTGTTTTGGGAACACCCCCTACTGGGGAGCTCCAGTTGTGTTGGGAACACCTCCTGCCGGGGAGCCCCAGGTTTGTTAGAAACACCCTCTGCGGGGAGCTCCAGTCGTGTTGGAAACACCCCCTGCCGGGGAGCCCCAGGTGTGTTGGGAACATCCCCTGCTGGGGAGCCCCAGGTGTCTTGGGAACACCCGTTGCTGGGGAGCTCTGTGTGTGTTGGGAACGTATGTTGGGTACGCCCCCTGCCAGGGGTGATGCTCTTTGGAAGCACACTGGAGTGTCCCACGGAACAGGCCCTGCCCCAGCATGGACCCAGCCAACTGCAGATGCTGAGCCTCAGGGGGATTGTCTCTGAGCTCCTGCAGCTGCTTCTTTGGCATGGGCTCCGTGAAGCTGCTGCTGCCTCCTCCAACCTGTTCCTCTTTTCTTCCTTCTCTGGTATTTCTCTGCTGCTCTGCCCTCCCTACTCCCCACTCTCCCCCTGGGTCACTCCTCACTGCGCTCCTATGCTCACTCCTCCCTCCTTCTCTCCTGTTCATTTGCTCCCCTCCCTCCCCACTGGCTCCTCAGGCCCCCCGTGGCAGAGCAGGAGGGGAGCAGATTGTCTCTCCAGAGCCCTGCAGGAGCTGATAGGTGTTGCTTGGCCGGGGAGCCCATGCACAGGAGGAGGAGAGCGCTGCTTGTGGGGAGCTGGGAGGGGAGCCACACAGCCTGGGCTGGGTTCAGCCATTATCTGCTGCTGTAAGGACAAGAGATGAGGCTGAACTGGGGCAGGGAGGGGGGTGGGCTGCTCAGCTACCCGCCTGTGGATAGTGATATGGGAAGAGAGCAGCCAGCCACGTGGGTGCCTGTGGACCAGGGGTGAGCTGGAGCCCAGGTGTAGCACCAGGGCCAGCCAGCAATGGGGAGGAAATGCTGGCCCTGAATATCAGGGACTGCAATAGCTGGAAACATCCTGCTGGTCCCTTCTAGAGCATCCCCAGGGCAGAGCAGGACTGGCCCTGCAGGAAGTTTGGAGGTGTTTGTCCAGTCCCATGGGACGGGGCTCCCACCCGTCCTCCAGCCAGATCCAGCTGCACACTTTCAGAAGGGCTTCCTGGACATTCAGATTGCTCCCCCCTTCCGGGATGGCAGCCCACTGCTCCGAGCTGCACTCTGTGCAGGATACTGAACTGAGTCTGCCCTCTCCCTTATTATCTGTTAACACCCTGCACATGTTGACAGGCTGAACTCCCCGGTGTCCCGCCCTCTCCTCCCAGAACAGATGGGCCAGATTTGCCTGTTACTTTGGGGTACGCTCATTTATTAGGGTTACTCTTCTGGAGGAGGGGTTCTGTATTTCTATCCATGTACTGCTTGTGTCACTTGTGTTCTCATACGGAGCTCTACTCCTCCCTTCTGCAAGTTCCCTCCCAGTGGAGCTCTCCTGCAGGCCCTAGGTTCCCCAGGGCCGGGTTCTTCCAGCCCTAGAATCAGATGAACACACACACACACACACACACACACACACTAACAGAGCACATCTGAGAGGACCAGGTCAATCAGCATTCCCAAGCTGACCCCTTATATGTCCCTAGACTCAGCAGGCTGGGTCAAGCAGCACTTCCAAGTTGTCACCCTCATAGGCCCTTGGATTCAGCAGGCTGGGTTGAACAGCACCTCCAAGCTGTCACTCTCATATGCCGTGGGCACCGCACTGGAATAGAGCACGCCTGAGCAGGCTGGCTCGAGCAGCACTTCCAAGCTGTCACCCTCCTAAGCCACAGGTTCAGCACGTCCCTATCCCACTTTCACGTTACAATTGTTCTGGTCGTAACCCACTTGATGAGCAAACCCCACAGGATTTTTGGGTGCTACAGGGATCTTTAGCTTAGGTATGAGGAGCGTTGCCGCAGAGAGAGAGAGAGAGAGGGAGGGAAGCAACCAGCTTAACCATTAAAGTTATTTATTGTCAGGTAATAACCATACAAAGGGAGCCAAACAAACAAAACAGTTATAATATTAAATCTAACTTAAATTTGATTACAAAAGTCAGGTTTAGAAAACTATAAGTGATCACAAAGTCAGGGTCAGAAGGCTTTACCTAGAGAGAGAGAGATGGGTTCTCACCACTCCGTGAAGGTTGAATCAATCGGGGTTACCACGTGGTGGTGGTAGCAGAGAGTCCTGAATGCTGGAGACAGGCAGAGCCCCCAGCACGATCAGTCAGGAGAAGATGAAGTCCCAATGGAACTGATGCAGCTGTTGGATCCAGGCATCAGAGCACTTACTTGAGCATGGGTAGGAGTTTTTGTAGGGAAACAACAATAGTTCAAGGGAGCACACTAGAATTTTTTGTGGGTAAACTGATGGCTCAGGGGAGTATACCAAAGTTGTTTTGTTCAGGCTAGACAATAGGAACTGCTCATTCCTGCCTATGGGTGGTGTTCCTTCGAAGGAGCTCACAATGCAATTAGGCAGCTTCAGTATTTTGGATACCAATAAAGGATTTATTACTAGAATTGGTCTGATAACTGCTGAGCTGGGTGTGTACAGGCGTGGGTTCATTAACATCTGGAGCAGAGATCCCCCAGAGTTCAGTGCGGTTCTTGCCTTGGAATCTCTGTTCTCCATTCTGTATGCTAAGGGGATGCCTCCCTGTCTCATCCTTGATGCAAATGAGGCTAGGGGAGTTGCCTTAATCCTGTCACCCTTGTCCAGAGGGGTTGAGGTGTGTCTTTCACTGCCTTTTCATTGCTTGAGCACTTGGGAACTTCCTCTCTTCCCCTAACTGAGCCTTCCCAGCCCCAGATCATTTCTCTGAGCTGTCCAGAGCTGAACAGTGTCCCTGGCACAGCCTCTAGGGCAGGGGTAGGCAACCTATGGCATGCGTGCCGCCTTCGGCACCTGAGCTGATTTTCAGTGGCACTCATACTGCCCGGATCCTGGCTAACGGTCCGGGGGGGCTCTGCATTTTAATTTAATTTTAAATGAAGCTTCTTAAACATTTTAAAAACCTTATTTACTTTACATACAACAATAGTTTAGTTATATATTAAGACTTATAGAAAGAGACCTTCTAAAAATGTTAAAATGTAATACTGGCACGTGAAACCTTAAATTAGAGTGAATAAATGAAGACTCGTCACACCACTTCTGAAAGGTTGCTGATCCCTGCTCTAGGGTGTGATCCCTCTGTTCCTGCCCCAGTGCATTAGCAGCTCATGTCTAACCTGCTGTCCGCGTCCTGCCAGCTGCCCCGGATTCTCTTCCTGTGAATATTCAGGCTGCTGTGGTTTTTTCACCTGCTGCACGTGCTGCATTTCCAAGACATCGCTGCTGCTATTCCCTGCCTATGTTTAATGAGTCAGTGTGCTCTGCACGTGGAACAGAGCCGGGTTCTGATTCTGATCACTCTAATCTCCTGCTGCCTTGGGATCCTTTCTGTGTCTCTATTGGTATTTGCAACTAGTGGGGGTTGTTGGTGAATTTCATGGCTGTGCAGCCCGCTCCCAGACCAGCAGGGCCTGGCTTTCAAGAGCTCTCAGGGACACATCTTTGAAAGTGCTTGGTACAAAGCCAATCCCACTGTGACAGCCAGGGCTGGATTCTCAGGAGCTGAGCACCCAACATGCGTTCAGCACGCTTAGTTCTTTAGAAATGTGGCCCCGATTCTGTATGCTGACTACTTCTGGAAATCTGCTTCTTTCTGTGACTTCCATCCATCCATCCCTGTAGTTCCCAGCACAGTTCTATCTCATGGTCCATTATTGTGAATTGGCTGGATTATTTTGGCAGTTCTTCCTCCAGTTTTCAGCAACTCCCGAGTCAATCTGAGTGACTGAGGTAAGCAGAGGTTCCGTGTGACAGGAAACCAAACTCCAGATACACGGCAGCTCCAGTACCATCTCCTCTTCTGCTGCCGACTGTGGAATTCTAGCCAAAAAAACAAAATCAAGTTTGTCTCTTCTCCTTCATTCTCAGTCAGCTCCCAGTGCTGCTTATTGCTCATCGCCCCAGTATCCTCCATGCACAGGTTGAGGGAGCTTTCGCTTTAATAGTCCATCATTTTGCAAGGGGCAGAGGTCAGAATGAACTGACAGTAACACCAGGATTGCTCTTGATCTTTTGTAAAAAAACTGGCTCCCCGGAACCTTCCTAAATCCCCAGAACTTTTCTTTACTGCGCCGGCATGTAAGTCCATTAGTTCATCCCTGTGCCTCCCCGGGACTCACATTGTCCTGATATTAATACATCGCCCATTTGCCTGTCTTCACGTTTTTCATGGACTCTCTTGCTAGTTTTCTATCAGAAGCTTCCTCACCTCATTTGTCCCCATTCCTCGTCCGTGTGTTGCTTGGTGCAGAGAGCTTTCTGACAAGTGCTCAGTGTCTCGGTCAGATTTCATTCCCTTTCGTACTGACTCATGTCCCTGCTGCACCCGCTCTCTTTGTCTTCTCCCCTGACATTTGTGGCAAAAGCCCCTCCTTCCCCCTTGGCAGAGTTAGCTCCTCCCTCGCCCTTCTTTTCTCCCTAGGAGCCTTATTGGATTCTGGTGGCTTTTGATGGTTGCTTGCTTTCCACTCCCTCCATTTCCAAAGCAAGTGACTTCTCCCCTCTGAAGCCTACTGGCCATGTCTTGTTCCTTCTCCAAAGAATCAGAGTCTCAGAGAGCTCCTCAGTAACCACCACTCTGATGTGCTCTTCCATTGGACTGTGCTTGCTAGATTTCTGGATTCCCCAAATGTGCATTTCCACACTGAATGCCCCTGCCTTGCGGCGTGTGGTGAGCCCCTTAAGCTGGGTTCCGGCAGGCCAGGGTTACAGGTCCCAGGCCTCCCTTTTATTCTGTCTCAGTCAATTCCTTCATATCAGTAGATCTAGGATGGCTTCTTCTCTGAATGGATTCTCCAGTATCCAGGTCATTCAAGTCCTAGGAATGTGGACTGGTGCTGGACTGGCTGAATCCTCTCCCAGAAGAAACCAGGAGAGGTAGCCTCCCATGAGCAGAGGTCCCAATGGTTTTGAGTTCCCCAGGTGCTGGAGCTTGTCCCTGTTTGAGTCTCATCCTCTCTGCAGCTCAGCAGAGCAGTCCCCTCCCTCGTTGTTATCGAAATGCAGATCACAGGGACTTCAGACCTGGTTCAGGCCCAGCTGCCAGCACCCTGTACCTCCTTTACACCACGGCGAGTCCCACTCACAATGGGCACCCACAACTCACAGGCTCTGGTTTTGCCCCTTCCAATCTCCCTCTTTGGCCCCCGCACTCAGATCCCAAACATACATTTGCCAGGGCCTTGCACTGCCCAGCGTCCTCTCTGGAGGGAGGGATAGCTCAGTGGTTTGAGCATTTGGCCTGCTAAACCCAGGGTTACGAGTTCAATTCTTGAGGGGGCCACTTAGGGATCTGCTGCAAAATCAGTACTTGGTCCGGCTAGTGAAGGCAGGGGGCTGGACTCAATGACCCAAGGTCCCTTCCAGTTCTAGGAGATAGGATATCTCCATTAATTTAGATAGAATGAATGAGCCAAAGATGTTAACATCACTGAGTCACTGTCTGACACCAACAGTGCTAAACAAGGTCCTCGGGGTTAGTATCCACAGACCTCAGCCTGCTTTGTCCCCTGGGCAAATACACCATTAAACATCCCTTTAGCCTTCTATTAACATACTGAAAAGAAGGGAAACAGGTGAAACCTTTGCCATGTAAAATGTGAAGTCAAGCTGGCATTGTAACAGGATCCCTTTCCCTTCAGCTGGACAGTTTTTAGAATGAACAAACCCCACCCCCATGTTGTTTGACAGTCCCTTAGATCAGGGTTTCTCAGCCCATGGGTCAGGACCCAAAACTGGGTCGCCAGAATGTTTCAAAGGGTTGAGTGGCAGCTCGTTTGTGTCCCTTGGGGCTGGCTGGGCTCACCTCCCTGCTCCAGGCGCTGCAACCTCTGGGTCTCAGCATCACTCAGGATTGGCCCAGCCATCATGGTGACAGGAGTTTGGGGAGGCCAAATTTGAGTGAGTGGCACTGCAACCCCAAGAGCCAGGTCACAACTCCACTCACGCAAATTTGGTCTAGACAGGGGGGCGGGGCCGAACCTGAGTGGCGCTGCAACCCCAGAGGTTGCAATGCCCAGAGCAGAGAGCCAAGCCCAGCCACAGCACAGGAGCTGCAGGAGCCGCCACTGTGGGGTGAGTGCCGGGCAGGACCCAACCCTCTTGGGAGGGGAGGCAGGATCCAACTGAAACCACCCCATGGCCGAGGGTTACCATATTTCAAGTTCCGAAATAGAGGACACTGCCAGGGGGAGGGGGAGTTGAAGAGCAGGTATACTTTCTATGGCAGTACCATCCCATCCCACCCTTAATTCTGCCCTGCCAGCAGCCGCTGCTCTCCAGAAGGCAAGGAAGAAGGACAAGCAAGGAAAAATCACAGACATTTGTTCGTGTTTCAAAAGTCCGCCCAGATGGAGGTCGGCGGACCAGAACAGAGGTCATGTCTGGGAAAACCCAGACATATGGTAACCCTACCAAAGCCTCTGCCCCCAGACTATTTACTGGGTTTCAGCAGGCCATAAACATTTGCAAACGGATCCGGAGCCCAAAAGAGTTCAGAACCACTGACTTAGGTGGTATCAAAGATGGCGGTAACGGTCATCCCAGGTGGTGATTGGGATTCAGCTGGAGCCGGTGGGGTGGCCATGTCATCTGGGTCCCTTGTGCTAGCCCGGTGTGGTCAGGACACCTCTTGGGATCAGGATCTGCCCTGGAGTCCCAGGAAGCCCTGAGCATGACAGCCATGATGGTGAAGCTCGCTCCAGGAGCCTCTGTCCTTCCTGTCTGTTTTTATTTTTGTTCTTTTCTTCCCGACGAAATCTCGTTCTTATAAGGACCAAAAAAGGGAGCGATGGGTGGAATAGCTCCTCCCCTCATTATTTTGTCCCCCAATTAGGTCTCATTTTTGACATACCAATTTTGGCTCATTCACTTCCTGCTCCACATCTCCTGTTTTTAACTGTGTAATTTCAACACAGTCCTCGACTTATATCAGCTTGGCCTTTTTGTCTGGACTAATTCAGCTATTCTGTCTCCCCTTGTACCTTTCCCCATCAGCGTGAGTCATTATAGGGTATTGTAACAACTTATGAACGTCTACAGCCATTTCACAGTTGAGCTCACAATTTGGGTCAATATGTAGGCCCAGTTGTTACAACACCACGCCGCATAGCGATCCAGAGGCAACCCCACATCCACTTCCTGAGCTCCTGCCTGAGGGGACACTCCTGCATTACACTGAGAGCCGGACAAGGGCATGCCTGGAAAGCTGCAGTGAAATGCCAAAGAGATGCCTGGAAAATGCTGCATTGGGCTGCTAGGCAGGAACTCATCACAGACACACGCTGAGAGCTACCAGAACTCATAACACCCAGGGCTCCTAAGCAGGAGCTAACCGGGCTATACTGCCTGAAGGACACAGAGCCAGGATGGAGGGAGGCAAGGAGGGGCTTATGGGCAGGGGCATGTGGAGGTCATCTGAGGCTCATTAAGGGCACTAGAGGGGCAGGTGGAGGCCATGGATCCAGACGTGGAGCTCGACTTTCCAATGGTCGTAGCCAGAGCTGTCTGGGGCAGTGAGAGGAAGCGGAGAGGCACGGGGAGGAGGAAAAGGCCCCTGGTGGCGAGGGGAAGTAGAGGGACACAGAAGCGGAGAGGCACGGGGAGGAGGAAAAGGCCCAGGAAAAGGCCAGTCCATGTGGATGGCAAAGGAGATCAAGGGTGAGTAAGGAGTCGTGATGTGGAATTGGCAGTGAATGTGACAGCCACAGAGCGGCAGATGGCAGGGGCTGCCTCGGCTCCCCTGGGAAGGCAAGAGGGAGAAGATGTCAAATAAGAAGGGGCTGAGGCTGGGAGGAGCCTGTAAGGAAGGAGGGGTGGAGCTAAGCAAAGGCCAAGCGTCACTGACACACACACCCATATTGGGTCTCTGCTATACATTGTATAGCTCCCAGCATCAGGGCCTGTTGGGAAAAGCTCGCAATCTGAATCTGAACCTGTGACAGCAGGGGCTGTGGGTTGGGATTGAGGGGCACTGGCAGAGCAGTGGGGAAGCCAGAGCTGGGATAGCAGAGGGTTGTGGGGGATGGGAGCCCAGGCCTGGGATAGCCGGGGGCTGCAGGTTGGGATTGAGAGGCATCAGCTGAGCTGGGGGGAATGGGAGCCCAGGGCTGGGCTGTCGGGCTGTGGCTGTGGATTGGGAGTGAGGGGCACCGGCAGAGCTGTGAAAGGGGGAACTCAGGGCTGGGATAGCCAGGGGCTGCAGGCCAGTATTGAGGGGCATTGGCAGAGCTGTGTGCGGAGGGCCCATGGCTGGGATAGCAGGGAGCTGGGGGGGCACTGGCAGAGCTGAGTACAGAGGTCTGGGCATTAGGAGGGAGTTGACAGAGACTTCTAGACATCATTTCCATCTTGGAGTCTCTCACACCATCGCTGTCATCTCTCTGGGTTGATTTGTTTCCCTTTTTTTTGTTGTTGTTGTCCTCCCCAGATTTTTCCCAGCTCCCCACCCCACATGTTCACTCCACTTCAGCCCCTTCGTCAGGCCCTTCCCAGTTCACCACTCATGTTACCATGGCTACTGCTTCATCCTTCACTCCAGTTGCTGTCCAAGGTACTGTAAGCTCCTTTTCTATTTCTTTATGGATTCCCTGCTCCCGTGCCCAGTGGGGAGCGCTGCAGGACATAGGAAGAGAATGGCTGCCAAGCCCAGAGGGACAAGGGCTGTGGCTCCAGTGGAGGAATTACTGCCAGCCCCTGGCTAGTACAGTCAGGATTGTTCCTAGCACCTGGCTTCTTCGTTGGAATGTCCAGGTTCTGCAGCCGCCTTGCCAGTTCACACTGCAAAGCCAGAACCCATAGGAGTAAAAGGTCCCATACTGTGGCAAGTAGGATTGTGGTAGCAGAAGAGGCCAGTGGCCCATCTAGTGTGACAGGCCACCTCCCGGTTAGCCCTTCTAGCCCAATACTGCTCCTGCCCATGGTAACACACACCGCTGGTCTCTCGCTCTGGGTACTGTCTCTGCTGGAACCATTGCCAGAGGCTTCGGAGATTGTGGAAAACCCCCATATGCACCTTCTGGTCCCAGATGGGGAACCACCTATCTCTCCCCTAACACATGAGCCCTTAACATGTGTATGGTAGCGAGTGCCATTGCTTTCAGGCAGTGACATGTGTAATCAATGTACTAACAGTACTAAGCTATTTGCTGTAATGCGGTCTTGTGGCAGGAAGTTCTATAGGTTAATCACACATTGCAGAAAGTGCCTTTTGTCTGTCTGAAGTGATGCCTTTTCATTTTGAATGCCTCTTGTTCTTGTGTTAAGGGGCTGGATGGCTCAGAGCCCTACTGGCTCCCTGCCCCGTTCCTCTATTTATATCCCTCTGCCATCCTCTATTTTATTCTTCTCCATTCCAAACTCTCCCCCTTCAGATGCCCCCTCCATCTCTAAGCATTTCTGTGACCCTTCCCTGGACTTTCCAATTCCTGAGCCAACACTTTTGGGATAAAGCAACTAAAACTGAATGAAAATTTGCCCCTGCACGCCCAGCGCAGCTGGCAGACACTGTTCCCCCGACAGGCACAGACTCCTGACACTGCCCCTGCTCCCAGATGTGAACACCAGACATCATCCTCCTCTCCAGATGCAGACACGAGAAACACCATCACCCCCAGCACAGACATGAGACCCCGTTCTCCCCCCACCCCAAGCACAGACACATGAAACACTGTCATCCGCAGGCACAAGGCATTGTCCCCATCCCCCCAGCATGGACACAAGACACCATCACCCCCAGCACAGCCATGAGACGCTTCCTACCCCCAAGCACAGATATGAGACACCATCCCCCCAGCATGTACATGAGACACCATCATCCCCAGCATGGACACAAGACCCCGTTTGCACGGACATGAGACACCATCCTCCCCCGCCCCTGTGAGGCGGATGTGTAACCTTGGTGTGGGGTTGGGGCACTGTGACAAGGGGCCTGGAGGGTGCTCTGTTGTGCCAAATGGCCAAGGTGGGGCCTGGCAGGAGGTGCTCTAGGGGCACTGCCCCCCGGTCAATGCCTGAGGTTTCCCTCTAAGTCGTGAGCACCCTGCACTCCAAGCTGCTGTCCCCTTCAGCCCTGTTCTGCCTTTGCTGACAAGAGACAGGAGGGTTTGAACAGAGGGGCCAGAATGAACTAGGCCAATGTCAACTGCTCCGAGTGTAGTCACCCACCTGCCATGGCAGCTTCCAAGGCGAAGCACTCCTGACAGCCAGAGGAGCCAATTGCACAGGCTGTGCTGTTTCAGAGGCAGAGGAGCCTGGCAGAGCAGGGCCTGTGGTAGCAATGGAGATAGAGCCCCTGTGCATGTCACGGGCAGAGCCAGGGCTGCGGGTTGGGATTGAGGGGGCATCACAGAGCTGGGCAGGAGCCCAAGACTGGAATAGCTGGGGCTCTGCAGGGTAGGAGGGAGGGGCATGAGCATGTGGGGGAGAGTCGCTCATTCTGTGGCCAGTGCTAGTTGTTACGAGAACAAATGGATATAAACTGGCTGTCGGGAAGTTTAGGCTTGAAATTAGACAAAGGTTTCTAACCATCAGAGGGGTGAAGTTCTGGAACAGCCTTCCGAGGGAAACAGTGGGGGCGAAAGACCTCTCTGGCTTTAAGATTAAGCTTGATAAGTTTATGGAGGGGATGGTTTGATGGGATAACGTGATTTTAGTCAATAGGTCAATAACGTGCCATCGCTGGTAATTAGTAACAATGGTCAGTGATGGGATATTAAAAGTTACTACAGAGAACTTTTTCTGGAGGGTCTGGCTAGAGAACCTTGCCCGCATGCTCGGGGTTCAGCTGATCGCCATATTTGGGGTCGGGAAGGAATTTTCCTCCAGGGTAGATTGGCAGAGGCCCTGGAGGTTTTTCACCTTCCTCCGCAGCATGGGGCAGGGGTTGCTTGCTGGAGGATTCTCTGCGACTTGAAGTCTTTAAATTATGATTTGGGGACTTCAACAGCTGAGTCAAGGGAGAGAATTATTCCAGGAGTGGGTGGGTCAGCTTTTGTGGCCTGCATCATGCGGGAGGTCAGACTAGATGATCATAATGGTCCCTTCTGACCTTAAAGTCTATGAGTCTATGAGTCTACTCGCTTTCAGGAGTGCTCATTGTACTCGAGACTAGGGCATGGGTTGGCAGGGGAAGGAGAGGAGAGGGGACAGGGTGGGTAGGGATGGGGTGGGGTGAGGCAGGATGGAGATAGGAGGGGATGGGTGGGCAGAGGAGAGGAAAGAGCAGGGATGGGGTGGGGAGGGATGGAATGGACAGGGACTGGGGTGGGCTTTCACCTCTTGCCCAGTCCGAGCTCTCCAGGCCCTTTGACCCGCTCTGGCCTCTCTCTCTCCACTCTCCTCCCCTCCCAGTTTCCTCCTCTTCTGTCTGCATCCAGCCCCATCACACTGGGACAAGAGCTTTCTCAATTGCCGCTCCACTGTGCATCCATCGCATTTCCCATCTCTGCTGGCAGCTCGTCTCTGTGTCCATCGCATTTCCCATCTCCACCGCAGCCCCTCTCTGCCTCCATTGCATTTCCCATCTCCACTGCAGCCCCTCTCTGCCTCCATCGCATTTCCCTTCTCCACCGCAGCCCTTCTCCACATCCATCACATTTCCCATCTCCCCTTGCAGCTCCTCTCTGCAGCCATCACATTTCCCATTTCCACTGCAGCTCTTCTTTGCCTCCATCACATTTCCCATCTCCACCGCTGCCCTTCTCTGCCTCCATCATATTTCCCATCTCTGCTGGCAGCACCTCTCCTCTCCTCTCTCTGCCTCTGCACTTCTCTCTCCCACTGGTAATATTTCACTCCCAGCTTTTAGGACCTGGCAGCTGGTGGGCAGGACATGGCCATGGGGAAAGCTGTGCTGTGCTGTAATGAGCCCTTAGCACCTCGAGGTTTCATGTAGGGGCACATGGAGCCAGGCCAGGCTCACACATTGCGACCCCCCAGTTCTGGCACTGAGAGAGTCTCTGTACCATGCAGGACTTCAGCAGGGCCTGTAAACACCTCTGTCTCTCTCTCTCTCCCCCGCACTGCCACATGGATAGACGCCAGCCCGATGTCTTCCTCCTCTGGCACATACCATGCTGTGATTGGTGGAGTGGTCGCAGTCATCGTCTTTCTGCTGCTCAGCCTGCTCATCGTCCTGGCACACTACCTAATCAGGCACAAAGGTAAGGCCTGGCCACTGCCTACAGCTCAGCTGACCGGCTGGCCTCTCAGAGATAGGAGGGAGAAGGCAGCCAAGTCTCTCTCGCCAATGGCCCTTGGTCTATTCCTGATTGCTCCCTGTTTACTGCTCTCCATCCCCTGCTCTTCCAGAGCCTCCTGGGGCTTAGCACTGCCATGCGAGGCACAAGTGTTTTGCTTTCACGGCCCGGGTGCTGCAGGGGCATGCTGGGCATGGAGCATGCGGAGCTAGAGTTCCAGCCCTGGGGGAAGGAATCTCCTATTGCCCCACAGCACCCCCTGCCTGCCAAACTCAGAGGAGTAGCGCATTACCTGGCACAGGGAGCGGAGACCTGACTGATGTGCTGAGAAACCTCAGCAGCTAAAAGCAGATCAAATTAAATCTGCACAGCACCGCATGGGGATTCCTGGTGGGTCGTTCTCCCTCCCTGGGGGCTGGCAGCTTGAGCGTTTCTCCCACTGACCCCCAAGAGCAGGAGCAAGTCCCACAAGACTCTTGTAACCAATCAGCTTCTGCCTGCCTGAGCCCGGGATAGGGAAGGCTCCCAAATCGCATCCCTCCCTTCTCTGTCACTCTCCCATCACCTCTCTCTCACACCCTGTCTGTCTAGTATCAGCATGTCATCGTTTTCTGTTCATTTCTCGAGCACTCATCCACCTAAATATCCTGCATCACATTCAGTCTATTCCTGGACACCTAGACACTCATCCTCCCCTCTCTGACGATCTGCAGAGATTTTTCATTGGCCATATATTATCTGTCCATCCATCCATCTGTCCACCTCTAACCATCCATCTACCATCCACCCCGCCCCAACCAGGCTATTCACCTGTCCCTTGACTTTTCATCTGTCCAGCAGATATCTGTATAAAACACAGAGGGATGGTCAGTCGTGCTGGAACCTGTGATGTTCATCATATTCATAAATGAGCTGGAAAAGGAGGTGAACAGGGAGATGGCAAAATTTGCAGATGATACAAAATTACTCAAGATAGTTAAGTCCAAAGCTGACATCAAAGAGTTACAAAGCGAACTTACTAAACTGGGTGACTGGGCAACAAAATGGCAGATGACATTCAGTGTTGATAAGTGCGAAGTAATGCACATTGGAAAACATAATTCAAATTATTCATACAAAATGATGGGGTCTACATTAGCTGTTACCACTCAAGAAAGAGATCTTGGAGTCATTATGGATAGTTCTCTGAAAACATCCACTCAATGTGCAGTGGCATCCAACAGAGCTCACATATTGTTAGGAACCATTAGGAAAGAGATAGTTAATAAAACATAAAATATCATGTCACTATATAAATCCATGTTAAACCCACACCTTGAATACTGCATGCAGTTCTGGTCACCCTATCTCAAAAAAAAATGAGAACTGAAAAAATTACAAAGATCAACAAAAATGATTTAGGGGTATTAGGAGAGATTAAAAAGACTGGGACTGTTCATCTTAGGAGAGATATGATAGAGGTCTATAAATAATGACTGGTGTGGAGAAAGTGAATAGGGAAGTATTATTTACCTCTTCACATAACACAAGAACTAGGGTCACCCAATGAAATTAATAGGCAGCAGGTTTAAAACAAACAGAAGAAAGTACCTCTTCACACAATGCACAGTCAACCTGTGGAACTCATTGCCAGGGGATGTTGTGAAGGCCAAAACTATAACTGGGTTCAAAAAAGAGCTAGATACATTCATGGAGGATAGGTCCATCGCTGGCTCTTAGCCAAGATGGTCAGGGATGCAACCCCCTGCCCTGAGCCTCTGACAGAAGCCAGGACTGGCACCAGCCACTGTTGGAAGACAGGATACTGGGCTAGCTGGACTGGTCTGACCCAGTATGGCTGTTATGTGCTTATGACACCAGGCCAGCTTCAGAGATGATGTGTAAGTTGGAAACAGCCACCCCCTCAGCTCCTTTGGAGCTAGGTGCACCCCCAGCTAATGTAAGGGAGTCGGAGTTGGTACAACTTACATACTGAGGAGCCTGGGGGTTGAAGTTCATGTGGGGTGGAGGCTTCTTTGCTTTCTGCTGTCCTACACACTCTGGGTAGGTGCTCTCCTGGCCCCTCCGGCTGTCACCTCACCCTTGGCAGTCATTATTTGTGTGGCTGTAGCTCCCAGAGCCCCAAGCAGCTGGGGCGGTGATGGGCTGGGTGCTGCACAGACCCAGAGGCAGCCATGGTCCGTGCCCTGAAGGTCCCACACCCTGCTCAACTTGTGGCTGATGAGTGAGGTTGTTTCAGCCTGGAGGGTGCTGGCAGGAGTAAGGTGCCCACTGAGGGGCTGGGAGTTGGTGGATATTACATGGGCTCAGACTTGTCTCTTGACCTAGCCCCTGGGGCTCCAGGCTGTACCTGGCCGCGGTGCTCTCAGCACAGGCGCCGTGAGTACAGCTGGCCGGGAATGATTTTCCAATGCCCTCTTTGCAAAATTGAGGTTTTGGGTGGGAAAATTGAAATGCCAGCAACCTGGCCACCCACCTGCAGGACAGGTGAGATTGACAAGAGCCAGTTCCAGGCAGTTCCCGGCCAGCTGCAAAACTCCAGTTTGGTTCTCCCACAGCAGAATTTTTTCCATTTCTGCCCAAGCAAAATGTCAAGGTTTCTACTTCTCAGCTCACACCCAGAGGAAATATTTTCTGAAACCTCAACATTTTCAGCAGGATGGAAATTCCATTTTCCGGCCAGCTCCAGCTGTGAGCTCCAGCCCGGAATCCCCTTTGAGCCCTGCCTGCCACATGGTCCCTCTCCCGGGTGGTGCAGAGAGAGCCCAAGAGCCACCTAAACCACTAGGCACATGATGAATGAGAGCCCTCTCCCTGCCCAGGTACCTACCTGACTCACGAGGCCAAGGGATCAGACGATGCCCCGGATGCTGACACTGCCATCATCAATGCGGAGGGAGGCCAGGCCAGCGGCGATGACAAAAAGGAATATTTCATCTAGGGGTGCAGAGTGGAGAAAAGAGAAATGGAGCCAACAAACCCAGATGGAAATGGAAACCGGACCACAAACCCCACTCAACCCAACAGATTTTCTCTCATGCCCTGGATGGATGGACGAACAGAGGGATGGCGGGACAGAGACCAGAGAGTGACCGGCTTGACTCATGATGCTTCTTCTCGAACTTGTATAAAACGTTATTACTAAAAACATTGAAAGCCCCACCCCCGTTCGCTTGCTTGTACCTTCATACCCGCGACCGACACTCGCACTAAACACACAGACAAGCCAGTGAGTGAGTGACACTTTCCTTCTTTCCTTTGGCCCCTTTGCTTTGGTTTTGTGGATGCTCTTTGCTTTGGTTCCTTGGGTTGGAGTGTCGGGGTGGGGTCAATGTTGCTCTTTCCGTTGCTTCTCTCCATTTTTGGTTCCTTTTACGTCCAAGGATAAAATCAGCCCTCGTGGTGGCTGCCTGCTGCCATGGGCCTGGGCAGCCTGGGATGCTCTTTCTGTTGCTTATGTTTCTCATCCGAGAACCGGGGCCACGATTCCATTGTGTTCCCCCGTCCTTGGCTCCTGCATGGTGCTCTGAGCCAGACCCATGGGAATGACCCTGGGCTGAGCATGGGAGGCGGTGACGTGGGGTCTTTCTCTGCCCCACAGCAGCAAACAAGCCATGAGAGCCCAGGGGAATGTCCAGTGAGAGCGAGGAGACCGGGGAGCCACCCAGCCCGGCTCCTCTCCAGAGGGATGTGCCCTCCCCACAGCAAGATGGGGAGGGAGGCAGTGTCACTCCCTCAGAGAGCCTGGCACACCCAGCCTGCTGGGGCCCTGCACTGATTTTATCCTTGGAGGTTGTGTCTGACAATGTTCATTTGGGAGGAGAACTGTCCTGTGTGATACATGTACAAAGGGGAGCCAGCTGCCAGGATGGGAGCCGCTCATAGGCTCCAGTCCCCACTGACGCCCAAGGAGAGAGATTCAAATGCTGCAAGGTGACTGGCAGTGCTCGTGCATGGTTCCAAGAAAGGCTGTAAAGTGTCAGATTGGAGCCTTGACAATAACCCATCTGGTGAGATGCTCAGTGCAAGGAAACCATCCTTGTGTATCTTCCCTGTGCCAGGGAGTGATGAGCAGAGCGAGGCCCTGGCAAGCTAGGTGACAGGGGTGAGAGTGTCCTGGGCCTCCATGCTGCTGTCATGCCTTTCCTGCTCTCTGACCAGTCGACCTGCCCCAGCGCCAAGGCCCGGGGAGCATTTGGAGATAGAAACCTTGCTATGATCACAGGTGACTTGGCCAAGGGGCATCTTTCTTCTAGACCACAAATAGCTGAGCAACCTCATTCCCACAAACCAACCACCCAGAATCTGAACCATTACAGCTCAGAACCTGAGTGGCTGCACCAGACAGGGTGCTGGCAACCCCAGCTAGGGCCAGGGGAGGGAATGAGCTTCGTGGCAGACTGCCCTGGATCCAGCTCAGCGGCCCGGGAAGTGTGCTCAGGGGCTGAGCTGCACGTGGTCGGGGACAGAGCGAAGTTTGCTCATCAGACCTCTCAGCTTTGGGAACCGTAAATTCAGTCAGGGAGCCCCCTCCCCAGGCAAGAGCCTGAGAGCAGCGTCTCAAGCCACAGGGCTGTTGCCTGTCGCCCACTCTCCAGAGCCAGAGCCCTGCTCCTTCTGGAGCCCGCATGGCCCTCACCTGCTGTCGCCCCCTTTGAAGAGCACACATCATTCCCCACTGAAGAGCCCCAAGCCTAGCCCTTGAGATGGGCTCAGCCAGACAGCCTGGGAAGTGGGTGAGGGGCTCAGCTAGAGCTGCCAGACTGGTGGGGGCTTAGCTATTACAGCCATGCTGGGGGTTCCTCTGATTCTCCTCTGAGGTGTTCACTGTTATCAATGCCCAGGATTTTATCAAGAGTTTCCTGAGATCTGGTGTTTTTCTCAAAGCCCCAGCTCCTGGAGTCCTGTGAATATCTGAGCCTCTCAGCCTTCATTTTTAAAAAGTACATTTCTAGCCCTGCTGGTTGGAGAGAAAAGCTGGAAAACATGACAGGAATGTGGCCTAAAGGCTGCAATATGAGTAGGCAAATCCCCTGCCTCCACCGCCAAGTTTAGAATTTTTGAAAATCTCACAATTCTTCAGCCAGTCTCAGGATGTTGGGGAGCCTGACCCACTGCTTTTGAGCATGCGAGACTGGGTCTTGGCCCCTGCGATAGGCAGGAGCAGCATGGCATCTGCCAGCTGAGTGCATGAGATGGTGATCAGGCCATCAGAGAGCCACCTGGGACATTATATCTGTTTGTGGGGGCTGCTGTAATTCTCACTGGTGAGAGCCTGGGGGAAAGGACCCTGCAGGGACTGGTGGTGGCTGCTGCTCCTTCCAACAGAGGCACAGCAGCAAGTGCTAGCAGAGGGGCCTGGCCAGGGGCGAGGCTGTGTGGTCAGCAGAGACTGGACACAAGTGCTGACTGAAGCCGTCTCATCCCTGGGGAGCAGGGAACTAAGACCTGGACCCCAACCCCAGGACCCAACATACAGGCTTCAACAAATGAGCGAAAGGCTTCTCTTCCCTGTGACAGACACTAGCCAGGCCCACCCCACGCACACAGAGCCAGTGCCCCGTGTGCTGCTCCCGTTGGCATGACTCAACGCTGGCCTCGCAAGCCAGGCTGAGTCCCAGAGCTCCTGGCCCCTCAGGTCCCAAACCATGGGCCTCTGCCGTGAGCCCCAACAGCATCTGTCCTCTGCATGGGGCACAGGCCCACGAGGCCTCATCATGCATGCATCCACCCAGTCTGCATGGCACAGGCCGAGCACTCCAGCTGCCTTGAAGAATCTCTAGGCCCTCTTGCGGTAGCCAGGTAGGGTCTTTGCTAAATGCCTCCCTAGGCCCCTGGAATGTGACTGAGTCTCCATGGGTGGGGTTCCCTGTTCTCCCCGGGGCCCTGACGGGCCTGGGCTCCACTGAGACCCTAACAGGCCTGGGCTCCCTGGGCTCCCATGTGGTTAAGATGGGCCTTGGGAAAGTAACAAAGGGCACATGGCGGCAGGCAGGAGGTGTGTGTGAAATGAGGCATCCCCAGATGTAAGGCATGATCCCCCTCTCCTGCCCAGGGGGTTTATACAGGTCCCACCCCTCCAGTGCATGGCTGTTACAGGTTGTTCTATGCCTTGTAAATATGGGAATAGCATTTTCCAAGCCTCTGAGGCATGGGACCAAGTAGAGACCCAGCTGTGGGTGTGGCAAGGAAATGGGAAGGCCCACATGTCTAGTGGGAAAAGCTAAACTTCCCCTCATGCTGGGTGTGTGAGAGGCAGGAGATACAGCCTTCTAGTAGTTCTTGAGTATGAGTTCTTGAGTATGTGGGAGCTCCAGGATACATCACCATTGCAGTGGGAGTCAGGGAATTAACCATGTCCCAAGGGAGTGCAAGTGACAGGATTCAGCGTGTCTTGTATGTATGGGAGTGCCAGGATACATCCAATCTCTAGCATGTGGGAGTGATGGGATAAAGGTGTAGGACTGATGGAATACATCGTGTCTCGAGTGTGTAGGAGTGATGGGATACACCATGTCTCAAGTGTGTAAGAGTGACAGGATACACCATGTCTTGTGTGTGTAGGAGTGGTGGGATACACTGTATCTCAAGTATCAGAGGGGTAGCCGTGTTAGTCTGTATCCACAAAACCAACAAGGAGTCCGGTGGCACCTTAAAGACTAACCGATTTATTTGGGCATAAGCTTTCGTGGGTAAAAAACTACTTCTTCAGAGGCATGGAGTGAAATGCCTGCATCTGTAATTTTCACTCCATGCATCTGAAGAAGTGGTTTTTTTACCCAGAAAAGCTTATGCCCAAATAAATCTGTTAGTCTTTAAGGTGCCACCAGACTCCTTGTTGGTTTTGTGTCTCAAGTGTATAGGAGTGGTGGGATACACTGTGTCTCAAGTGTGTAGGAGTGATGGGATACACTGTGTTTTGAGTGTGTTGGGCTGATGGGCTACAGTGTCTCGAGCGTGTACCAGAGATGAGATATATTATGTCTCAAGAGTGTAATAGTGACAGCATATACCATGTGTCCAGTGTGTAGCAGTGGCAGGCTACACCGTGTTTTGCGTATGAGGGAGTGACTGGATACACCTGTTCTGTGTATCAGTGGTGGTAGTTCTGGGTTCAGCCAGGTTAAGGTTTTTAAATATCTAGCATGCTGTTATGACATTAAACGGTCATTTGTGGTTCGAGGTTTTGCATCAAGTTGGGGCTTGTGATTCCATGTAACAAGCACCATTAATAAAACCACTGAACCTTGTATAAAACACACAATGAGGGGAAACACCAAAAGCATTGGCCACAGACAGTGATTTTCAAAAGTTCCTTTATTCCCTTTCCATTTATGTGCACAAAGATGTATAAAGGAAAGGTCCTTGTCTGAGAGCCCTTTCGATCAGTGCAGGTGTCGCCCTGCCCTTGGGGGCAGGAAGGTCAAGCCCAGGGGAGCAACCAGACAGTTCTCTCTCAATTGCTCTCCATCTCATTTTCATTTTTGGAAAAGTCAGTATTATTCTTGAGAGGAAAAACCTTAATAATGTGATCAACGTGGTGATGTCTGCCTGAGTCTGTAGAGAGCCTGAAATCGTAGTGCTGAGGTGTGACTTGTCCCTTTCATTTCAATGGTTGTAACTCTGATGCCAGTGATCACTATTTCACTGCTCGTCAAAGTGTGTGTGAATGGAGGGAGCTGATACTATTATGAAGATCTTTAACATTCAATATTGAATAGAAATCATTCCTTAAAATAAAAATGTAAGGACATGATTTACAATACGATTTCATTTCATTTCATTACAATTCTAAAAGCTGGGCAGGGTGGGGTGGGGGAGGGGGCACAAGTGATTTCATTTTCATGGGGGTGGCAGGGGAGGGCTCAGTTTTCCAAAGTTTGGGAAATGCTGCTTCAGAGTGTAATCAATGTCTTTCTGGAGGGAAAAGGGAATAGGTTAGTTACGGACTATAACTCGTGGGTTGCTGATGTTAAAATTGAAGTCTGATTCTTTTTAAGACAAAACAAGAAAGAAAGAAAGAAAAAGAAAATACATCTTTTGTGTTTCTGTGACTTTTCACTGGCAGTGTAGCTGCTGCAAAGTTATTGGTGCAGCACACAGTCTCTCTGGTCTCTCCAAGACCTTGCAAACTTCCATCCAAATTGGGATGTTTAAGTTATTGGGTCAGATCCTCAGCTGGTGTAAATGGACATAGTTCAATTTACTTTAAGGGTGCTATGCTGATTGACCTCAGCAAGGGATCTGGCTCCTTGCTTTAGCTTGCCTTACTGATCACTCCAATGTCACGTTGATAAATGCTGGACTGGCCATTATGCCAGACTCTTATTAGACAGAAGGTGAAAAAAGAAAGATAGGACAGAGGGAGGAATAAGGTGAGGAGGGAAAATGATGCAGGAGAGCGGGGGTGAGAGTGGGGAGGGGGGGGTTGAGATGGGTCCCAGGGGTTGTCAGAACTCAGCCAAATGCGATGGACGTGATGATATCTCCTCACCTGGTCAGCATCTTTCAGGATCATTGCAATGGCAGCCTAAATTCTGGGGTCAGAGATGCTGGAGGCAGTGATGGGGGGGACACACTCCCTCTTTGGCCAGTTGGCTCCTTCAGGGTGTCCAGTCTGAAGCAGAGGCAGCCAAGCTAACTGCTCATTAGCTAAGGAGAAATTGTTTTTCTGATTGTTGTTCAGCACCCTGAGCAGTTTTGCAGGGGGCAGGGTGTTGCTTTATAATAATAATTATTATTATTTTATTTTATCTATTAAATAAGTTGCCAAGAGGCCTCCCCCATCCCTCACATACCAGTGTCCTGGAAGGAGTGGCAGCCCAGTCCCACCAGAATTCACCAGTCAGAACACACATCTGGGGATTCCCGTTATGAACATGTCCTGCCATTCTAACATCATCTTGGTTTGTTGCCAGAGCAATTCTGGGACCTGCCCAATATATTTTGACAACCCATGGTGAGTTCTTGTCACTAAAGAAATCCACTCCTATCAGTCTCTTTGTCTCCAATTTATTTATAAACTGCTTTATAGAACAGGTTAAACTAAATTTTAGTTCCCTTTCTTCAATGAAAGTGACAGTACACCATCTCTCGAGTGTCCAGGAGTGACAGGGTACCCTGTATCTTATGGGTGCAGGAATGACAGAATACACTATGGCTCAAGTATGCGGGAGTGATGGGATACACTGTGTCTCGTGTGCGGGAGTGATGGGATACACTATCTTGTGTGTACAGGAGTGATGGGATACATAGTGTCTTGTGTGTGAGGGAGTGACAGGATATATCATGTCTCATGTGTGCAGGAGTGACAGGACACACCATGTCTCGAGTGTGCGGGAATGATGGGATACACCCTGTCTCATGTGCAGGAGTGATAGTATACACCATATCTTGTGTGCAGGAGTGACAGGATACACCGTGTCCTCAATGTGGAGGAATGATTAAATTCACCAGGCCTAGTAAACGGATTTCATGGGAAGTCTCCCAGGCAGGTGACTCTTGCTGGGGATAGAGTATCCCTGTCTACACTGGCTTCCCTGGACTGAGGGGTCTGCAGTTAGAGCGACTCGCAGAAATAGACCTTACTGATAGTGACTCTGCTTGAGGGACTGATCATCACGATGCCATATTCCTGCCACCTGTCACCTGGTGAGATGGAGGCTCAGTTAGTGATTCCCCCAGAGAGAGGCATCCCCTGCCAGTGACTCCCCCGGTTCCTAGGATTCTCCTGAAAGAGTCAGCGTCGCTGATCAGTGACCCCACAAAGTCATAGTGACAGAGTTTAAGGCCAGAAGGGCCCACCAGATCATCTGATTTGACCTCCTTTATGTCCCAGGCCACCAACCCCACCCAGCCCCCGCACACTAACCAACAACCGCAATGAGACCAATGTATTCCAGCCCCCAGGAGAGGAGACTGTTACGTACCACAGACAGAGAAAAGGAAGGACTGAGGCCCCTGCAATGGCAGGGAAATGACTAAGGCTTGGTCTACACTAAACCCCCAAATCGAACTAAGGTACGCAACTTCAGCTACGTGAATAACGTAGCTGAAGTCGACGTACCTTAGTTCGAACTTACCGCGGTCCAGACGCGGCAGGCAGGCTCCCCCGTCGACTCCGCGTACTCCTCGCGGCGAGCAGGATTACCGGAGTCGACAGGGAGCACTTCTGAGTTCAATTTATCGCGTCCAGACAAGACGCGATAAATCGAACCCAGAAGTTCGATTGCCTGCCGCCGAACCAGCGCGTAAGTATAGACAAGCCCTAAGTGAGAAATACCCAGATAATCCCAGCACCCACACTGCCAAGGAAGGCAAAAAGCCCCAAGGTCACCGCCAATCTGACCTGGGGGGAAATACCTGCCTGACCTCACCTATGGCGATCAGTTAGACTCTGAACATGTAAACAAGAACCAGCCAGCCAAGCACCTGAGAGAGAGAATGCTCAGTGCCCTGGCCCTCCCTGCCCAACATCCCATCTCCAGCCAGGCCCACCCCAATGCTTCAGAAGAAGGAGAGTCAAGCAATGCAACAAAAACTCCACAGAATAACACTGTGGGGATCCCACCCTGACTTCTCCAGGTGGCTGGCTGAAGCCCTGAAGCATGAGCTTTTAGCACCATAAGACATAAACCAGAAGGGACCCCCCCAGGGCTGCCAAGCGCTGCCCCCCCCCACTACCACAAGCAACCCCATCACACAATCACACTCATTGCTTTATACAGTTCTCTCTTGAGACTAATTGAGTTGTTTGCCCCCACAACTTGTATGGGGAGGGGTTCTAGAGCCTCACCCCTCTGATAATTTCCAGACTGAATTTGTTCATGGCCAGTTTATATCCATTTGTCCTTGTGCCAACACTGTCCTTTAGCTTAAAGAGCTCTTCCCCTTTCCTGGTACTTATCCCCTGGGTGGATTTAGAGAGAGCAATCATAGCCCTTCTCGGCTTCTTTGTGCTAATCTACACAAGGCAAGCTCTTCCAGTTTCCTCTCCTAAGACTCCTTCATTCCCCTGACCATCCTAGGAGCTCTTCTCTGCACCTGTTCCAGGTTGAATTCACCTTTCTTGACCATGAGTGACCAGAATTGCACAGTGTTCCAAAGGAGGGCTTACCAGTGCCTTGTGCAGTGGCATTAATACTTCCCGATCTCTACTGGAAATGCCTCACCTGATACAGCCTAGGATCACATTTGCCTTTTTCACAGCTGCATCCATTAGTGGCTCATAGTCATCCAGTGATCAGCCCACACGCCCAAGTCTGTGTCCTCCTCTTTTGCTTTTAACTGATGAGCCCCCAGCTTGCAGCAGAAATTCTTATTATTAGACCCTAAGTGCATGGCCTTGCATTTTGTAATATTCCATTTCATCCCATTCCCGTCACTCACATCTTCAAGGCCATCCAGATCTTCCTGTATAATATTCCGACCCGCTTCAGTATTTACACTGCCTCCCAAATTTTATATCATCAGCAAATTTCATTAGCACACTCCTACTTTTTGAGCCTAAGTCTCAATAATAAAAGTATTGAATAAGATTCGTCCCAAGACTTATCCTTGAGACACTCCACTAGTCACCTCTCTCCAGTCCAATACTTCATCTTTCAGCAAAACCCATTGCCTTCTCCCCTTTAGCCAGTTTCTTATCCATCTTACAATGCTTGTGCTGATCCCCATCTTCCCCAATGTAACTAATACTGTCCTACGTGGTACCATGTCAACTGCTTTACCGAAGGTCAAGGATATCAGATGTACAGCACTTATCTTATCTAAGAAAATCACTTATTTTCTCAAAGGCAAAAATCAAGTTAGTCTGGCATGATCCACCTTTCAGAAACCCGTACTGCATTCCATCCCCTCCATCTTTTACCTCCATGAAGTTAATTATTCTTTCCTTCACAATTTGTTCTAAAGCCTTGCATACTACTGAGGTCACACTAAAAGGTCTGTAATTGCCCTGCTCACTTTTTTTCCCTTTCTTAAACATAGGTGTTCTCCAGTCACATGGTACTGCCCCCAAACAGCTAGATTTATTCAAAATCCTTGCTTCTAGACTAGCAATCTCATGTGCCAGTTCTTTCAGTATTCTGGGGTGGAAATTATCCAGGGCCCCTAATATGAGCACATTAAGCTGGTTAAGTTTTATTCCACCACAGTTGTGGTAATTTCCATTTCTAGATATGCATTTCCATCTGACTTCATGCACGTGTTCCCTATTATCATCCTGATTGAAAATGAAGGCAAAGTACTCATTTAGTTTTTGGGCCATATCTCGATTACCTGTAATTTCTTTCCCAGGCACACTGCACAGCAGCCCAACCTCATCCTTCCTTAGTCTCTTTATTTATAGAACTAAAAAAATCTCTTATTATTTATTTTAATTTCCTTGGCAAGAGCTACTTCAGCTTGACTTTTAGCAATTCTCTTTAGTCCTACATTTTCTAACCTCTGTGAGGTAGATTTCTTTGCTGATCTAGCTCTTTGTCCATTCCCTATAGGCTCTCTGCTTACTCCTCCTAACCTTTTTGAGGTGGTTATTCATCCAGCTGGGGCTGGAGCCTTTCCCTACAACTTTTCTCCCTTTGCTTGGGATGCAAATTGCAGCTCATTTTTGTACAGTTAATTTGGAGAAATTCCAAACCTGTGAATTGAAGTGCTTGAGCTTGTCAGTCCAGTCTCTGATTCCCTAGAATTTCCTAGAATCTGCCCTTTGGAAATCAAATCCCATAGCTGAGGACCTGGTTGATCCTTCCATTTAATTTAAATTGAATCAACATGTGATCACTCAATCTGAGGTTATGTCCTACAACTGGCTCGTCTATGGTATCCTCACTGCTTACCAAAACCAGGTCAGAAATTGCGTCATCTCGTGGTGGTTCAGTGACAGTTTTATGAATTAATCTCTCATATATCACATCCAGGAATAGCCGGGCCCTAGCAGTATTAGTAACATTTATTCACCAATCTATACCTGGGAAGTTAAAGTCTTTCATAATGACACAGTGGAGAGGGGGGAAGGATAACTCAGTGGCTTGAGCATTGCCCTACTAAACCCAGGGTTGTGAGTTCAATCCTTGAGGGGGCCACTTAGAGATCTGGGGCAAAATCAGTACTTGGTCCCGCTAGTGAAGGCAGGGGGCTGGACTCGATGAAAGGTCGAGTCCAGAACTTACCTTCCAGTTCTATAAGATAGGTAAATCTCCATATATAGAGTGGGGTCTCCAGGTCATGACCCCACAGAGACAGTGGGGATCTCCCTAGAGCAGGGGTGGGCAAACTACAGTCCAGGGGCCCGATCCAGCCCCTCAGGGCTTTAGATCTGGCTCACGGAATTGCCAACGCTGTGGGCCCTGCACTGCTCCCAGAAGTGTCTGGCACCACTTCCCTGTGGCCCCTGGTGGTGGTGGTGGTGGTGGTGGGCAGAGGGCTTGGTGCACTGCCCTTGTCTCCAGGCACCAGCCCCCGCAGCTCCCATTGGCCAGGAATGGGGAACTGCAGCCAATGGGAGCTTCAGGGGAGGTACCCACAGGCAAGGGCAACATGCGGAGCTCTCTGACGTGGTGCTGGCCACTTCCAGGAGTGGCGCGGTGCAGGGCCAGGGCAGGGTGTGCACTGCTGCCACCCCGGAGCCGCTCCAGTTAAGTGGTGCTGGGACAGAGCCCAAACCCCTCCTGCACCCCAACTCCCTTCCCTGGCCCTGCATGCATTTTCCTCACCCAGATGTGGCACTGAACAATCAACATCAAAAGCCCTTTTGCATCTGCCCGGCCCTCCAACTGCCCAGCTCCTTGCTGCTAAGTCCTGGGCAGCCCCGCCTGGAGCAAAAGTCACCATTACCCCTTTAGGTGCCCTGGGCAATGTGAGCAGGTTGGTGGCACAGGGAGGTTTGGGGGAAGCCAGCAACAGCCAGGGGCCTAGGGAGACAGGGGGGATTAAGTATGGCAGGGAGTTGGGGTGCTAGGGGAAGAGGCACCATGGGTGGCAGGCTAGGGGTGGGGTGCTGAAGGTTGTTACGGGCAGTGGGACCCCACTGGGGGAGCTATGGGCAGCCTCCCACCCCGCTTTGTACCCATCCCCCATTCTGTGCCCCCAGCCCCTCTCCTGTTGCCCTAACAGCTGCCTCCTCGCGGACTCCCACTGCCAGCAGGGGGAAGGGTGGCAGGAGGCTGCTGCAGTGGCCATTGTAGCCAGGAGGGGGAGCTGCAGGCCACACTTGCTGGATGCCTGAGATCCCCCTGTGGGCAATGCCATCAAATGCCATGTGCCATGTCAAATGCTGGATCACTTCCCCTGGCCTCCCCCAGCCAGGGCCTCCCCTGGGTACCTCCAGATCAGCCAGCCAGGGCCTCCCCTGGGTCCCTCCAGCCCGACCAGGGCCTCCCCTCGGTCCCCCAGCCCAGTCAGCCAGGGCCTTCCCTGAGTCCCCCCAGCCCAGCCAGCCAGGACCTCCTCTGGGCCTCTCCAATCTAGCCAGCCAGGGCCTCCCCTGGGACCCCCCATCCCTGCCAGCCAGGGCCTCCCCTGAGTCCCCACAGCTCAGTCAGCCAGGGCCTCTTCTAGGCCCCTCCAATCTGGCCAGCCAGAGCCTCCCCTGGGTCCCCCCAGCCCAGCCAGCCAGGGCCTCCCCTGGGTCAGACTCCCCCAGAGGCCAGAGCAGTCCATTCCTTGCTCTGCTATTGGTGAGTCCCCCAGAAAGCAAGTGTGAATCCCCACCCTGACCTGGCCTGTCACTGAGCGCGAGGGCCGGCGGTACGTGAGAATGGGACAGCTCTGTCCCCACAGCAGCCCAATAACTGGTGGGGTCTGTGTTAAGGTGACTGGGTGGAATACGCTGCAGCAGGTGCAGAAGTTCGGGTCTGACACCTGGGCTGGGAGACGCCTGGAGCCAGAGCAGCTGCAGAACCAGTCACATTCCTTATGCTCCACAGGGGAGCCTTCAGTGGCCTCTCTGGGTCAAAGTGAGTTCATGGGGAAGGCCTCAGAGACCAAACCTGCCAGTGCAGGGGTGAGGGACTGATGGGGCCATTCCCAGGTCTCAGGGCAGCAGGAGCTGCTGGGGGTGGTGGAGCAGGAAGGTGTGGTACTAGCTCCTGCAGCGGGTGTGGAGGGTGAATTCCCGGGCCAGGATGTAAGTGGGATGTCTGGACAATCCCCACCTTTCTCTGGCTAGTTTTCCTGCACAGCCTAGTGCACAGCCACCAGGGCTGGTAGCAGCCATGCACAGCAATGAGGCACGACCCATCGCACGATCTCTGGGGTGGCAGCGGCACATGAGCTCAGCTGCTTCCGGCTCTGCAGCCGACCCGCCATACGCTCTGCTACAGAAATGAGCAGCCAGTCAGAAAGTTTCCTTCCATGACAGGCCTGCAGTGAGGGTGGGCGAGTGACAGTCGGGGAAACGTGGTAGCCAAAGGAGGCCACTTTGCTCTGCAGCTCCTGGCCCCGCAGCTACTTCCTCACTGGAACCCCTGGCTGTGACCCGCAATGAGCTCCAAGCAACCAACTCTCCTGGCCAAAGCCACGGTGCCACAGGCAAGGGGGCCCTGCATTCCACAGCGCCCCCCTGGGTTTGTGCCCTCAGGTGAGGGAGGCTGGGAGCTCGCCAGGTGCAGCTGCCACTAGCTTCCCACTATGAGCCTGATCCCCCCCTCCCGCCCCTCCAAACAACCAGCCTTCCCCCAGGGTGCTGCACCCTGGAGCTGACAGAGCCCATCTCAGCCCAGGGTGCAGTCTGGGGCCTGCAGACGCTAAGGGGGGTTTGTTCTGTGGCCTTGCTGGGGAGAGAGGCCTTCAGCAGCTTGGGAGGCATTAGTGGGGCAATCAGCAGGGGACACATACTCATGTAGGCGAGGGACAGGTTAACTTGGGGCTCCTGGGAGCAGGGGTTTCTATACCAGGCCCAGGACAGCTAGGGCAGAGCTCTGAGGGGATGAGGCCGGATCCTCCTTGCCATGGCCCAGAAATGAAGCACTGGGGCCTGGCCATTGGTCTGGCTTTAGGCTGGTGGGGTTTGGACAGGGCTGAGGAAAGCCCCAGTCCCAACCCCCTGCACGCTGGGCCGGCAGGGGATGTTCTGAGCAGAGCAGGGCACATCCTGAACATGGCAGGGGGCAGGACTTTGTTCCCCTTTGTGGTTCCCTGTGGCCTTAGCCAAGGCGCCCTCCAGCTCAGCTGGCTCCATATCTACACCAAGCAATGCATGAAACCCTTTGTAAAGGGAGCTGCTGCTGCCTCTGGGCATGGAGTGGGCAGGACAGCAAAGAGGTTTGGGTGGGGTGGCGTGGCATGGTGGGAACACAGGCTGGGGCAGGAGGTGGGATGGCAGGAGCTGTGCTGCCTGTTCTTAGCATGAGGGCCTGAAGGAGGAGAGGGTGTAGGACAGGAGGGTGGCAGGAGACGAGGGCTCAGGGAAGTCCATTGTATAGTGGGAGGGAGGGAAGGCCACTTGCAAAGGTTGTGCCCAGGTTGGAAAGAGCCTGGTGTAAAGTGGATGCTACCATGATATACATCCAAAATAATGGTCAGTTCCCAGGGGAACATTGCTCCAGTTTTTGCATGTCCCAGGGCCTGTCCTTCGCAATAACCTCCTGTCACTGACCCCTGTATCCCAGCACGTACCCCCGGGCAGCCTGGGAGGCTGAGCTCTGCTGCCCCAGTGCCCGTACTCTTGCCATCTGCACAGCTGGCTTTACCTTAGGTACAGGCTCCTGGGAAGAGGCAGTGAGATCAGCAGGGTCCACAGGTGAGAGGTGGGGGCTCTCCCAACAGCAGCTGCTCCAGGTTGAAGCGAGACAAGGGGCTCTCCTGTGCAAACCAACCGGGGACTCCAGTGGCTCCATTTCCACATTGACCCCAGGAACTCGCCTGAGCCCAGCTCCTGCAGAAACGAGCAACGAACCCAGCAATGTGAGGAGCAGGTTGGAAGCCAGGAGGATTGGAGGGCAGTGGGCATGACTGCCCAGGACTGGATTCATCATTGGTCTGCCCAGTGCTGGGGGAGCATTGGCCCATGCAGGTTCTGACTTGAGGACAGGGTGGATGACAGCAGCATGGCCCTTTTCCACATTGCATGCCAGGCTGTATCTGCGCTTAGTGCCCACAGTGCCTCGTGTGGCCGGGGGGAGGAGATTCCTGCGTTGCTGACTTTGGCAGCTGGCCCCCCCTTCGGAACAGGCTCTGTATTCATCC
Organism: Chrysemys picta bellii; assembly: GCF_011386835.1. Taxonomy (NCBI): domain Eukaryota; kingdom Metazoa; phylum Chordata; order Testudines; family Emydidae; genus Chrysemys; species Chrysemys picta. The sequence goes on from NC_088810.1 coordinate 13,328,162, forward strand.
CAGCTGGCGCTGAACTCTCAATATTACCGGAAAGCCATATTTGTACCATGCTCAGAACACTTGGTTTGTGTGAGCAGTGGGGCAGGGTGGAGGGCGGCCGTTGAGTGTTGTGCTGTGTTCTTGTATGTACATAAAGGGGATACAACCAACGTCAGTGTTACTTTATAACCTTTCTAATATCCTGTGCTAATCTCAGAAAATAGTCCTATTAATATATCTGGATTGTACATGTCACCTGCCTGCGTCTCTCTGCTTCCCTGCGGGGCACCCAGCGCCGAGCAAGAGCTACCTGGGCATGGGCTGCCCCTCAAATGCCAGTGTGATGCAGCACCAATGTTTCCCCACCACCTGCCTTTCCTCTGTCTCCTGGAGCAGCACCCGCTGCCATAACTGCTCCTCATGCTGAGAGGCAGGCTCTTCTCCGTCACTCACACACACCCTGTGTCTCTCTCACACACAGTTTCTCTCTCCCGCGAGCACATGCGTTGCCCTGGGCAGCATGTTACACTCGCTCACACACACAGGTTGTTGGGCCCAGTTCATGCCTGCTCAGACCTGCTGTTGGTCGCTCATTCCAGTGCTTAGCTCTATGCCCTGACCGCGGTGCTGGGACTTGCTTGGAAATGGAAATGGCCTTGCAGCACATTGCTGGAAATGGCTTCACACTTGCTACACAGAGCTGGGGCCTTTGGGACCAGCCCATGGTGATTCCAGGGGGGTCAGGCCAACTCCCCCTCCCCGACTGACTCTGCCAGGTCAGAGACCGCTGGCGAAACACATGGCCACGGCCAGTGGCGGCTCTAGCTTTTTTGCCGCCCCAAGCACGGCAGGCAGGCTGCCTTCGGCAGCTTGCCTGCGGGAGGTCCCCAGTCCTGTGGATTCGGCGGCATGCCTGCGGGAAGTCTTCTGGTCCCATGGCTTCCGCGTACCCGCCGCCGAATTGCCACCGAATCCGTGGGACTGGCAGACCTCCCGCAGGCATGCTGCTGAAGGCTGCCTGACTACCGCCCTCGCAGGGACTGGCAGGCACCCCCCGCGGCTTGCCACCCCAGGCACGCACTTGCAGCGCTGGTGTCTGGAGCCGCCGCTGGCCATGGCTGCCCAGGTAGCCTCACAAATCCCTACTTCACCAGCAGTGCTCTTAGAGGGATAGCTCAGGTGTTTGAGCATTGACCTGCTAAACCCAGGGTTATGAGTTCAATCTTTGAGGGGGCCACTTAGGGATCTGGGGCAAAATCAGTACTTGGTCCTGCTAGTGAAGGCAGCGGGCTGGACTTGATGACCTTTCAAGGTCCCTTCCAGTTCTAGGAGATAGGCTCTCTCCATTTATTAAATTTTTTTTAATTAGAGTGTGAGGAGCAAATCACCAGTGCCAGAGCCTGACTGAAAGGCCTGAGATGACAGGCACTGAGGGGTGAAATGGGCAGGACTGCATGGAGCCAGCTCTGGGACTGCTAAGGGTAGCAGAGGGCATGGGGAGCCAAGGGAGCAGAGGGGCTAAACGGGATCCAAAGGATCTTCAACAAAAAAGACAGGCAAGGGAACACCATGGAGGCTCCCCAATGCCTCTGATCCCTTCACTCTCCTCCTAGCATGAAAGAAACCCCCCACATCTGCACAGATGATGCATAAGGGCAAGTAAAGGACTAGGTGGACAGGGTGAACGTGTACAGCTCAGTGGCTCGGCAGAGGAGCTGCTTCCTTAGTTTGTTAAAGGCATCACCGACCCCTTTGAAAGTCATGGAAACCCGTGGGGAGTCCAGTGAACTGGAGGACCTTAGCCTAGCTCAGCTCCACAGCACTTGGCAGAGCCATCCTGGAGTTACCATCCGGTAAGTCTGAGTGCAGCTCCAGGAAAGGCTGGAGGAAATACTGAGGAGCGAACTATCCCTAAATCTCTACAGGACCCTGCAGCCATGAAGCACTGTACACATCAGGGGGCTTGTTGGGGCCAGGCATCATGGATCCACAGGATCGCTGCTACACCCCCAGCCTTGGAACTGTCTCTTAGAGGAACCCCTTTGCCGGGCCAGATCCCCAAGGAGTCTTCCTCTCCCTTCAGGGTCAGCCACACGGCCTTGCCGCCTCCTAGACTGAACTGCTGGGGCTGCAGCACTCCCACTTCACAACATGAGCTTTGCTCGGCAAGTCCAGCCGAGCCGGACTCCTGGGAGAGACTTGTCCACTCTGCAGGGCTTGATGCACCTCCCCAGCAATCCCAGTGACACTCAAGCAGGGTTGTCAAAACATCCGAATTTACTAGACAGCTGCAACACTGCAGCAGGAGTCCCTAGCTTAGCACAGAGACAGGAAGGTTAAAGTATGGACCAGTCTGGTCGGACCAGACCACAGCCACGCTGTAGTGAACCCCAGGTTCAGGCTCCATCTGTCTCTTATTCTCACCTTCTTCCTCAGTTCCAACTCCCCAGGTCAGAGAGCCCAGACTCCTTCCAGCCACCCGTTCTTATCCCCGGCACCTCACCCCTTATGCCTGCTTAGTTCGCAGGCTGGGCTCTTTGCTCAGCTTCTCTGCTGAGAGGTGGGGAAATCCCCCTCCCTCTGGGTCATGAATCGCTAGGTGTCCATGTCCCACTGACATGGGGTCAGCCTTGACCAGTCCTTTTCTTAGCAACCCATTGAGGCTCAGACAGCCAGGGCTGGCTCTAGCTTTTCTGCTTCCCCCGCCGAGCGCCGCCGGAACCCCCCGCCGAGCGCCGCCCCCCCGCCGAGCGCCGCGCCGCCGGAGCACCCCCCCCGCGGAATACCGCGCCGCGCTCCCCCCGCCGCCCCTTACCAGGTGCCGCCCCAAGCATGTGCTTGGGTGCCTGGTGCCTGGAGCCGGCCCTGCAGACAGCTAGGTCACATTCACCCCTTTGTCTCTTAGCCTGCCCTGAGAGCACACTTAATCCCTCCCCGCAACAAACACACTGGTAACAGTGTGGCACACAGGAGAAACTGAGGCACGCATAGGGATCATAAAAATATTACAAAAAATTCCTACTTCATCACTTCTTTGCCCCCTTCGAGACCAAATTGAGTAGGGTCACTTCAACCAGTGACCTGGGGAAATTCAACCCACAACTGTTATCCAGAGATGGCCCAGCGTCTTTCCCATCCCCTGGGGAGCTCAACTCTCAGGCACTCCCACGATTCTTCCAGCCCAGTTCCTAACCAACCAAACGTAGGGTTTCCAGTGCACAGCTCAGAGCAGTTCCCCATCCCCCCTTCGGTCTGGGCGGGTCGATGGCACTCGCAGGGTGCATGTGAGGCATTTTCATGTGGCCCTTCTCCCTTTTGTCACCCCAAAAGCTTTGGGTTTGAAACTGGGCTGGGGTCCTGCCACTGCCTCCTCTCCCTCGTCTGCCAGGGAGTGAGGAGGGCAGTGACCCCACATTCCTCCATGTGTCAGACCTCTTGGCTTCAGCCTGGGTGTCCTGACCCCGTGGTTGGAGTAGGAAGTTGACCTCCTGAGCAGTTAGCAGGGGATCAGTGTAGGTTTGTCCCCCTCCAAAGTTGTTCTTAACCCAGCCATATCTCTGGGGCTCTGGTGAGGCAGGGGTACAGGGTGCACTTCTACATTGGCAGGCCCCCTCTGCAGAGGTTTCTCCACCCAGGGCTGTGCACATGCCAGGACCCCATTTCCCCTTGGGGGTTAGCCAGTTGCCCTCACCCCCAGGGCAGATTATGCCTGAGCCTGTGTGACTCACATCTCCCATGAGGAGATGGGTAGGAGCCATTCCTCTGCCCCACTCAGATCCAGGTGTCTGCTTGTAGACAGAAAGGTGTCCTGAGTGTTACAGCCTTTCCTTTGTGTTGCAAGCAAGGGGGGTGACCACCCCTCATTCTCCCTGCCAGCCAAGCTATTTGCATTTGCACTGACACCACCAGTCTGAATGTGATTCAAAGCCTTGGCTGGTACAGAAACAGGGGCTGAATTTTGTCTTACGGTGATACAATTAGTTCCCAAAAGAATGTCACAGCTGATATCCTGAAGAACCCCAACTACCAGCCACCCCGATCCCTCCTGTGTCTGCCCCGGATCTGAGCCACAGGCAGGATGAATGGCTTCACATTTAGAACCTTAACCCAGGCCACACAGCCCGGCAGCATCTAGTGGGGTTGACCACACAGGGTCTGACAAAGGGTCTCTCTGTCCTAGAATCTCTCCACCCCATGAATGTCTTCCCATTACCCACCACCTTCTGCTCCCACTGGGGGTCAGAGGAGTCTGAGCCCAGGAGAGTACAACAGGACATGTACCAGTACCTGGAGGGAGAGCCCATCTGTCACCTCCCCCGGCTCTATGACTGCTTTCCTCTGAAAGGTCAATCACTTAGTTCACTCTCCAGGCCTGAGCTCCACGCTGCCTTCTTGGCTGGGGGGATAAGTTAAATCCTCTGTCCTGGGCAAACTTTATTTCATCAAGCTTTAGGCATCCTCCCCACTTGCACCCTGTTTTTCCACAAATGTTGCACTTCTGGTCCTTGCAATAACTCAGTGGGAGTCTACTGGGATTGGCTGCTCCCCGCACTTTGGGTTTCCCTGAATCCCACTTCTGGGCACCTCCATTGGTTCCCCTTCCCAGGATCCATGCTTAGACCAGTCCCCTTTGGGTCTTTTTTCATACCCAGACCTGTTGTCCAAAACCCATCTGCCAACCAGCCTGTGCTACGCAGCTTCTTTGGCTTCCTGACCACTAGCCACATTTTCAGCTTGTGGGGGACAGATCTCAGGGAGTTGTTCCAACCCAACTGCTCCAGGTGATACAAATCCTCCAGTGTGGTGATGCCTGCACTTTACCCCACTTGTGCAGGTATTCTCCCGCCAGGGTGGTGGCTTCCATCTGTCACACCCTGGGCCTTTTGCACACCCTGAAAACTTTTCCTATAAGCCTCAGGTGTCAATTCAAACTGTTCATAGTCTCCAGTATCAACTCAGTCCATCTGGCTGTACACCTCTATAGCTTACGGACTGAGTAAGGGGCTGAGGCAGCTGAGCTGGTCTGTAGAGTCAACCTGGTTCAAATCACAACCCTTCTAAAAGGCAGTGAGGCTGGCGTCTATATCCCTCCCTCCTTAAACTGGGGCAACAATTTGTTATCTAGGTTTCCTGTGGAATTGGCATCCCAGAATCTTTCCCCACTTACCCCTCGGGGGGTCGTCTTGCCCTCGGCTTCCTCATCTCGAGTTCATGAGTCCTCTGTGTTCTCCTGGCTCTTCTGCTGGTCTTCCTCATGCTTCCACTGCTTCTCCTGGTCAGCTCGCTCCCTTTTGTGGTCCTCTAGGCTCTGTTGCTCTAGCTGAAGCTCCTTCACTTTCAGCTTCAACCCCCCACTTCTTCAGTTCTATTGATGGCATGAAGATGCCCTGCTAGATGGGGATCAGGGTCATGTGGATCATAGAATCATAGAATATCAGGGTTGGAAGGGACCTCAGGAGGTCATCTAGTCCAACCCCCTGCTCAAAGCAGGACCAGCCCCAATTAAATCATCCCAGCCAGGGCTTTGTCAAGCCTGACCTTAAAAACCTCTAAGGAAGAAGATTCCACCACCTCTCTAGGTAACCCATTCCAGTGCTTCACCACCCTCCAAGTGAAATAGTTTTTCCAAATATCCAATCTAGACCACCCCCACTGCAACTTGAGACCACTGCTCCTTGTTCTGTCATCTGCTACCACCGAGAACAGCCGAGTTCCATCCTCTTTGGAATCCCCCTTCAGGTAGTTGAAGGCTGCTATCAAATCCTCCCTCACTCTTCTCTTCTGCCGACTAAATAACCCCAGTTCCCTCAGCCTCTTATAAATCATGTGCCCCGGCTCCCTGATCATTTTCGTTGCCCTCTGCTGGACTCTCTCCAATTTGTCCACATCTTTTCTGTAGTGGGGGGGCCCAAAACTGGACACAATACTGCAGATGTGGCCTAACCAGTGCCGAATAGAGGGGAATAATCACTTCCCTCGATCTGCTGACACTGTTCCTACTAATGCAGCTCAATATGCTGTTAGCCTTCTTGGCAACAAGGGCACACTTTGACTCATATCCAGCTTCTTGTCCACTGTAATCCCCAGGTCCTTTTCTGCAGAACTGCCGCTTAGCCAGTCGGTCCCCAGCCTGTAGTGGTGCATGAATTCTTCCATCCTAAGTGCAGGACTCTGCACTTGTCCATGTTGAACCTCATCAGATTTCTTTTGGCCCAATCCTCCAATTTGTCTAGGTCATTCTGGACCCTATCCCTACCCTCCAGCTTATCTAACTCTCTCCCCAATGACGTAAGGGTGTGATGGATCCAGCTGGGAGGGTTTCCAAGATGCCCACCACTTTGGGTATTTGAAAGTGCACACTAAGCAGGGCTGGCTCTAGGTCTTTTGCCGCCTCAAGCAAAAAAAATTTTGGCTGCCCCCCACCCCAGCCCTGGGCTCCCCCCCCGCTCCTTGCTGCCCCAGCCCTGGGCTCTCCCCCCCAACCTGCACCCTCCTGCTGTCCCAGACCAGGGCGGGTCATTCAGCAGGAATTTTGGATGTGCACAGAACACAGACAGGATTGGTTCCCATATGGTTACAGAACTGCAGTAAAGTGGAACAATTTTCAGCTTGTGTGATTGGAGGATGTCTGGATGCATATTATAAGACTGTCCTACAGAAATGAGGAAAAGTTGAGGTGCCTTTATTATTCTTTTGCTCCACTCTTTGTTTCTATAGGGAATTTGCCAAGGCAATCACTGTCTTCCTTTTAAACAAATAAAACTAAAAAAAAAAAAAAAAAAAAAAAAGGCAATGGCTGTTGAAAATAGCAATTCCAGTCCTAAAAATCACTGGGAAGCATTGCTTGCTCAATTTTATCCTACTTTTTCTACAGCAAGTTACAGTGGATCAGTATATTTGATTTGGGAGAAATGAAGTAACAGCTGCCCAAATGGAGCTTGAGCACTCCTGAATTTTGAGGGTGTTCAAATCTGGAAGGCAGGTGCTAGATTCCCTTTCTGAATATTAGCTATATCTGGAAAGGAAAAGTCAATTTCTGCTTCCATGGCTCAGAAGTGCAAATCCTCCTACATGCCTGGTACTGTATCTAAAGCTGCCCAGGTCCTCTAGCAGAGCCTCCCCTCCCTTACTTTTCATTTTAAAGACTAGTGGGATCCACGTACCTCCCTTGCTAGGCTTCAGATAGAGAGGTGCACTGTCCCTTTAGTCCACCCAATTCCTTCTTTGGGGGCTGCAAGGTGAGGTCACACCAGTATCCCTAATCCAGTCTGGGGAAGTCTTCTGAAGGGGATATCTGGGGCAAAGCCTTCTACTCCTTGGGCTGGGCACACTTGTCCCCCACTCACAGTGCCACCCCGTTCTAGCAGCCAGCTCTCCATTCACAGCAAGCTGCAGCATGGCTCAGCTACCTCACTCCCTCCCCCTCCCTTTCCTGTTGATAGCTGCCAAGGGATTGCTGGGAAATGTAATTCTTTCCCTGCTCCAGGGCTGGCTCTATAGGCAGGGAGCTAGGCAAGGAACTACAGCTCCCAGGGTCCCATGGGTTCTCCGCTTCTGCAGCGTTGTGAGAGGGGAGGAAGTGAGTTAAAAAAAAAAAAAAGGATGGCCAGAATGCTGCCCCCTGCAAATGTGCTGCCCCAAGCACCTGCTTGTTTTACTGGTGCCTAAAGCCGGCCCTGACACTAAGCCAAAGGTCTAGCCTGAAAAGAGAAATGGAACCAAAACAACCTGACTTCGCTTTGAGACCAACTGAGCTGCCCGTGTGGACATTCTACGGGCATGTCTGCACGACAGACTTAAGTCGACTTACAGCCACTGTATCCCAGCTGGCAGCAGGAGCCGGGGGCAACCAGGCTTTAGCTGCCCTGGTTTCTTGTCAATTTCACAGCTCCAGCATGGAACCCTGAAAATTGACAAGACAGCCAACAGCCCATGTAAGTAACACAGTGTCTACACAGATACTGTGTCACCCTAACTATGCCGCCATAAGCCCTACAGCTCTCATGGAGGTGGAGTTACTATGTTGGTGTAGTAGGGCACTTCCAGCGGCAGGTCAAGCCTGTAGTGTAAACACTGACATAGCTGCCTTACGTCGACCTAGCTGTGTAGTGTAGACCAGGCCTGAGATCCACTGAACTGTGGCTTCTTCCACTTTAGTGACTTAATGGGCTTCACTAAACCGGAACAGGTGGCTTTAAACCGCCTGCAGGGGGGCCCACACAGCCTTGACTCCAGCTTAACTCATTGCTTTAAATTTACTCCCTGGCTGACCTTGCCCTTGCAGACCAGGCCCTAGAAACTACCCCCCGGGGAAAAGCCTGCAGTGGCTGGGAGCTAGAGGCTGTGCACCCACCGGGTCCTTTGCCTCACTGATTGTTCTGATTCTTTGTCTTTGGTTTACTGGACTCATTTATTCAGCAGCAAAGTGGGCATGTGATCATCTGATGGGCCTGTCAGTGCCCACCCAGCTTCACCCTGGCACGGGGGCCGGGTGACGGAGCTGGGAGCTCAGCCCCACTCTGAGTCACCATCTGCCGCAGCATAATTCACACAGACAGGCCAGATGCTGTGACTAGCACAAAGCTCTGCCACTTTCATGTGAGTTAAAATACATGAGCTGGGGGGCACCGGCCAAAGACTGGACCCAGCCCTGCTCTGAGCACGGGCAACACGGCACTGCCGCTGGCCACACGTGATGGGAATTGCTGCCAAAGGAAGCACAACAAGTTTTATTGCATTTCCAAAACGCAGAATCTGCACTGCACGGTGCCGAGTGACGTCTCCTGGCCCCTTCTCCACTCACTGGTATTCACGCATAGCCAGCCATAGCGCACTACCGTACCAGCACCCCCGACAGCACTAGAATCACAGCTCTCATCCTCTCTGAGGCCCATGGTCCCCTCCTAGGTGTTGGAAACTCCCCCGCGCATGCTCTCCTTTCAGTGCCAGACCCCACGGAGCAGGATTCCTGCCACACGTGGCATCCAGCTCCCTCCATTGCGAAGGTCCAGCTGCTTGAAGGGAGCTCACAGGGGCTGGCACTGCTGCCTTGTAGGAGCTGCTTGACATCCTCGCCCAGCTGCCCTCTCTGCCGATGGCTGGGCTGGGGAGCAGTTCAGCAGGCATGGCTTGAGCCTGATCTGAGTCCTGCTCTCACGCGCCATCCCCAGCTGCAGTTCTTTGGCACCCCCTGTAAAACCCACCAGAGCAGAGACGCTAGCTAGGGGTCAGCCTTGCTCACCTGGGTCCCAGGGGCGGTGCTAAGTGCCGAGGGGTTTGCTCGCCCCAATTGTTTGTTAATGTGGCCATTCACTGGAGAATGGTAATTACCCTGAGGGAGGGGCAGAGGTGACAGTTAATGGGTGAGATTTGACTTGAGCCATTTCCATCTGTGCTGTGCCCAGATATCACTGTGATGGGAGCCACAGAACTAAACTAATGTCTCTCAGGGCCTTGGCATCCTCATGTCAGGGGAGTGCCCTCTGCACAGTCCCTCTGCCCTCTCAGGGTCCGGTCACTCAGCCAGCTGAGTGCTCCTGTGTGACCCCACCCAGGTATCCTCCTTCCCTCTCCTCCGCCTGCACTGCCTCCCCTTCCCCAGTGCCTGGCCCTGCTCTAGTTGCCAGAGGTGGCAACCTGGCTTCAGAGTGATCTGCCTGCCCCCCAGGAATTGAGCAGGGGTGACTATGGCCCATGTAACGACCAGTGCTCCCCACTTATCATAGCCTACAGCTCACCTTGACACAACTGGTGGTGTTTCCCCAGTACCAGCCTGTGACATTCCCCAGGCTACAGTCTGGACTGTGTCCACTCAGTTCTCCAACCTGGGGAGCCTTTTACATGGCTTCGCTCTGAGAGCAACCACTCCTGGCCTGCCCACACCCAGCCTCCTGCATATAAGTTACTCCCGTGTACAGTACATGAGTGCTGCAGCCTAGGCTTGCCAACAGTCCCTTATTACACCCTTATTTTTCATCTCAACAAGATTGGGAGTTGCTGAGTGCTGCAAAGAACAGCAAGAAATTCCCCGGCAAACGTAGGTGAGTGCTGCTTAGTATTACTATCATTATTATGTCTCTTATTTTTGAAATATTGTTGGTGACTCTCCTACAGCCAGCCACTCTTGACTTACACTGCAGAGTGACACCGGCAAACTCCCAGGTCCAGACTTTCCCAAAAATGCACATCTTGCATTAAACCCTCTCATGGACAATACAAACCCAAAGAAAGTCCATCATTTTATTAATAGAAAACGATATGCACAAATCCTGTTATCTCAAATGAAATTTCCAAAAGATATTTCAGTCACCTGCTCCCTGCCCCAGCGCTGCCACCTCTTTCATTACATGACATATGGGTGGGAATTTCCCAGCTCCCCAGGATTCTGCAGAGCAGTTTCCTGCCCAGCCATTCCAAGCTCACAAAGGAGAAGCCAGCGCTCTGCTGAACTCCAGCCTCCATCAATCTACACAGCTGAGCATTAGTGGCTGGCGTTATTCTGCGGGCATTGCTGTATGTGCCCCACTGCTTGGTATGAATCTGAATAACTGCTTGGTCAGTGCTGACTAGCATAGTCCGGCAGCAGCAGGAGGAGCCGCCCGCGCCAGGGCTGTGAGCCTGCCCTGAACCACCGGGACTCTGAACATTAGAGGGGCTGCTCAGCCATACTGCCTGGGTGTCTATTTGTGCCACAGGACTTACCCAGCAGCCTTCAGGGCAAGGTGACAGAAACCTGATGCTTTGGCTCAAGAGATGGCTTGGGGCTGCCTCCTTGGCTGTGCTCAGCAATCAGCCTGCCCAGCCGGGGAGCAGCCAGCTCTCCCCTCCCCTCATCACAAGGCTGCTCTGCACACGGCAGCTAGGCCTGTGTCTGAGCAGGCAGGGCTAGTTAAGCAGGTGCTGGGGCTGCAGGGGGGTGTCACCGTCGGGGACCAGGGTTGGCGGAACTGAGATCTGTCCCTAGAGATGGACGTCTCTGGTCTCCATCAGACCCAGGGCACTATCCTGGATACAGGAATCCCTGAGGAAGCATCTGATTCCAGCCTATGCGAGGCAGGAGCTCAGACTGGATGATCAGAATGGCCCTTGAAATCTACACAGCTAGGAAAATTAGATAGAAAAGGCCTTTTAGTTCACACCTGGGGCCCATGCAGGATTGTTCCCTATGGCCAGGGCCTGTGTGTGGCAGCAGAGCTGACCTCCTTGGAGCAAGCCCTGTGGGCTCTGGTATGATAGGCCAGCAAGACCCCTGTTCTCTGAGAGGCTGGCAAGGCCCCAGGACTCCACGGGCTTGGGTGTGACAGGTGGGCAAAGCCCCAGGACTCAGTGGGCTCAGGCAGGCCAGGCCCTGGGCCTCTGCAGGAACCAGCTTGAGGGGCTGAAGATTCTCTGGCAGATTTGTTGAATTTAATCAATTGAATGTGGAATGACTAATCCAGCGGGCGCCATCACCTGGGAATTCATTTGGAACCTGATGGCGTTGGACACTCGTCTCCCAGAGCGCCCTTGCGCTGCCTTTGAAATCCCCACCATAGGCATGAAATTCCCCTGCTGGGGAGGTACCTTGGGGCGTGGGACACACCCATTGGGCCAGATCCTGAGCTGGGGGATTCCATGTAGCTCCATCAGCTTTGCTATTAAGGGCTGCAGAGGCCGAGGCTCTGGGGCCCTGCCTACAGGACATTGTATGATAACTAACTGGTGAGCATGTATTATAGGCCCCTCTGTGCCCAATCCACAGAGGGTATGAGTTGTTACGGGCCCTGCCTAGGGACTTGACTCTTTAGCTCAAGCTGTAGCAGCTTATGCCTTGACTCTGGAGGTCCCCCATTCAGCCCCTGGAGTGCTGGCTGAGATGGCTGCCATCACACTATATCCAGTCCAGGTCTAAATGTACCAAGCAATGGGATGTCTGCACTTCGGGGCAGCATGCTACACCAAGGGGACTGAGGAGATGGTGGCTGTGGATGGGTTGGGGGAGGCGTCCTGTGTGCTGAGCAAGGTGCCCTCTAGTATGATGCTGTGCTTTGAGGGCAGGTGTTGCCATGTCCCTGCACAGGGCCTCAGCCCCTGGGACCAGGCTGGCTGATGATGCCTGTAGAACCTTTCCTTCCTCCTCTCCTGTGCTGTTTGAGCAGGGACCTGTGGAGGTGGCTTGGGGCAGCCCTTCCCTGTGGTTCTGAGCAAGGGCACCCACGAAAAGGAGGCTGCAATGGGATGGGACAGACTTAGGCTGGTGAAGCAGATGTCTTTGATGTCAGGTCTAACCTGAGCAATGTATGTCCATGCTGAGTTCCCAACAGCAGCAGCAGACCCGGAGCTCGGCAGCGGCCCGGCGTCTGCCCTGGCTGGAGTAGTAAGGGGTAGAGCTGACCAAAGAATGGAGTTTTGATTCAGAGCCAAACCCCCAAATCTGAAAAAATCCAGTTCAATTCGAACCAAAACCAATTTCATTTTTACATTGAATCGAAAAACTCAAAAAAGCAATTTGTTTTGAATGGACTGAAATGTTTCTGGTAAACTCAAAACTATTTTTTTTTCTTTTTCCTTTTTTTTTTAGTTTTTCATTTTGATTCTGCCATTTTCAGGTGTTTTGCACCCTTTTTTGTGGGCTTGGGTTTTTTTGGCCAAAAATGAAACTGAAATGCTGTTTCAGAATTAAAAGTTGAAATGAAATGTTTTGACCTTTTTGAAACGTATTTTCAGATTTTTTCAGCCCAAACTATTAAATAAATTTGACCCAAATTCATGACTATTTTGGAACCCTGAGAAATGCATTTTTTCAGCAAAATTTCTATTTGCCATAAAATTCACCCAACCTGAGTCTGGAGGGTGTTAAACTAATGGGAGAACAAACGGGCTTTCATTAGCACAAAATCGAGATGTTGAGAACAAAATTAACCAAGAAACCAAAGGATGTGAAGAAAAGAAATTCTTGAATTGCCTAGACACCAATGCTAGGAACCTGGGTAACAAACAAGAGGAAATGGAATTGCTCTTTTAAACCCATACATTTGATCTAGTTGGTATTATTACGGAAACCTAGAGGGCTGATTTGCATGATTGGAATGTTAAATTCACCGGTTACAACCTTCAGTATTTAGGAAGGCTCACGTGGGCAAAAGGGGAGGGGGAGTGGCACTCTGTCAAAAATGGCATTGCCTGTCTCCGAACCACTGGCAATTCAGAAGAAAATAATGTTGACTACTTATGGATCAATGTCCTAACAGATAAAGCACAAGATGGGGTATCAGTGGTGTTTGCTACTGACCCCCAAATCACACTAGGGAACAGGATGCTGAGGACCACTGCACCAGCCACAGTAACCAACCATTGATGGCGTCACACCAGGCATCATGATCTGCTCAATCCTGAGAATCCAAGAATCTCTAGGGCAGCTCCGCAGGCAGCAGCAGATAGGGTCAGGGTGTGCAGTGCGCACCTCTTTGTGCATCAATGGAGAGTTTCAGAGCACAGTGTGCTGGAGGAGATGTGCAGGCTCCTCACGTGCCTGTCTATAATATATAGGGGAAAAGGCTGTGTGATCATGGGGGACTTCAGTTTGAGTGACGTATGCTGGAGGTCTCATGCTGCTGCTGCTAAAACATCCTCGGAATTTCTAAATATTATAGATGACAATTTCCCAACTCAGAAAGCGTTGCATCCAACTTGGGGGAATTCTTTATTAGACCTCATCTTGACAGATAAAGAAGAACTGATCACAGAACTAAAAATTAGTAGTAGCTTAGGTTTAAGGGATCATGGCTTGATTGTTATGTGCAAACACAATAAGTCCAGACCAGGGATATATATATTCTTGGTGCTTTAAAGGGCCAGTTTCACAAAACTGAAAACAATTATGAGCCAAATCAATTGGGAGAAAGAATTTAAACTGAAAAATGTGAATGATAAGTGAGAACTGTTGAAGATTATTTTACTAGATGCCCAAAATGACACAATCCCCCAATTGAGAAAGAAGCCCACACTCGTTAAAAAAAAACTGACTTGGAAGAGAAATAGAGGCAATACGATTAATTACAATTAAAATAAAACCATATATATAACAAAAAGAAAAAAGGGGAAGTCGATAGTAATGAATATAAATCAGAAGCTAGAAATTGTAGAAAATCGATAAGGGGAGTAAAAGGACAGCAGGAGCCCTCTATGGTCAGCAAAGTTAAGGACAATAAGAAGGGGCTTTTAAGTATATGAAGAACAAAAAGAACTCTAACTATGGTATTGGTCCATTACTAAATGGAACTGGTAGAATTATCAATAATGCAGAACAGATGGAAGTGTTCAATAAATATTTCTGTTCTGTATTTGGGAACAAAAAATAGGTAGTGCAGATATATCATATGTTGATTAAACACATTCCATTCCAATAGTAACTCAGGAGGATGTTAAACAGTAGCTTCTAAAGTTAAACATTTTAAAATCAATAGGTTCAGATAACCCGCATCCAAGAGTTTTAAAAGAGCTGACTGAGGCGCTCACAGGACCATTAATGTAGATTTTCGATAACTCCTGGAACAGGCAGGAAGTTCCAGAAGACTGGAAGAATGCTAATGTGCCAATATTTTAAAAGGATAAATGAGATGACCTAGTTAATTATAGGCCTCTCAGCTGGATGTCGATCCCAAGCAAAGTAATGGAAGGGTTTACACAGGACTTAATTAATAAAATAATAAAGGAGGGTTTTATAATTAATGCACATCAACATGGCATAATGGAAAATTGATTCTGTCAAACTAACTTGATATCTGTTTTTGATGAGATTGTAAATTTGATTATAAAAGTAATAATAGCATTGATGTAAAATACTTACTCTTCCATAAAGCATTCTGCACAATATTTTAATTAAAAACTAGACTGTGCAAAATTAACACAGCATACATTAAATGGATTAAAACCTTGCTAAATGACAGGTCTAAAAATGTAACTGTAAACAGGGAATCATCATCTAGCAGCTGTGTGTCTATTGGGGTTCTGTTGGGATCAGTTCTTACCCATGCATGATTTATCATCAATGACCTGGAAGAAAACATAAAGTCATCAGTGATAACGTCTGCATATGAAAGAAAGATTGGGGGTGTAGTAAGTAATGAAGAAGACAGGTCACTGATTGTAAATGAGTGGCATCCTCCCAGGTGCCCCCTCATGGCCATAGGGAGCCTTGCAAGTGGACCCTCGCCTCAGTTTCCCTCTTTAGTAACTGAATGGACTCCACTTCAGGCTCTTACTTACAATACCCCTCCTGGAGGGCAGTTTATTACAAAAACCCTGTGCAAATAGTCTATAACAAAAGTCCCAAATCAGAGTCCATATAAACCCAGTGCATAGTCCTTGTTCTCACCATATCCCATGTCTTCCATCACTCCTAGGCTTTTATCCATCCTCTTCCAGCCCTCTGCCAGATCAGCCAGCCCAACACTTCTGTCTGGGATGCAAGCAAACAATATGTGTTTTAAGATGGCAAAATGTAAATGCATCCATCTAGGACTGAAGAATGTCAGCCATGCTTCCCGGATGGGGAGAGGGGCTCAATCCTGGGGAGCAGTGACTCTGAAAAGGATTTGGAGGTGCTAGTGAATAATCAGCTGAATGCGAGCTCCTAATGGGATACTGTGGCCAAAAGGGCTAATGCAACCCTTGGCTGCGTAAGCAGGGGAATATCGAATGGGAGCAGAGAGGTTATTTTACGTCTCTATTTGGCGCTGGTGCGACTGTTGCTGGAACACCGTGGCCAGTTCTGGTGTCCACAATACAAGAAGGATGTTGATAAACTGGAGAAGGTTCAGAGAAGAGCCAGGAGAATGATTAAGGGGTTGGAAAACCTGCCTGCTAGTGACAGACTCCAGACACTGAGTCTCTTTAGTGTAACTGGGAGATGGCTAAGGCGACTTAACCGTGGTTTTTAAGAACCACTGTGGGTCATGGTGGATTCTCCATTACTGAACATCAAGACTGGATGTTTACTAAACACTACGCTCCAGTTCAAATGGGAATTAACTCCGGGAAGCCCTACGGCCTGTGCTGTACAGGGGCTCAGACCAGATGATCACAACGGTCCCGTCTGGCCTTATAACCAGATCTGCGCCAGCTGGGCTCACCTTGCAGCCAGCGATCTCCAAGCACTTTGCAGAGACTAGTGAGTGCCAGCCTGGGCCAGCCTCCTCCCACCCACTGCAGGGAGCAGCTGGGCTGTGGGACGGAGGGAGCCGGGAGTGGAGCGGCTGAGATAGGCTGGGAGGCCAGCAGGGGGCACTGCAGGGCAGGATTGCAGACGTTAGCGCAGGGGCTGGCGGTGCGCGGCTCAGCAGCGGCTGCTGGGGGGCGGGAGGTAGCGCCATGCTCCAGCACTGGACGGCACTGCGCTGCCCCCGCTGGGGCGCGCCGGCTCCAGGCAGGGAGACGGGGCTAGGATCCTCAGCGCAAGGGAGAGAGGCCAGCCCCAGCCCCAGCCCCCCACGCTTTGTTTCTAGTGCTTTGGATAGCTGCTCCCCTCCCCCTCTGATAGCTGGACGAGGCCCGCGCCTCTGACAGCTGGGCGACACCCCCCCCCCGGGTGATTCCCTGCCCCCCGAGAGAACTGGGTGAGACCCCCCCGATAGCTGGGCGAGAATCTTCCCCCCCCCCAGAGAGCTGGGTGAAACCCTCCCCCTCTGACAGCTGGACGAGAATCCCCCCCCTCCCAGAGAGCTGGGTGAAACCCTCCCCCTCTGACAGCTGGGCGAGAATCCTCCCCCCCCCCCCCCGAGAGCTGGGTGAAACCCTCCCCCTCTGACAGCTGGGCGAGAATCCCCCCCCCCCGCCCCCAGAACTGGGTGAGACCTTCCCCCTCTGACAGCTGGTTCCTTTTTAGACCACGGGTTATTTAATGCACCCAGGGAGAAAGCAGCCTTTGGCCAGGCTTTGCAATGTATGCCTGGCGCTTACCTGCCCCTGTCAGTGGGATACACAATAACCTCTGGGTGTCCCACCCCACCACTGGGTGTCTCCCCTTCTGGTGGTTCCCAGCAGCGTTGGAGGTGGGAGGCTTGAAGGGGGTGTAGGCGGGGAGGAGTAGGCTGGGGTGGGGGGTTGCGGAGGGGCAGGCTGGGGGGGAAAGGCTGGGGGTTGGAAAGGGGTAGGTTTGGACAGGAGGGTTGGAGATGGGTAGACTGGGGCGGGGGGTTGGGGAGGGGTAGGTTTGGGCAGGAGATGGGTAGAATGGGGTGGGAGGGTTGAAGAGGCATAGGTTGGGGAAGGGTAGGTTGGGGGAGGGGGTCGGAGAGGGATAGGTTGGGGGTCATGGAGGGGTAGACTGTGATGGGGGGGTTGCGGAGAACGGGGTGGGGGGGTCGGAGAGGGGTAGGTTAGGGATCGTGAAGGGGTAGACTGTGATGGGGGGTTGCGGAGGAAGGGTGGGGGGTCGGAGAGGGGTAGACGGAGGTGGGAGGGTTGGGGAGGGGTAGACTGGGGCTGGGGATCAGAGTGGGGTAGGCTGGGGCAGGGGGTCGGAGAGGGTAGGTTGGGGGGATAGGCTGGGGCAGGGGGGTTGGGGAGGGGTAGAGAGGTGGGGGAGTTGGGGAGGGTTAGGCTGGGGCTGGGGATCAGAGTGGGGTAGGCTGGGGCTGGGGATCGTGGAGAGTAGGCTGGGGGAAATAGGCTGGGGTTGTGGGGGTTTGACACTAGCTTATCAGAACTCTAGAGCAAACTCTGCCACTCCCACAGCTCCCCACTCACCTGCTGGCATTTCCCAGCCGGCAGGGCTGTGACCCACTAACTCAGGGTGCCAGCCCAGCATCTCCCCAGCGTATGAGTCACAGCCAGCCCCAGGCCTGCAGCGCCCCCCTGCCCAGTGATGCCACTCACAGCCCTGCACTGCAGGGATGTGCGCCCAGCTAAGGCCGACTCTCGGCAGCTAGTGCCAGGGACATCAGTGAGAGCTGGGAACAGGGAGCCACAGAGCACAGGCCAAATCTTGAGAGGAGCCACTGGGATGCAGGGGGCAGAGGAGACGGGGCGAGACACCTGAGCTCGAGGCAGCGCGAGACAGAGCGAGGTCCCCTCTCAACACCACAGCAAGGGGAGTTGGGGGGAGGGGCAGAGATGGCCTCACCCCACGGAGCAGCCCCCGCCCCACAAAGCCCCACCCGGGACATCTTGCCCCCTCACATGCAGACCGCAGGGGCCAGCCCTGTTGTTCTCTGGGATACGTGTGGAGAGTCTTGGGCCAGGGAGCTGCTGTGGAACTGAGCTGCGTGTAGCTGTGCGTTTGCACGTGTGTGTGTAGGGCTCTGTACACATCTCCCTGTGCATGCACTTATATACGTGCTTGTGAAACACACTTGTAAAGTGTGCATCCTCCTTCTCTAGTGATTAGCCTGGACAGAGGGGAACAGGCTAGTCACATCTGTACTCCAAGTGGGCGAGGCTTGTGCTGTGGTGCTGAAGTCCCAGGCTTAAACCTGGCTGGTAACGTGGGTGGGCTCATTACATGTCTGCTCGCATGTCTCTCCATGTACGTATACATGTGTGTGTGTGTGCTGGTGTCCCAGCTTGTGCACGGGTGCATGTGTGATTGTGTGCAAGTGTGTCTCTTCATGGATATGTGTGTCATTCCCTCCACATGCCCCTGTGCATGAGGGTGACCAGACAGAAGGTGTGAAAAATCGGAATGGGGTGGGGGGTAATAGGAGCCTATATAAGAAAAAGACCCAAAAATCAGGACTGTCTCTATAAAATTGGGACATCTGGTCAGCCTACTGTGCATGCATGTGTGCATGTGACTCTGTGTATGCATACGTACACATGGTAACCCGTGTGTGCAAATAGGTGTCCTCCCCCCCCCCCGTGTGTGTGTGCATGTGTCATAATGCAGAGCTAGCACTGTTGTTACTTTAACCCATGTATTTCATCTGCCTCACCGTTCGGAGGAACAGGCGTGTCCCGTGGCTCCGCCCTGTGGCGTCCCCACTGAGTACTGCCCCAGTGCCTGCAGGCCTGCTCTGGGGTCTCCACAGCCATCCTCTGCTAGTTATTGCCTGGAATGACAGTGACTGCATCTTTCCTGAGAGCTCGGCTCCCGTGATTCTGTTAAACTCCTGGTTTTGGTCTAGTCGCAGGGTGACGGCTTGTCCCCTGCAGGCCAGGGGAGGTTGGGTTCTGAGGCCAGTGAGTGATGGGCAGTCACACCGCACAGAAGGGACTTCTTAATCTGCAGGGTCACAAAGAAAAGCCCCAGAAGGGTCTGGACTTTTAGCAGGATTATCAGTTTTAACCCAGCACTCTGTCCCGTTCCTCTCAGGAATCCTGCAAACAGAGGCAGGCAGCCCCTCACCGGCTGGTCCTGGGAGTCCCACTTGACACTGAGTTGGGGGTTCTTCCCAGAGAACAGGAGCTTGGGAACCAGCCCTGCACGCCTGCTGGAGGCAGCTCTTGCTGCTGCTGGCGGTGCTGGCCGCCGCAGCCTGTCCCAGCAAGGAGCATTGCTCAGTGGCTCTTAAGCCCTTAAGCATCCGCTGTCATTATTACCGCTATTTATCATGTGAATTCCCATAGCACTTTTTATCTCTCCGGCCCGAGCATAGGTTTCTGGTGCTCGCTGGCTCCTCTGGGAGCATTAATCACAGGGGCCCATGGGCAGCTTCAAGGCTGTTATTGGAGTGCCTTGCTGGGAGCCCAGGCCTGTGTGGCAAGCCAGGTTCCCCTGTTAGCACAGTGGCAGATCTGTGGCTGCAGCCAGAGCGTGTTCTAGCCCAGCCTGGCATTCCCGTGCCCCACCATGCTGGAGGCACCTGCTGGTGGGAGGGGCTTGTTTGAAAAAGGAAAGGAAATAAATAGGAATAAAAAATAAAAAATCATCTGTCAAAATCCCCACCCCCAGCTCTGCTCAGGGCAGTCTTGATCCCCAGTCCCTTGGCAGTGCTGGTGTTGACCAGGCTGTCTGCTTGTCTCTGGGGGCCACTAGAGCTTCTATTTTCCTATTAATACCTTTGAAACCTTTATGTTTGGAAAGGAAAGCTCCTGAGGGTGATAGAGATTCGGTGTCATCCGGGTGCAGCTAGACAGTTGGGAATGGCCTCTCCCACCTCTTCTCAATGCTGTATGCACTCTGAAGCCTAATGATCGCCATTTACAATGCAGCGTTTCCTACTGATCGTCGGAGCAGAAATCTCCGGCCACTTCAGGCACAACTTGGGCTGTGAGCTGACTGTGGGCTGTGTAGAGCCATAGATCTTAATGCCAGAAGGGACTCCCAAATTACCCAGTGTGCCCTGCTGCAGAACTGCTCACTGAACAGCACCCACACACCATGCCCAGTAAACAGACCTAGGCCAAAGCATTTCACAGGCAGAGCCCAGGAGGGACCGAGGCACCATCGATGCCCGAGGCACCTGCCCTGGCAGGGCATGGATTAGCTGAGACATATGATCCCACCCGGGGAGAGAGACACACACACACTCTCTCTCTCTCTCTCCAGGCTACAGACATACAGGAAAACTACATCAAAGGGGACAAAATTTTCTTCCCCCTGCAGGTGACTGACTGAAGTTCTGAAGCATGAGAATTTAGAGACATAAGACATGAACCAGAAGTGATCCTAAGAACTGCTGAGTCCTACCCTCCACCATCACAAGTAACCCCATCGTACAATCCCACTCATACATTTATCAGGCTCCCTTTTAAAACTAGTCAGTTTCTTTGCCCCACAACTCCCATTGAGCGGCTGTTCCAAAAGCTCACTCCTCTGATGGTTAGAAACCTTCTAATGTCCAGCCTCCATTTGTTCATGGCCAGTTTATCCCCATTTGTTCTTGTGTCAACATTGTCCTTTAGCTTAAATAGTTCTTCTCTCTCCCTGGTGTTTACCCACTATAGAGAGTGAGCAGATTGCCTCTCAGCCTTTATCTCACTATGCTAAACCAACCAAGCTTTTTCAGTTTCCCTTTATAAGATCAGCCTCCATTCCCCTGATTGTCCACCTAGCCCCTGCATCTCTTCCAGTTGGAATTTATCTTTCTTGACCATGGAAGACCAGAATTTCAGTGTTCCAGAGGAGGGCTTACTGGTGCCTTGTACATTAGCATTAATGCTTCCCGATCTCTAATGGAAATGCCTCGCCTGATACCTCCTAGAGTCTCAGGTCTTTTTCCTCCTCTGTCACATTTAACTGATGAGCCCCCAGTGTATAGCAGAAATTCTTGTTATTAGTCCCTAAGTGCATGAACTTGCACTTCATACTATTACATTTCATCCCATTTCTATTACTCCAATCCTCAAGGTCATCCAACTCTGCCAGTCCTCCTCTGTGCTGCTGCCTTCCAGCATTGTGTCAGCAGCAAATTTCATTGGCACCCTCCTACTTTTTGTGTCAAGGTCATTCCTGAAAATATTAAATAAGATTGGTCCCAGGACTGAGCCCTGAGGAACTCGACAAGCAACCTCCCTCCAGCCCCACAGCTCACCTTTTCAGCACAGCCTGTCGTCATCTCCCCCATCAAGTGACTTTCTGAAGTCCAGATATATTCAATCACCTGCGTTTTCCTCCCCGTTCTGGCCCTGAGTTTCTGAGGCTGTAATTCACCTGGATGGCCTCTGAGCAATCCCAGGCTGAACAGAGCCACTTGCCCCTCTGCCTGGTGAGAGTCATGCATGCTCCTGCCCCCCTGGCTGGGTGGGTCTCCCTCCCTAGCTGAGGAAATATGCTCAGTGGCTGGGCTCCTCACCCCCTCAGGAGGACACCACCCTGTGTATGAGCCGGGCACTCAGCGCTGTCTCACTCTCGCCAGCTCAGTGGGTTGTGCGC
Organism: Chrysemys picta bellii; assembly: GCF_011386835.1. Classification (NCBI taxonomy): domain Eukaryota; kingdom Metazoa; phylum Chordata; order Testudines; family Emydidae; genus Chrysemys; species Chrysemys picta. Next base: position 13,349,934 of record NC_088810.1, read on the forward strand.
TGTGCCAGTTCTCTGCTCTGGGGCAGCCTGAGCACACACCAGCTGGCTCCCAGCTTGGCAGTTGGAGGTGCTTCACAGGCCTTGGCTGATTTATAAGCCACTGATGAGAGCTGGATGCCCCGAGACATCGCCCACCCTGCTGCTGCGCAGCCTGAATTGCAATGGCTGGAACAGAACTTAATTAAAAACCAGGCACAGCCAATCCGGGGAAAGTGCTAATTCAGGGAGCGCAAAGAGTCCTGGTCAGGGGGAATAGGGGAACCTCACCAGATACCAGATAGGAGAGTGATTGCACTTCACAGAGCCAGCACAGACAAGGCGAGGCGGCAACTCCCCGCATCATGGCCAGAGCTGAATAGGAGGCAGTGCTCCCCCCACCCGACCCAAAACCTAGTAAAATACACCCAACATGCCAAAGTGCTTGGCAACACACCCCGTGTCCTGCCCCTTCCACATGCTACCGGGTCACAGGCAGGTATCCAGAGACACACATACATGTGCCAACATACATGCCCAGACAAGCCTGGGCACTGAAACATGTTCATGAGCTCGTGTGCACAAACACACACCAGACTCATTAGCCTGGACTTATGAGGCCAAGCCCAGCTTGTTCCTTTTAGCTGATGTGCATTTCAAGCAATGCCCCAATGCAGTGGGAAGCAAAGCTCCCTAGGGGACACGTAGCCAGGGAGACTGCAGCAGGAACACGCCAGGGCACAAACAAGCCACCCAGAACATGAATTGTTTTGACTTTCCAAGGGCTACTGGTAGGGTGACTGCATGTCCCAAATTGGTGGGACAGTCTCAAAATGCAGAGCTCAAGTCCCGGTCCTGGGCTGAATGACTCTGGGACAGTATTTGTCCCGGATTCCTGTGACTCTGCTATGTACCTGCTCAAGGATCATGGGCAGCGTCAGCCTCTTCCCAGCCCCTCCTCGCCATGAGACACCCCTCCCCCCGCGCTCCTCCTCTCCCTTCCACCCGCCACCCCTCCTCCCCTGGTCAGGCTGGAAGCTGGAGCCAGGCCTTGTTAAGGGCCGCTCAGGAGCCCAGACTGCTGTGGGATTACACACAAAAGAACGAAGTTAAAACATTATTAAGGTTGAAAAGTTCAGCACCCTAGACTGAGGAAATGCCAGAATTTAGGTTCCCCATTGAATCTTAATTCCACACCCTGGTGCATAGGCATTATGATACAGCCTTTCACTACATGATCACATACTGTTTTTTCCACAGTATCCCTGTCTTGTTCAGTGCACAGGCTGGACCTGCTCTGGGGATGAAGCAGGTCTCTATAGTGAAGGAGGCGGCAGGACCCCTGCTTCATTAGTTAATTGTGTGTTCCCCATTTTCCCAGTGCCTGACTTGATACCCTGGGGTCTGACTGGCAGAAGAGCTGAGCTCTCACTGTTGCAACTGAGCTTTGAACATACGATGTGCTAGCTAATGCTAAGTACCCTGGGAAGTCAGGGTTCATCATCTCCAGTTGGGCATCCAAAAATGTGGAAACTTTTGACTTTAATCTTTGTGCCTGAGTGCTCCACCTGGGAAGTGGGGCCAATGCTCCCCAACTCCAGGGGTGAAAGTAACTTAAAGGACTTACCGGTACACCAGAGTCCTGAGTGGGGGCGTGGCCTCAACCAGAAGAGGCGGGGTTTTTCAAGATTTAAAGGCCCTGGGGCTCCGGCTGTGGCTGGGAGCCCCAGGGCCTTTAAATCACCCCGGAGCTACCAGCTGCAGAGGCAGCTGGGAGCCCCAGGGCTCAGGGGTGGATTAAAGGGCCTGGGAGCTCCGGCGGCGCTTTAAAGGGCCCAGAGCTCCCCGCAGCAGCTGGAGCCCTGGGCCCTTTAAATCACCACCGCGGAAGCCGGTGCAGTCCAGCACGGCATACTGGCTCTTGGCGGTACGCCGGACCGGACCGGCTTACTTTCACCTCTGCCCACCCCCATCTCGCAGGCGTGTTGGGAAGATAAATGAGTTAATGTTTGTGAAGCACTCAAAACTGTCGTGATGAGTGCCATGGAAATGAATGGTTCGGTCTTCAGAGCAGGGTTTGTATAGTGGGCAGCAAATCAGGGCTGGGGCCACCCATTGAACAATGATGGGAAAACCAAATATTGACTCGCTGCTCATTAAGGGAGCCCCGACCACCTGGTGCACTGAACGAGGCAGGGTCCTGTGAGAAAAAAGAGTATGCATTCAGGTAAGACTGTTGAATGGGCTGAGAACCGAGCCCTGTGGGATCCCACTAGAAACTTCCCCAATGGTTGATGATTCCACATTGATCATTATGTTTTGTGATCTATCCATCAGCCAGCTTCAATCCAGACTGTGAAGAAGCAGGGCACAAACCCCAGATTGGCTGTGAGTTCTATACTTAGATTTCACCAACCGAGTATCAAATGTGGACTCCTCAAGTACTATAGCAGCCTTAACATGGAGTCACAGACAGTGCCCTTGGGTACTCTGATCCAGTTTGCTGCCCAGGTAGGCCTGCCTTTGTGATAGATGGTCCCTTATACCAAAACCCACAACATTCAGGTTACTCCCAGTCCCAAAGGATCAGTCACTTACCCTAGGTCAATTGCATCTCAGATCCTTTACCAAAGATAACATTTGTAGCCAATCCTATTATAAATTAACTAAAGATTATTAACTAAGAAAAAGAAATGAGAGTATTTACAAGGTTACAGCAGGTAACCATACCACACAAATGAGTTACACTCTTAGGTTCCAAAAGGGTAATCAAAGCTGCTGTTATATGCAAGCTCTCTGTCCTTCAGGGCTAACCCAGGCCGAGCACTGGGGAACTCTCACCTATGCTTAGAAATCCTTGCCCCTCTGAGTTCAAGCAGCATAGAGAGAATTTCTTCTTGACAACAATTTTTATTCCCTTCCCCCAGAGTTCAAATTGGGATGAGTGCTTGTGCACGTCTCCTCTTCATGGGTGTGCGGGGAGCAATCAACAGTCTTTTGTCCACTGATGATCCACAATCACTTGTCTGGTGTCTATGGGCCTTCCTTTGGTGGAGAGGAGACGACACCTCTTGTGGTAACTAGTATTTCACACTTGGTAATGCTTCTCTCCTGACTGGGGGGTTTACAGTCACAGAGCAAACACATATGACCTTATAACATAAGAGTAGTATATACCTCGATAGCATTCATCACCATGTATTTTTGAAAGGTTTCCACACCCCATTTAGGGCTTATGTCCTGCCCTCCGTCCCTGTTTCCATTGGTGTCGAGGTTTGGCGCCATTGGCCATTTTGAAAAAAAAATGATTATTTTTTATGTTTGAATAGGGGGAATGTTGCGTGCTTGTGCTTTGATACATTTGGTTGATTGTTTAGAGAAAAAGGTTGAAAGAATAGAGTGGGAGAGCTTAAAGATTAAAAAAGGAAAGCTTTGGTAAGGTTTAGAGGAAAAAAGCAAAGAAAGGTTATTTGGTTAGGTTTAGTAAGGAGAGATGATTTTAAAGGCCTAGTTTAGCAATTTATTAAAGAATAAAAATGTTAAGATAAATGTAAACGGTGTATTAAATATAAGGGTAGGTTAAGAAAAGAGCATTTAAAACATTAAATAAAAGAGAAATAAATAAATAAATTAAATAAAAGGTAGGTTTAAAAAGAACACACATGGCAAAAAAGGGAATCTTATAAAGCAGAGAGTGGTTAGTAAGCACACAGTAAAAAGTATAAAGATAGGTTAATAGAAAAGCATTTAAACTATTAAATACAAGGGTAGGTTAAGAAAAAAGCATTTTAAAAGAGTTAAATAAAAGAGAAACATATAAAGTTAGGTTAAAAGAAAGAACAGGGCAAGAAAAGGGAAAAGAAAGCCCCTTTGCAAAGGGCAAAGATAGAGAGCACGTGGTTGAGTCAGAGAGAGAGATCTTATCCTTCCAAGTGTTTCTGTGGAAAGGGTCAGCTGCCCAGGTTCACAGCTCCTCAGGCTTGTTATCACTGCCTTTGGATCTGACCAATTAGATGTTGTTCTACAGCAGTGTCATAGAATTCATTTTCCTGAACCAATCCTGTCGTCCCAAGGTTTTTAAACAAGAGCCATCTCTCTCCCCTCCCCTCACTCCACCCCCTTAACTGCCTTATTCTTATCTAAAAAAACAGAATCCAAGCATTTTCCCCACCACGTAGCCCTTTTACATAGGGGCTTTAATACAAGTTAAAACCATAAGCCCTTAGTAACAAACAATGTTTAAAAGTTTTCCCCTATGTTTTAGACTAACATTGGTTATTTTTTTAGTAAGGACAATTTGAAGCTGCAGCAAAGCTCCTGTTAGCAAAACAGCCTCTGTGAGTCAGTGGTTCAGAGATAAGAAGGCTGCTTCTTCCCCAAACTTTTTAACAAATGCAAGTACAAGTTACATTAAGTTTTGTAAAGGAATAAAGTTCTGCTTTATGTTTACTTGAAAAGACAGGCCTATATGAAGACCTCTCTTTATTTACAGCTGTGTTTCAATAAAAAAGAGCATGCAGAAACACACCCGGCCTAAATTCACAAGTCCTTACTAACAAAAAGCTTTTAAAAACTTTTGTTTTTACTAAGGGCTTATGGTTTTAACTTTTATTAAAGCTCCTATGTAAAAGGGCTACATGGTGGGAAAAATGCTTGGGTTCTGTTTTTTTAGGTAAGAATAAGGCAGTTAAATTTTTTTCAAAATGGCCGACGGCACCAAACCTCGACATCAACAGAAACGGGGATGGAGGGCGGGACATAAGCCCTAAATGGGGCATGGAAACCTTTCAAAAAATACATGGTGATGAATGCTATCGAGGTATATACTATTCATGAGGTTCAGCTGTTATAAGATTAATACATGCAGCCTCCTATGAGCTAAAAAGTCTAAACAAACACATTTTTATAACTCTAATACCTATTGTAACAATACTAACACACAGGTGAGTCAGACTGGTTCAGTTGATGCCTGGGGCCTTGGCATGAGCTGGCACCTGGTCTGCCAGAGTCACAATCCACTGCATAGATTTTGAACTGAGCTCATTTTTAGCATGTGTCTTTGGCAGCTGCCTCACCCCTCTGCCCACTAAGCTGCAACCCCTGGGGTTGCCTCTAATATCCCAACTCTCTGAGCACTTCCAAAATTTGCCATTTATTTTTAAATCAACCTGCCAGAGAAAAAAAGCAACAGAGGGTCCTGTGGCACCTTTAAGACTTCTGTTAGTCTTAAAGGTGCCACAGGACCCTCTGTTGCTTTTTTACAGATTCAGACTAACACGGCTACCCCTCTGATACCTGCCAGAGAAATGTTCCTTTCTTTCCTAAAATAGATTGCATTTCTCCCCCAAATGACATTGCTCTAACATAAGCCACTAGGACTGGAATTGGGCACTTCATACTCTTGGGGAAGACTTTCCAAGGGCACATAGAGCCTGCTTAATGCACAAGCTGATGGGGTAGATCTGTAACTAGCGAGTCTTTCTGGCTGAATCAAGAAGAATTCAGCAGCAAAGGGTCCAGCGGGCAAACAAAGAAATGGAGACTCGACACAGTTCAAGGCATGTCTGAATGCATCATTGCCTCAGACTCTCCCGACAACAGGTTTCCTCTGCTTCTTCCTCATCAAAAATCATCCCAGATTGGTAAATCCAAGAACAGATACCCTTGTTACACCTCTAATTGTCTGTGAGCATCCAAACCAAGAAGCCAGTCCGCAGCATGTGTGTGCTGTGCAAATGGAAACTGGCCAGCCAGCTAAGTGGGCTGACTAGGGCCTGTGATCACAGTGACACATTCCCGGTTGTTAACCTCGAGCCATGGGAGAACCCAGCTGTGAGTGGCGCCCGTGACGCCAGGCCCTCCTTGTGCTTCCACTGAAGTCTCTGCAGAGCAGGGTTCAGCCCCAACGGAGGTCATTGATGCTGCCCTGAAACTTTGCTCCTCCACAGTCCCCTTTCTGGAGGTGACAGCATTTTTAGCAGCATCAGTGATCAAAGCCTGAAATATAACGAAGCTGCTAGAATCGTGTGGGCTTGGAGAGGCGAAGGGAAAGCGGAGCCAGGAGAAGGAGAGGAGGGAGACATACGAGCTTTCTCTGGGGAGAGGAGGCAGCTGGGTGTGGCTGGCAGAGGGTCAGGAACAGAACTGGCAGCGACAGCAGCATGAAAGGAGCTAGAATGCTCTGGGGCACAGGAGCAGCAAGCCCCAGACCCAGAGCGCCCCAGTGGTGGTCTAGGAGTGCTGGAGTGTCCCTGCGGGCTCCCAGGAATGGCGGTTTGGAAGGGGATGCATGGAGCTGCGCAGGGAGAATGGCTGTGGGGGTGGTGGTCTCACTCTGCGGAGCATTCAGTGGAGATTCTCCCCCTCGGGTCACCCGCCCTGTTCACCCAGCCTGGATGGCTACGTGCTCCACAGAGGCAGTGGCTCTGGCAGGGAGACAGCTACTCAAGCCAGCGGCTGCCTCTGCCGCCTGAGGCTTCTCCCTCATCCCCATGGCAGTGCTGGGTGGGTGCAAGCCCTGGCTGGCTCCCCTGCATGGCACTTGGTGGCCTGGCATGAGTGACCTGGGCCTGTGGTCACAGCCAGTGCCATACCACAGGGATGGATGTGTCAGCTATGACAAGAGCCCAGACCTGGAGCAGGACCTCTTCTCCCAAGTCCCCACCCCCACCCCACCTCTTCCTGACCTGCCTCTGCCCGGTCTCTTCCCGCCCAGTTCCGCCCCCTCCCCTGAGCATACCCCGCCCCATCCTTGCTCCTCCCCCTTCCTCCCCAGCACCTCCTGCACGCCACAAAACAGCTGCTCGCTGCAGGCGGTAGGCGATGGGAGGGATGGGGAGGAGTTGATCAGCGGCAGGTGGGAGGCGCTGGGGGGAAGGAGGGGAGCTGGCTGACAGTGGGTGCTAAGCACCCGCTAATTTTTTTCCGTGGGTGCTCCAGCTTTGGAGCACCTACGGAGTCGGCGCCTATGACACTAGCTCCAAGCACCTCGCATTGTCCAACCCAGAAACAGACAAGTGATGAGAAACCACTGAAACAACTTGAACCTGAAAAGAAAACCCCGGTCTTGCAAAACAAAGGGCTTGTCATCACGTACAGCCCTACAGCAGCACAGCTTTAGTGACGAGGCTCCCACAGCTCTCCCGTCTGCAAGTGAATCCACCTCCGTGCGAGGCCATAGCTATGTTGACGGGAGAAGCTCTCCCGCTGTCACAGCGCTGTCTACATGGGGCTTAGGTCAGTGTAAGTACATTGCCTAGGGGGGTGGATTTTTCAAACCCGAGCAACGTAGTTATCCCGATATAGGGCTGTAGTGTAGCCCTGGCCTAAGAAAGGAGGGAATTTCCCCACTGTGAATCACCATCATAGTGTGTGAGAGAGAAAAAACCCTGCAAAGTCTATTAAAGGGGAAGGGGTTTGATGTGGAGGCTATCCAGATGTTGAGGGCCAGCATCCAAGTGGGGTGCTGGATCCCCTCTAGGACAGAGGACATGCTGGGAAAGTGAGCAAAGGCACTAGGTAACATGTTAGAAAAGGAAATTTTATCTACTGTAGAAGTGTGAAACCCTGAGGGTATGTCTTTATGTTTATTTTCTGGGTAACTTGCTGGGTTTGCTCTCCCTCACCAGCCCATCTCTGAATCGGGGGCTCTTCTAGTCAATGAACCTTTTGTTTATTTTTACCCCAAGCAGGTCTCTGTGGTGCAAACTGTGTGGAATGTGGGTCCCAAAGAGAACTGATAACAGGGAGCAGATCAGAGGGGAAAGTGAAAGTGTCTGGCAGTTAAGAACTCGGTGCAGATTGTTTTAGAGGCATTTGGGACAGGAAGGGCCGCTGAAGTCACCTTGCAAGGAGTGACCAGGGTGAGACCTTTATGCTGGTAGGCTGGCTACCGGTGCCAAGGCTCTGAGCCATGGCAGCATGGCATTAAGGCACCCAACAACACAGGGCAGGCGGTGACAGAGCTCCTTACTGATCTGGGTGATCCCCAAAACATCACAGACACACTGATAGACAGACAGACACATAAACACAGACACAAACAGACACACAGACATACTGATACAGACACACACATACTGACACACAGACACACTGATAGACAGGCACACACAGAGAGACACAGACACACTGATACAGTCACACAGACACAGACACACACTCTGACACACAGACACAGACAGACATACACACAGACACACTGACACACTAACAGACAGATACACTAATAGACAGACACAAACTGACACAGACACAAACAGACACACTGATACAGACACACACACAGAGAGAGACACACTGATAGACACTGTCATAACTATAAAGGGAAGGGTAATAGCTGTCCTGTGTACAGTACTATAAAACCCCTCCTGGCCAGAGACTCCAAAATCCTTTTCCCTGTAAAGGGTTAAGAAGCTCAGGTAACCTGGCTGGCATCTGACCTAAAGGACCAATAAGGGGACAAGATACTTGTTTGTGTTCTTTGTTTGGGAGTGTGTTCGTTCTCGGGACTGAGAGGGACCAGACATCAATCCAGGTTCTCCACATCTTTCTAAACAAGTCTCTCCTATTTCAAACTTGTAAGTAAATAGCCAGGCAAGGCGTGCTAGTTTTCCTTTGTTTTTCTCAACTTGTAAATGTACCTTTTACTAGAGTGTTTATCTTTGTTTGCTGTACTTTGAACCTGAGACTAGAGGGGAGTCCTCTGAGCTCTTTAAGTTTGATTACCCTGTAAGGTTAATTTCCATACTGATTTTACAGAGATTATTTTTACCTTTTTCTTTAATTAAAAACCTTCTTTTTAAGAACCTGATTGATTTTTCCTTGTTCAAGATCCAAGGGGTTTGGATCTTGATTCACCAGGAGTTGGTGGGAGGAAGGAGGGGGATGGTTAATTTCTCCCTGTTGTAGATCCCAGGGGGGTTGGAACTGTATTCACCAGGAGTTGGTGGGAGGAAGGAGGGGGAATGGTTAATTTCTCCTTGTTTTAAGATCCAAGGGGTTTGGATTTGTATTCACCAGGGATTTGGTGAAGGTTTTTCAAGGTTTCCCAGGAATGGAATCCATTGAAATGGTGGCAGCCGAACCAGAGCTAAGCTGGTAGTTAAGCTTAGAAGTTTTCATGCAGGCCCCTACATTTGTACCCTAAAGTTCAAAGTGGGGATCCAGCCTTGACAGACACGCTGACACAGACACACTGATACAGACACAGACACACACACTGATAAACAGGCACACTAATAGATGGACACACTGACAGACACACTAATAGACAGACACAAACTGACAGACACACAGACACACTGATACAGACACACACACACACACACACACACACACAGAGAGAGACACACTGATAGACACGCTGACACAGACACATTGATACAGACTCAGACACACTGATAAACAGACACACACTGACACAGACACACTGATAGACAGACAGACAGACAGACACACATTGCAAATGAATTTGGTCTGCTTCAGGCACCATCCAGGAGCTTGCAAAAGCTGCTTCCTTCCACTCTCGCTGGTGCCAGGCTGAGTGGACCATGCCCCTCCATTCTCACTAGCTTCTTACCCTCCTGCCCCCCACAGCCCCACTCACCCCCACCTTGACTCTCCTTTCTCATATGAGGACTGACCAGTCGTCCATTTTACTTAAGTTTCTGTACAATGTCTTTAGACATTTTATTAAATGTTTAGTTAGGAGGGAATGACTACAGGGGGAGCTGCCCTGATGTCTGGAGCTAAGTTTGCCTAACACTTCCCGTTATCAGTTGCTCATAACTTTGCCAGACTTTACCTGTTTGGCTGAACCATTCCCTATGCTCTGCCTCAGACAGTATCTACCTTGCTAGCTAGTCAGTTAGTAAAAGTCTGAACAAAAATGGTTCAGCTGTTTCAAGTGACAGGCCAGAATAAATAGCCTCACTACTGTTAAAGAGTAGCAGCCGTGTTAGTCTGTATCCGCAAAAAGAAGAACAGGAGGTGACTTCTGGGTACTCGTCTGGCTCTGTCAATCTGTTTTTTCACTTCAGCAGGTGGGTATTGTAGTTTTAAGAATGCTTGATAGAGATCTTGTAGGTATCTTGTAAGTATTCTCACACTTCTTAACTGTCTGTACTGGGCTAGCTTGATTATCACTTCAAAAGTTTTTTTTCCCTTAATTAATTGGCCTCTCAGAGTTGGTAAGACAACTCCCACCTGTTTATGCTCTCTGTATGTGTGTATATATATCTCCTCAATATATGTTCCATTCTATATGCATCCGAAGAAGTGGGCTGTAGTCCACGAAAGCTTATGCTCTAATAAATTTGTTAGTCTCTAAGGTGCCACAAGTACTCCTGTTCTTCTTACTACTGTTAAAGACCATTCCAGCCATTTTTTTTTGGAAAAGCTCTAAAGCTTCCATGCTGGGGAACAGGGGCTTGGACTGTGGTAGGGATATCACGCTCAGGTCAGCAAGGTGCCTCTTGCTGGCTGTATACAATCCACTCAAGCTCGGTTGAGGTATAAGCCTCTGAAAATCTTTGTTTGCCCATGCTCAGTAGGGTCTGGTAGCCACTTGCTGATAAAATCTTGGAACAGTCCTTATGCACTGAGCATGCTCCCCAGTGCCACTGACCGTTACCTGCACAGGCCAATTGCACAGAGAATGCCCTGGGATCCAACAGAGCTGGAGCTCCAGAGCGGACACATGTGCAGCAACTGCAGCCAGATATGCTTTGGCCTAAAGGAAGAAATGTTGAGCTGAGAACCAGGAGGAGACCATGAGATCTGGGGCCTGATTTTCCACCAGGTACACCTTGTGCCGTTATTTGCGGCTGTGCAAAGTGGGTATAAAATGCTCCCAGCTTGGAGCAGTGGTATGTAATACCCGCTTTGCAGGTGTAAATGACAACATAAGAGGCTGGACAATGGAGAAGTTGGCCTCTAATCTCAGCTCTTACATTGGGTGGTACTGATAATTCTGTGCACTTCACACTCCTTAGGGAGCATGTCCACGGGCCCCCATCTAAGAAGCAGGCAAGTAGTACACAGAAAGATTGCACAAGCTCTTCTGGCAGCACTAGGGAGCAGACCTAAGGCTCATCCACATAGCCACCCTGCCTTTCAAAATGGCTGTGCCAAATCTATGTGCTTGGCTGTGCTGTTTGTACTACCAGCCCACACTAGGGTTACCATACGTCCGGTTTTTCCCGGACATGTCCAGCTTTTTGGTAATCAAACCCCCGTCCGGGGGGAATTGCCAAAAAGCCGAACATGTCCGGGAAAATACCGGCCGGGCACTTCCCCTCCTGGGCTCCAGCTGCTCTGCTCCTCCCCTGACTCTTCGGCTCTGTTTAAGAGCCGAGCTGCCTGAGCGCTACCAGCTTCGGGCAGCCCCCTTGCCTCTGGACCCTGCGCCGCTGGCTGGGCACTTCCCCCCCGGGCTCCAGCTGCTCTGCTCCAGCGGCGCAGGGTCCGGAGGCATGGGGGCTGCCCGAAGCCCGAGCGCTACCGGCTTCACGATTTGCCGGGCAGCCTCCAGACCCTGCACCCCCGGCTGGGCGCTTCCCCTCCCGGGCTCCAGCTGCGCTGGGAAAGCGCCAGCCGGGGGCGCAGGGTCTGGGGGCTGCCCGGCAAACCATAAAGCCGGTAGCGCTGGGGCAGCCCTTTTCGCGTGGCTGGGAGAGAGGAGGGGGAGTTAGGGCTGGGACTTTGGGGAAGGGGTGGGGTTGGGGTGGGGAAGGAGCGGAGTTGGGGCGGGGCTGGGGGTGGGAAAGGGGTGGGGCCAGGGCCCCATGGAGTGTCCTCTTTTTTTATTTTTTAAATATGGTAACCCTAGCCCACACCCCCTTCTAGGGACAAGCATAGAACCCAGGAATGCTGGTTCCCAACATCTCCCTGCTCTCTAGCAAATAGCTGTGTAAGAAATTGATACAACATGTGCTGCATTTCCTTCTAGTTACTGGTCCACATAGAATGTAAATCCTGCCACTGCTACCACATACTCTTCTAGTGCATGTGCTAGAGGTGGAGGCTGTGTGTCTAAAGCATCCAACCCTGAGGATTCCACGTGATGGGATTCCTCTTGTTTCTGTTTTTATTTTTAAAAAGCTAGAATATTACCTACAAAATACATGAGCAGGATGTTACGTTTACAAAGTCAAGCACTCAAAAGTCAGGAAATGCCAAATGCACAGTTGCCCATGAAATCTTAGCGCTGCCCCTTTGGGTGTATGCACAGTCTTTATGATCACATGCTATTTTTTCCACAGAACTCCTGCCTCATTCAGTGCACAGGATGGACAGTGGGTGAGAGAGAGGACTGTATGAAGAAAAAGACATCTCTTGTGGTTAAGATGCTGGATTGGGGCCCAGGCTAGCCGGATTCTGTCCTTGGCTTTGCTGCAGAATCTCTGCGCAGTACTGGGAAAGACCTTTTCTTAATGCAGGGCAGTATTCAAGTTACACAGGCAGCCTTAATTCTGGCATTTCCTGACTTCTGAGGGCTTTACATGGCAACCGTAATGGTTCTTTTATCACCGTTGTTATATGTAATATGTAATAGTTAGGGTGAGCTTGTTTGATAGGTAGTTATTATCTGGGCTATTGTATAATTGCTGCTATTTCACTGCACATGTTGCAATATTATGCTGATGACTGGGAATTAACAATTCAGTTTCTTACAAACAGGTTTACTTGTTCTGTGAGTAGTTCACAGTAAGAGTCACTCATTCCGATCAGTGCTAAGTAGTGAATTATTTAGTATTCTCTGGTAATCAAAGAATAAGTCTTTCATTTATTTAATAAAATTATTGCAAAATAATACAGTTGCTTAGTGTGTAATTACTAAATACTACAGCATGTTGTCCACCAAACAGCCACATTCCTTTTCCACTCAGAAATTCAAAGGCTAATTACGAGTCATTAATTTTGGCGGTGCCCAGAGCCCTTTGGGGGGCTTCGGTAGGCTCACAAGGGGGGTGAGTTACTGGAGGAACCACACCCTCCTCTTTGCACACTAGGAAGATTACACCCCATGAATGTATGTGTGTGTGTGTGGGGGGGGGAGATCTGGGCCTAGATCTGTACCATTTTGAAGCTGACCAGCAAAGGGATGAAGAGGGGGCTTATGCCTTTATGTCTCTTGTTTGATGATAAGGATTATGAAGGCCTTAGAATTTGTCTTTTTGTTTGGTTTTGTTTTTGACATGAGAAATGCAAATCTCATCTGCCCAGGCACATGAGAGATAGCAGCAGAGTGGGGAAGGGAGATGTAATCAGACTGTCTGACACACTTTGGGTTGAGTTTGCTTTTGTAGATGCCTGTGTAACTCAAATGACTAATACACACTTGGGAAAAGGAGGTCTGAGTTAAAAATCCAAACCCTGCCTCCCCCTTTGAGTAACGGGGAGGAAAAGCTCCTGATACACAGGTGAGCTCTGCTATGAGTCCTCCAGCCAAACCAGGGGAGCCCAGGATCACCAGTCCTGACATTTCTAAGGTAAGAAGCAAACAAACAGGCCAGAGAGGTGAGGGTGATGGTGGAATGGGAGGGCCGTGGGATTGGGAGGAACAGGGAAGGACAGGTGCCCACACCATGCGGGCCAGTGAACTGGACCCTGAAGGATGCCATGTGGGGTTGGCTGTAATCTGGCTGTTGGTTGGTGCTACGTGTAGTCTGAGATATGGAATTAGTCGGGTCAGGTCTCTGGCATGCATTTGTCTCAGGGCCTGGAACATGTACATGAGGCATCCAGACAGGAAGCCTGGAAGAGAGATGCATTCCTTGGCATTGGGGACCCTGCCAGGATATCCAGTAGATTGGACCCCTTCAGGAGTGTTTCCTGCGCAGAGGACTCCAGGCACTTACTGGCAGTGCGGCTCCCCCTGTTTCCTTTACTCCGGGGGTTTCACTGGAGCAGAAAGTTTGTTTTTAATATCCCAGCTCTTATCTTGTAGCAGCAGCCTGTCCCCTCCCCTTGGGCAGACAGACAAAGGCAGAGAGAGCTCTCCTGTACCAGCCACAACGCACGCGGACACCATGGGGAACTGCATCATCACTGTGGTGAGTCCCGGGGCTCCTTTGCCCACCTACACTGTCCTCCTAAATTAGATTTGCTTCCGTAGTGAAGGTGAAGGGCTGAGAGCAAAGGCAGAGTGCAGAGTGGTGCAGGTGTAACCCACACACCTTCTGGGTGTGGTGTTCTGTCCCATCTAGTGGCGCCAAGACCACTTAAAGAGAGAGTTAAATGAGTCTGCTCTACAGCCTTAGCTAACAGCCAGTTGGTTTTTAGCTCATGCGGTAGAAGCTCAGGCACTAAGCTCCAGAGTTCCCCAGTTCGATCCTGCCCGCCGACACAGACACATGCTGGGCTAACACTCCTCGCGCCTGAGCACAGCTGGTCAGGGCTTTCTGACAAAACAGGTTTTCATTGGAAGATGGTGAGTCCTGGAAACAGAGACTTTCCTCAGGAATGTCTTGGTTTCTGTGAAGCTGCCCAGGAAGGTTTCTCAGCTCAAGCAGGAATTTCTTGTCAAAGCCAGACAGGGCCTTGCCCCAGTCGCTGACAGCCCAGTGCTTCGGGCACTCCCCTGGCCCACATTTGAACCTGGGCTATAGGAGCCTCTCTCCAGCCTGGCTGTCTGCGCTGTTCTGCTTAAGTCAGGACTGACCCTGGGGTTAGGGTACTGAGGGGAGCCCCAGATTCAAGGCCCTGCGCCAAGCCAGGCAGCGCAGGGATGTGCTCCCAGGTCCCCCACACTCCAGCAGAGCAGCTGAACCTCTGGACTATTGGATATTTGAAGGCTGCTCTCGCTCGCTCTCTGGTTTTTCCAAGAAAACGTTGGCAGGGCTTGGTGTCCAGCTGGTGTGGAATGGGAAAAAAATTAAATCTTGACTTCCACTGGATGGGAAAGCATTTCCTACCCCAGCTCTCCTCCTGCCTCCCTCTCCACCTGCCAATGCCGGGGAGAGATTCCCTGTACCTATGGTTTGTGCCAGGCACTTTTCACTCACTCAGCTCCCTGCTCCAAGTGGGACAGAGACCCAAACCACGGAGCACGCCAGCTTCCCTTCAGGAAGGGGAAGGTACTGCAGGATTCCTTCCTTTAGGGAAAGTAACTCTAGAATCTCCTATTCAAGAGTCATTATTTCTGATGGCAATTTCCTCCAGTAAAGTGAGGAGACTCCGAGTTTGGGGAGAATGCAGGTGAGACAAAAATGAGTGACAGCTCTCCAAACATGGGACACTGGAGAGGGATGCTCCCTGCTTCCCTGGGCTTCCCATGCTTCTCAATCCCAATCCCCAGCCATCCCAGTCCTGGGCCACTCCTAAGCCGTTGGGAGTGGATTCTATGGGGATGAGCACCAACAATGATGGTTTGGGAGTTTATCCAGAGGCATCACCTTGTGGTTCCCCCTTCGTCCCATCCAGCACAGAAGCTCAGTGGGTTGCAGTATCATTTGTACTTGTGAATTGAGCCCAGGCAGCTGGCTGGGTACATCACAGATCCCTCAGTCCCTGCCTGATCTCCTGGTTACTGAGTGGTCATCATGTGGGGCAGACTGATTCTTGTCTGCAGAGATAGAGCTGGGAGCTGCTGTCACCGGCTTGAGACTGGCTTTTGCAACCAGCTGTGCCCAGCGTGGCTGGCTGGCTGGTATCATGGCTGCATGAGCCATGGCATCTGTGAAGCATCCAGCACCAAGCCTGCCTGGCAGCTTGGCTGCAGCCTTGTCCTGGGGCCCTGAGCCAGGCACTGACTGTGATTTGTGACCTTTGCACCAGGAAAATGGCTTTGTAAAAATGATGATCAAAGCATTAGTTCTGAAAACACTGCTTCCTGATGCTGCTGCTCCTGTGCCCTGGGGGACAGGCAGAGGGGCCATCTGGGCACAGGACTAGCTGCTTACCATGAAAGGGCATGTTCCTAGGCCCACACTCACCCCATCTCCAAGGCTGGCTTTGGTTCTGCCCCCCTTGCCTGAACGCCAGCGGGGTCCCAGTGTCACAGGCTGGACAGTTCTGCCCCCTGGAGCCAAGGACACAGCAAACAAGCCCCAGAGAGCCAGCTTGCTCTTCCCCAGGGTCCCTCCTTCCCCACCTGCTGCAGTTCCAGCCCATCCCCGATTCTCACTGGCATTTCCTCCACCCCATTATTATTCGCCCCTGTCTCTTGGCTGGCCCCGCCTCACTTTCCTCTCTGGCCCCACATTATCCCTGAGTCTCCGCTGAGCCTCCCCCATCCGTTCCTGACCCCAGGCCACCCTGGCTGTTCCCCACATTCTCCCTCTGCCCCATTTCACCCCTCCCCAGCCGCCAGAGTCCCCCCAACCCATCCCTTCCCCCTAAGCCCTCCTCCTCCATCCGTCCGTCTCTGCTGCCCTGTGCCGAGGACTCTCACCGGCTCTGTCTGCCCTGCAGCAGGGAGCGAGTCTCCCGGCTGGCCAGCAGGCTCATGCCAGCGGGGCACAAGCTGTGGGCAGCTGCTGCAGTGGAGACAAACGCAGTGACTGCCTGTGCAACGCCCATGCTGCAGAGCAGCGGCTTTCAACCTTCTTTCATTTGTGGACCCCTACAAAGTTTTGAATGGAGGCGCGCCCCCCTTTGGATATCGCAGACATAGTCTGCGCCCCCCAGGGGTCCGCGAGCCACAGCTTGGAAACCACTGTTGTAGAGGGCTAGGCCATGGCATCCTAGGAGTGCAGAGTGGACGAGCCCTCCAGAGCTCCTCTAGCCCAGCCCCCGGCGCTGCGGCAGGACCAAGTGACCCTGGACCATCCCTGACAGAGGTTTATCCAGCCTGTTGCTAAAAACCTCCTGTGAGGGGTCTCCCTTGGGAGTCTTTCCCAGAGTTTAACTCCCCTTAGTGTTAGAAAGTTTTTCCTAATATCTGACCTAAATCTCCCCTGTTGCAGACTTAGCCCATCGCTTCTTGACCTTCAGTGGCCATGGAGAATACTTGATCCCCCCCCGTCTCTATACCAGCCTTAGCATGTTTGAAGACTGTTATCAGGTCCCCCCTTAGCCTTCCTTTCTTAAGATTAAACATGCCCAGTTTTTGAACCTTTCCTCATACATTCGGTTTTCTGAACCTTTTCGCATTTTTGTTGCTTTCCTCTGCACCTTCTTCAGTTTCCATTTCTGCCTAAAATGTGGTGCCCAGAACTGAACACCATCCTCCAATGCCGAGTAGAGTGGGACAATGACCGCCCGTGTAATACAGGGCTGGTGGAAGGATGTTTCGTGCCCTAGGCGAAACTTCCACCTTGTGCCCCCTCCACCCCCCATCCCCGAGCCACCACCCTGAGGCACACCCCCCCCCGCAGCAGCTCCCCACCCCCCACCCTGAGGCACCGCCCCCCCGCCCCAGCTCACCCCTGCCCCGCCTCCTCCCTGAACACGCCGTGGCTGCTTCACTTCTCCCGCCTCCCAGGCTTGCAGCACCAATCAGTTTAGGCACTGCAAGCCTGGGAGGCGGGAGAAGTGAAGCAGCCACAGCGTGCTCGGGGAGGAGGTGTGGCAGGGGTGAGCTGGGGCGGGGAGTTCCCCTGCATGCCGCGCCCCCCCCCCCCCCGCCGGCGGCAACCGGGGCGGCCGAAGATCTGGCCGCTGCGGTCGCTGCCGAAGAAAATGGCGCCCCCCAAATCCTAGTGCTCTGGGTGACCGCCTAGGTCGCCTAAATGGTTGCACCGGTCCTGCTTACATACATCACTCCTGTTAATATGCCCCAGACTGATATTAGCCTTTTTTGCAGCTGCATCACATTATTGACTTGTTCGATTTGTGATCCACTATAACCCCAGATCCTTTTCAGCAGTACTATCACCTAGCCAATTAATCCCCATTTTGTAGTTGTGCATTTGATTTTTCCTTGCTAAGTGAAGTGCTTTGCATTGATCTTCGCTGAATTTCATCTGGTTGATTTCAGACCGATTCTCCAATTTGTGAAGGTCCTTTCAAATTCTACTCCTGATTTCCATAGTGCTTGCAACCCCTCCCAGCATCCTGTCATCTGCAAATTTTATAAGCACATCTTCCTCTCTAAGTCTCTAAGGTGCCACAAGTACTCCTATCCTCCTCTCCGTTATCCAAGTCATTAATGAAGATGGGGCAGCGCGCAGAGCCGCCTGGCCACGCCTCGCAGCCGGAGGGGAGACATGCTTCCAGGAGCTGCTTGCAGTAAGCACCGCCCGGAGCCTGCACCCCTGAGCCCCCCCCACCCGCCTGGAGCCTGCACCCCTGAGCCCCCCCCACCCGTGCCAATCCCCTCCCACAGCCCTGATCCCTCTCCCACCCTCCGAACCCCTCAATCCCAGCCTAGAGCCCCCTTTTGGACCCCAAGCACCTCATCCCCAGCCCCACCCCCAGCCAGAGCCCTCACACACACACCCTATGCCCCAACAGCTTGCCCCATCCCTGATCCCCCTCCTGCCCTCCAAACCCATTGGTCCCAGCCCAGAGCACCCTCCCGCACCCCAAGCCCCTCATCTCCAGCCCCACCCCAGAGCCTGCACCACCAGCCGGACTCCTCACACCCCTCCCCTATACCCCAACCCCCTGTCCCAGCCCTGATTCCCCTCCCACACTCGAAACCCCTCAGTCCCAGCCTGGAACTCCCTCCTGCACCCCAAACCCTCATCCCTGGCCCCACCCCAGAGCCCTCACCCCCCCGCACCCTAACCTGGAGCCCCTTCCCACACTCTGAACTCCTCATTTCTGGGCCCACCCCAGAGCCCGCACCCTCAACCGGAGCCCTCACCCCCTCCTGCACCCCTACCCCCAATTTTGTGAGCATTCATGGCCCGCCATACAATTTCCATACTCCGATGTGGCCCTCAGGCCAAAAAGTTTGCCCACCCCTGGCCTAGCTCCATCCTCTTTGGAACCCCCTTTCAGGTAGTTGAAGGCTGCTACCAAATCCTACCTTACTCTTCCCCTCTGCAGCCTAAATAAGCCAAGTTCCCTCAGCCTCTCCTCGTAAGTCATGTGCCCCAGCCCCCTAATCATTTTCTTTGCCCTCCGCTGGACTCTCTCCAATTTGTCCACATCCTTTCTGTAGTTGGGGGCCCAAAACTGGACGCAATACTCCAGGGGTGGCCTTTCCAGTGCCGAATAGAGGGGAATAATCACTTCCCTCAATCTGCTGGCAATGCTCCTACTAATGCAGCACAATATGCCATTAGCCTTCTTGGCAACAACCGCACACTGATGACTCATATCCAGCTTCTCGTCCACTGTAACCCCTAAGTCCTTTTCTGCAGAACTGCTGCCTAGCCACTCGGTCCCTAGTCTGTAGCAGTGCATGGGATTCTTCCATCCTAAGTGCAGGACTCTGCACTTGTCCTTGTTGAAACTCATCAGATTTCTTTTGGCCCAATCCTCCATGAGCTCTGGAAGGTAATTACTAATGGTTCTGAGATTGCTGCAGCTAGTTTGTTAAGTACCTTGTGATGAATTTCATCAGGCCCTGAATACAGCCAGTGCATCACAATATTTTTTAACCAGTTCTTGCCCTATTTTAGCTTGTGTTCCTTCCCCTTTCTTGTTAACAGTAATACTGTTGCATATCTGGTCACCATTAACCTTTTTAATGAAGCCTGAAAAAAAAAATTGGCATAAAACACCCCCAGCCATCTTGCTGTCCTCAGTTATTAGCTCTCCTTCCCTGCTAAGTAGAGCACCTCTGCTTTCTTTCATGTTTCTCTAGCTCCTACTGTATACAAAGAGGGCCTGCTGCGTCCCTGGGCCCCTGCGTTCCTGGGTGCCCCTTACACCTGGACCTGCTGCGTCTCTGGGCCCCCCTTACACCTGAACCCCCCTAGCCCGTGGGCCCCTTTTACACCTGGGTCTGTTGAGTCCATGAGCCCCCCAATTACACCTGGGCCCCCCTCATCCCTGGGCTCCCCTCACACCTGGGCCTGCCTTGTCCCTTCCCCGTCCTCTCCCCCTCCCCCCCTCCGCTTCCTCCTGGTCCCTCCCTCATTATGGCCTCCTCTGCTGAGAAACAGGAAGCCATGGGGAAGACTGAGGCCTGGCTCCCACACACAGCAGGCAGATCACTAGCAACTCGGTCAGGCCACCAGATTGGGCCCGTGATCCCCCAACAGCTGGATGCAGCATCAGCGCAGAGAGGCTGTTTTCAGGAATGGGTCCAGTTTGGACTTGTCTGAAGTGCTTTCGGTGGTGAGATCCCTGTCCTGGGCTCTCTAACACCCTGTATCCAGAGATACTCCAAACAGCCAAAGCCAGACCCAGTTCTGTGTGACCCCCGGCTGCCCTGCTCCCCACAGTGCCAGGCATTGCTGGCCCCCCCGTGCTTCACTGCCGAGCTGTTCTGTTCCTATCTCAAATGGCCTCAGCAATCCCGTCTGATGGGTGACGCCAAGTCGGGGCCACCTCTGAGGGGAATCTTCCTCTAGGATTTCACCACTGGCCGTTGGACTGAGCCCAGCATCCTGCCAAGGAGGGTTCACTTTGTGCTGGGAAATGAGGCCATTTGTTCCCACTGTGGATGATGAGAGGCCAGGCCATTGTTCTTGTCTTGTGTCACAGGTCATAAATCACAGGCCAATTAGGTAGAGACAAGGGGAACTCCTGATTGCATGGCTGCCTTCCTGCCTGCAGCCGGTTCTGCTGCAGCAGCTGGCCCTGTTAGGGCGGAAGGACCTGGGGAACTGGGTGGAGGAGGTGATTCCAGCTCCCAGGGGCTATGTCGAATCTCCACGCTAAGCGTTAACATTGTGAGGTGCCCAGAGAGCACAACACTGGCGATTTGTGCTGTAAGGAAATGGAATCTCCTGGCCGCACTCTATGACTGTCCACACAGCCTGCGCCACTGGAGTGCAGCGAAAGCCAGTTTGCTCCTAGATCCAAATTGCAACAGCACCATCTTCAGGTTTCACACTCTACAGTTAAAAAATCTTTCTAAAAACTAAGAAAATTATCAAACAAAAACTCTGTGACAATGGAGTTAAAGTTCTAGACAAACATCTTTTAAGTGAAAACACCACTCCTCACGCTCTACCGTACAGTAACACAAACTGGTGTTGAATTAGGGTTAAAAAACAAACTTCGCTGCCCCACTCAGTTGGTGATTAGATGGGCTCTAAGGTGATGTAGAGACCGGTGTCAATGACTGTCCATCACTGACTCGCGGAGGTTCCAGACCTTGTCACAAAACATCGGCTCAGTGAGACGGTCCCAGCTGCTGCCTGCCAGAGCTCAGCTTGCAATGGGATGTTAGGAGAGGCCATTTCTAGGCCTCATTTTGAAAGGGATTTATAGCTGTTACCTCCAGTCGAGTGTAGCCAAGAGACACCTTTTCCTCACCCAGCATCAGACGCCAGGTGATCACTGCTTGTTTCATGGTGTTTGTCTGCCCCTCCGTCCCTCACACCAGCTTCCCCCTCCCCTGGACTGTGCCAGCAGGTAAGCCCCCAGGCCCCTCTCCACCTGCCTCACACATAATGAATGTCACACTCAGATAACAAACTTGCTTAAGACACAGCGATGGTTGTAAATAAGCTCCATTAATTCTAAGCAGCCTGGCTACGAGACAGTGGCTATAATAATAAATGTTGGCAAAGAAGCTTTGTCTCCGTCACAGCTATAATTCTGCCTGGGGGCCAGCCTGGCCTCAGCCCACAAAGCAGTAGCCTTCTCCTGAACCCACCAGCTTTTCCAGTGTGGGCCGTCTCCCCCCACACACACACACAGCCCAGGGCCCATCCTCCAGCTCAGCCTCTCGTTAGGGGCACAAATGTCTTGCCTTAGACCAGAGATTCAACCCTCTCCCCGGCCCCCATCCCAGCTACCCAGCATGGCCCACTGGCTACAACATCTCACACTCCTGTCCACGTATGGCCTAGAAGCCCCAGCCTCTGCTCTGACCACAGAGACCTCTCCCACTCCGCCACTCTCATTAGACAGCCTGGAGACCTCCACACTGCCCCTTCCCTAGTCCAGATACAGGCCCTTGGCTGTCTCCCCCGAGCCCATTCCACACTTCTCCAGAGGGTGATGTTCAGAGGTGAGGTGCGAGGGGCTGTGACTTAGACTCCCATGCCCTCAGCTCCTCACTGTGGCACTGAATGGGTGTAAATGCGGGCAGAACTCAGGTTACCAAAGAGCAAGTATGAAGAATCAGGATGGGGGCAGGGAGAGTAACAGGGTCCTATATAAGACAAAGCCCCTTATATCCAGACATCTGGTCACCCTACGCAGAAAACAGCTCCTCGCATTGACTCAGGCACCATCCGACCTTCTTACCAAGGAGAAAAGGGGACTCAGCTGGGGTAGGTCACAATGCAAGCTGGTTAGATTGAGAGGGCCATGGTCAGAGGTGATATGGAAGCAGAGGGGCATGGGAGTAGCAGGCTAGGAGTTGGGGTGACATGCTGAAGGGGCTGAGAGAAAGGGTAAGTTACATCAGACTGGATTCGTCTTTGAACTTGGCCCAGTGCCTACATGTGGTCTAGATGGGACACACAGCTCAGTGCTGCCAAAAACCCCAGTCCAAAAGCATAACACTGCGGTGATTAATCAAACAGCAGGTACTAGGATGTGTGACTGCACCTTTCAAGCCAGGACTGCCCATGTCCACACAAACACAATTATTTTGTGTGAATATTGCAGGAGAAAATTGAATGCAAAGGCGACTATAAACAGCCAATAAACCTGGCTCCTAGTGATTGAATGCAAAGGCGACTATAAACAGCCAATAAATCTGGCTCCTAGTGGTTTATGTCTTGCTGTCTCTGCAGAGAGGAGTTTTTGAATGCGGGGTCCATATATGCAGCTAGGGGGAAAAGTGTCTGTGGAAAAGGGGATAGGAAAAGGGTCAGCCTGGCCTGAAACTGAAGACCTGGGAGCATCCCAGTGGACTGGCACAAAAGCCAGTGAGAAGGACACACTGAGAGGACAGGGATTTGTGACCTTATGGAGGCCAAAAGGAACCAGAGACAGAAGCTGTGTGAGAGTGAGACAAATAGGAGGACTTCCTCCTGGCGCGGCAGTCTGTGAGAGACCTAGAGTGATGGCGCTGCAGGGCCAGGTGGGACATTTCAGGGGGGCCCATGGGGGCTCCTTCAGGCAGGCTCCCAAGTAGGGTGACCAGACAGCAAATGTGAACAATCGGGACGGGGGTGGGGCTAATAGGAGCCTATATAAGAAAAAGACTCAAAAATCGGGACTGTCCCTATAAAATCGGGACATTTGGTCACCCTACCCCTAAGCGATGTGGCTTCGTACAGAGAAACGTCTCGCTATGAAACAACCCTGTGTTTGAATCTGAGTGGGACAGCCAGGTAAATGGGGCATAACTGAGGAGGCACCAGGAGTCGAACTCCACCCCATGGCAGCTGGAATCAGACTCTCGCGGTGTTGCCAATTCCACATAGCAGGAAGTCACCAGACAAACCCTGAAAAGTTGCTAGATGTAGCTGTTTAAGCACTCAAAAGGAGACAAAAGTATCACTAAACAAAATGTCCAGAGAATTCAACAGAGAATATATATATATATATATGTGCCCTGGCGAGTATAGTCATAAAATCATTCACAAGCAGATCAATAGTGTTAACAAAATCCATTCCGTGCTCTTCTTACTACATTCTGCCGTACACCAAGTCAATGTCATCATGTCTCAATTAAGCATGTCCTCAGAAGGAATTGCATTCCAGGGCTTCTTGGGCTGAGATCACTGGAATCTGCAGGCAAGGAAAATAAGTTTGTGGAGGCTAATTAAATACTTTGCTAAAGCCAGGTGCACTTTGGAAAGAGCAGCACATTAGCCAGAGCTTGTTTTTACCCAAATGTTCTTTCTCTCTGCTCCGTAGTAGGTAGCACACCCTGTCAGGCAGGGAAAGCTGGCTAATGAAGCGGGCTGGGCGGGCAAGGCAGGTTAGCTGGCGAGGAGAGCCGCACGGATGGAAGGTGGGGTGGAGTGAGACAGGGCCATGTGCCCCAATGGGATGGGGGGCACCGTGCCTCCAGGGATGAAGCCCTTACTACAGGATCTGAATGTCACTGTAATTAGCAGTGAAAGTCGCTAGATTTGTCACTGGTCACTTTGACACTTATTTTCTTGCTAGGGAAACCAAAAAGTCGCTAAATCTAGTGACAAAGTTGCTAAGTTGGCAACACTCAGATGTGGCAAATGGGTGTGAGGAGGCTCCCTCTGAGCCATCAGTGCAGAACTTGGTCAGAGACCAAGACATAGGAGCGCAGCCTTTCAAACTCCTTGTCCAAACACAATGGCGCAAGCCAGAGGGTTCCACAGGCTGGACTGTGCAACACTTATTGCTCACACGTATGACCAGAGTGCTTGCCAGCAGCAGGAAGTGTTGCACAGTCTCCGTGTCTGGGTGACCAACAACCTGCTCAATGGAGCAGAGATCTCCGGGACAGAGCAGGGATCTCTGGGATGGAGCAGGGATCTCCGGGACAGAGCAGGGATCTCCATGGTGCACCTTGTAAAGTAGAGTTTGTTGGGAATATTCTGGTGCAATGATTTTCTGACAGAAATATGCAGTTTCCTCAAAAATTGAAATTCTTCGCAGGAAAATGTTGATTGTACTGAAAATTTTCAATTTTCTGTCAAGTAAACTGAAATACGACAGTTCATTGCAGGTCATTCCAAGCCAAATTGGAAAGTTTCATTGATTTAAATGGCCCATTAAACTGTTTCCCTCTGTCACGTTGCCTTATGGGTAGGGCCCTACCAAATTCACGGCCATGAAAAACGCGCCACAGACTGTGAAATCTGGTCTCCCCCGTGAAATCTGGTGTCCCCTGTGAAATGTGGTCTTTTGTGTGATTTCATGGGGGACACCAGCATTTCTCAAATTGGGGGTCCTGACCTAAAAGGGAGTTGCAGGCAGGTCATAAGGTTATTTTGGGGGGGGCACGGTATTGCAACCCTTACTTCTGCATTGCATTCAGAGCTGGGTGGCTGGAGAGTGGCAGCTGTTGGCTGGGTGCCCAGCTCTGAAGGCAGCATCCTGGTAGCAGCAGTGCAGACGTATGAGTGGCAATACCATACCAGGCCACCCTTACGTCTGCACTGCTGCCTTCAGAGCTGGGCGGCCAGAGAGTGGTGGCTGCTGACTGAGGGCTTACAATATTTTAATTTTTAAAAAGGAGGACACTCCATGGGGCCCCGGCCCCGCCCCAACTCTGCCCCAGCCCCGCCCCCAGCCCCGCCCCAACTCTGCCCCCTCCCCTGAACGCTCCGCCCCCTGCTCCTCCCCCTCCCCTGCTTCCTGCGAATCAAATGTTCCCGGGAAGCCTGAAACAGGGAGGCAGCAGGTAAGCTGGGGCTGGGGCGGGGTGCGGCGCGGCCCAGTCCGGCCCCCCTGGCTGAGCGGCTCCCTCCGGTGGCCGGCCGGCCCAGGCCAAGAGGCTCTGGCCCCGGCGTCTCCTGCCCGGCTCGGCTCGCGCCCTGGGGCACCGGCCCCTGGCCAAGTGCCCGCATCCCCGGCCCCGGCCGAGCACCACGTCGGCCCCGGCCCTGGCCCCGGCCGAGCACCGCGCCTCCGGTCCTGGCTGAGCACCGCGCCCCCAGCTCCAGCCCCGGCCCGGCCCCCGGCCCAGCACCACGCCGGCCCCCGGCCCGGCCCCCGGCCCAGCACTGCGCTGGCCCCAGCCCCAGCTCCGGCCCTGGCCGAGTACCGCGCTGGCTCCGGCCCCGGCCCAGCACCGAGCCATCCCCCGGCCCGGCCCCCGGCCCAGCACCCCTGGCCCCAGCCCCTGCCAAGCACCGCCGGCCCCGGCCCGGCCCCGCACTGCCGGCTCCAGCCCCAGCGGCCCCGGCCGAGCACCGGGCCCTCCCTCCCTATTTTCCCGGACATGTCCAGCTTTTTGGGATTTCCCCTCGGACGGGGATTTGAGGCCCAAAAAGCCGGACATGTCCGGGAAAACCTGGACGTATGGTAACCCTAAGCAGCGCAGAAGTAAGGGTGGCAATACCATACCATGCCATCCTTTCTTCTGCGCTGCTGCTGGCGGCAGCTCTGCCTTCAGAGCTGGGCTCCAGGCCAGTAGCCGCCACTCTCCAGCTGCCCAGCAGCAGTGCAGAAGTAAAGGTAGCAGTACTGCAAACCCCCCCTACAATAACCTTGCAATCCCCCCCCCACACACACACACACAACTCGTTTTTGGGTCAGGACCCCTACAATTACAACACTGTGAAATTTCAGATTTAAATAGCTGAAATCATGAAATTTATTATTTTAAAAATCCTATGAACGTGAAATTGACCAAAATGAACCGTGAATTTGGTAGGGCCCTACTTATGGGAGCTGTAGTCCTGGCCCCCATTCTCTTCTATGAGCCAGGCTCCCTGGAGGACTACATTGCTCATAAGGCAATCTGACTGAGCTGCACAGTGCATCATGGGAATCACATGATTCAGGTTCATTATGGGAAATGTAGTTGGGTCAAGGGAGAACAGCAGTATCAGACTGCTGAACTTAACTCCCATAATGCAATGTGTCACTATGGGAAAATGCAGTTTAATGTTGCAATGAAGCGTTTTGATTTCAGGAATATTGCATTGTTTCATTTTGACTGGATATGTTGAAAGAAAACATTGCCACATTTTGGAACTGAAATTTTTCAGAAAGTCTGTTCCATGGAAAATTTCATCATTTTTGCCTCATTTGAGGTTGTGGGGAATGTGGGGATGTTGGAATTTTCCACGGGATGGACATTCCAAATTTTGCTCACACATGCATTTCATACCAACCCCTTGTTCTTGTGCCCCAGTAGTTCCTGCTCCTTTCCCTAAAGTGAGCCTGAAGGTGGAGGGGCCTGGTACTGCATCAGTAAGCTCACCTGAGCAGAGCCATCACCCAGCAAAAGGCACCACCCAACTCAGCAGCACAACCCTGCCCAAGGCCTACAGCCACATGCCCCAATAAACTCTGGGGAGGGGCGGGGGGGGGGAAAGAAAAAGTAATCCCTACTCAACTCCCATGCTGGCCTCATGTGGTGTCCCAAGAATGACACCTCCCTCCAGCACCCGGCGTATAAACCCTGGTATCCACAGAACTGCCTGGAGTCCAGAGAACCCCATCCTCCAATACCCAATAGGTGAATTCCTGGGGCTTGCATCGGGACCTGGTGGCCAAGGAATGCACCCCCATCACCCTGTGAGTGAACCCCTGGGGCACACAGTGCCGCCCAGTGGTCAAGGAATACTTGCTGGGTGGGACACAGGGCTGAACTACCTGATGTTTCTCTTTTCCAGTCCAGCCGCCTGGAACTGAACACAAGCGATTACAGCTTTGAGAACATGACGGCGAATTACTCCTACGACTATGACACTAATGACATCTTGGCCGCTGCACCCTGCCAGAGTGGCTACTGTTCATTCTTTCGCAGTCATGCCTTCAACTTCCTGGCTGTAGTCTGTGCCCTGGGCCTGTTGAGTAACCTGGCCCTGGTGGTGGCCTTGGCCAACTGCTGGGGTCTTTGGGGCTGGCCCCTTGGCAGAGCCTCCCTGTTCCAGCTGACGGTTGGCACCACCATCTTCACAGCCATGCTGCCATTTTTTGCTGCAGGCATCAGCCAAGGTTGGGTCATTGGTGACGGGCTCTGCAAGGTGGCGTACATGCTGTGGTATGGGAGCCTCTTTGCTGAAGGGCTGCTGGTAGCTGCCGGTGCATGCAGTGCCATGTGGGACAAATGGGTTCCCAGCCGGCACCACTGGTGCATGGCTGTGGCTCTCTGGGTGGCAGCTATCCTCCTGGCAGTGCCAGCTGCCTTGCTGAGTGGGACGGAGGGGCACCCGCAGGAGCTGTGTATGATGAGGGACAAGCACTGGTGGCACCTGGCCCACGTCACATCCTGCCTGGCTGTTTTCATTCTGCTCCCTGCCGCACTGGGCGTGGCCAAGGCAATGCTGACATGGCGCAAGAGTGACTGTCAGCTGCGGGTCGGGGTGACGTGTCTGTTCTTCCTTCTCTGGGTGCTGTATGGGACAGCTCTGCTCCTGGACTCACTGGTGCGGAGGCAGCTGCTCGATGCCAGCTGCCATTTCTATGAGTTTCTTGACTTCTTCCTGGGGCTGTCAGAGGGCCTCGGCGTGCTGCACTGCTGCCTGGGGCCCCTGCTGCTTCTCGGGGCAGGGCTGTATCACCGAAGGACCCATGCTGACCCAGGCCCCCTCCGAGTGCCAGCACAGCATGTGCCAGGGCTAGAATTGCCAATCCCAAATGTTCAAAAAGCATGAGTCAGGCTCACCAAAAATCACGAGATTGGCTTTAAAATCCTGCGAGTCTGTAAATAATATTGGGGTGCTTTTGATTTGCTTTCTGCTTTTTGAACCTCTGGTGTGCATGGGGGTCACATTTTAACGCTTTCTCTACAGCCATGAGGGCCAGAAACTGACTTTTTCTTTAAGAATAAAGGCTGAAGTCATCACATCTCCACTTGGCTCCAGGAGCTGGGGCTTTCAGGAAAACAATAATTATCATGAGACTCATGAAAAACTCATGAGAGTTGGCAACACAGGGGACAGGGCTGCCTGGGTACCCTCCAGCTGGTGCTCTGCATGTCCATATAGGCGCCCGTGCACAGCGGGGCTGCTCTCACGTGGGCTGGGCTGACTCGAGAGGAGTCACCGGAGCATAGGGAGCTCGAGTTAACTGTGCCCTGAAGACAAACCCTGAATCTCAACCTGGCCAAAACAGAACACTTAACCTGTCCCCCAAGCCCTCCCAGCACCCTGCTCTCTCGGTCCCCTGCCATCGCCATCACACCCATAACCTGGGTATTGCCTTTGACTTGTCCCTCTCTCTAGACATCCATGCTGTGTCTGGATCATATCTCTCCTTCCAGCCTGGTGTGTCTAAAACCCAGCCTGTCGTTTGGCCACACAGCTGTGTCTCTGGCCCAGGCCCTCATCGTCTCTCACCTTCATGACCACATCCTCCTCCTCCTCTCTGGTCTTGACAAACCCCATCTTCCCCCCTTAAACCCTTTCGAAAAGCTACTGCCAGATCATTGCCTAGCTCATTGGGCTCAGCGGGTCACCCCCCTGTGCCTCCCTATGCTGGTCCCCCCTCCTCCACGGCACTGAACACAAACAACATGTCAGCCCTTCCCAGCTATGGCCTGCCCAACTAACTCTTCTTTTAGATGGCACTGAGCCATCACCATTCCCCCTTCCCCCTAGTAATGATGCAGCCTTCAGCACCCATCAGTTAGCTCATCCCAGAAGCACCTTCTCACTCCCTCCCCCACCTGCCCTTATGCCATGGACAAGCAAAACCACCATGTTCTCAGCCTTAAACCTCTCCAAGCCCCAGCTAGGCCTGCTGCCTACAAAAGGCTGGATGGTGGCTGCTGGGCTGTGACTACTGCGCAGTCCCTGTTCCCTGTGCTCCCGGGTCTGTCTGTGTAACCTCTGTGACACTCTGTACCTCGGGGGGAACACCCAGCACCCCCATGTTCATCCTTATGATATGATTGTGTGGTATCCAATGCAAAGTTTGTCATGTCGGGTGTCTTCGGAAGGTTCATGATGTACTGAATAATTAATATTACAGTAATGTTATAGGTTGTAATTTCATGTATATTGTTATGAGGCTGAAAATGTATCCTCATGGTTTAAAGAAAGCCCAGGGAAAAACTCTCTAAGAGCAGAGGGGCAGTTTACACCTCATCAAGGCATGTATGGGACAAACCCAGCCCAGCCTCACAGGAATAAAGGACGCTGACCTAGGCAGCAACAAAAGAATCTGATAGACTTTTGAGTGAGTCACTCGCTTTCCTTTGGTCAGTTTGGGACTGGGATGAGGTAATGCTCACCTGACTCTGAAGGGGGGGCAAAGCCAAGAGGGAAGAAAGGACATGATAAAAGGGAGAGACGTTTGCCATGCTCTCTCTTCCACCTCCGTCTACAGACACCACACCAAGCAACTGAAGGACATTGAAAGTGTTAAGATCAGATTAGAATGCGATTTGCTTTTATTTCATTTGACCAAATCCGACTTGTTATGTTTTGACTTATAATCACTTAAAATCGATCTTTATAGTTAATAAATCTGTTTGTTTATTCTACCTGGAGCAGTGAGTTTGGTTTGAAGCGTGTCAGAGACTCCCCTTGGGATAACAAGCCTGGTACATATCAATTTCTTTGTTAAATTGATGAACTCATATAAGTTTGCAGCATCCAGTGGGCATAACTGGACACTGCAAGACGGAGGTTCCTTGGGTTGTCTGGGACCAGAGATATTGGCTAGTGTTATTCGGTTTCACTATCAAAGGAGCAGCTTAAATGCCAGAGGCTGTGCGTGAACAGCCCAGGAGTGGGGGTTCTGACAGCAGAGCGGGGTAAGGCTGGCTCCCAGAGTCAAGGTTTGGAGTGACCTAGCAGGTAGGAGTGACCTAGCAGCTGTCTGTCTCTGGCCACTGCTGGGAGAGGGAGGCTCCCATTTCAGTTTTGTTTGATGGCACACACTGAAGTATTGTGATGCCAGGGGCTGGGGCGCCATCCGGAGGGAATCCAGAGCAGTGCAATGCCCTCTCTTTCTCCTGGCAACCTATCCTCCAGAATGATCCGGTGTCTGGGAAGCCAACACTGGCCTCACAGAAAGACACTTCCGAAGCTCAATCTGTTTAGCTCGTCAAGGAGACGGTGAAGGGGTGGCAGGATCACACTCAGTGGTAGAGGGCTCTTCAGTCTGGCAGACAAAAGCGGAGCAATATCGCATGGATGGAAGCTGAAGCCAGACAAAATCAGACCAGAAATAAGGTGCAAAGTGTTAAGGGTGAGGGTCATTAACCATCCGGGCAACTGACCCGGGATGTGGTGGTTTCTCCATCACTCGGAGTCTATAAATGGAGATTGGGTGGCACTGTGTAAACAGCCCAGCCCAGGCTCCAGTGACAGGCAGGGCTCTGGATTCCCTGGGTGAGTGTCTCTGGGCTGTGCACGGCAGGAGGTCAGACAGGGGTGAGCGGAACGGGCCCTTCTGGCCCTACTTGCCACGGGTCTACAAAGGCGTCTGAGGGCCGCACTGGGGAATTGTCCTGCTCCTGGCTCAGGAGGCCTTGCCCTAGGCCGCACCCCAGAATGGAGCCTCCAGGGACGACAACCATCTCCTGCTCATGCTGCCCAGGTCACTGCAAGCTGCAGTGACAGCCGGGGTCCCAGGGCTGCCTGGAGAGGTACAAGCCACAAGGGGCCAGGGCACAGAGTGAGAGCAGCCACTGCGTGCCCCCCACCCACCTGCCAGGTACACGCCACTTTACACCCACACTGGAGCTGCTCCAGGCTGACCCAAATCTGCCTCAGCTCCTTGCACTGCTGACAGCCACTTGCAAATGCCTGGTGTTCTCACTGCCCCAGCTGCTGTCGCTACTACCCCCTGCCCAGCTGTTACCCCCTCTTGTACCCCATGGCTCATCTCTTACCCCTCTGCTACACCCCTTCCCAGATGTTACCCCACAGCTACACTCCTGCCCAGCTCTTACCCCTCTGCTACACCCCTTCCCAGTTGTTACCCCTCTGCTACCCCCCGCCTGTTACCGCTCTGCTACCCCTCTCCCTGGCTGTTACCCCTCCTCTACCCCACGGCCCAGCTGTTACCCCCTCTGCTACACCCCAGTCCAGCTCTTACCCCTCTGCTCCCCACCTGCCCAGTTGTTACCTTCTGCTACACCCCTTCCCAGCTGTTACCCCCTCTACTACTTCCCCGCCCAGCTGTTACCCCACAGCCCAGCTGTTATCCCTCCTCTACCCCACGGCTCAGCTCTTACCCCTCCGCTACACCCCTTCCCAGATATTACCCCACAGCTACACCCCTGCCCAGCTGTTAGCCCTCTGCTACCCCCTGCCCAGCTGTTAGCCCTCTGCTACCCCACGACCCAGCTGTTACCCCTCTGCTCCCCCCTGTCCAGCTGTTACCTTCTGCTACCCCCAGCTCAGCTGTTACCCCTTCTGATAATGCCCTGCCCATCTGGTATCCCTCTGCTACCCCATGGTCCAGCTGTTACCCTTCTGTTTCCCCCTGCCCGAGGGGCCTGGAGCTGCTAGGTGCTCAGCAGGTGGGGAAACCAGGCTCTTCTCGGGCTGCCCATTTGTGAAGATCTTGTTCTGCATGGAGCAGAGTGGCCCAGGAACCCTGTTAACCATCCCCACCAGCCTTTGTGCACTGAGGCCCTTCCCTGGCTCCTCCAGCTCTCTCCTCAGCTGCCCCCAAGACCTGGCATTTGCGCTGACTCCAAACACGTCTTGTCTCTCCCTGCCGAGGCTGCTGGGCCTGGCAATGAGCAGGGAAAGTGCCAGCGCAGAGCCAATTTACAGCACAGCTAAAGCTTCAGTGTCTCGCAGGGAGAGGCAGGTGGAGATGCAAGGAGGCACCCAGGACTGGTCAGCTGCACCCTGGTGCTGAGTCCAGCCTCGCTGGGTCCTGCCCTGGGGTAACCGTGGCTGTTCCCCTTGTGCCAGGCTCCCTACAGTCTCGTGCCTGGATGGCAGGGTGCACAGGCCACTGCAGACAGACTGGGCTTTGGCTTCTGATGGTCCCACACATCCTCCCAGGCTGCGCAGGTGCAGCCAGCTCCAAATCCGGCCTGAGCTGCTTTCCCTCTTCCTGGTGCCAGTCCTGCTCCTCCTCTGCCAGCCACTGCACCACGCTGCACATTGGCCCATCCCCATGGCTCTGTGCATCTCCCCAACCCCCCCATCCCCGTGGCTGTGTGTACCCGCCCCCAACACCCCCATCCCTGTAGCTTTGTGCTGGGAGAGCGGCAAGGGAGCACACACACACACACACAACAAGAAGACATTAGCACAATAATCTTCAAATGCCACCTTAAAACCTCCTGGTTCTCTTTAGTCTGTGACTGATTCTCTCTCTAAAGTATTTTACGAGGCCGCATATTAAGCCTGCTATATGCAAATACAGCACGTAAGGTGGCCTAACCAGAATTGCAGCTCGTAAGCATCCTGTGCCCAGCTCGCCAGGCTGTTAATGATGGCTCTGTGCATTTCAATACGCGCCACATTCCTGTTCCTGATGCAGTGCTGGCTGCTCTCCGGCACACCCTGCCAGACAGCAGCTGTCCTGGGCAGGCACCGAGAAGTCCAGGCACTCTCCTCCTCCCCCAGTGCAGGCACCTGCTACCCTTATGGGCTTGTACCAGGAAAGTGTGTGGGCTGGCTTTATTTATAACCATGCCCACCCTGTACCCCCACCCCCTCCCACTGTCCCTCCCACGGCAGCACAATGGCATCTTGGCTGGTACGACAGTGCCTGTCCCAAGAGCTGGCCGGGGCCTGAGCAGGAGGGCTCGGAGGGGTCCCAGTCCCAGTGCCATGGTGCACCAGGGTGAGCTGTGCCGAACCAGCCCTGCCCGGCTGCACAGGGGCAGCTCAATGGGGCTGGAACCCCCGGGGTGAGCAAGGCCCAATGGGGGTTTGATCTGAGCAGGGAGAACTGGCTCGGTACCAAACTAATGGTTCCTAGCACTCAGCCAACTCCCCTCCCCGCCCCGAGAAGGAGGAGTGCTGTGGGGTCCTGGCTCAGTGGGGCAGGGCAGGGGCCACACACTGCAGCGTCCCCCTCACATGTGCTTCTCCCTCTGTTCAGCACTGCTTGGGGGCGCAATGCAAGGCCTGGGCCCCTGTGCGAACCCTCCTGCCTTGCCCTGGGCTGCAGGCGGGCATAAGGGTTCCATGTGGTGTGGGCTGTGTCCATTCCCAGGAGGGCAATACAGCACACCTGCACTCCCCAGTCTCAAAGCCAGGCTTCGGCCACCCATCCCTGCCTGCCACACCATGGCTCCACAGCCCCAGGGACCACCCACAGCTGGGTCTGTCACCATGGAGGTGACTGTGAAGTCACAAGCAGAAGCCAGACTCATAGGTGAGCACAAATATTGGCAGGGAGTGGGATGGCCAGAGTGGGGGCAGGGGCATGCAGGGTGCTGTTTGGGGGCTCAGGGTGGTGGGCAGAGCAGGGTCTAGGCAATGGGTGAAGCAGACAGCACCTCTCTCTACCCCTCCTCAGCCAAACAACGGCCCCATATGCAGGGAAGGGCTGGCTCGGGGGCACAGGCCAAAGGGTGGCTCGGGCGGGGAGGGGGGCACACGTGACAATCATGATGCTTTATCTGTCCCCATACACAACTCTCTGTCTGTCTGTCCGTCGGGGGGGAGTGGGTCCTTGAGGCAACCATGCGCCCCACCCCCTGTTGCAGGTCTCATTGGCGCCCCCTTTGGGTCGGCACTGTGTGCTGGGGTGTAGATGAACATGCCTGGTGCTTTGTGCTGCCTGGCCACCATTACCCCCTGCACTCCAGCAGGGGGAGCTGCTCTCTCAGCTGGGTCAGCACTGCTCCTTGGTCCTGGGCTACCCCAGTGACCGTGGATGCCCGACATACCTGAGCTTTGCTGTGCTGCTAGAATGCGTCTGGGGAGATGCTGTCCTGTCACCTCCCTGGCGATTGCTGGCCGTGGATGTGAGCAGCACCAGCTAGCCCATCCCAGCTAGGCCTGTTCCTCTGTCATCTGCCGGTCCTCTCTGGAGTCCAGGCTGTAACCTGTGACTCAGGAATCTTTGCTGCCAAGGGCCCATGCCAGGACACAGCTGGACCTTGCCTGATACCAGCTCAGGATTGATCAGCTTCTCTGGGAAGTGCAGTTTGGGAGCCCAAGTTCTCTCTGTTAATCATCCTGAGGAATGTCGGAGCTCGGTGGGAGTTCAGTCCAGGGTACGACTCCAGTGCACGAGCTGTGCTGGCAAAACGGCCTGAGCTTGTGGGGCAAGGAGACCCAGCTCCCCCCACCCCCATCCAGACAACCTGTCCTGAACCCCATCGCACCCAGCCAGCAGGGTGCAGAAGGGGGAGGTTTATAACATGGTATTTGGACAAAGGCACAGTGGGAGGAGTCCCACCAGCCATTTGAGGCCCTGCCCGTTTGAGCTGACAGCTCACCCCGCCCCATACCCCAGCTTCACAGCTCTGTGCCCAGAGGTGTGGGAGCATGTGGGACACCTGGCCATGCAGGTTCTGCGCAGGTAGAGACCAGCCTTTGAGCTGGGGCAGGAGTAAACAGGGAAGCCCCAACCAGGGTGAGAGGTTGAAACTCCCAGGAAGAGCAGGCCCTGGTAGTGCACCACCACAAGGACACGCAAATGTGACAAAGAGGAAGGCTCCCCAGCCAGATGAAGGACCCAGAGTCAAGGCCAAGGATGGAGCAGTCAGTTCTTACGAGGCAGTTCAGAATCACAGCTGGGATGATGACACTTGTTTGTATTTCCAAGCATCTTCCACAGTGTCACAGACCCACAGGATTGGTGCTATGTGCCTTCCTTTGCAACAGTGTCTAGGAGGAACCCCTTCGATGGGTCAGACCCCCAAGAGCTTGTCCTTCAGGGTCGAGCACACGTCCTCACCACCTCCTGAGACTGAACCTCTGGGCTCCAGCACTCCTGCTTCACACCATGAGCTCTGCACAGTGAGTCCAACTGAGACAGACTCCTGGGAGAGACTTGCCCACTCTGCAGGAACTAAAGCACCTCAGACAGTATTTGCAGTGACCCTCAAGCAGCGTTTTCAGAACAATCAGGTTTATCAGTCGACTGGAACCCAGAGTAGGAAGTCTGTAGGTTAGCACAGAGAGAGGAAGGTGAATGCAAGGACCATTCTACTCAGCACAGAGCAACTCACCAGCCAAGCTGTAGTGAACCTCATTTTCAGATCTCGTGTCTCTCCTCCTGACTTCCTTCCTCAGTCCTCTCCCAGCTGAAAGTGTCAAGGCTCCTTCCAGAAGCCAACTCTTTACTTCCCCCCTCACGCTCTCAGTCCTTTGTTCTGAGCGGGGGTCTCTGCTCAGCTTCCCTGCTGAGAGGCAGGGAAATCCTCCTGCCTCTAGGTCTTTGGTTGCTAGGTGTCCGTGTCCTGGTGACTGGGTTTTCCATTGACATGTGTTGGCCTCCTCGGACAGTCTTTTTAACAATGACCCATTCAGTTCACTCAGACAGCTAGGCAACACCCATCCACCTATGTATCTTGGTATGCCCTGAGAGCAAACTTAATCCTGTTGCCCCCACCTCCCCTCCACATCCCTCCTGGGTAGCAATACAACATATGCAGGGTAAACTGAGGCACTGGGTCTCGGTTCCTTGCCAGTTGGCCTGGGTCTTGGTTCCTGGTTAGGGGGGCTGCCACTTAGTGCTGATTGGGGCTAGATGAATATTTTCAAAATTCACAGTTTTGATGGAAAAATCTGGCCTCCATCTGGGGAATGTGCTGCTAGCTGTAGGATGCAATGCTGCCTCTCCAGGGCTTGGCCCTTCACCTTCACTTCCACCCTGCTGCTCTCGCTCCAGCAGGCACTGGCCTTTGGCACAGCACTGAGGACCTGATCCAGCTCCATTGGAGCCGATGCCCAAATGCCCAAGGACTTCAGTGCTCGGGATCCAGCCCTTGCTCGCATGCCCAGTGCTTTGTCTCCTCTGTAAGGGGGGGGCTAGCTGCAGGTTCCCCATGGCTCCTGAAGGTATAATTGTGCTGATGTGCAATAGGGTGTAATTAGGGGGAGCTGGAGAATTAAATGTGGGCGTTAAACTTGCCACACACACAATTCGCTTTATGCTTCAGACTCAAATCATGTTAACAGCAACTCAGAAAGTAATAAAGGGAAGAAAAGAGGAAGAAGCCATAATTACCACTGAGCTGAGATTAATAGCAGCCTCGGTCAATTGTGACAGGCTTTTCCCTGTCTCTGAGCAGTAACATGCTGCTGCCTTGACTATTATCTTCAGTGCAAGTTCCTACGCAGCAGACACCCCCCTGGCGTCTCAAAACAGTTGCCCCAAAAGCTGGCTTCCTGCCCAGCCACGTGCACTTTCCTCCCCATCCCTAGCATGTGAACTGGGCCTTGGAGAATCTCACCTCTTTCACCTCAAAGAATGTAAAACTGTAACTAGGGTCCAAAAGCAGGAGAGAACATGAGCTCAGCGCTGCTGAGCAAGGGCTGCAAAGGAGGGATGAACAGAAAGCAGAGCTGTCCAGCTACCCCCAGCGGAACTCTCCACACGGGCTTGGAGGTCCCTGGGTGCTGAAGTGAAAGGACTATAGGTCACATGATTGCAGCCATTCTGGCTGAGAGCCACAGCGCCTCCAGCTGTGATCGCTCAGCACTAAACAAGCCTGGGTGAGCTCCAAGGAAAGGATTGGTGCTGCAGGGAGCGGGGCTGGAGGCGATTCAGCAGCTAGCTCCATTCCCTTTGAGACTCCACCAGCCAATAACCCACAAGGATTTGTACAGAGCTGAAAGCCAGAGGGGACAATTAGATCATTTAGTCTGACCTGTATCTCACAGGCCATTAACCATCACCTAGTTACCTCTGTGTTGAGCCCAGTAACTTGTCTTTGGCTCATGCAGCTTCCAGAAGGGCTCCAGTCTGGACCTGAAGACAACAGGAGCTAGCGAATCCCTCACTTCCCCGGGGAGTTTGTTCCAATGATTAATCACCCTCCCTGTTAAACATTTGCATCTTCTTTCTAATTTGAATGTGTCTGACTTCAGCTTCCAACCACAGGCTCCTGTTCTGCCTTTCTTTGTTGACTGAAGAGCCAGTTTGTGCCCATTTACTCATGCCAAAGGGTGTTATACACTGTCAGAGAATCATAGAAGATTAGGGTTGGAAGAGACCTCAGGAGGTCATCTAGTCCAATCCCCTGCTCAAAGCAGACATCTTCACAGTGTTCCTGTCTCAGCACACACCTCCACAATGTCCCTCCACCAGCCCTGTCACTCTGGGGCTCCGATAATCTCTTACACCCCATGAAAGATAGAAACAAGAACTTTCTTTTTCTATGACTATCAATGGCCCTTCCTTCCCACGCTCTCCCGAGCCCCAGCGCTGCACTATGTCAGAGTGTGGAGATTGCAATCCAAAGCCTATTATCTGTGGCTATTTGCTTTGTGTTTTTGTGACTTCTTACATTGCTACTGCAATGTCTTTCAGGTTTATTGGCATGTCCCCTCTCCAATGAGCTGATATTTGTGGCTATGGAGCAACTGGTAGGATTTGGTTCTCATGGACTTGGTGGTGTCTGCTCACTCTGAATCCAGATTTCTTTCCACCTATCTACAAATATCCTGTGTCCAACTTGACAAGGTATGATAAGTCTGGGACATCCCGAGTGCAGATGCAGTGAATATTAACAGCTCATGTCTGGAGCCACTGCTCTTTGTATGGGCATGATGGGGCATGTTACACGGGGGAGCAGAGTGATTCATTCTAGACTGCTTTCAGAGTAGCAGCCGTGTTAGTCTGTATCTGCAAAAAGAACAGAAGTATTTGTGGCACCTTAGAGACTAACAAATTTATTTGAGCATAAGCTTTCGTGGGCTACAGACCACTTCATCAGATGCATAGAATGGAACATACAGTAAGAAGATATCTATACATACAGAGAACATGAAAAGGTGGAAGTTGCCATACCAACGCTAAGAGACTAATTAATTAAGATGAGCTATTATCAGCAAGAGAAAAAAAAGTTTTGTAGTGATAATCAAGATGGCCCATTTCAGACAGTTGACAAAAAGGTGTGAGGATACTTAACATGGGGAAATAGATTCAATTTATGTAATGACCCAGCCACTCCCAGTCTCTATTCAAGCCTAAGTTAATCGTATCTAGTTTGCATATTAATTCAAGTTCAGCGGTTTCTCGTTGGAGTCTGTTTTTGAAGCTTTTCGGTATGCAAAATTGCCACCTTTAAGGCTGTTACTGTGTGACCAGAGATGTTGAAGTGTTCTCCTACTGTTATGATTCCTGATGTCAGATTTGTGTCCCTTTATTCTTTTGCGTAGAGACTGTCTTGTCTGGCCAATGTACATGGCAGAGGGGCATTGCTGGCACATGATGGCATATATCACATTGGTAGATGTGCAGGTGAATGAGCCCCTAATGGCGTGGCTGATGTGATTAGGTCCTATGATGGTGTCCCTTGAACAGATATGTGGACAGAGCTCCGTGCTGTCCCCATTCCTCCTCTGATTGTGGACACTGCCCCCGGTGTAGTTCTTAGCCTATAGGACTTCAACACCGATTGGGCTTTTCGGGTGATGTCACGCCTACAGTTCAATTCCCCTTCAAGCACAAAGATGACATCACCAAGGATGCATTATGTAAATTAGATGGATGGGGAAAAGACATTGAAACCCCTTTCCCATAAGTTTAAAGGGATACAGTCCACTCAAAAATCACTTGGTAAATTAACTCTCTGTGCACAGGTTACTAACAGAGCTGGGCCCAAAATTAGATTCAGAATTAAATTGTCTCTCATCAAAACGTGCTTGTTTCTGAGACTGCAAATCATTTGTAGAAATGGGATCGAGTTGCAAAATTTCAAACCTTTTCAGCAAATGGTGAGTTACAAGTTTCTGGTTTTATGGTAACTGAAAACTTTGCTGCAGAATTTAATTGCTGGTGTTAAGGTGCAGACACTGGAGCTGCTTTTGAATTAGACATAAACCCATTATCCCAACCAGTCATTAAAAATGTCACCCCACTCTGCACAAATGTGGGCGCACTGCACATGTTTTGCACTGTATAAATAATTACACACAAAAATCAACACTTCAAAAATGTTAAGGTTGCAAAGTCAAACACTTCAGAGTTAGGAAAGTCCCAGATGAAGGTTACCTGCGAACCTTCATTCAGCACCCTTGTGAGTATGCAGTATGATACAGTTCTGCCCAGAATCACATAGGAAGCTGTAGCAGGGCCCGGGAGAGAACCCCTCTCCTTTGGGTCCTAGTACAGTGTGTTAACAACAAGAGAATATCCATTCACTTCCTGCCCTCTATGCCTCATTCATTGCCCTCATGTCCACTGAGTGAGGCAGGGGCCTTGTATGCAATCATGCAATTAAAGACTATAGCTACACAAGAGACAGAGTTAAGGTTAAACAGGCACCCTTAATTCTGGCATTTCCTAATTTTTGAGTGTTGAGCCCTACAGGGGCCATCAGCAGAGTCTGAACCCATGATCCTTACACCCCCAATATAAACCTCTGCTGATTGAGCTTAAGGAGTAACGGGCAGCAGCGATAGGCTGTTACTCTTTGTGTGAACAGCTGCTAAAGGGGAATGACACACACGTTGTCCGGTTGCTTACATAGCTGTTTGCTAGATAGCAGTAAAATGTTGGGAGCGAGGATTCCTCGGTTCTGTTCCTGGCTCTGGCGAAGAGTGTGGTCTAGTGTTGACAGACAACACAGCCAGGCACATATTGTTGGCAGATGTAGTCTCAAAGGAATTGTGGCTGAGCGGATGAAACTCAGGTTTGTTATATCAGAGATGAGGTTTGGGGCCAGCTTGGCCAGAAGTGAACTGGTGGAACCTCTCAGTTGTCGAGCTATGCAGTAGGGGAAGTGATACATGCCTGTCTCCTAAGTTACAGTTGTGAGGCCTCACTCAATGACAAAATGCTGTGAAATGTCCAGAATGATTAACACCAACCAGTGGAAGATCGCCTCCTGGCTCCCAGCCCAGCACACCTTCTCCTGAGCCAAAAGGATGGCAGTCGGGGAAGTGGTGCTGCTGTGCCAATGTCCCATTTAGAGTTCTAGCTCTGTGCTTACTATGCAGGAAGCTGAGTTTGGCCAGGAAGCATGCTCAGTACAGACGGAAGGTCAGCTGGGCCAGAGCATGCTCAATACTGATGGAATTTTCAGACATTGTAGCACATATGAAAATGGCAATTTTCAGATGCTTATAACTCAGCCAAACCAGGGTGGATTTTCATGGGGATCACAAAAGGCACCTCCCTGTCTCTAGGACTATTTTCCTACTAAATTTCAAGTCCCTGCTGCAAAGTCTGCAGGTGGTAGATATATTCATAAAGGGTTGGAAAAATTACTTATTTTCTCCTAAGCTTAGACTCAGAAATGGCTGAACCTTTTTTACTGAAACTTTCAAAAAGCAAAACAAACAACAAAAAAACAACTCAGCCTAAGGCAGGCACCTGGCATGGAAAATTTGAGGCCAAATGGTTAAAGTCCAGTAACGTTTAAGCATTTCAAAATAGGGATTTATAATGGAGAATGTTATTGGTCCTTAACTATAGATATCATTACCAGCTCTGCCTGTAATACATAGGCAATTATAAAGGTGTCCAAGCAAAACCCTAGTGGGGTAACTACAGGACACCTCCCTCCATTCCCCTGCCTATTCATGTCCAGCTGGTAGGTATCATTTTCTCTCCTGAGCTGTTGTTTGTCAATGAGGGTGGAATAAGGGACATGTCTATAGTACCCCTTCACCTTTAAATCACACAAGTGTGTGAGAACATTGTTGTCCCTACTGTACAGAAGGGGAAACCGAGGCACAGAGACTTGCCCGAGGCCACAGACGGAAGCAGGATTACAATACAGGTATTCCTGGCACCAAGTTCAGTGCTCACAGTGCTCTGCACACAGAGATCAAGATTCATCCTTGCAGTGAAATGAACTAAACTGATCCCAGGTGCTACCCCATCGCCATGAATTTTCCCCAGTGTTTGTTCTGTACAAATTCAATAGTTCTCCTGTGTGTACTCACTGGCCAAGCATTAGGTACGTGCTCTACGCAGCCACACCTATGGAAGAGGCTGTCTGTCTGTGATCCACCTGCCAGGGTTAGCTCTCATCATTCCTGCTGACAGCTCAATTTTGATTTTAAGTGACTCAGAGGCCAGAAGGGCCCTTCCAAAGGTAAATAACAAGATCAGTTAGACAGTCACAGGTTTCAGAGTAGCAGCCGTGTTAGTCTGTATCCGCAAAAAGAACAGGAGTACTTGTGGCACCTTAGAGACTAACAAATTTATTAGAGCATAAGCTTTCGTGGGCTACTGCCCATCCGAAGAAGTGGGCAGTAGCCCACGAAAGCTTATGCTCTAATAAATTTGTTAGTCTCTAAGGTGCCACAAGTACTCCTGTTCTTCTTTTAGACAGTCACAGTCACTCTTCCCTGAATTTTGTCCTTTCCACCAGTCAATGGAAACAGTAAACATGGTAACCTCCCTGTGTCACAGCTTCATGCAGAGACAGCACAAATACTTCCACCCCAGAACGTACCATCTCATTAAAATATCCGGATGCCTTTGCACTGTCTCTGGAATTGGCTTTGATTTAGGTACTGACACCAGTATAAAGGCAGGCGTGCTTTGTTCTCATTCCTTGCATCCTTATCTCTAGAGTTCAGAGAATTTCCTTATCAAAAGGAAGAACTTCTCTTGCTATTTCTCCTATCAGTTCTGATCAGATCCTCTTTCAACTAATGTATTACCCAGTCCTTCCCATTTCATCTAGTCATTCTCAGCATCAACGCATAGGAGGAGGGCAGGGGGGCTGGAGAGACATGTTACAGGAGTGGGGGGGAGGCAAGGGGCCATATTACCTGGGGGGTGGGAATGGAATGGGGGGAGCATGTTACACAGGGATGGGACAGCTGGCCTGTTACCTGGAGGAAGAGGACAGGATGATGGGCATGTTACATAGTGGGCTTGTAGGCACAGCAGGTGGAGTCCCCATTAACCCATCACCCCTATCTAGGGTGACCAGATAGCAAGTATGAAAAATCAGGACACTTTTTTTTCCAGGGGGTGGGGGGGGTATAGTTGTGTATATAAGACAAAAGCCTCTAATACAGAAGTCTCCAATCTGTTGAGTGTGCCTCCCCCCCAGGAAGTGTGTGGAGGACCATTCAGGAAGGCGCAACTGGGGCCTGAGCCAGCCCCCATGGGGGTGAGGAGGGAGAGCTACCCAGGTCCGCACCTGGTCCCAGCCCCAGCTGCTGGCTCCAACTGCTGGCCCCGCACCCAGGGTCCTGGCTCCCAGCTGCTGCCCCGTCTGCCGGCCCCACGCCCTAGGCCCTGCTCCCAGCTGCCAACCCCGCACCCGGGGCTCCGCTCCTGGTCCCGTACCCAGGGTCCCGGCTGCCGGTCCTGCACCCAGGGCTCCATTCCTGCCCCCAGCTGTGGCCCCAGCCTCAGCCCCCTTAGCCCTGTCCATGTCCCCCCCTCCTGGAGCCGTGGCCCGCTCCCCGCCCTGGGGGGGGGGAGCATGAAAGAGGGTTGGGGGGCACGAGATAAAAATTTTGGGAACGTCTGGTCACCCTACACATATCTACCATTTCTAACACAACTTGCCACACTAACTACTCATGTCTCAAGCTGGGCCTGGCCTTTCCTGTGACTCGAGGATTGCACACTCCTAGGGTTGCCACCTGGCCGGTTTTTGTCCTGCCTTGCTAGTTAG
This sequence comes from Chrysemys picta bellii, assembly GCF_011386835.1. Lineage (NCBI taxonomy): Eukaryota > Metazoa > Chordata > Testudines > Emydidae > Chrysemys > Chrysemys picta. Next base: position 13,393,174 of record NC_088810.1, read on the forward strand.
AAAATGTAATGTGCCTTCTCTGTATACTTGGGACACATCAGAGCGCTCTGCAGTGCACATCTCCATAGTCTGGACTGTGGCACTGTGTTGGGATAAGGTAAGAAAAATGATAAGATAACATAAAAATATACCGTCCATCTGTCTGTGTGTGTGTGTGTGTACTAGTTAGCACTAGGACCCCTTTGGCTGGTGGTGGCAGGGGCACGTGTGTGGCCAGTGGTTAGATTTTCCGTCCTACTCTTGAGTCACTCACATTCAAATATTTTGTTCCAGGGGCGGCCCCCAAGTAGGCGAGGGAAGTGCTGCTGGGGCTGAGACGGCTGGTCTGGGGCAGGGCTGGGTGGGGGTGGGGTGGCTGGGCTGGGGCAGGGCTGGGTGGGGGTGAGGTGGCTGGGCTGGGGCAGGGTTGGGTGGGGGTGAGGTGGCTGGGCTGAGGCAGGGCTGAATGGCTGGGGTGAGGTGGCTGGTCTGGGGCAGGGCTGGGTGGGGGTGAGGTGGCTGGTCTGTGGCAGGGTTGGGTGGGGGTGAGGTGGCTGGGCTGAGGCAGGGCTGAATGGCTGGGGTGAGGTGGCTGGTCTGGGGCAGGGCTGGGTGGGGGTGGGGTGGCTGGGCTGGGGCAGGGTTGGGTGGGGGTGAGGTGGCTGGTCTGAGGCAGGGCTGCATGGCTGGGGTGAGGTGGCTGGTCTGTGGCAGGGTTGGGTGGGGGTGAGGTGGCTGGGCTGGGGCAGGGCTGGGTGGGAGTGGGGTGGTTGGGCTGGGGCAGGGCTGGGTGGGGGTGGGGTGGCTGGGCTGGGGCAGGGTTGGGTGGGGGTGAGGTGGCTGGTCTGAGGCAGGGCTGCATGGCTGGGGTGAGGTGGCTGGTCTGGGGCAGGGCTGGGTGGGGGTGAGGTGGCTGGGCTGAGGCAGGGCTGCATGGCTGGGGTGAGGTGGCTGGTCTGGGGCAGGGCTGGGTGGGGGTGAGGTGGCTGGTCTGAGGCAGGGCTGCATGGCTGGGGTGAGGTGGCTGGGCTGGGGCAGGGCTGGGTGGGAGTGGGGTGGTTGGGCTGGGGCAGGGCTGCATGGCTGGGGTGAGGTGGCTGGTCTGGGGCAGGGCTGGGTGGGGGTGAGGTGGCTGGGCTGAGGCAGGGCTGCATGGCTGGGATGAGGTGGCTGGTCTGGGGCAGGGCTGGGTGGGGGTGAGGTGGCTGGGCTGGGGCGGGGCTGGGTGGGGGTGGAGTGGCTGGGCTGAGGCAGGGCTGCATGGCTGGGGTGAGGTGGCTGGGCTGGGTGAGGATGGGGTGGCTGGGCTGAGGCAGGGCTGGGTGGGGGTGGGGTGGCTGGGCTGAGGCGGGGCTGCATGGCTGGGGTGAGGTGGCTGGGCTGGGTGGGGATGGGGTGGCTCTGCATATCATGGGGAGTGTTTGGTCATTTTCAATATAAGGCTGCTAACAGAACCTTGGATGTTGTTTCTGGCTGTCAGAGCTCTCCCCTGTTCTGGGTTTTGTGGGACTGTCCCACTTTGACCCCCCCAAAGTGCCATGTCCCAGTTAAGGGGCAGTTTGCCTAAGACCCCCTGTTTGAGAAGCCCCCCAAACCCAGTGGCATTGTGACCTGGCACACCGGGTTTCCATGCCACCCCCTCCCCCAAGCTGCTGCCCCTTGTTGAGGCTGAGGGGCGGGAGGAGGCTGCTGGCCACACTCCCATGGCTCCTGCTGCTGCTGGCTGAGGCCAGGCTGAGAGCAGACTAGGAGGCCAAGCAGGGGGAGGCAGCCCCTGCCAGGGAAAGGCTGCTCAGGCCAAGCCCTGGACGGAGACAGACCCAGGCACAATGTCCCACCTAGAGCCGGGACATGGTTTGCCAGCTAGAAAAGGCTGTTTTGGGAAATGAACATTCCACTTCTCTCCAACTTCTCTGGGTTTTCATGGAAAAAACAAAACTTTTTCACAACCAGTTTGGTACCAAGAGACGGGCTGCTTCTTGTCCACACTGTGCACGACAACCCCCCCACCCCCCAGCTCCTGCTCCTGGCACCTGGTCCTGTAGGTTTCCTGGTCCTCCTCAGTGCCCAGGATGTATTGCAGTGCCGGGCTTAATACATGGGGAATTTCCTGGTTAAGCCTTTCTCTAGGTGCTGCTTAACACATAGCTGTCTGTGTCTATGCCTCGCACCACATGGGTCAACAATCAGTGAATCCCTCTCTCTAGACAGGGCCAGCTCCAGGCACCAGACTGGCAAGCAGGTGCTTGGGGCGGCCGCTCCGGAGAGGGGTGGCGCCTCCAGGTATTCGGCGGCAATTCGGCGGACGGTCCCTCACTCCCGCTGGGAGCAAAGGACCTCCCACCGAATTGCCACCGCCGATCGCGATCGCAATTGCGATCGCGCCGTTTTGTTTTTTTTTTTTTTTGGCTGCTTGGGGCGGCCAAAACCCTGGAGCCGGCCCTGTCTCTAGAGAAGGAGTAAAGGAAAGAAAAGAGACCCCCAGGCTGCCAGTGTGGTGACTGAGTGGGGAAAGAGAAAAATCAGAGAGGAGGCCTGCGAAAGGTGCAGCAGAGAGGAGCCAGCGCAGCAACAGAGGCCATAGAGCAAATGACTCTGTCAGTGAAGTTTGATTTTGGCAACTCAGGCAGCCGTAGATCTGAGCAATTCTGGCTTCTGGTTTAACAGAGAAAGCACAAGAATACCAGGTAAATTCTCTGATATTTGCCATGGGTGATGCTTCTGCTGCTGTCCTATGTGCCCTCCCCCTCACTGATAAGGAAAAGAAAGAACACTCCAAAGTGAAAGAGGCTTTTGATGTCCAGTTCATAGACAGACAGAACATTATCTAGGAAAGGGCCAAGTTTAATAGGAGGTGACTGGAAGAAGTGGGGACAGCTGAGACTTTTATTACTGCAGCTAATAGTCTTGCTGAACATAGTGGATGTGGAATGTTAAAAGGACTAATAAGAGACTGGACAGCTGTTAAAGAGATAAGGTGTGGAAAGTAATATCTTTTACTGGACCAACTACTGTTGGTGAGAGAGACAAGCTTTCTTGATTACACAGAGCTCTTCTTCAGATCTGTTGTTGGTATCAGAGACAGCAGTTTCAGTTAGACCCAGGTCTCACACTGGCAAAATGTATAACAAAAGTGAGAATGCAGGGGACCATAAAGAAACAGCAATGTGACTTACATGCTAGCTACAGAGGGAAGACTGTATCAGACAAAATTGACATAGTAAAGAGAAACGACAGAAATGTGAAAGGAGCTGTCAGTAGGGTGACCAGATGTCCCGATTTTATAGGGACAGTCCTGATTTTGGGGTTTTTTTCTTATATAGGCTCCTATTACCCCCCACCCCCATCCTGATTTTTCACACTTGCTGTCTGGTCACCCTAGCTGTCAGACACATTTAAAATAAGAACAGTGCACAACCAGAGAGTAGGAGAGCAAAGAACCCAAATAGGAGGGAAGTTTACGAAAGCTATGGAAGATGTGCCAAGACACCAAGTCATAGCTGGATGCAGTGTGATCAACTAAAGAGGGAGACTGTAGAAGGTGCCACAGAATGAGACATTTTACAATAGCACGCAGGTTACCAAGAGCAGTGGAAACAATCCAAAAGGGAGTGTTATCACCAGATGACAACGAGCCCATACTTCTAGGGAGTATATCCTCAATAGAACAGACAGCATCTTGGTACACAGGAATGAATCTAAACAGTCAAAGCCTTACATTTAAATTAATGGAGATATCCTATCTTCCTAGAACTGGAAGGGACCTTGAAAAGTCATCAAGTGCAGCCCCCTGCCTTCACTAGCAGGACCAAATACTGATTTTGCCCCAGATCCCTAGTGGTCCCCTCAAGGATTGAACTCACAACCCTGGGTTTAGCAGGCCAATGCTCAAACCACTGAGCTATCCCTCCCCCCAAAACTGATACTGGGGCAGAAGTCATTGCAATTCAAATATATATATATTTGTTGGAGATCTTTAAAAACTAAATAAAATTCTGTGTAGGGTTAGTAACACTACATTCAGTGTTTATGGCCAGTGGCTTGGGAAACTGGAGAAAGGCCAGAAAGTTCTTCAACAAATAATATATGTAATACAGCGACTGACAACTTCCCTAGTAAGGTTATCAGCAATACAAGCACTATCTCTAGAAGAGAAAATGGAATGTATTAATGGCAAAAAGCAAACTATTTACACGTCTTCACAGGGCTAGAAAGCTCTCAGGGGAGAACAACAAAATAAAATTGGTGCCATCAGTGACTCCCTTTGCTTTCACAGTCTCATGCCACATTCCTTTACCCTTACTAGGGAAAGTCAAGGAAGAGTTAAAGAGAATGGAAGATATGGGGGTTATTTCTCAGATAGAAGAACCCATTGACTGGTGCTTGGGGATGGTTGCAATATCAAAGTCCAAAGACAAAATCTAGATTTGTGTGGGTCTGACATAACTTAATAACAGCATGTGTAAAGAAAGGCATGTGCTTCCCACAGCTAATCAGCCATTAGCTCAGTTATCAGAAGCCAAAGTCTTCTCAAAGTTAGATGCTACAGCAGCCTTCTGGCAAATCCCCTTGGTAAAGAATCTATACCATTACCTATGTTCATCACCTGGTTTGGAAGGTACAGCTTCAGTCATCTTCCGTTCAGCATATCTTCAGCACCAGAACATTTACAAATGAGAATCTCTCAGACTGTGTCAGGTTTGCTTTGCCATCCAGATAATGTGTTTCGTATATCATAGAATCATACTGAGATGTTGCACTCCATATGCTTTATGGAAATATGCTTATGAATATGACATAATTGGAATATGCTTAATGCTAAATACCCCTTGTATGGTATCATTAGAAAGCTTGTAATCTATTGAGAGTATTCATCCTATTTGTTTGCATGTATTATTTCTATGGCCTAGCGCTGTGAGTTAAACCTGACTTTGTGCAGCTGAGTAGGGAAAGCGCTGCAGTCTGTCCACACTGACAGCTGCCCAGCGCACTGTTGTGGCCACATTTGCGGCAATTGCAGCGCTATTGGGAGCGGTGCATTATGGGCTGCTATCCCACAGAGCACCTTTTCCCATTCTGGAGCCGTGGGTTGTGGGAAGGGGGCATGGGTGAGGGGGATTCTGGGTCCTGTACCAATGCCCCATGATGCATTGCTTCGCATCCCAGAAATCCCTTTGTTTCCGTCCACCTTTGGTGCCATCTTTCAACGGTTTCTGTGCAGCGCCATCTGTCTGCGGGAAATGGAGTCCGAACTGCTGAGGCGTATGCTGACGAGTCTCACCAGCACGTCACGTTTGGCTGTCGAACTATTCCTTAAGATCCAAAGTGACAGTGAGAGTGAGGGTGAGGAGTCCGACGATGCTATCGAGCCGCGTAATGCATATGACACGAAATTGCTTGTGGTGGGATCACATCGTCATGGAAGTCTGGGATGCATAACTTTCGGATGAGAAAAGCCACTTTCATGGGACTGTGTGAGGAGCTTGCCCCCACCCTGCGTCACAAGGACACGAGATTGAGAGCTGCCCTGCCAGTGGAGAAGTGGGTGGCTATTGCAATCTGGAAGCTGGCAGTCGGTCGCAAACGAGTTTGGAGTGGGAAAGTTGACCGTTGGAATTGTGTTGATTCAAGTTTGCAAGGCCATTAATCACATCCTACTCAGAAGAACCGTGACTCTGGGTAACGTGCAGAAAATAGTGGATGGCTTTGCACAAATGGGGTTCCCTAACTGTGGAGGGGTGATAGATGGGACGCACATTCCTATTCTGGCACCACCCCACCTAGGATCCGAGTATGTTAATCAGAAGGGGTATTTCTCTATGGTTCTCCAGGCGCTTGTGGATCACCGTGGGCGTTTCATTGACATTAACACAGGCTGGCCCGGAAAGGTGCATGACACACGCATCTTTCGGAACACTTGGCTGTTCAGGAAGATGCAGGCCGGGACTTTTTTCCCAGAGCGGAAGATCACGGTAGGGGAAGTTGAAATGCCCATTGTGATCCTTGGAGATCCCGCTTACTCGTTAATGCCGTGGCTCATGAAACCCTACACAGGGAACCTTGACAGCAGCAAGGAACGGTTCAACTACAGGCTGAGCCGGTGCCGAATGACTGTGGAGTGTGCCTTTGGCTGTTTAAAGGGCCGCTGGCGATCTCTTTATGGGAAGCTGGACTTGGCCGAAAACAGCATCCCCGTGGTTATATCCATGTGCTGTGCCCTCCATAATATTTGTGAAGGGAAGGGTGAAAGCTTCACTCAGGCATGGACCTCCGAGGTTCAACACCTGGAGGCTGAATTTGCACAGCCAGAGAGCAGGGCTATTACAGGGGCCCAGCACGGGGCTGCAAGGATTACGGATGCCTTGAGGGAGCAATTTGAGGCTGAAAACCAGCAGTGATATCTGGTGCCCTGCACAGGAGTGAAGTGCAGTAGTTCCAATCTTTAGGAATCAGTGTTTGCTAAGCAGACAAGCAGACTTGCAGTGCCTGTTTATTTCCTGGGCTAAGGAGTCTTTTACTTTATGCAATAATAAAGAATGTTTTCAAAGCCAAAGAATCCATTTATTGAAAAGAGAAAAAAATTATTTATTGAAAAGAAACAAGGGGGTGGAGTGGGGAACAGTACAATCACAGATTCGCGTATGTCCTGTCTGGTGTGCTGTGCAGTGAGTGCTGCACTTCAGGACAGCTATACTGCATGGTGATGGGGGTTGAGTGCAGAGGGTAAGGGTCGTGGTTTTCAGGGCTGGGTGGTGAAGATACTGGTGTTGGAGGCAGTGGGTGGCATGAAGAACACGGAAGTTGGGGAAAGTGGGTTGGAGGTGACAGTGGGGCACAACGGAAAGAGTTTTGGGACAAGGGCTGTAGGGGGCGGTGGCATTTGCATTTGCGGTACTGCTTCTCTTTCTGCATGGCTACCAGCTCCTGGATAGTGTCTGCTTGGTGCTCCAGGATGCTTATGAGCCTATCAGTGCTTTGCTGCCGGTGCACGGTGCTTTGCCGCCGGTGCACTGCGTTTTCCTGGCGGATCCTGCTTTCTCTCTCCCTCCAGTCCTGTGCTTTCTCATTCACTTTAACAGATTGCTGCATCACTTCTTGCAGCATGTCTTCTTTGCTTTTTCGCGGTCTCTTCCTGAGTCTTTGCAGTCTTTGAGCAGGCGATAAGAGGGACGACTGAGGTCTCAAGGTTGATGCAGCTGTATAGGCAAAACTCAACATTTAACAGAGGCAGCATTGTTTATACCAGACAGAGTAATGATTCCCCCGGCACTTACGGAGTAGAAAACACACAGGGTCTACACAATAGCATAATTTTCCCGTCCGAAACAGAGCACACATATCCCACAGGAGCCTCAAAATGGTGAGTAAGGGGGACTTATTGTTTCAGAGCTGCACTCTCCTCTGGGTTTCTGTGCCTTGGAGAGAGCCAACAGCTTCAGGGGGCACCCACACTGAACACTGTCCCAACATTTTCCACAGGAGTTCGTCCTGGACGATATCTCGCTGCTGAAGGTGACCTGGGATGCAAAGGAGGGTCTTCTACTGCAATGCGGCTTCTGCCCTGGCCCATATGCAGCTTGCCTGTGTGCAGCAATGGTCCCCCCGCCCCTCGCGGCACAGTGGTGCAGACACGTTAGCCTGGCTGGGACAAGGACCATGGTGGCTCTCCCGATAAACCTGCGCAAGCGCATTGCACACGTTCTATGGATGAGACATTCGAGGAGATTACCGAGGCCGATTACTGCGATGTGATAAACCACATCAATGCACTATTCCGCATCTAGGCATGCATGCCTAACCCTCCTCTCCCAAAGAGCCCGCACCGAAAAAATTCCTTCCCGAAAAAAAAAACCGCTTACCGGGAACCTGCTCTTCTGTTTGTCCTCCGCCAAGTACTGGCCGCTGCGACTGGCTACCTTCCTCCTGGCTCGAGAAGAGCTCCTGGCTGCATGGCTCCAGGGATTCCAGGGTGTCTCCATCCGGCCCACCATCATCACTCCCGTTTTCCTCCTCCTCCTCCTCCCCCCCCACACTGGCTCTGAAGTGTCCATGGTGTGCTTGGAGTGGAGGTGGGGTTAACCCCAAGTATCGCATCCAGCTCTTTGTAGAATCGGCAGGTCGTGGGAGGAGCACCCGAGCGGCGGTTTGCATCACAGGCTTTGCGGTAGGCACTCCGCAGCTCCTTGACTTTAATCCTGCACTGCAGGGCGTCCCGGCCATGGCCCCTTTCCATCATGTCCTTTGATACCTTCCCAAAGGTATCGTAATTCCTACGGCTGGAGCGCAGCTGGGACTGTACAGCTTACTCCCCCCAAACACTGATGAGGTCCAGCAACTCGCCATTACTCCATGCTGGGGCTTGCTTGGCGCGTGGAGGCATGGTCACCTGGAAAGATTCGCTGATAGCGCTCCACACCACGCCGGGCTGAGCAAACAGGAAGGGGATTTTTAAAATTCCCGGGGAATGTAAAGGGTCATCACATGGTTGATTACCTGAGGCCAGGGCAGTAGAGTTTGAACTGATGACCAGAGTGGCTAGAACAGGCATTGTGGGATACTGCCGAATACTTCTGGAGGCCATTCACAGCGCATTGGGCGGCCACACTGGCGCCGAAGCGCTGCAGCGGCAGCGCTGCACTTGCTATTCCTCTCGGAGAGGTGGAGTACATGCAGCGCTGCAATCACGGAGATACAGCGCTGCAAATGCCTTGCCAATGTGGACGGGGAGTGAGTTACAGCACTGAGGGTGGCTTTACAGTGCTGCAACTCGCAAGTGTAGCCCAGGCCTCTGTCTGGAGTTAGGAGAATAAGATATAACTGATGTAAACATAATTAAGTGGAAGCCATTAAAGTTGCTTCAGAATCAATGAACTGTAAATGGCTCTGTTTACTTGCAAACCTTCCTGAGTATGTGTGGGCCAGCCAGGGAAGAATGGAGGCTGGGGTCTCATGGGACATGTGATCATGTCACCTGATACTGGATTCCATCTTAAATCTGGTACTTTTCCATTTAGAAGGAGGGATGGGGACCAAGAGAGACAAAAGAGTCCCGCCTTGTGCCAAAGCTATAAAAGGGGGTGGAACAGAACAAAGGGGGCCAGTCATGAGAACACCCCTGCTTTCCACCTAAGATATCTGGTGAAACTAACAAGGACTGTACCAGGGGAAAGGATTGGGCCCAGACTAGGAAGGAGTCTAGTCTGTGAAAGAAGCTTATTGGAACATCTAGTTTCTTAATGTATTAGGCTTAGACTTGTGCGTTTTGTTTTATCTTGCTTGGTGACTTACTTTGTTCTGTCTGTTACTTGAAACCAGGCATGTCTGGTGGGCATTGCTGAGTCCCCAGGCAAGGTTGAGCAATTCCCCTGGTGTGGCCTTATGCAAGTGAGTCATTGAATTGTAGCTCCCTTGCTGGACAATGGCTGGTTATGTCTGTTCAGCATCCACCTGGGTGTTGGTTACCTCCCTTGTCATTGTCTCTGGAGGGCTAGTATCCGGGCACCTCCCAAGCCCATAGCATATTTTAGTGATAACCATACAACACATTCTCATAACTTCACATGCATTAATGATATACATATTTAGATACAACAGTGGATTTCAGCAGATCATAACCTTTCCTCAATACCTCACACAGCCTGCTTAATATGCAATATCACAATTATATATAAATGAGGACTATGGGGTTTACAGGACGCTCCCCCAAGGTATAGAATGTCGCAGTGGTACCAAGAACTGGACACAATACTCCAGTTGAGGCCTAATCAGCGTGGAGTATAGCGGAAGAATTATTTCTTGTGTCTTGCTTACAACACTCCTGCAGAATGTTTGCTGTTTTTGGAACAGCATTACACTGTTGACTCATATTTAGCTTGTGATCACTATCACAAGAAAGAATAGCAAATATGGCAGGAGACCAGCTTGGCTTAACAGTGAAATCTTCGGTGAGCTTAAACTCAAAAAGGAAGCTTACAAGAAACGGAAATTTGGACAGATGATGTGGAAAAATCTGAAGTATGTAATGCTTTTTTTTTGCCTCGGTCTTCACAGACAAGGTCAGCTCCCAGACTGCTGCACTGGGCAACATAGTATTGGAAGGAGGTGAGCAGCCCTCAGTGGTGAAAGTACAGGTTAAGGACTATTTAGAAAAGCTGGATATGCACAAGTCCATGGTCCAGATCTAATGCATCCGAGGGTGCTGAGGAAGTCGGCTGATGTGATTGCAGAGCCATTAGCCATTATCTTTGATATAGTGCCCATATTTTAAAAAGGAAAGAAAGAGAACCCAGGGAACTACAGCCTCACTTCAGTCCCCAGCAAAATCATGGAGCAGGTCCTCAAGGAATCCATTTTGAAGCACTTGGAGGAAAGGAAGGTGATCAGGAACAGTCAGCATGGATTCACCAAGGCAAGTCATGCCTGACCAACTTGATTGCCTTCTATGATGAGATAAGTGGCTCTGTGGATATGGGAAAAGCTGTGGATGTGATATATCTTGACTTTAGCAAGCTTTTGATACAGTCTCCCACAGTATTCTTGCCAGGAAGTTAAAGAAGTATGGGTTGGATGAATGGACTACAAGGTGGATAGAAAGCTGGCTAGATTGTCAGGCTCAACAGATAGTGATCAACAGCTCGATGTCTAGCTGGCAGCCGGTATCAAGCAGAGTGCCCCAAGGGTCGGTCCTGGGGCCGGTTTTATTCAACATCTTTATTAATGATCTGGATGATGGGATGAATTGCACCCTCATCAAGTTCACGGATGACACTAAGCTGGGGGGGAGAAGTAGATACACTGGAGGGTAGGGATTGGGTCCAGAGTGACCTAGACAAATTGGAAGATTGGGCCAAAAGAAATCTGATGAGATTCAACAAGGACAAGTGCAGAATCCTGCTCTTAAGAAGGAAGAATCCCATGCACTGCTACAGGCTGGGGACCGAGTGGCTAAGCAGCAGTTCTGCAAAAAAGGACCTGGGGGTTACAGTGGACAAGAAGCTGGATATGAGTCAGCAGTGTACCCTAGTTGCCAAGAAGGCCAATGGCATATTGGGCTGTATTAATAGGAGCATTGCCAGCAGATCGAGGGAAGTGATTATTCCCCTCTATTTGGCACTGGAAAGGCCACGTCTGGAGTATTGCGTCCAGTTTTGGTCCCCCCACTACAGAAGGGATGTGGACAAATTGGAGAGAGTTCAGCAGAGGGCATTGAAAATGATTAGGAGGATGGGGCACATGACTTACGAGGAGAGGCTGAGGGAACTGGGGTTATTTAGTCTGCAGAAGAGAAGAGTGAGGGGGGATTTGATAGCAGCCTTCAACTACCTGAAGGGGGGTTCCAAAGAGGATGGAGTTAGGCTGTTCTCAGTGGTGGCAGATGACAGAAGCAGCAGCAATGGTCTCAAGTTGCAGTGGGGGAGGTCTAGGTTGGATATTAGGAAGCACTATTTCACTAGGAGGGTGGTGAAGCACTGGAATAGGTTACCAACAGAGGTGGTAGAATCTCCATCCTTAGAGGTTTTTAAGGCCCGTCTTGACAAAGCCCTGGATGGGATGATTTAGTTGGTGTTGGTCCTGCTTTGAGCAGGGGATTGGACTAGATGACCTCCTGAGGTCTCTTCCAACCCTAATCTTTTATGATTCTATGATCACCCCCAGATCCCTTTCCACAGTACTCCTTCTGAGGCAGTATATTTTGTATGTGTGCAACTGATTTTTCCTTCCTAAGTGGAGTATTCGGCATTTGTCCTTATTGAATTTCATCTTATTTACTTCAGATCATTTCTCCAGTTTGTCCAGATCATTTTAAATTTTAATCTTATCCTCCAAAGCATTTGCAACCCCTCCCAGCTTGGTATCATCCACAAATTTTATAAGTGTACTCTCTATGTTATTATCCAAATCATTGATGAAGATGTTGAACAGAACTGGACTCAGAACTGATCCCTGCGGGTCCCCACTTGATATGCCCTTCCAGCTTGACTGTGAACCACTGATTATTTTTGGGAATGGTTTTCCAACTAGTTATGCACCAACCTTATAGAAGCTCCATCTAGGTTGCATTTTGCTAATTTGTTTATCAGAAGATCATGTGATACAATATAAAAAGCCTTGCTAAAGTCAAGATATATCACATCTACCACTTCACCCCTATCCACAAGGCTTGTTGGGACTGGATATGTCAGAGATATAGTAGAAATGAATGTGGTTAATGACTACATGCAGTTTTGAGATGCTTCCAACAAGCCACCCCAATCTGAATGAGAAATGTAAATTTGGAAAGGAACAAATAAATCTGTAAAAAGAAGAACAGGAGTACTTGTGGCACCTTAGAGACTAACAAATTTATTAGAGCATAAGCTTTCGTGGACTACAGCCCACTTCTTCGGATGCGAGGTGGCGGCAGGAAGACCAGCAGGCGACTCAAACGCTGCTTGGACTACTGAGGGAGCAAACGGACACGCTCCGGCGCCTTGTGGATGTTCTGCAGGAACGGAGGCAGGAGGACAGAGCCCCGCTGCAGTCCATCTCTAACCGCCCTCCCCCGCCACCAAGTCCCATACCCACCTCACCCAAAGTGCAAAGAAGGAGAGGCGGCAGAGTGCCTGCTAACTCTCACTCCACCCCTGCAGAGAGCTCTAGTAGCAGAAGGCTCTCATTTCCCAAAATTTGAAAAGTTCTTTCCTTCCTGCCTGACACAAGCCCCCGTCCAAGTTTCACCTCCCAATGCCATGTGTAGTTGATAATAAAAAATACGTTTCTGTTAACTACTGTTTCAATCATGTTCTTTTGGAGGAGGAGGGGAAAGGGGGTTGGTAATTGGACAGGACAGTCACCTTTGGCAGGGTACATAGTCGGGGGCAGGCACAGCAGCAGGGCACATACACAGTGCAGTGATGCAGTGACTAGTTACCCTGGTTAGTCTGGGAGTTTGTTTTCATGTTATGTTGGGGGGGGGGGTTGCTCTGTGACTTTGTGGCGGGGGAGGGCAGTTACAGATCTTAAGCGCCGGTCCTTAGGCAGGATCACAGAGCCACACAGCAGGGGATCTGTAACCGTCCTCCCCCTGCCACAAAGTCACATAGACCCCCCATACACACAGTCCCGATCAGGAGGGGTGACAGGCTCCGTTGAAACAACCATCCCACCGCAGCGGAGCCTGTCAATCCTTGAGTTTAGAAGCTGCATTCGCGTCACTACACTACACCCGCTCCGCACCACAGTCTGCGTCCCAGTTTTAAAAAATTCCCGCGAAAACAGTATTAAAGAAAACGGTGTGCTTTAACAAAGTAGAACTATTTTTATTTCGAAACGTGTGTTGGAAGGGAGGTAAAGGGGGTATGTAACTGGATAGGATAGTCAACATTAACTGGGTAAAGAAACGGGGGCAGGTTTAGCTTCTCAGTACACAAACTTTAAAGTCACAGGTTACCCTGCTCACTCAGGAACTTTGCTTTCAAAGCCTCCCGGATGCACAGCGCTTCCCGCTGGTCTCTTCTAATCGCCCGGCTGTCTGGCTGTGAGTAATCAGCAGCCAGGCTATTTTCCTCAACCTCCCACCCTGCCATAAAGGTCTCCCCCTTGCTCTCACAGAGATTGTGGAGCACACAGCAAGCTGCTATAACAATGGGGATATTGGTTTCGCTGAGATCACAGCGAGTCAGTAAGCTTCTCCATCTCCCCTTGAGACGGCCAAAAGCACACTCCACCACCATTCTGCACTTGCTCAGCCAGTAGTTGAAGAGTTCTTTTTCAGTGTCCAGGGCGCCAGTATAGGGCTTCATGAGCCAGGGCATTAGCGGGTAGGCTGGGTCCCCGAGGATGACTATAGGCATCTCCACATCCCCAACAGTTATTTTGTGGTCCGGGAAGTAAATACCTTGTTGCAGCCGTCTAAACAGACCAGAGTTCCTGAAAACACGAGCGTCATGAACCTTGCCCGGCCATCCCACGTAGATGTTGGTAAAACGTCCCCTGTGGTCCACCAGTGCTTGCAGCACCATGGAAAAGTATCCCTTTCGGTTAATGTACTGGGTGGCCTGGTGGTCCGGTGCCAGGATAGGGATGTGAGTTCCATCTATGGCCCCACCGCAGTTTGGGAATCCCATCGCTGCGAAGCCATCTATGATCGCCTCCACGTTTCCCAGGGTCACTACCTTTGGCAGCAGTACATCAACGATTGCCTTCGCTACTTGCATCACAACAACCCCCACGGTAGATTTGCCCACCCCAAACTGGTTCGCGACTGACCGGTAGCTGTCTGGCGTCGCAAGCTTCCAGAGGGCTATGGCCACTCGCTTCTGTACACTCAGTGCAGCTCGCAAGCGGGTGTCACTGCGCTTCAGGGCAGGGGACAGCAACTCACAAAGTTCCAGGAAAGTTCCCTTCCGCATGCGAAAGTTTCGCAGCCACTGGGATTCATCCCAGACCTGCAGCACTATGCGGTCCCACCACTCAGTGCTTGTTTCCCGTGCCCAGAATCGCCATTCCACGGCATCAACATGACCCATTGCCACCGTGATGTCCTCGGCGCTGGGTCCCCTGCTTTCTGAGAGGTCTGTGCTACTCTCAGACTTCAGGACATCACCGCGGTGCCGTAGCCTCCTCGCCTGACTTTTCTGCATCTGCCTCAGGGAAACCTTTATGATAAGCTGCGAGGCGTTGAGAGCGGCCACAACTGCAGCGATGGTCGCAGTGTGCTCCATGCTCGCAGTGCTGTGGCGTCCGCGCTGTCAATGACTGGAAAAGCGCGCGAACTGATTTCCCGCCGGCGCTTTCAGGGAGGGAGGGCGGGAGTGATGGACGGATGACGACAGTTACCCAAAAGCACCCTCGACTCATTTTGTTACCCAGAAGGCATTGCCGGCTACACCCAGAATTCCAATGGGCAGAGGGGACTGCGGGAACTGTGGGATAGCTGACCACAGCGCACCGCTTCGAATGTCGACGCTTTCACCGTTAGTGTGGACACACAAAGTCGAATTACTGTCCTTAGTGTTAGATGAAATGTACTGTTTCACTTAGCTATCAATAAGATGTTTTTAAAATACTGAAGTGAATCACTGACTTTAAAACTGAAATTCAAAATGGAGTACATGAACTCTAACTTTGAACTCCATCTTTGAGAGGGGACTTATTTTGCTACACAGACTCTAGCTTAAACCAGTCAGAACCGGTTTTTCCCGCCAAATCCAACCCTCAGCATTCCATCACCTCAGAAGCATTCCATCACCTCAGAACTCTTCCCGCCAAAAAGGCTTTATAAGGTCTTGTTCAGCGCCTGCGCGGGGCTGTCCATTCCAGCGACAGTTCGTACACGGTCGGGTCTTCGCAGAGCTCCAGAGCTGAGATCGAAGAACAACATCTATCCCGTAGTGTGTTTGAGGAAGAGGAGTCCTGTTATCATTCTTATATCCTGCATCTCCTGGTGTCCATCATCCCAGAGGGTCTCCTCGCCAGCGACGAGAACCATCAGTCGTCTGGACTCCCCAGTGTTCCTCCTCAAGGACTCTAAATCAGTCCAAGAGTTGTAGGTCCTGGGCATCACGCCTGTACGTGACATCTGCTGCATCAGTAGGAGAAAGGTTTCCGTGTTGGGGTATTGTTTATTGTTTTTTTGTAGAATCCCACGGGAGGGTTTATGGGCCTGAGCTCCAAGCTCTCAGAGTCAGTCACTGATCCACTATTTTACTGATTTATGGTTTTGCTGTTTCACTGTGTTATTCTTGTATTTCTCCCCCCATTTTCCCTAGTTTTTCTGTACCTTTTATCCCTAATACACTTACCTTTATTTGCACCATATTATCTTGTCTTCTCTTTATTTTATTATATTTTATGGGTAGCTAAGACCACCGGTGACAGACACGGAAGGGAGCCGAGTCTGCAGCTTCCGAGAAAAGGGGCTTTCCCTGTTATATCTTCCCTCTACCATCTCTCTAGTATTTCCTTTGAAGCGTTACCTTCTTCCCCTTGAGGTAACATTTCTGGCGACCGCGGCAGGACTCTCTTGGGGATTAGTTACCCCATTAGAGTCTTGTTATGCTTTAGCTTGTTTATTTGTGACAGTGACTGTGACGGTCCAATTGACTCGGGGAGGGAATTCGTGTGGAATTGGAACTGTGCCTACTTCCCCCCCTACGGAAGCATGATCCGAGGGAAGGTATAGTGTCCGGGTGAGAGCCCCCCTTCCATTACTCCCTGGGTGAGGGACGGAATTTATTCCGCCCTGGGAAATCCTGTTATTGGCAATAAGGGTTGCAGGGACGCCTGGACCCCTTGCCCAGAAGCAGGTAGCGTTGGCTAGTAGGCCCCATACTAGCACCGCTAGTGTCCGGTTGCTAATAACCGAACACGGAGTGGTACCGGGCCCCAAAAGGGTTGCCACTCTTTCTTTTGGCAAGGCAACAGTTAGTAGGGGAGCGGCTGTGGCCTTCTCCCGAAAATTTAGGTTGCCTTTGCCTAGGCCTTAGAGCCGCAACTGGAAGCGGTCTCTTTTCTAAGGTCTCTCTCTATTTTCAAACGGTGTAATCTTTTTCCTTGGATTGGGTAAGCAATCTATAACCCAGCAGCAGAAGATGGATCAAGTTTTCAGCCTCCAAGGATGGACGTCCCAGACAAATAAAAACTCAGTGGACTTTAGTGTGGATTTATTTGGAAAGGGCAAAAATCCTTGGAAGAAGGAGTCATTGGCAGGGGTTGATTCCTTGGACAAGTTTTCCACCTTATGGGCTCGGTATTCCACTTGTAAACCTACCCCTAACAAGAAAGCACGAAAATGTGCTCTCATATACGGCTTGGCTATGGTCAGCCGAGAACTGAATTCACAAGTGTCACTACTTAAACAACAGACAGAGCAAGCACTTGTTGAGAAGCAGCAGCTAAAACAACAAGGTGAAAGGCAGGCTGCCGAAGAGCAACTGGCAACTGCCAAAATAAATAGCCTGACCTTACAGGTTTCCCAGCTCGAACAACAGCTGAGGAATCTTAATACGAGGGTTACAGATGCAGAAACTGCTGCTGAAATAAAAGACAGAGAACTTCAAGAATCGCAGGCAGTAGTGCGCCAGCTCCTGAAGGAAGCCCATAATGTTAATTTAGGGTCTGTCAATCATGTGGCCTGCAATCGCCGCATTGACAAGCTGCAGAAGCAGCTACAATTGGCCAAGGGTGTTATGAGTGCCATCGAAATGAATCCTTTGGCAGCTTTTAAGTCCGAATTTCAAGAGTCAAGTTCCGACTCGGAAACTGAGGACTCACCACCAGGTCCCTCAGTGGGTAAAAGATTGGAACCCTCAGCACCTCACAGTAGTGAGGAGGCCATGTTGGTAGACAGGGGATGCCCGTTGGCCCCTATTGTAACCACTGTAACCCAATATGATAACAACAGACCCCCAACTGTGAAACATGAAACTAGGGCTTTGACCCCGGAACAAACTAGAGCTTTGGGAAAGCAAATGGGAATTTGTAATAAGGAAACGGTATTGAACTGGCTGGCAAAATTATCAGCAACACCTAATGTCAGCCAGGAGGATATGGTAGCACTCTTAAGGGAATGCATGTCAGCTGAGGATTTTGCAGTATTACCATATGGCATCATGGTGGATACCAATACTGAACAACATACCATATATAAGTGTGTTTTTAAATTGTATTTTCCTTATGACAACCTACTGGGTAAAGCATATGCTGAAAAGCAAATGCCAGAGGAACGACCAGAAAGGTATATGATGCGAAAAAAATTGTTGTTCTGGTTAGCTGGTTTGGGAGTCAACCGTGGAGGAGTTATTGATTATGACGTACCTGAATTAAGAGAATTATATGTACAAGGTTTAACACCTAATATCCGGTTGGGAATGGGTCCTGTGGTTGCTCGTGTTACACCTATGGCTGAATTAGAAGGCAGGGCTAGAGAGGTTTACGAGTTACAACAGCTAGCCTACCCTGGTGGAGGAGCTAAGAGAAGGGTGGCAGCTTTCAATAACAAAACCTCTACCGATAAAAGCCAAGGCAAAATTCCAATGCAGCAACAATATAAACCCCCAGAATTTACTAACAAAATGTTCAGTGGCTCTGCTGAGGAAATGAAAATCATGAAAAAGGTGCTATTAAAAAGACTCAGCAAATATGAATCATGGGACAGTCTAGTGAAGCAGAGGTTATCAGCAGAAGACATGTTCCTGAAATTAGCACAATATGAAACATCACAAGGATCAGCAAGTAAGAACTCTAATGCTCCTATAGCATCCACCTCACTCCAACTTAATTGAGGTGGCCGGGCTTCCCAAGCCCCTGGGTTTGTGGCCCCCCTAGTTAACGACTACTGGGGTAGACCCACTGTAGAAATTCAATTAAAGGGAAGTTTCGGTAGCATTAAACAAAAGGCATTGGTAGACACCGGGGCATCTACCAGCCTACTTTGCACAAAAGCAAATTCAATCATCAGGAATATTCCAGTTAAGGATATTAAATCTCTTCAGTCATACAATGGAAGGGAAAGTACTATACCTTTCACTGATTTTATTACTTGTTCTGTAGGACATCTGTCAACCCAAGCTTCCTTTGGTTTACAACAATTAGACGGAAGTGGCATCTTGGGAATAGATCTATTAAGGAAATTACAGATAGTGGTGGACTTACCAAATAACATATTGTGTCAAGTGAAAGATGAAGAGGCGGGTCTTATAATTCCAGCAGCCCATAGGATATATGCGTTTAAGACGCCAGATAAACTGATTCTTCCTGAATGGGAAGAGGACATCAAACTGATTACCCAGAAACATCTCATGGTTTTCGCTCCAACTAAACTCAGTTGTGGAAAAGTAGAGGCTTCTGTGAAGGTAGAAGGACCAGACCCCAAACCACTAAGACAGTATAAGTATTCCATCGAGGCAAAGGAGGGAATTAAACCAACCATCGATGCACTTTTAGAGCAAGGAGTGCTAATCCAATGCCAAAGCATATGCAATTCGCCTATTTGGCCTGTTAGGAAGGCAGATAATAAATCATGGAGACTTACTGTTGATTATAGAGGGCTAAATCATGTTACCCCAAGACTAGCTCCTGTAGTGGCAAAATTCCCTGAGGTGATGGCTTTAATCACAGAAGGTGCCTGTTGGTTTTCTGTATTGGACATTTCAAATGCATTCTTTTCAATACCTCTCCACCCTTCTTCGTTTTACAAGTTTGCTTTTACTTTTGATGACCGACAGCTAACCTTCACCAGGGTCCCACAAGGCTATCATAACGCCCCAAGTCTGTGCCATCGGTTGGTGGCCGCCCTGTGGAAGAATCTGACTTATTCCAGCAACATCATAAGTTATGTAGATGACATCCTAATTGCCACACAGACCAGAGAAGATAATTGTGCTGCTTTAGATGAGGTTCTGGAAGCATTGAAAAAAGCTGGATTCTTAATCAATCCTAGCAAGGCTCAGTTGGTCCAGCAGCAAGTGACTTACTTGGGAGTTCAGCTTGGACCCACAGGCAGAAAACCGGATATTTCGAGAATAGAACTCATATCTAAGCTGCCTGCCCCGACAGATGTAAGCACGTTACGATCATTCCTTGGATTGGTTGGATTTTCAAGGGATTTTATCGAAAACTATAGCGAAAAGGCTAGACCTCTCTATAAACTTTTAAGGAAAAATCAAAAATGGACTTGGGGAACTGAAGAGCAGCAAGCAGTGATAGACCTGAAACAAGCCTTGATGACTGCACCGGCACTTGCATACCCTCAAATCAACCAGCCCTTCCATCTACAACTGGCAACAACCAAGACGGCGATTAGTGCAATATTATTACAACAGAGTGGATCCTCCTTAAAACCAGTGGCATATGGATCTAAGGTCCTTTCAGAAGTAGAAAAACAGTATACAACGTGCGAAAAGGAAGTACTTGCATTAGTTTGGGCCATCTCCCATTGGGAGTATTTAATAGGAATGGCCCCTATTGTACTAAAAACCACCCATACACCAGTGCAATATGTCATATCAGGTAAAGCTAATGCAGGGCGAGTCAGCCACCCTAGACTTGCCAATTGGACACTTGCCCTCCTGAATAAAGAGGTACAAGTAGAGAAGATCAACACACCTATTTCTGCACCTTTCGCACTTTGCCCACCAATAACTGAGGAAATATATATAAATAATCATGATTGTCCTCTACCTAACATCAAAATTCCAGAAATTGTATCCCCCTTTAAACTTGAATCATGCTATGAAAATGCAAAAGCCAGTAACAGAGAATTATGGGTAGTCGATGGCAGTAGCCTTTTTAAAGATGGGAAGGCTGCTACCGGATATGCAGCTCTTCATGTCGCTTCAGACAAGATCTATCAAGGAACCGTGTCATACCATTCTGCACAAGCGGCTGAAGTCGTGGCAATCATAGTGGCTTTAGAAAATGCTGAATCGACTGCCAATATCACCATCTGTACAGACTCTGATTGGGCTATGAGAGCCTTGTTAGACTGGATGATAGTATGGAAACAGCGGGATATGAAATCCTCAGATAATCATCCAGTGGCATATGCTGGCTATCTCATGCATGCATGGAACTTAGCAGAAGCTAGGAGGGGAGATACTTATCTATTCAAAGTAAGAGCACACAGAAGGAATCAGGCAGAGATATCCATATTAAACAGCAAAGTGGATAAGTTAGCAAAGCAAGCAGCAGTAATGGGACCTGAAACAAGATGGGACAAGGTAGAAGCTAATATAAGTGCAAATAAACCTGTGGACCATACAGATCATCAAGATATAGTACAATTGCAAGAACAAGATCCTGAAATTAAGAAGCTGCTAAAAGATGGAAAACACAAAACATACCTCATCACTCGACATACATCTGGACTTATCATGGCAACAAAAGATAATTATGAAAATACTGATAACGATACCTTGATTCCACTATTAGTGATTCCAAACATATTGCGAAGGGAGTTAATCCAACTGGCTCATCAACAAGGACACTTTGGACTCCAAAAGACTCTACAAAGGCTAGCTACGGTAGGATGGTGGCCTGAGATAATCCGAGATACTGAGCACTTTATTAACAACTGTTTAAGATGCGCCCACAATAATCCTGATATAAGGATAAAAAAGGGACCTCTACTTCATCAACCGGTAGATGGCCCATGGATTCGAGTGCAGATAGACTTTATTGGACCCTTACCTAGAACTAACCGAGGAAATGTATACTGCCTGGTGGTAATAGATCCATTTACCAAGTGGATAGAAGGGTACCCAACTAGGAATTGCACTGCAGGTGCGACAGTAAAATTGCTGTTAGAAAATACGTTCAGTCGATTCGGACTACCTCGAATTATTGATTCCGATCAAGGCACGCACTTTACCGGAGAATTAACTAAACAATTGTGTATAGCCTTAGGAATACGCCAAAGATTTCATGTAGCTGGTCACCCACAAGCTTCTGGGTTAGTAGAAAGATCAAACCGCACTTTAAAGACTGCACTAAGGAAGGTAATTGATTCGTCAGGAAAGAATTGGGACAGACATCTACCTCTCATCCTGATGGCAATCAGATCCACAGTGAGCGTCCATGGATTCACTCCGTATGAAGCACTTTTCGGAAGACCTATGGTAACGCCTGAGCAATGGTGGATGCCAGGAGGGGTACCACCGGACGAGTATAAACCTAGAATGGTGACGGACAATTACATAAAATCAGTGTTAAATACCATATCAGAAGTGCAAAGGGCAGTGGCGGTTAATTTAAAAGGAAATATTCATAAGATGGATCAAAGACTGAATAACAATTTAAAACATTTAGAGTGGAACATAGGGGATCAAGTTCTCTTTAAGTATTTTTCTGAAAAGAACCATCCATTAAGTCCAAGATGGGTTGGACCAGTAACTATCGTTAATAAAGCCAGTCCAACAACTTATCAACTAGAATTGAAGACCGGAAAACGTAAAGTACAAAAGTGGTTCCATAGCTCACAATTAAAATTATGGAAAGGAAACATCTGTACTAATCCATCTAGAACAGAAAGTAATAGAACAAGTGATGAAAAACCACCATAAGGATCAACTAATTGTCTTGTTTTCATCCACAGGATGCCGAACAAAGAAAATATGAAGACTACTGGAAAATTTCTGATGTACATAGTTATAACTTGGTTAAGTTTATGGACCTGTAGAAGTTTAATAATTAAGAAAAATGAATACTGGATATGCAAGACACACAGAAAACTATCTTTCATGTATGACCAAGGGAAGGAATTGGAAACACAAAAGGAAAATGAGGAATATGTCAATGAAAGAACCAACACTCAAATGGGAGGAATGGCACCACCTGAAGCTCCTACAAAGCCATTTCCAGAGGATATTTACAGACGCCGGAGGAAACGGGATTTACCACCAACTTTCAATGTAACTCTGAAAGGAAGTAAATTCTTTCCTGTCAAGATGAACGAATATTTAGAATGTCAGGTTAACCCACAAATAATATATCGATGGAGGGATAAAATCCTACCAAATACAAGAAGACGTCAAACACCAAGAAAACAACAAGAAAACTCTACAAAAAGTAGTACAACAACGGTACCTCGAGCGACTACTAAAAAACCAGTTAATGTTTTCAGAATTGGCTATCACGGAAGAGGGAAAAGAGAGGCAAACGATCATAAAAATTGGGAATGGGTAACCCTAAGAGCTTATAAGGTCATGGAACGTTGCTACCTAGATGTTGTTGAGTATGCTCAGAATCAGTCGATTATATTACCTGACACTGTTACCACCCACAATCCAGTACAGCGTTTCGGACCTATACGTCCAGGATATGGTTGTACATGGAGTATGCCTGAAGTGATGTTTGACAACTGCCATAAAGACCTCTATCTATGTGTTGTATTTGACATCTTATCTCCTTCTTTAGTTAAACCCGGAAAATTGAACATATCCATAAAAATGTACCATCAACAAACCCATATAGATTTTGTAAATATTTCCATAAAACCTCCTAATCAGAATACTACTATATTAAGATTAACCTGTAATTCCTCTTTGTTGGGCTATAACATTTCATTGAAACAACATACTACCTCAAGATATTGTATATCGGACAATGATATAAATAAATTCAGGGAATTGTGTGTAATTAATTATACTATAAATGTTATGGTCAATCATTCTGGACTATGGACTGTGAGAGGCCCGCTGGAGTTTGAATATACAAAGGAAATACATGTGGTAACGCCCCCTCCCATTTATCATGTAGGACCACTAACCATTAAAAAGGACGTAACCAGAACTTTAATGATAGATCCTCAATATTCAATCAAAAGGATTATCATGCCTCTACAATTATCTATAACATCAGTATATAATCAATGTGCCCTATATACAGAGCCACTTTTAGTGGGATGGAGAGCCTGGGTTCAAGGAGTGCTCCCTCCTTCTTCCAACTCATCTACTAGGCAGAAACGTGATTTAGTGGCAAAGGTGCTAGGGGGAATTGGAGCTGGATTAAGCGTATTAAATACAGTAGACCAACAAATACTAGCAAATCGAATTGGTCAGGTAGGTCATGATGCCGCCTCCCTTGCCGAACCATTGACTTCTGCATTTCACGCTCTAGGAACTACAACATTTGACATCACTAAAATTCTTCCGTATTGGCTTAAAATTCAAGAGCAAGACCACCTGCGAATACTGGGAGCATTAGATATTCTCCAATCTAATATCTCAGAAGCCCTAGCATGCGTAGAAGCTCAGCAATGGTTGATAACGGTAGCCAAGGCTATCATCAGAGATGGTTTTAACCAGCAGCTACCTTTGGAATTAAAGAAAATCATCTACGAGGACGCCAATGATTTTGAGAAAATACATCACCAATGGTGGCAATTATTGACGTTCACTTACTTCCAGCACAACGATACGATCATGGCCTTGATTCTTACTTTAAAATCAGCTAATCAAGAAACCATATATCCTCTTGTTGCTTTGGGGATATATGCTAACCAGTCCCTACTAGTCCCTATAGAAGAACATAAATGGGTACATGTTAACGCTAATAATTCATACGTCCCTATAAATCTGCAAGCATGCGTCTATCAACCCAACTTGGGATATACCTGCACTACCCAAGTGTGGGAGGAGGATTCCACGTGCCTAGACCCTGTAGAGGGAACTTGCTCTTATGAAGTGTTTCACCATTCCCTCAGTAAAGCCTCTGCCATAGTACAAGTGAATTCTGGTTGTTTTTGTATCCGAAGTTTATGTCCATATTTCTTAGTTAATAATTTGTATAAAGTTAATAATTCAGGAATAGGAAATTTATGTATATGTAAGGTCATACAGTTAATGGGTTGTGATATCAATGTATCCGTACATAATGTATATATCAAAGAAATGTTCAATGAATATAAATTGTACAATACGTTAACACCCATCCATGTTGGAGCAAATCTGGAGGTTATTCAAAAGTTGTTACACCATGAAAAATTGGCTCAGTATTTGAATAATTTGAAATTGGAAGGAAGTAAAACTATTCTCACTGTGCAACATTCTATCTCCGAGATTAAACAAATTACAAAAAAGATTAAGGATGAAACCACCTCTGCTCATTGGTGGGAATCTATCCTGTATACCGACATGGGAAGTATAAGATCAATGTGGTATATTCTTCTACATCCAGTTGTGGTTGTTTTAATTATTCAATTCATTCTAATTGTGTACATGGCTATGTTAACTGTGTTAATATGTAAACATAAGAAAGCAAGGAGAAAGTATAAACAAGTTCCTTTCAATATTTCTGGTTGGAATGCTCTGTAAATATTTATCATATGCATTGTTGTAATTCATGTTATTAATGTTTGATGTTGTATTAAATTGTTTGGAACCTTTTGTCCATAGTTAAGGAAAAAGGTCCCAAGGAGGGGATATGTTAGATGAAATGTACTGTTTCACTTAGCTATCAATAAGATGTTTTTAAAATACTGAAGTGAATCACTGACTTTAAAACTGAAATTCAAAATGGAGTACATGAACTCTAACTTTGAACTCCATCTTTGAGAGGGGACTTATTTTGCTACACAGACTCTAGCTTAAACCAGTCAGAACCGGTTTTTCCCGCCAAATCCAACCCTCAGCATTCCATCACCTCAGAAGCATTCCATCACCTCAGAACTCTTCCCGCCAAAAAGGCTTTATAAGGTCTTGTTCAGCGCCTGCGCGGGGCTGTCCATTCCAGCGACAGTTCGTACACGGTCGGGTCTTCGCAGAGCTCCAGAGCTGAGATCGAAGAACAACATCTATCCCGTAGTGTGTTTGAGGAAGAGGAGTCCTGTTATCATTCTTATATCCTGCATCTCCTGGTGTCCATCATCCCAGAGGGTCTCCTCGCCAGCGACGAGAACCATCAGTCGTCTGGACTCCCCAGTGTTCCTCCTCAAGGACTCTAAATCAGTCCAAGAGTTGTAGGTCCTGGGCATCACGCCTGTACGTGACATCTGCTGCATCAGTAGGAGAAAGGTTTCCGTGTTGGGGTATTGTTTATTGTTTTTTTGTAGAATCCCACGGGAGGGTTTATGGGCCTGAGCTCCAAGCTCTCAGAGTCAGTCACTGATCCACTATTTTACTGATTTATGGTTTTGCTGTTTCACTGTGTTATTCTTGTATTTCTCCCCCCATTTTCCCTAGTTTTTCTGTACCTTTTATCCCTAATACACTTACCTTTATTTGCACCATATTATCTTGTCTTCTCTTTATTTTATTATATTTTATGGGTAGCTAAGACCACCGGTGACAGACACGGAAGGGAGCCGAGTCTGCAGCTTCCGAGAAAAGGGGCTTTCCCTGTTATATCTTCCCTCTACCATCTCTCTAGTATTTCCTTTGAAGCGTTACCTTCTTCCCCTTGAGGTAACATTAGTATGGACACACACGTTCGACTTTGCAATATCGATTCCAAAAATTCGATGCAAGTAAAATCGAACTACTCTCGTAGTGTAGACAAGGCCTGAGTTTGGACTATCTCCAGCAGAACTTCTGATGGGAAGAAGACTAAGGATGCCTTTACCCTGTGTCACCAGTAGAGCTTAAACATAAGTGGCCCAACCTGATGGAATTTTGAAAACAGGTGCGAAAGGTGCTAAAATAATAATTCTGCAACAACAAACTTTCAATGTTTGGCCCAGAACAAAAGCGCTCCTGGAACTGAATTGGCCCGTGTTATCCAGGCCAGTTTAGATGATCACAATGGTCCATTCTGGCCTTAGAATCGATGAAAAGTTGCTGTACATTTGGAACTGTTCAGAACTTGGCAGAAACTACCAGATTCTACCTAGTGGAGGTGCCAAAAGGTCTTCTCTGGAGAAATTGGGTTCATCTTCAGTATTTCCCAACACAACAGAGATGAGCTGGGATTTGCTGGTACTCTGGCAGGAAGAGACATCCAAAGGGAACTCCGTGCACAGACTCAGCAAAGTGAGAACACCATCTGAAAGACTGATCAGACCCCCTTAAAGACCTGATCTTTGAGGACTTTTTAACTACAATTAATTAATAAGGGGGCAAAGTAGTGTAAATTGTTTTAAGGGATTGGAAGTGTATGTTGAACTGTTGTATGTATATACATTGGTTTATAATTTAAATTTTAATCATTTATTATAAAGAAAGGGAGCTGTGGGGTGGTTATACAGTTCCTGATCCTCCGCAGTAACCAGAGAGGACCAGGATGTGTTGCAGCAAGAATCTTAATAAATGGGGGAACTTCCAAGTTAGGCAGCTCTCTCTGTAGTTGCTGCTGAAAGCATGGCTCTCTGTGTTTGTGATCACACTACACTCTGCCTCCAGGGGGTGCCACCCAGGTGTAGGGGCTGTAAGTAAACTTTGTGCTCCCAGGATTCTGGGCTGCTTGGGAGCCCTGATGCAAGTTCGACTAGCTCCAGGCTTACTTGGAGGGGAGGGATAGCTCAGTGGTTTGAGCATTGGCCTGCTAAACCCAGGCTTGTGAGTTCAATCCTTGAGGGGGCCACTTAGGGATCTGGGGCAAAATCAGTACTTGGTCCTGGTAGTGACAGTAGGGGACTGGACTGGACTCAATGACCTTTCAAGGTCCCTTCCAGTTCTAGGAGATAGGATATCTCCATTAATTTAATTCCATCTGCAGCAGCCTCAGTCCCAAAGCCATTTATGGGCGCTATGGAGACTCCTCTAGGGTTACCATATTTTAATTTTAAAAAAGGAGGACACTCCACAGGGCCCCAGCTCCGCCCTGCTCCCAACCCCACCCCAACTCTGCTCCTTCCTCACCCCCACCCCTTCCCCAAAGTCCCCACCTCAACTCTGCCCCCTCCCCTGAATGCTCTGCCCCCTCCCCTGAATGCTGTTCCTCCCCCTCCCCTGCTTCCCACGAATCAAATGTTCACGGGAAGCCTGAAACAGGGAGGCAGCAGGTAAGCTGGGGCTGGGGCGGGGCGCAGCGCGGCCCAGTCTGGCCCCCCCGGCCGAGCGGCTCTCTCTGGTGGCCGGCTGGCCCAGGCCAAGAGGCTCTGGCCCCGGCGTCTCCCGCCCGGCTCGGCTCAGGCCCTGGGGCGCTGGCCCTGGTTCCAGCTGAGCGACTCCGGCCCACCCTGGCCCCGGTGGCTCCGGCCCAGCTCAGCTCGGGCCCCGGTTCCGGCCGAGCGGCCCCGGCCCGGCCCCGGCCCCCAGCCGAGCACCGCCAGCCCCAGCGGCCCCGGCCCCCCCGGCTGAGCACCGCCGGCCCCAGCGGCCCCGGCCCCAGCGGCCGAGCACCGCTGGCCCCAGCAGCTCCGGCCGGGACCCAAGCCCCACAACCCCCCCTCCCTATTTTCCCAGACATGTCTGGCTTTTTTGGGATTTCCTCCCGGACGGGGATTTGAGGCCCAAAAAGCCGGACAAGTCCGGGAAAATCCGGACGTATGGTAACCCTAGACTCCTCCCTATCCCCCGGGGCCCAGCCCCAGCCTGTCCCCTGACCCTGAGGCTATTGAGGGGACCAGCACATTGCTGCTTATGGCAGGCCTGTGCTGCACCAGAGGAGCTCTCCAGTTGTCACCCAGCTCTGGGGCTAGGATCCTGCCGGAGCAGCATGCAGGGCCAGGGCGGGCGACGGAATTCATGACTGTCTCTTGTTCAGTAACCTCAAAAGTGAAAGAAAAGCATATCACAATGAGCTGGGCCAGGCACTAGAGCAGAGGGGAGTTGGGCTCTAGCCAGGGCTGGGTTGGGCTCTAGATAAATGACCCTGTTCCGTTTACATGTAATGATGTTTATGCTAGCAGAGTTCTGAGAAGGGGTGAGATGATGAGGGGTCAAGGGGCCAGATGCCAGGCATGGAGGGGAAAGGGGGAGATGCCCAGGGAGGCGCACTGCCCCAGCTCCGTCACTGGAGGCAGCACAGCAGCACCATGCTCTGGGAGGAGTTCCTTTGTGCTTGGATTCCACATTCACCAGGAGATTGCTGCAGACAGCAAGGGCAGTAGTGATGGCTGATCCTGGCTCTGGCATTTATCTCTCTGAGTGAAGTGAAGGGGGATTATTCACTCTTTCCTGACGAGCGGAGATAAACGTCATGTCAGGGGCAGCCAGCAGGGATTATACACAATATACAGGTTTGTCACTCCCGGTTCTCTGGGATTGAAACCTCATTTAATGACAGTTACTGAAAAGTGCAGGAAACAAGAGGACTCCAGCTGGCTGGGAACATGGTCCCACTTTTAATAACTTGTCAGCTGCTCTGTCACCCATGAAATAGCAAATGGCTGCAAGAAGTACTAGCAAAACATAGCAGCAGGGACTATCTCCATGTGCACCGCATCAGAGACGGGAGATGAATAGATCAACAACCATTCCACTGGGCGATTCAGGCCTCATCTCTCCCCCTCTCCCCCTCTCTCCCTCCCCCTCTCTCTCGTCCCTCTCAGTGGCATCTGACCACAAAGACACCAACCAGTAGAACTTGAGGGGCTGGGCACCCCCAGCAGAAAGTAATAATTAAATTTACTTCTCACCAATAATCTTTCTGTTACCAAGCCAGAATGCTGCTGATGGGAGACGTGGGCTGGGCTGCAGGGACATAAAAGGCAGTTAGCCCCAGCTCCTTTATCAAGCAAAAGTTTCAGAGTAGCAGCCGTGTTAGTCTGTATCCGCAAAAAGAAGAACAGGAGGACTTGTGGCACCTTAGAGACTAACAAATTTATTAGAGCATAAGCTTTCGTGGACTACAGCCCACTTCAAGAGATCAAGGAACGAATTGCAAATCACTCAGCAAAGAGTGGCTTTAAGATTTATTAAATATGAAAAGAAAAATTAAAGACCAGTGGAAGGAGTGAGAATTAACCCTTGAGAGCCCCTCCCCATGCTGTTTGGTGGCAGGAACAGCCCCACACCTAATTTACAATGGCACCACCGGTGCCAAGGTGCCAGGCCCAGGCTCTAAAGGGGCCCCAGCATGGCCCACTCTGCTTGGGCTGCAGTCCAAGGCCCCGCCAGCTCTTCTCTGCCCACCGCTCTCCCCTGTGGGGGCAGAAGCTTGGTCCTGCCAGCTCCTGGGGCTCCTGCTGCAGGGCAGGCTCCGCCCACACCCACGGGGAGTCAAGCTCCTCCCTCCCCCGCCTCTTCCCCCAAGCGTGCTGCGTTCCCACCCCTCACCCCCACCGCTTCCCTCACTGCCAAACAGCTGTTTGCTGGCACTCCTGGAGGGAGGGGGAGGAGCAGGGCCGCAGTGCGCTTGGGGAAGGAGGCGGAGAAGAGGTGGGGGCAGGACCTTGGGGAAGGGGGTGGAATCGGGGCAGGGCAGAGCAAAGGCGGGGATCCCACACTCCCCCTACACATACCCCTTCCAGCCCCCTGCTGTGAGCCACTTAAGGCAGGGGGCTGGGAGCACCCCCACGACCCCAGCCCACACCCCCAACCCCTGCCCTGACTCCTGCACTCCCCTCACACACCCTCAGCCCCATGCCCTGAATCCTGCACCCCCCATCCCCACCCCCACCCTGAGCACCAAACGTGAGCTCCTGCCCCCCCCCACATCCTCACCTGCACCCCTCGCACCAAATGGGAGCTACCCCAGATAAGCGCTCCACACCCCAACCTCCTGCCCCAACCCTGAGCAACTCCCTCACTCTAACTCCTGGCCAGACCCTGCACCCCAACCCACAGCCTGCTCCTGCACCCTAACTCCCTCCCAGACTCTGCACCCCCAGTCCCGAGCCCCCTCCCACACCCTAAGTCCTGGCCAGACCCTGTACCCCACCATGCTATGCCCCATTGCCCCTGGCTGGCCCCTTGCTCTGGGAACCGACCTCTGCACGCCATGCTCCTTTGCCCTCATGGGGGCCCACAAATATGTTTTGTGCCGGACCCACAAAAGGTTAATCCGGCCCTGCACCTGGCACATTCTGAACACACACAAAAGGGGGACAAGGAATTTGCCTCAATCTGTGGCCGAATGCCTCTGTCACAGGAGCCCATGCAGCTCCACTAAGAGTCTGGTCGCTGTCACTGACAACCTCCAGTGCTGGCATCAATCAGCTGTGCAGCGGGTCCTTCTCATTCTTTGCTCCCAGGGTCATGCTCTCTTAGCCACTCAGGCCAGGCCTGGGAGAGTGCAGGGTCAGCAGCTCTGACCCTGCACAGGCTGGAGCAGATGGTTCAGGAAGGATTCCCTGAACTAGCCAGTCTGGAAGGCAGGAAGGGGATCTAAAATGCTGTGGTTTCCCCACACGGACTCTGCCACAATGATGTCTATTTTAGTCCAAACAAGAAAGAACAAAAGTAAGGCGCCGGATCCTGGCCCACTGTAAGGCCTCTTTGCACTGCTCTGGCAATGCAATGGAGCCTGAAAGCTGCCCTGAATATTCACGGTGAGGATTTCCCCACCACGGGATGTGGATGGGGGTGGAGATCCTGGGCAAAGGTAGGTGAGAGGAGTTGTGTCAGATTGTGATGCGTTCGAGTGATCCCCTTCCACTGTAAAGGGTCATTCCAGCTAAATAATTTAAAGCAGGCCTGAGGTGACTCAAAATCATATTTAGGGCCAGCAATCTCCCAGCAGCCTCACTGGAAAGACACCTTTCTTACTGTGTGTTTATACAGCTCCTAGCACGATGGGACCTGATATAAGCTGGAGCCTCTAGGTGCTACTGTTTTAAAAACAATAACAGTGCATATCAACCGTTAGGAAAAAGCAGAATTAAGGAGGCCTGTGCAAACTTAACCCTACTCCCTTTTCCTAACAGTTGAGTGATCGACTTTGCAACCTTGATAATATTATTTTCCCATATTCAGAGAACCAATAAACTCTTCTTAAAGAATGCACAATTGTCAGCCACATTTTTTAGGATTTTTTCCTCCCAATCAATTTTTCTCAAAATTTTCCTCAGTTTAGGGAAATAAGCCCTTTTAATGCACCTAGTATATATATTACCACTGGAGACTCTCCTCTGTTTGCCCATCTTGAATCGCCAGCTCATGATCACTGGTCCCTAGCCACCGCCAGCATCCAGCCCAGTGATCATTTCTTCTTTATCCATTATAATGAGATCCCAAGTAGAGTTGCCTCAGGTTGGGTGCAATACCTTTTTGAGTTAGAAAATGATCATCTATCATTTTTAGGAACTCTAATGATGTTTTACTACTGGTTCCAGGAGACCTCCAGAAGATGTCTCCCAAATTGAAGTCCCCCTTAACAACACAATTTTTCTTTCCACATATTACATTTCAAACTGTTTTCTAGTTTGATGTGAATGTCTGTAACAGACCCTTCAAAGTACACCACTTCCCCCTCCCCGCCTCCGGGCTATGTTAGTTAGCCCATTGACCCAGGCACATTCAAGATCCTGTGCTTCTGAGTTAACTCCAGAACAAGTGATGGTGTCTGTAATGTAGAGTGCCACCCCATCTCTTTTACCCACTCTAGCCTTACTAAACGAGTTGTAACCGATGATTTTAACATTCCAATCATGTGAATCCGCCAGCCAGGTTTCAGTAGTGCCAATTACATAAAATTTCTTCTTATCAATGAGAATTTCTTAATCCTCTTGCTTGTTACCCAGACTCCTAGCACTGGGATAGAAGCAATTGCAAAATGTCTCTCTTCACATTCTTCACCACATCGGTTCAATCTGTTCCAGGCTGATGTCATCACGGTATTTGAGTGCTTCATGAACATTACTGAATTTATCCTCAGAGCATCCCTGCAAGACTAGGGGTTGTGATTATTCCCATCTACAACAGTGGGAGG
This sequence comes from Chrysemys picta bellii, assembly GCF_011386835.1. Taxonomy (NCBI): domain Eukaryota; kingdom Metazoa; phylum Chordata; order Testudines; family Emydidae; genus Chrysemys; species Chrysemys picta. Next base: position 13,425,379 of record NC_088810.1, read on the forward strand.
CACAAAGGATTATGGCCAAGTTGTCCATTAATTTTGGATGCCCAAATATTATCAACAACACAATAAAATGTGTAATGTTCTGCAGGCTGCAGAAGAAACAAACCTTAAGCAAATTGAGCTGAAGGATGCAGATTGTCAGATTGCGCTGAAGGAGGCTGGTTCTGCTGGGCATGTGCTCAGTGGCAAAGGAGCTTCACCGGACCCAAGAAAGATGGAGGCAATTGTACAGATGGAAAGATCACAAAGAAAGGAGATTTTACAGCAACTAGCGCATGTTAACGTATCTAAAGCACAGTCATTTCTAAACTGCAACAGTGGAGTGCTCCCCTCAGAATGTTGAGTGAGTGGCAGTGGGGCGACTGGCAAAGAAACGCTTTCAGGAGTTAAAACCAATTCTCACATAAGCCCCTGTTCTGCAATGTTCTGAGAATACGAAACAGCCTAAGATTTCAATCTACCCAAGCTCACAGGGGATGAGGACTGGCTTTCAGGGTGAGGGTTATCTAGAGGCATATGCATCTAAAGCACTGACTCAAACACAATTGTGTTGCGACTGAAAAAGAACTGCAGGCTGCTGGTTTTGGTTTGAGCAGTTTCATGAATATATTTCTGGGCAGAAACACCATAAAGGACTGGAAGCCACATTACAGAGACCATGATACAAAGCACTAGTGTGGTTTCAAAAAACAATCATGAAATTAGCAGTGTGGTCATTGGCAGTGTGAGCTGCTTCTGCTGGTGGCCATGATTTCAAGAGTGAGAGCAGGAATGCCAGGGAGAGAGATTGAATTCCTCCCATGGCAGAGGAGCTGTGCATCACTTCCACAGCACAGATGTCCCCAGAATAGGATGCCAGAGGGGAAGAGTCTGGTGGTGGAGAACCCCACCCCCAAGAGGAGAACTTCTCCTGGATTGAATAAAATTTAAGGAAACAGAAATGCCTAAAATTAGGCACCTAAAGCCAAATTTAGGCACCTAATGTCAAGGATCTAATCTCCAGACGGGCTGAGCCCCCATCGCTCCTGCTGGAAGTGACACATGAATGGCACAACCATTAGTGTAACCATGAGCTTATGGAAAGGAAGACATGAGAACAGCATAACAAAACAAGGACACTGAACTTCAGAAAGACAGATTTCAACCAACTGAGAGAAACAGTGGGCATGGTCCCATGTAGAGAGGAATTAGGAAGAAAAGGAGTTGAAGGGGGCTGGCAGTGCCTAAAAGATGTAATACTAAAGGATCAACGTCAATCTATCTGATGCAGAGGAAAGATATGAGCCACAGGAGACCAATATGGCTGTACAAGGAGCTTTTTAGCTATCTATAAACCAAAAGGGATACATACAGGAAATGGAAGGAGGGGCATGTCACTGAGGATGTATACTGGGAATAGCACAAGCATGTTGGGACAAAGTCAGGAAATAAGAAGGGGTTCTACAAATGTCAGACAAAAAAGAAAGATCAGGGATGCTGTGGGCCTGCTGCTCAATGGAGAAGATGAGCTGGTAATGGGAGATGATAAGAAGGCAGAGTTGCTCAAAGTCTACTTTGCTTCAGTCTTCACACAAAAAATAACATGTGACCAGACAACTAGCAAATTTGTCACAGAAAATAAAGGGGAAGGGATGCAGATCAGGATAAGTAAAGAACACATCAGAGAGCTTCTGACTAATCTGAATGAATTCAAGTTAGCAGGGCCAGATGCTATTTACCCCATGGTGCTGAAAGAATTAGCTGAAGAAATCTTGGAGCCACTGGCAATAATATTTGCAAACTCATGGGTGACAGGAGAGGTCCCGGAAGACTGGAGAAGGGCTAACGTAGTGTTGATATTTAAAAGGGGAAAAGGGAGAAGCTGGAGAACTATAGACCAGTCAGCCTGACCTTGATACCTGGGAAGCTACTAGAGCAATGTATAAAACATGCCATTTGCAAATACCTGGAGAATAAACAAATCATGCCAATCCAGTCTGATTTCCTTCTTTGACAGGGTGACTGGTTTGGTGGATACTGGGAATGTGGTGGACGTAACATACCTGGACTTTAGCAAGGCTTTTGACACAGTCCCGCATGACATTCTCATAAGTAAGCTAGAGAAATGTGGGCTCAGTAGAACTACTATCAAGTGGTTATATAATTGATTAAACAACTGCAAACAGAGAATAACTATTAATGGAACGATGCCAGATTGGAAGGAAGTTGCAAGTGGGGTTCCATAGGGATCTGTTCTGGGTATGGTGTTATTTAACATCTTTACTAATGACGGCTAGGTAGGAATAGAGAGCACACTTATCAAATGTGCAGATGACACAAAGCTCGGGGGGGTTGAAAATACTTTTGATGATTTTGCAAATAATTTTGATGAATTTGCAAAAATTCAAAGGGACCTTGATAAATTGGAGAAATGGGCTATAGGCAACAAAATGAAATTCAACAAAGACAAATGTAAAGTGATAAACTTAGGGGGGAAAACAAATGCACAAATACAGAATGGGGGAAAACTGGTTTGGCAGCAGCACTACTGAGAAGGATCTGGGAGTTGTGGTGGATCACAACCTCAACATGTGTTAACAATGTGATTGTGACTGTCTGTATCCCTATGTTCACCCTTTTTACAAAACTATAATGGATTTTGTGCAAAGGATGCCTTGGGAGATATCATTTGAAAACTCATAATTTGATGGTCATTATTGTCCTGGTGAAATATGTGTGGCAACATTGTATGTAAAGTTATAAAATGCTACTGTATAACACTACTGAGCCATGTTCCAAGCTTAGAGAAGCAGGCTCAAAGCAGTTCATCAAAGACAAACTGACATCTCAGCCAGGTGTCAGCAAAATCAAATGGACTACCATCTGGTTAAGTGGCCATTCTTTGGCAGGAAAAAGGGTCTGAGCGAGAAGTCAACATTTTGGCAAAGAAACAGCTGGAGATCCCCGTCCCCACAGACCTGCTGTCTCCTGAACTTCAGCTGGAGGTGACTTTCAAAGAAAGAGAGAACTGTAAGAAAAGGGAACAGACACCCTGAAAAACTCCTCCCTTTCTCTCTGCTCACGTCACAAACAACGAAGGACAAGAAAATTAACACTGAACTGGGGGAGAGGTCCTGGCTGAAAGGATTCAAGCCAGTAAGACTGCTAGAACGTGTGGTGAGAGAAACCTTTGCTTTGAATTCATTTATCTCCTTAAGTTAGATATTAATTGTGTTTTATCTTTTATTTTCTTGTACCCACATCTGACTTTTATGCCTCATTACTTGTAATCACTTAAAATCTATCTTTCTGTAGTTAATAAACTTGTCTTATTGTTTTATTTAAACCAGTGTGGGTTTGGATTGAAGTGTTTGGGAAACTTCATTTGGGATAACAAGATTTGTGCATATCATTTTCTATTAATGAAATGACGGACTTTATATGAGCTTGTATTGTCCAGGAGGCTGCTGGGCAATACAAGATGCACATTTCTGGAACTGGGAGTTTGCTAGTATTGCTCTGCAGTGTAATTCATGGGTGGCTGGCTATAGCAGTCCTACAACATAGGAGTGATTTATATGCTGAAGGCTGTGTGTGGGCAGACCAAGAGTGGTTGCTGTCACAGTGAAGCTGTGTAAAAGGGACCCCAGGTTGGAGAATTGAGGGGACATTCCAAATTGTACCATGGGGAATGTCACAGTGATGCTGTTGCACAAAAAGCAAATCCATTTTGGGTTGCATTAACAGAGGCATAGGATGCAAGTCATGGGAGATGATAGTACTGCTCTACTCGGCGCTGGTTAGGCCTCAGCTGGAGTAGTGTGTCCAGTTTTGATCACCAATGTATAAAAAGGATGTAGAGAAATTGGAAAGGATCCATGAGCAAGCGACAAAGATGATCAAAGGGATGGAATACAAGCCATATGAGCAAAGGCTGAAGGAACTGGGTATGTTTAGTTTGGAAAAGAGATTAAGGGAGTGTGTGAGGGAGCATTTTTAGCAGTCTTTAAGTACTTGAAAAGCTGCCATAATAAAGATGGATAAAAAGTGCTCTTTCTTGCCACAGAGGGCAGGACAAGAGGTAGTGGGTTCAAACTACAGTTTAGCAGTTTTAGATTAAATCTTAGGAAAAACTTCCTAACTGTAAGAACAGTAGGACAATGGAATAGACTGCCTAGGGAGGTCATGGAAGCTCCTTCACTGGAGGTTTTCAAAAGGGTCTGGATGTCCATCTGTCTTGGATGGTTTAGACATAACAAATCTAGATGACACTAAACTAGGAGGCGTGGTAGATACACTAGAGGGTAGGAATCGGATACAGAGGGACCTAGACAAATTAGAGGATTGGGCCAAAAAAAACCTGATGAGGTTCAACAAGGACAAGTGCAGAGTCCTTCACTTAGGACGGAAGAATCCCATGCACTGCTACAGACTAGGGACCGAATGGCTAGGTAGCAGTTCTGCAGAAAAGGACCTAGGGGTCACAGTGGACGAGAAGCTGGATATGAGTCAACAGTGTGCTCTTGTTGCCAAGAAGGCTAACGGCATTTTGGGCTGTATAAGTAGGGGCATTGCCAGTACATCGAGGAACGTGATCGTTCCCCTTTATTCGACATTGGTGAGGCCTCATCTGGAGTACTGTGTCCAGTTTTGGGCCCCACACTACAAGAAGGATGTGGAAAAATTGGAAAGAGTCCAGTGGAGGGCAACAAAAATGATTAGGGGTCTGGAGCACATGACTTATGAGGAGAAGCTGAGGGAACTGGGATTGTTTAGTCTCCAGAAGAGAAGAATGAGGGGGGATTTGATACCAGCCTTCAACTACCTGAAAGGGGGTTCCAAAGAGGATGGAGCTTGGCTGTTCTCAGTGGTGGCAGATGACAGAACAAGGAGCAATGGTCTCAAGTTGCAGTGGGGGAGGTTTAGGTTGGATATTAGGAAACACTATTTCACTAGGAGGGTGGTGAAGCTCTGGAATGCGTTACCTAGGGAGGTGGTGGAGTCTCCTTCCTTGGAGGTTTTTAAGGCCCGGCTTGACAAAGCCCTGGCTGGGATGATTTAGTTGGGAATTGGTCCTGCTTTGAGCAGGGGGTTGGACTAGATGACCTCCTGAGGTCCCTTCCAACCCTGATATTCTATGATTCTAAATCCTGCATGTTGGCAGGGGATTAGATTAGATATGTGGTTCTGAACCAGGGGTATGCAGAGGTCTTCCAAGGGGTACATCAACTTACCTAAATATTTGCCTAGTTTTACAACAGGCTACATAAAAAGAACTAGCAAAGTCGGTATAAACTAAAATTCCATACAGACAATGACTTGTTTATACTGCTCTCTATACTATACGCCCCCACCCCTTCTCCCAGAGGCCCCACCCTCAGCCAAGCCGGAAGCTGGAGCAGGGCTGGGAGCACAGGGTGGTGTTGGGGGCTGAAAGCAGCCTCCTGCCCATGTCCCCACTCCCCAGACTCCCCGCCCAGGCAGGTGGAGGGACCCAGGCTCCCGCCAGCTGTCTGCGCGGCTCTCCCCAACCCACCTCCGGCACTTTGAGTCTGACTCATCTTACCAGTTCTAGTGGTTGCCTGTAGATTTATCCCTTCCACACTCCCATAGGGTACATACATGCAAATGAAGGGGTAATTGTAACACAGGTAGGCATACCTGCACAACAGTAGTGAAGATTTGGTGGCACGGGATTCAGCACGAACTAGCAACCCAAGTATGTACCCAGGGTCCATGGTGGGCTCGTAGTAGGGTGGCTAGCCCATGCTGCCACATCTTCATTTAGCTAGCCTGGGTCTACCTACCCACACAACCATCACACCTTCACTTGCTGTGCAGCCAGACCCAGAGTAGAGACACCTATCTCTGAGTCCCAGCAGTTCGCCACCATTTGAGACTGCTGGGCTCTCTTGCCAACACCACAGAGTGAAACAGCCTCTGAGCTCGGAGGAAGTTGAATGCCCCAGCACAAAGCCTGACTCATAACCGTATGAGCTAGTGCCCTCTCTCCTCTCAGCCATCTCTTGATGGGCTGTAAGATGGGACCCAAGCCGGACTTAGGTGACCCTGAGATCAGAGCGCTCTGGGTCCCTTTTTGACAGCACCCTACTATGTCCCAGACAGCATGGGAGTGATCTGAGTCTCAGCAGGGTTGGGACAATCTGTGGGGACCCCCATCAGGGCCTGAAGACTTTCCCATCCAGAGAAGAGTCACTGGCCATGACTCCCACACTGCTCTGCCCTCTGGTGGGGCAGGCTCATTAAGAAGAGAGGAGGTTCTGGATATTTGCATTTTGTAATTGTTCCGATGCAGACAGGCCTGTAAACGTACCATTGATCAGCTGCAGCTCTCTGCACAACCCCTCATGATCTAACCCCCAGATGGGCCTGGGGAAGCAGTTTGCTATTTGCTCGGCCTCCTCTGGTTGGGTGACAGAGGTGAGGGAGGGGCCTGTTTGGTTTTCTTTTCTCTAGTTGCTGGGGGAGGGGAATGCACTGATGCACCATGGGATAGCTGCGCTTTGTGTTCTCTTGGATTTATTTGATCAAAGCATTTCCTAGACTCGGCCCAGCAGCCCCAGCAGCCTGGGGATTCTAACAAGGCACAGAAGCCACTCGTCTGTATTGGTGACCTGCTGTTATTGCGCCAGCAGTACAGACCCTGGCAAGCGTTTCCTGCTGAGGCGCCTCTGTCCCCAGCCAGACAAGTGTTATTATGATCGGATCCATCACCTCCTGTCACCTGGGCCATTAAGGCTCCCAGGGGACGTATTGCTGGGAAATGGGAGGCATACACTCCTCGGGCCTCCACATTAGAGGGGAAAGTTAATAAAGCTGAAGAAGCTCTTCAGTCTATTAGTGGAAAATACGGTGATTTAAATCAAGCAGTGGAGGCCTCTCACCAGCTCTCATTGGGGGGGGGGGCTTACTCCCAATCACTGGGAAATCGCCAGGCAAGTAAAACCGCGAGGCTATGATGGATAAATGCCAGGACCCAGCTCAGTGGCAAAGGGTGCTGGAGCAGAGGCCTCCATGCAGCAACGGGAAGGGGCAGCACAGCCCTGGGGAAGCTGGAGCTGTTTCCAGGTCTGCATCCCCCTGCGACACCCAGCAGGCAGTGGTACTTTCCATTGTTCTAGCCTGTTCGTGCCTCTGAGAGCGGGGAGGTGAGCTCCACACAGAGAACGCAGGAGTGGTCCATTTCCAGATTCATTGCGTCAAACAAAGGAACAGAAATTTCCTGCTAAAAACAGAATTTTCTCCAGCTGGGGCTAAGCCCCAGGAAGCTGCGGGTTCTGTCAGCTGAAATGGAATATCCCAGGTAATTCTACCTTTAACATGCTGCAGCGGTGCCACTGTAATCTCCAGTGTAGACACTACCTACGTCAAGGGGTCAGCTTCTCCTATCGCTGTAGTTAATCCACCGTCCCAAGAGGCAATACCTAGAATTCTTCTGTCTACGTAGTGCTGTCTGTATTGGGGGTTAGGTCGGGATCAGGGCCAGCTCCAGGCACCAGCCGACCAAGCATGTGCTTGGGGCAGCACCTGGTAAGGGGCGGCCAATCTTGGGGTGGCGGGGGGCACTCAGGGTTTTTTGTTTTTTTGGGGGGGTTCAGCCGGGCAGCGCTGGGGGCAGCTGGGGGGGGGGGATTCGGCAGCGGCGTTCCGCGGGGGGTGGTGGTGTTTGGCAGCGCGGTTTGATGGTGGGGGTGTTTAGCGGCACTCGGCGGGAGGTGTGTGTGGCAGTGGGAAGGTTCAGTGGCGCAGCGCTCCGCGGTGGGGGGGGTGTTCAGCGGCGCTCCACGGGAGGCTTGGGGGGTTCGGCGGCGCTCCGCGGGCGGCTGGGGGGGGTTCGGTGGCACTCCGCGGGAGGTGTGTATGGCGGCAGCGCAGCGCTCCACGTGGTGGGGGGTGTTCGGCGGTGCTCTGCGGGGGGCTGGAGGGTTCAGCAGCGGGGTTTGGCGGTGCTCTGCGGGGGCTGGCATGTTCGGCGGCGCGGCGCTCTGTGGGGGACTAGGGGGGGTTGGCGGCGCAGCGCTCCGCAGGGGGCTGGGGGGGGGTTCGGTGGCACTCCGCGGGAGGTGTGTATGGTGGCAGCGCAGCACTCCGCGGGGGCGGGGGTGTTCGGCAGCGCTTCGCGGGGAGCTGGAGGGTTCAGCAGCAGGGTTCAGCAGCGCTCCGCGGGGGGCTGGCATGTTCGGCGGCGCAGCGCTCTGTGGGGGACTAGGGGGGGTTGGCGGCGCAGCGCTCCGCAGGGGGCTGGGGGGGTTCGGCGGCACTCCGCAGGGGGCTGGCATGTTCGGTGGCGCGGCGCTCTGCGGGGGGCTGGGGGGCTTTGGCGGCGTGGCGCTGGGGGGGTTCGGTGGTGCAGCGCTCTGCGCGGGGGGGATGGCGGCGTGGTGCTGAGGGGGTTTGTTATGGTGGCGCTATGGAGGGCAGCACTCTTTTTTTATTGCTTGGGGCGGCAAAAAAGTTAGAGCCGGCCCTGGTTGGGATAGCTATGTCTCACAAGGGTGTGGATTTTTCACAGGCTCAGGCCAAGCTACAGAAATGATGAGTCTCAATTAAGAAAAGTGAATAGTGTTTTGGAAAATCAGGAAGCATCTTCCCAGATGGGTGACATCAAAGAATTTTAGCCATCTGCCTTGGACTGAATAAGCCCTGGTCTACACTACACAGTTAGGTCTATGCAAGGCAGCTGAAGTCAACTTAACTATGTAAGTGTCTACACTAAAATTTTGCTTCTGCTGATGTAACTTGCCCTCTACACCGACTTAATAAGTCCACCTCCATGAGAGGCATAGGATCAATGTCGATGTAGTTAGGTCGATGCAGTGTTAGTGTAGACCAGGGGTAGGCAACCTTTCAGAAGCGGTGTGCCGAGTCTTCATTTATTTACTTTAATTTAAGGTTTCGCGTGCCGGTAATACATTTTAACATTTTTTAGAAGGTCTCTCTCTATAAGTCTATATATTATATAACTAAACTATTGTTGTATGTAAAGTAAACAAGGTTTTCAAAATATTTAAAAAGCTTAATTTAAAATTAAATTAAAATGCTGATCTTATGCCACCAGCCTGCTCAGCTCGCTGCCTGCCTGGTGTTCTGTTCACCTAGACCAGCAGCGGGTTGAGTGGGGCCTGACCTCTGAAGCCCCCCATACCCCCAGAAGCAGGACCGGCTCTAGGTTTTTTGCCGCCCCAAGCAAAAAACATTTTGGCTGCCCCCCACCCCAGCCCTGGGCTCCCCCCCGCTCCTTGCTGCCCCAGCCCTGGGCTCTCCCCACAACCTGCACCCTCCTGCTGTCCCAGCCTTGGGTCACTGGTAACTCGCTCCCAGGGCGGGTCATTCAGCAGGGATTTTGGATGTGCACAGAACACAGACAGGTACATATGGTTACAGAACTGCAGTAAAGTGGAACAATTTTCAGCTTGTGTGATTGGAGGATGTCTGGATGCATATTATAAGACTGTCCTACATAAATGAGGAAAAGTTGAGGTGCCTTTATTATTCTTTTGTTCCACTCTTTGTTTCTATAGGGAATTTGCCAATGCAATCACTGTCTTCCTTTTAAACAAATAAAACTATATATATAAAAAAAAGCAATGGCTGTTGAAAATAGCAATTCCAGTCCTAAAAATCACTTGCTCAATTTTATCCTACTTTTTCTACAGCAAGTTACAGTGGATCAGTATATTTGATTTGGGAGAAATGAAGTAACAGCTGCCCAAATGGAGCTTGAGCACTCCTGAATTTTGAGGGTGTTCAAATCTGGAAGGCAGGTGCTAGATTCCCTTTCTGAATATTAGCTATATCTGGAAAGGAAAAGTCAATTTCTGCTTCCATGGCTCAGAAGTGCAAATCCTCCTACATGCCTGGTACTGCTGCCCAGGTCCTCTAGCAGAGCCTCCCCTCCCTTACTTTTCATTTTAAAGTCAAAGTCTAGTGGGATCCACGTACCTCCCTTGCTAGGCTTCAGATAGAGAGGTGCACTGTCCCTTTAGTCCACCCAATTCCTTCTTTGGGGGCTGCAAGGTGAGGTCACACCAGTATCCCTAATCCAGTCTGGGGAAGTCTTCTGAAGGGGATATCTGGGGCAAAGCCTTCTGTTGTGAGTTGCTACCGGTGTGGTGCTTCTGCTTTCTCCTGTTGATATCACTCGGCTGCATGCGTGTGTTCTCTCTGTGTGCTGCCCCAGCTCTGCGCAGATAGCTGACACAGCAAACCTGACGAGAACCCCCAATAACCACAGAGTCTAGTAAGGTACAAAGGCACCTCGGCCAGGTTTATTGCGACCTCGGACACAATTGCAGTTCCCCGTAGATTACTTAGTCTACCGGGCATACTACTAATAGATGCCTCTTGGCAAGGACCCGGCTCAGTGGCGGGACTTTCCACTGCCCCCGTGGCCGGACAAAGACACCACCCCAGGGATACATTCTTATACACAGGTACAAATAAGTTACACATCACTCCTGACATATTGAGGTTCAACCCCTCTACGTAGTAAGGTGCCGCCTCTCACCTTGTACATGTTGGTTCGATCAAAACAACTCTATTCATCATTTTACCCTTTTGCCCCTGTCATTGGGATGGGTCGGCCTGTTCCATGTTACCTGTGGAATGTTCCCGTATGGTATGTCTTGGTACCATGTTTATACTTTAACTTTGCTAGGTGAATATATATTTATGCAACATCAGCCCTTTTCTTGCCTGCTTCTGTGGCAGGGCCTGCCTCTGGCTCACAGCTTAATTTTGCTTTATGTTAGCAAAGTCTTGACCATTACTTTAGTTTGGTTCAGGCCTCAGGCCTCATACTGGGCCTTTATCAGGGCCTTCACTTACCACACCTTCTACTCCTTGGGCTGGGCACACTTGTCCCCCACTCACAGTGCCACCCCGTTCATGACCATTACTTTAGTTTGGTTCAGGCCTCAGGCCTCATACTGGGCCTTTATCAGGGCCTTCACTTACCACATTCCCCCACTTTTTGTCTTTTTAAGGGGAGGATGTTTACTCATCATCCCAGAAAAGCATAGTGCATAGACTAAAGATAACCCAGTGGGCTAAACACTGTTAGGTGGTTACCTTATTTTACTATCCATACACTCATGCCTAGGGTTACCATATTTTGTGCCTCCAAATGGAGGACACTCCACGGCCCCCAGCCCCGCCCCCAGCCCCGCCCACACACCCCCGCCCAACCCCGCCCCCTCCCCACAGTCTCCGCCCCCTCCCCTGCTTCCCGCGAATATTTGATTCGCGGGAAGCCTGAAGCAGGTAAGGGGGGGTGTGGGGGGAGGAGGCGCGGCCCAGGCTGGCCCCCCGGCGTTTCCAGCCTGGGTCGGCTCGGGCTCTGGGGTGCCGGCCCCGGCCGACCACCCCCGGCCCGCCCAGCACTGCCGGCCCCCGGCTCCGGCTCCCCACCGGCCCAGCTGACCGGCTCCCCGCGGGCCCGGCTCCCCGCCGGCCCGGCTGACCGGCTCCCCGCGGGCCCGGCTGACCCGGCTCCCCGCCGGCCCGGCTCCCCGCGGGCCCGGCTGACCTGGCTCCCCGCGGGCCCGGCCGACCCGGCTCCCCGCCGGCCCGGCTCCCCGTGGGCCCGGCCGGCCCGGCTCCCCGCCGGCCCGGCTGACCGGCTCCCCGCCGGCCCGGCTGACCTCCCGATTTTCCCGGACATGCCCGGCTTTTGGGGATTTCCCCCCGGACGGGGATTTGAGCCCCCAAAAGCCGGACATGTCCGGGAAAATCCGGACGTATGGTAACCCTACTCATGCCCCATCTGTCTGTTTAGTCTGCACATTCCCTCGTACGACTGGCAGACAGATTTTATTATTCAATTATTTTTTAGTCCCTTATGGTAGGCCTGGGAATGTTAGGCCCAGGACCATGACTGAGGAATGTAGTATTATGATTGAGCCTTAGAGGCACTCCCAAATAATTAATATATATCAATTATATGGATATGGCATATATATTTGGAGTGTGTATGGGCATATATGTATAGTATGTATGTGTACATATGACACCACCTTATATCCAAGCATAACTATGTTTTTCCAGTCTGGTGTTGTACTCTGGCCCTTTTACTTTGGTGACACAGATAGAAACACACTCCTATTAGGGCAATTCCAGTTATCACCTGTTTTATCATTAGTAATAGGCTGAGTGTTTTGAAATATTGGAATAGGGATTGTGATAGTGTGTCCCACAGTGCTATGTATATAAGAAGTAAAACAGAAATTTGGAGTAGTGACACTACCACTGAGGCCTTTATATATAAATATATTGTAATTAGTTACTACCCAGTACTGTCCATTCATGTTATAGGTTACCCTTACTGCTAGTTGTCACCCTCTGGTTAGCTTCACTGGGCAGGAAATAGAAGTGGCTAGCTTCTCTGTTCCATTGGTTGCACGGCTTTGCGATACACCAGTAGTTGACATAGATCCAGTTGTTTCTTATGGATGCTGTCCTCCAGATAACCTACTGAATGGACAGTAACCAGTTGATCAAATAGTGCTGTGTCAGGATGTAGTCTTGGTACCCAGACATTGAACACGATTGTTTTGAATAACATGTGCCTCAGTTAGGATGCAGTGTTACTGACCCAAATTATGACTGGTACTAACAGGCAATTTGTTTACCCAATTTGTAGTTACTGTGTAACTTTTTGTTTGTTTACCACTTTGTTTTTTCTTTGCCTTCACGTTGTTTGCTGCCATTCATTTGTTGATTTTTACCTCTGTGTTGGTTAAACAGTTTAGCAAGGTTATGCACATTGTCAATGTTGTACAGCAATAATACAATACAGCAATAATACAGCAGTACAATGATAATACAGTAGTACAGCAATAATACAGTTGTTTTTACATAGTAACCAAGTTGAAATTAAATGATGGATTATCCTGGTCCAGCTAGTGTTTTTTAGCTGATTGTTAACTTAATTGTCCATATATGGTAGATAGAGGTGTATTTAACCAGTCTCTTATTTATAAAGCACTTCATTTTTCTTTTCTTGATGCTTGGGGGTTTCTTAGCTATATACCAATATTTTCTGGTGTCTTCAGGGTGTGATATTTTCTGGTGTCTTTGGTCTGTGGGATGCAACTTAAACAGCTAGTTAGTTAACATAATAAAGGGTTTTTGTTTGTTTGTTTTTGTTTTCAGTAACCCAAACTTAATACACAGTTTAACTTAGTTTGTTTACAATGTAATAAGAACAATGTAATAGGGACCAAGCCTTTTATAACACAAGCTATACTTTTGCAATTGTTGTATAGACATTCATTTTCATTTGAAGTGCATTACTAATAATTTTATACGAAATGTAATGTTTAACGGCTAAAATAAATGCTTACAATCTTCCATGAGAAAGTGTATTGCTTTCCCTTGCTAAACAATTTGTTTCAGCAAAGGAGTTAACAGAATTTTTACCAAGCTTTTTAGAGTTAATTTGCTTGTGATACCAATTTCACTCTTGTTAACTGTTTAAAAGCACAACTTTAACAACCACTGCTTCCCATTAACATAACATAACAAAAGAAAAGCATAAAAATTAAACCAACTATAAAATTAAACCAAAATAAATTTTAAATACAGTACTTTGAGGGTATTTGAGGGTATACTTTCATGATGCTTTGTTATGTTTGGGAGCCTAAGGTGGAAACCTGTTCAAATTGTTTGGTTAGCTCTACGCATAAATTGTTGTTTTAAAACATTTTGGTTATGATATTCTTATAACTATATTTAAAAGTGTAAACAAGTTCATAAAAAGCCCAAACAAGAAATTAACATTACGTCGGGGTCACCAGTGTTGTGAGATGCTACCGGTGTGGTGCTTCTGCTTTCTCCTGTTGATATCACTCGGCTGCGTGCGTGTGTTCCCTCTGTGTGCTGCCCCAGCTCTGCGCAGATAGTTGACACAGCAAACCCGATGAGAACCCCCAATAACCACAGAGTCTAGTAAGGTACAAAGGCACCTCGGCCAGGTTTATTGTGACCTCGGACACAATTGCAGTTCCCCGTAGATTACTTAGTCTACCGGGCATACTACTAATAGATGCCTCTTGGCAAGGACCCAGCTCAGTGGCGGGACTTTCCACTGCCCCCGTGGCCGGACAAAGACACCACCCCAGGGATACATTCTTATACACAGGTACAAACAAGTTACACATCACTCCTGACGTATTGAGGTTCAACCCCTCTACGTAGCAAGGTACAACCCCTCTACGTCGTAAGGTGCTGCCTCTCACCTTGTACATGTTGGTTCAATCAAAACAACTCTATTCATTATTTTACCCTTTTGCCCCTGTCATTGGGATGGGTCGGCCTGTTCCATGTTACCTGTGGAATGTTCCCGTATGGTATGTCTTGGTACCATGTTTATACTTTAACTTTGCTAGGTGAATATATATTTATGCAACATCAGCCCTTTCCTTGCCTGCTTCTGTGGCAGGGCCTGCCTCTGGCTCATAGCTTAACTTTGCTTTATGTTAGCAAAGTCTTGACCATTACTTTAGTTTGGTTCGGGCCTCAGGCCTCATACTGGGCCTTTATCAGGACCTTCACTTACCACACCTTCTACTCCTTGGGCTGGGCACACTTGTCCCCCACTCACAGTGCCACCCCATTCTAGCAGCCAGCTCTCCATTCACAGCAAGCTGCAGCATGGCTCAGCTACCTCACTCCCTCTCCCTCCCTTTCCTGTTGATAGCTGCCAAGGGATTGCTGGGAAATGTAGTTCTTTCCCTGCTCCAGGGCTGGCTCTATAGGCAGGGAGGTAGGCAAGGAACTACAGCTCCCAGGGTCCCATGGGTTCTCCGCTTCTGCAGCGTTGCGCGAGGGGAGGAAGTGAGTTTACCAAAAAAAAAAAAAAAAAAGGATGGCCAGAATGCCGCCCCCTGCAAATGTGCTGCCCCAAGCACCTGCTTGTTTTGCTGGTGCCTAGAGCCGGCCCTGCCCAGAAGGGTGGGTGTGGGGGGCTTCAGAGGTCAGGGCAGAGGGCTGGAGGGGTGTGGGGTGGTGCAGGGCAGAAGGCTGGGGGTGTGGGGGGCTTCAGGGGTCAGGGCAGAGGGCTGGAGGTGTGGGGGGGTGCAGGGCAGAAGGCTGGTGGTGGGGTGGGTCAGGGCATAGGGCTGGGTGTTGGGGGGGACGGCAGAGGGCTGGGGTGTGTGTAGAGATGCAGGGCAGAAGTCTGGGTGTGGGGGAGGTTCAGGGCAGAGAGTTGGGGTGCTCGGCTCGTGGGGGTGCTCCCAGCCCCCTGCCCTCTGCCCTGAGCGGCTCATGGCAGGGGGCTGGAAGGGATATGTCCTGTTCCACCCCCTGCCCCAAGGCCTGTCCCTACCTCTTCTCTTAGGGTGACCAGACGTCCCAATTTTACCGATATTTGCTTCTTTGTCCCAATATTTGGTCGGGACACTGGACAAAGAAGAAATTTTGCCCTCCGCTCTGGCGCTTGGGCCCCGGCTCCGCCCTCTCCTTCCCCCATTGGCTCTCTCCCCAAATCCCCGCCCTGGCCCCGCCTCTTCCCCAGCATTCCTCCTCCCTCCCAGGCTTGCAGCATGGCGGTGCAAGCCTGGAGGGAGGGGGTGGCGGCGGTGCCTGGATCCTGGAGCTGGTGAGTCAGCTCCAGCACCCGGGCACCGGGCGGGCAAAGGGGGGCTGGCAAGGGAGGGAGACGGGGGGCTCAGCTGTGAGCCCCCCCGCCGCTCCAGAGGGCTTCTGCCCGGGCTGCTGCACCCGGGGCCGGGAGCGCAGCCTGGAGGCTGCTCCAGCACTGCAGCCCGCGGGGCAGTGCGGTGGGTCTGGTCGGGGGGCAGCGCGGAGCGGGCAGGGGCTGGGTGGGTGGCGCGGGGGCATGGGCCGAATCCCCGCTGCTGCTGGGGAGCCCCGCGCCTCTCCCTCCCGCTCGCGGCTGTGGCTCCTTCCCGGCGGGACGCGCCCCCCGGCTTGCCCCGTGCACATGCGGCACGCGTCCAGCTGCTCCTTCCCGGCGGGAGGGAGACTAGGCATGGGGGACGTGCGCCGCATGTGCCCGGAGCAGTGGGGGGCGCATCCCGCCGGGAAGGAGCCACAGCCGCGAGTGGGCGGGAGAGGCGCGGGGCTCCTTGGCAGCAGCAGGGATTCGGCCCCTGCCGCCCACCCGGCTCCTGCCCGCTCCGCGCTGCCCCCGCCCAGACCCACTGCGCCCCGCATATGCCCGTGGCGGGCCAGAAGGCGGGAGGCTCCGCGGGGAGGGCAGCGCGCGGGGCCTGCTAATGCCCCAGGCCCCTTAAAACTCTTTTTTTTTTTGCTCCGCCCCCCTTTTTTGGCTCCGCCCCGTCCCGATATTTTATACTGGTAATCTGGTCACCCTATCTTCTCTGCCTCCTTTACCCAGAGCCGGCTTTAGCAAGGGGCTGCTGCGCGCTGGCTGGAGCTCTGGCCGGGAGAGCGGGGCCCCAGGGCTTTTGCAGAGCAGCGAGCACGCTGCCTCCCCCTCCCTTCACAAGGGCCGGCGCAGGGAAGGAGAGGAGGAGGGGCAGGAAAGCAGGCTGCACCACGGCTGGGGGAAGGTGAGGGGAGCTGGGCTGCTGCAGGACGGAGCTTCTGCCTCCTGCCCCAGCAGGGGAGAGCGGTGGGCTGGGGGGCTGAGTGCGGCTGGGGGTCGGAACCGTGGCAGGCAGCCACGTGCCATTCAAAATCGGCTCGCGTGCCGTGTTTGGCACGCGTGCCATAGGTTGCCGACTCCTGGTGTAGACACTGCATTGCTTACATCAACTGTTGCTGGCTTTCAGAAGCTGTCCTGCAATGCTTCACACTGACTGGTGAGGACACGCACCATCAATACAAGGAGCAACGTGTAGACACGCACAAGTGTTCTAATTACTGCAGCGGCCGCAAGCCAACGTAAATTAGGTTGACTTATTTTTGTAGTGTAGACAAGCCCTGAGTGTGTGTGGCACATAGTCTCACTTCTTTCCCCCTTTTTGCTTTGGCCTCTTTCAGCTATTAATAGCTATATAATTGCTATTTCAAGGCAGTGTGTTTAGCTACAAATGACCATATTATTATAGCAAACACATCAAAAGTGGTTTTGTTTCTCTTCCCCCTCCTCCAGCTCAAGCCAACTGAGGCGTTTAATTAAATTTGGCAATATCGTATTAGTAGGGTTACCATCCGTCCGTATTTCCCCGGACATGTCCGGCTTTTGCGTCTCTAAATAGCCGTCCGGGAGGAATTGGTAACAAGGTTAAAATGTCCGGGTTTTTTTCTCCCTCGCCTCCCTCCCTCCCTTCCATGCAGAGTGTGGCTGCTGATTGGGCGGCTAGGCCGATTGACCCACTCCCATTGGCCTCCAGCAGCCAGAGCCCTCCCCTGCTCCCCCCTCCCTCTCTCTGTAGTCCTCTGTAACACACAAACAGACCCACGTGGAGCCAGAATGGTAAGGGGAGTGGGGGTGCGCAGTTAGGGAGCGGGGGAGTGTTGGATGGGTCCCCAGCCTCCACCTGCCACCCCCCCTCCGTGCATCCCCCCCTCGGTGGGTCCCCCATTCCTGTCTGCCTGCTGGCTCGGCAGTACATGCAGACAACTGCTGTCTGCTGCCCCTGGGTCCTAGTGCCCCCATCCACTAATGGGAAGACAGGCTGCCCTTACCCTGCCCTTCCACCCTAGCCCTGAGCCTCTCCAACACCCCAAACCCCCCAGCCTTCATCCCCACATACCCTAATCCTCTGCTCCATCCCTGAGCCCCCTCCTGCATCATGAACCCCTCATCCCCAGACCCACAGCCCTCACCCCTGCATCCCCTCCTATCCCCAAACTCCCTCCCAATCCCCCTCCCTCTTCCCACACACCCCCTCCTGCCCTCAAACTTCCTCCTAAAGCCTGCACCCCCTCCCTTTGCACCGCCTCTCACCCCCAAACTCCATCCCAGAGCCTGCACCCCTCACCCCCTCCTGCACACCCACCCCCTGCCCCAGCCCGGAGCCTGCACCCAGCACCCAAACTCTATCCCAGAACCTGCACCCCTCCTGCACCCTAATCCCCAGCCCAGGACCTGCACCCCAGACCTCCTCCCCCCACCCAAACCCCCTCCCAGAGCCTTAGGCAGGTGGGGTGGGGGGTTCTGGGCACCACCAAAATTTCTACAACCCTGCCACCCATGCGAGTGGATAAGGGTCAGGGCAGTCAGGGAACAGGTAGGGTCCTGGGGGGGGGGGGCAGTTAGGGTAGGGGGTTCTCAGCAGGGGACAGTCAGGGGACAAGAAGCAGGGGGGGTTGGGGTTCTGAGGGGAGCAGTCAGGGGGTGGGAAGTGGGAGGGAGTGGATGGGGCGGGGCTAGGGCGGGGCTTCCCCCCCCCCCCCCAGTGTCCTCTTTTTTGTTTGTGGAAATATGGTAACCCTAGTATTAGTCTCCACAAAGTGATTTGATTCTCTGGGTTCTTAATCTGGAGGATTAGTCCAGAGATAGTGAGCCACATTCAAATCTCACATACACTGCTTTAAAATTTAGAAGTCAAAACCTAGTGAGGGTAAAAGAAAGGAGCACAAATTCTGGCAGGTTAGGTTTAATAGTACAATAAGGCAGGCCAAGAAAGAATTTGAGAAGCAATTTCCTAAAGACACAGATACTAACAGTAAGAATTTTTTTAAATACATCAGAAGCAAGAAGCCTGCCAAACAGGCAGTGGGGCCAATAGACAACCAAGATACTAAAGGAGCATTCAAGGAAGACAGGTCCATTGCAGAACAACTAACTTATTTCTTTGCATTGGTCTTCACTGCAGAAGTTGTGGGGGAGTTACCCACATCAGAGCTATTCTTTTTGGGTGAAAAATCTGAAGTACTGTCCCACACTGATATGTCAATAGACAAGGTTTTAGAACAAATTGATAAATTAAACAGTAATAAGTCAGATGGTATCACCCAAGAGTTCTGAAGGAACTCAAATATGAAATTGCAGAAGCAATAACTGTAGTAAACTATCGCTGAAACAAGCCTCTGTCCCAGATGGCTGGAGGATAGCTAATGCAACGCCGATTTTGAAAAAGGATTCCAGAGGTGATCCTGGCAGCTATGGCCTAGTCAACCTAACTTCAATACCAGACAAATTGGTAGCAACTGGTCCAGGGACATCTCCATCGAGCACATCACCGGCCACCGACAGTACCAGGAGGCGTGAGCCAGAGTGACATCGTTCTCCCACTACGAGAAAGAGACCAAGTGACCTTCTCTGTTGGATCATATGAACTGGAACCATAAACTCCTTGAACATTAAATCTCACCAAATGAGGGTCAATCCATCCTCATCATCATATCCACTCATTATTGTCCACACCTGGACATAGCCACTTTATGAACTTCATACCCTCATATCTCAATGTTTGTACTTTGACCCATCAATCTTTTACCCCCAATCGGGGATATTGCAGATTATGTATTCCTCATGCCACCTTATTTTAAACCAAACTTTGCACCCTCGATAATCTGTATGTTATTCCCTGATAACCAGAAACTTCTATGCTCAAACTCTGTTCACTATTTTTTTTAACATCATCTTAATAAAATTTTTAAGAACTATCAGAAATATAGATAAACATGATACATTGCGAAAAGTCAACATGGCTTTCTAAAGGGAAATCGTGCCTCACCAATCTATTAGAATTCTTTGAGGAGGTCAACAAGTATGTGGCTAAGGGTGATCCAGTGGATATAGCGTACTTGGATTTTTAGAAAGCCTTTGATAAGATCCTTCACCAAAGACTCTTAAGCAAAGTAAGCTGTCATGGGATAAGAGGGAAGGGCCTCTCATGGATCAGTAACTGGTTAAAAGGGTAGGAATAAATGAACAGTTTTCACAATGGAGGGAGGTAAACAGCAGGGTCCTCCAAGGATAGGGTGACCAGATGTCCCGATTTTATAGGGACAGTCCCAATTTTTGGGTCTTTTTCTTATATAGGCTCCTATTACCCTCCACCCCCCCCCCCCCCGATTTTTCACACTTGCTGTTTGGTCACCCTATCCAAGGATCTGTACTGGGACCTGTGCTGTTCAACATCTTCATAAATGATCTGTAAAAGGGGGTGAACAGTGAAGGCGCAAAGTTTGCAGATGATACAAAATTATTCAAGATAGTTAAGTCCAAAGCTGATTGGGAAGAGTTACAAAGGGATCTCACAAAACCGGGTGACAGGGCAACAAAATGGCAGATGAAATTCAACATTGATAAGTGCAAAGTAATGCACATTGGAAAAAAATAATCCCAGCTACACATATATAATGATAGGTTCTAAATTAGCTGTTGCCACTCAAGAAGGATCTTAGAGTCACCATGGATAGTTCTCTGAAAACTTTAGATCAATGAGTAGCAGCAGTCAAAAGGCTAACAGAATGTTAGGAACTGTTAGAAAAGGAATAAAAAATAAGACAGAAAATATCATAATGCCACTATATAAATCCAAGGTACGCCCACACCTTGAATAATGTGTCCAGTTCTGGTAGCAGCATCTCCCATAACATATAGTGGAACTGGAAAATGTTCAGAGCCGGGCAACAAAAATAATCAAGGGTCTGGAACGGCTTCCATGAGAGGAGAAATTAAAAAGATTAGGGCTGTTCAGCTTAGAAAAGAGATACGGGAGAAAAGGGAGGATATGATAGAGGTCTATAGAATCATGAATTGTCTGGAAAAAGTGAATAGAGAAGTGTTATTTACTCTTTCCCGCAATACAAAAACCAGAGGTCACCTGTTGAAATTACTAAACAGCAATTTTAATGCAAACAAGAGGAAGCTATTTTTCACACAATACACAATTAACTTATGGGACTCATTTTAAGGTTAGAAAAAGAGATTTTATTTTCAGAAGAAAATAGGCTTTTTACACATCTAGGGCCTTTTAAATAAAGTTTAGTAAACAGAGGAATAAAGTGCTAAGGCATTAATATGTTAACAGGAATTTTTAGAGGAAAAAATACTTTTTATGCAATTTAGGTTATTTTGAAATAAAATCTGAACAATTATTGTATGGTCTTTGAAATAAAGGCATTAAAGATTAGTAATAGAAAGGATATTTTTAGAAAAAATCATTTTATGCATTTTGGTTATTATAAAGTAAAGGCTGAAAAATAACTATGTCTTTTGAAATAAAGGCATTAAATATGAGCACTAGAACATGCATTTTTGGCGAAAAGGGGAGGGGAATTAAATAAGACCCAAAGAGAAGAGAAAAGCTCCTTAGTCACTAGCCAAATGCCAGCAATTCCAGAAAAGACAGCCTAGGACGAGACAGGCCTTTTGGCTGAGCCAATCAGAAGCTCTTCTTTAGACACATCACAGATTTGCATTTTCCTGGATCAATCATAACGTGCCAAGAGGCATGGCTATTGACCGTTGGCCTGTTTAAAAAAAAGCATCTCTTTAAACAAATGGATAAAACGACAACACTGTACATAACACAAGTTTTTGTAGAAATATATCAGCCTTTTAAAATAGAATATTAACTTGCTTTTTAAAGTTTTACCTAAACGAAAACTGCTGTAAAAAGCGTATTACTTGTAGACTTTAAAGAAAGCTTTAGATTTACACACTTTATACAAAATATACACGGGCTAACTTAACAGAAAAAACTAGGGATATGTAAAACAGCTGATAACACTTTTTATCAGAGAAAGAAAAGCTATTTCTCCCCCACACCCTTTAAAAAATCTAAATCCTGTTAAACCAAGTAAAGTTTTGACAAATAAACTTTTAGAACTTTAACATGAAAAAACAGCATTGGTCAATTTTTGAGTGAAATGAAAAACCCTATAACATAACAAAAAGACCTGTTTTTACAATCTAAGGCAGGGGTCAGCAACGTTCGGCACGCGGCTCACCAGGGTAAACACCCTAGCGGGCTGGGCCAGTTTATTTACCTGCTGACGCGTCAGGTTCGGCCGATCGCGGCCCCCACTCGCCACGGTTCGCCATCCCGGGCCAATGGGGGCGGCAGAAAGCGGCACGGGCCGAGGGATGTGCTGGCTGCGGCTTCCCGCCGCCCCAATTGGCCCGGGACGGTGAACTGCAGCCAGTGGGGGCCGCGATCGGCCGAACCTGCCGCGTCAGCAGGTAAATAAACTGGCCCGGCCCGCTAGGGTGCTTACCCTGGCGAGCCGCGTGCCGAACATTGCCGACCCCTGATCTAAGGGATATTTTGCAGAGATTTAGTGAAATAAAATTGTTTGCTATATACTACCATTCAAAAATAACGTTAGCTTCTTTTAAAGTAATACCTACAAAAATACACTACCCAAACAAAAGCTGTTCTACTTGTAAACTGTAAAGAAAGCTTTAGATACCAGGGTATAATTCTAAAAAACCTCAATTGAGGGGACTTACTATAACATTTTATTTAAAGCACAAGGAAAAATGTCACTATAGAAAATCCATCTGTACATATGTGTTTCAATACAAAAATTGAAGTTTCAAAAGACAAGCCATGTCTCAGTCTGAAGGATTGAGTAACTGCGGGAAAGACAGAGATGAGCATGGGGCATGTTTGAAGCAGCATGTTTCCTCACCGCCCCTCATCTGATTTTTTAAAAGCTGTGACCTTTTGCAACAAAGGAATGTTTAATCACAGGATTTAAATGAAATAAAATTAGAATTGAAATAAAGTGGGTAAAAGCTCGATGATAACAATGTAAGCAGGTTTTTACATCCTAAAGAGATGCCAAGAGCAGGGAATTGCTAAGTTTACTTATTTTCATAACTAAATAATTATTATCCCTGTGACACAACTTAAATAATGTTTTTAGTAATTTTTTGTTTAAATGACACATGGTAAGAAAAGACCCTGTAAAATAGTTTACAGGAGTGGAAAGTTTGAAGAAACAAGTTTCTATGAATAGAAATATTATACAAAATCCTCATGTAAAGAAAGGTTTTACATTAAAAAATAAAATGTAAAAAGCTTTCTAAATGTTTAAAGGAGCTCTTCAAAAATAGAGTTAATTTGCTTTTTAAAAAGAACGAGGAGTACTTGTGGCACCTTAGAGACTAACAAATTTATTTGGGCATAAGCTTTCGTGGGCTAAAACCCACTTCATTGGATGCATGCAGTGGAACATACAGTAGGAAGATATATATATGCATAGAGAACATGAAAAAATGGGTGTTGCCATACCAGCTATAACGAGACTAATCAATTAAGGTGGGCTATTATCAGCAGGAGAAAAAAAACTTTTGTAGTGATATTCAGGATGGCCCATTTCCAACAGTTGACAAGAAGGTGTGAATAACAGTAGGGGAAAAATTAACATGGGGAAATAGTTTTTACTTTGTGTAATGACCCATCCACTCCCAGTCTTTATTCAAACCTAATTTAATGGTGTCCAGTTTGCAAATTAATTCCAATTTTGGAGTTTCTCGTGGGAGTCTGTTTTTGAAGTTTTTTTGTTGAGAATTGCGACTTTTAGGTCTGTAATTGAGTGACCAGGGAGGTTGAAGTGTTCTCCGACTGGTTTTTGAATGTTATAATTCTTGATGTCTGATTTGTGTCCATTTATTCTTTTCCGTAGAAACTGTCCAGTTTGGCCAATGTACATGGCAGAGGGGCATTGCTCGCACATGATGGCATATATCACATTGGTAGATGTGCAGGTGAACGAGCCTCTGATGGTGTGGCTGATGTGACACCACATTCTAACACTACATTTTACAGACCGTTACCCTCTGATCCCACTGAGGGTTACCAAAAGAAACTACACCATCTGCACAGACATACCCCTAGAACACTGACCAGGGGTATTCTATCTGCAGGGCTGGCTCCAGTCACCAGTTTGCCAAGCAGGTGCTTGGGGCGGCCACTCCGGAGAGGGGTGTCACGTCCAGCTATTCGGCGGCAATTCAGCGGACGGTCCCTCACTCCCTCACTCAGAGCGAAGGACCTCCCGCCAAATTGCTGCCGCAGATCACGATCGCGGCTTTTTTTTTTTTTTCCACCGCTTGGGGCATCAAAAACCCTGGAGCCAGCCCTGTCTATCTGCTACTCAAGATCCATAAATCTGAAAATCCTGGACGCCCCATCATCTCAGGCATTGGCACCCTGACAGCAGGATTGTGTGGCTATGTCAGGAGTTCTCAAACTCGGGGTCGGGACCCCTCAGGGGGTCGTGAGGTTATTGTGGGGGGGGGTCGCGAGCTGTCATCCTCCACCCCAAACCCCGCTTTGCCTCCAGCATTTATAATAGTGTTAAATATATTAAAAGGTATTTTTAATTTATAAGGGGGGTCGCACTCAGAGGCTTTCTATGTGAAAGGGGTCACCAGTACAAAAGTTTGAGAATCACTGAGCTATGTAGACTCTCTCCTCAGGCCCTATACTACCAGCACTCCTAGCTATTTTCGAGACACCACTGACTTCCTGAGGAAACTACAATCAATTGGTGATCTTCCAGAAAACACCATCCTGGCCACTATGGATGTAGAAGCCCTCTACACCAACATTCCACACAATGATGGACTACAAGCCGTCAGGAACAGTATCCCCAATAATGTCACAGCAAACCTGATGGCTGAACTTTGTGACTTTGTCCTCACCCATAACTATTTCACATTTGGGGACAATGTATACCTTCAAGTCAGCGGCACTGCTATGGGTACCCACATGGCCCCACAGTATGCCAACATTTTTATGGCTGACTTAGAACAACGCTTCCTCAGCTCTCGTCCCCTAATGCCCCTACTCTACTTGCACTACATTGATGACATCTTCATCATCTGGACCCATGGAAAAGAAGCCCCTGAGGAATTCCACCATGATTTCAACAATTTCCATCCCACCATCAACCTCAGCCTGGACCAGTCCACACAAGAGATCCACTTCCTGGAAACTACAGTGCTAATAAGCGATGGTCACATAAACACCATCCTATACCGGAAACCTACTGACCGCTATACTTATCTAGATGCCTTCAGCTTTCATCCAGACCACATCATACGATCCATTGTCTACAGCCAAGCTCTAAGATACAACAGCATTTGCTCCAATCCCTCAGACAGAGACAAACACCTACAAGATCTCTATCAAGCATTCTTAAAACTACAATACCCACCTGCTGAAGTGAAGAAACAGATTGACAGAGCCAGAAGAATACCCAGAAATCACCTACTCCAGGACAGGCCCAACAAAGAAAGTAACAGAACGCCACTTGCCGTCACCTCCAGCCCCCAACTAAAACCTCTCCAGTACATCATCAAGGATCTACAACTTAACCTGAAGGACGATCCCTCACTCTCAGATCTTGGGAGACAGGCCAGTCCTCACTTACAGAAAGCCCCTCAACCTGAAGCAAATACTCACCAGCAACCACACACCACACATCAGAAACACTAATTTTCAATTTTTCAATTTAAAACTGTCATCTTTTCTTGTTCTTTTGGTAAACATAGTTTTTAATAATATTAAATAAAGTTTGGTGTTTTTTTAAATAAACTTTTAAAAGTTGAACATGTATGCAGTGTAGTTGTAACTGTGTTGGTCCCAGGATATTAGAGAGACGGGGGTGGGGGGGTTACGTAATATCTTTTATTGGACTCATTTCTGTTGGTGAGAGAAACAAGCTTTCCAGCTACACAGAACTCTTCTCCCAGACCTAAAGCAGAGCAAGACCTGAAGAAGAGCTCTGTGTGGCTTGAAAGCTTGTCTCAGAAGAGTTACCAAATCTCACGAGATAAAAAGGCAAATCAAGGCCAAAAATCAAGCCAATCCCATTTCAAAACAAGCCTAAAAAGAGCCCAATCCATTTTTGCTCCCAACAAATAAGCCCCAAACAAGCCACACTTCAAAAGGGGTGTTTTTGAAAAAGTTCCATAATTTATTTTTAGCAATAAGGTAGAGTACACACAACAAAAAGGTATATTATGAACTTGTAACCATTCTGCCAGATAGAGACCACAGAAAACAGGGACAGGTTCAATATGTTGGAGTTTCTTTCTTTCAACAACACTTTGAAAGAAAGTCTTCTCGTCTCTGCTCCGCCCCCTCCCCCCAGGTTCCCAGCCACCCACCCCTTGTGCCTCTCCGGCCACTCTCCCGCCCACAGGCTCCCAACTGCCCACCCCTCACGCCTCTTCGGCCACTTTCCTGTCCACTGCTTGCGCCTCTCTGTCCCCTCCCCCCAGGCTCCCAACCGCCCACCCCTCGCGCCTTCCAGCCACTCCCCTGCCCACTGCTAGTGTCTCTCTGTCCCCTCTCCCCAGGCTCCCAACCGCCCACCCCCTCCCACCACTCGCGCCTCTCTGGCCACGCCCTCACCCACCTCTTTGGCCCCTCTCCCAGGCTCCCACCACTTGCGCCTCTCTGTCCCCTCACCCCAGGCTCCCAACTGCCCACCTCCCATGCCTCTCCAGCCACTCCCCCTCCCACCGCTCACACCTCTCTGTCCCCTCCCCTCATGCTCCTCTCTCTGCCTTCCCTCCCCCCCCACCACTCTAGAAGTGCTAAATAAACACATGGCCTGCAGATAAAGTGCTATGGTTTTAATTTAAAAGGCGGGGTTTGGGGGGGAGAAGTAAACTGGCCCCTTCTAGTTTTATTTAGAAACCTGCCAAAAGCACTAATCAGAGTTTCCCACAGATAGGTTCCTTTGGACTAAACCTCCTGTAGTACAGCTGAAAGGGAACTCTGAGCCTTCCTCTGCACCACGTGCAGTCCTCCCCTCACAGATGCTAAGGCACATGAAAGTTGTCAGTACAGCATCAACAATATGCCAGGCTCTTTAGAAGGGTAATAAGACCCAGTCCCTGCCCCCAAAGAGTTCGTAGTAGGTAGACAACATACCAATGCAGGGAGATGGAAAGAAGGCAATAGAAAGCCACATACCTGAACATCAAAGTAAGGGGCAGTGTCTGGATAGTTCCCTAATTTTTTTTAAGCATGCGTTGGCATGGAGGAGAGCGTGGGTACATGGCAGCTTGGTGCTGAGAGGGGGATCCAACCAAAGCACATGAAGTAAGAGTCGGTTCCCCAGGCTCTTGGTTCCCTGAATCCTTTCCCTCATTGGCCTGTAGTGCCTTGTCAATCGAGCTGACCTAGAGCGTTGGCCTCTCCCCATTGGCCCTGGGGACTAGCAGTCTCCTCCAGATTCTTTCTTTTGGTTGGAGGGATTGTGCAACTGGGAGCCAATCACACTCTCCGGCAGGAAATTAAAAAAAAAGCAGCAGCCACTCCCGGATTGGAAGCCCCAAACAAGCAACAATCAATAAGCCACTTAAAGAGCTGGGAAAGCCCAAAACCAAGCAACAAGCAACTCAAAGAAATTACAAGCCAAACCCTCTTAAAACAAGCGGAAATTAGCTTGTTTTGAGCCTAGTTGACAGTCGCCAACTGAAGTTGGTCAAATAAAAGATGTTACCTCACCCCCTTGTCTTTCTATTTGTTAAAATCAAGTCTAGAACAGCTTCCCCCCCCTCTTGTAGCTTTTTCAAACTTCTGAAATAAAAAGTTGTCTGCAATGCAGTCCAAGAATTTGTTGGATAGTCTGTGCCCCGCTGTGTTATTTTCCCAACATATATTTGGATAGTTGAAGTCCCCCATCACCACCAAATCTTGGGCTTTGGATGATTTTGTTAGTTGTTTAAAAAAAGCCTCATCCACCTCTTCCACCTGGTTAGGTGGCCTGTAGTAGACTCCTAACATGACATCACCCTTGTTTTTTACCCCTTTTAGCCTAACCCAGAGACTCTCAACACTTCCGTCTCCTATGTCCATCTCCAGCTCAGTCCAAGTGTGTACATTTTTAATATATAAGGCAACACCTCCTCCCTTTTCCCCCTGTCTATCCTTCCTGAGCAAGCTGTATCCATCCACACCAACATTCCAATCATGTATATTATCCCAACAAGTTTCAGTGATGCCAACAATGTCATAGTTGTGTTTATTTATTAGCACTTCCAGTTCTTCCTGCTTATTACCCATACTTCTCGCATTTGTATATAGGCATCTAAGATACTGGTTTGATCTTGCCTCCCAGTTTTGTCCTGACCCTCCTTTCTCTCTGTAAATATAGCCCACGCTCCCCCTTGTTTCCGACCCATCTCCCAGGTCTCCATGTTCCCCACTTACCTGTGGGCTTTGCTCATCTGTCCCCGTCGAACCTAGTTTAAAGCCCACCTCACTAGGTTAGCCAGTCTGTGTCCAAATAGGGTCTTTCCCCTCCTCGAAAGGTGAACGCCATCTCTGCCTAGCAGTCCTTCCTCGAACATGTAAACCAGGACATGATAAAAGAGCAATCCTGGGCTTTAGGGGAATATTGATAACTTACTGAAATCTGTTGTAGTGAAACAGTTTCGTAGGCAGCCATTCTTTGTTAGTTGTCATGATTTAGCATGGGCAAGCATGTGTCATAGAGAAACACTTTCTTACAGTACGAGGCATGATCTCCCCCACATAATGGACTATCAGAAATCATCAATAAATAAGATTCAGAAAAACACTGGAAGATTACATGTTTGGAGTCCTTTTGTAGCAGGACCTGCAAAGCAACAGTTATTTCTGGTTTTGTTTTATGTTTATTACATTCTTGTCGGGAGTTTTTTTTATAGGCGGTATATTTCCAAAGACCTTTTTTAAGAAAGACTGGTCTGGACATGTTGAAACATGTTTGGGCGTATCTGGACATGCATGACTTATTTTAAGTGGTACATTTCTGAAATGAAACTGCACAACAATTTTGTGTGGGCAAGTAAGTGTCACTGGAGCCATTTACAGACAATGTTTTCCTACACCAGTTTGCACCCGGGGCATAGCGCATACTGAAAAGGCACGGCAGTAGAGGCAATGCAACAGCCTTGATGCTGTAGGCTTGATGGGGGCTGTGCTTTGGTAGGCTTTGCACAAGGGGTTGAGTAATTGTGTGTTGATATGACACAGGGCCCACCACCCCTCCCCTCTCCCGCCCCGTGACGGGGAGCTCCATAAAAACATGCTTGACACAGTCATTTTCAACTGACATTTTATTTACAACACACACCATATTCCCCAGCACACTCGAACTTTTAGGGGGTTTTCTCAGCAGGGTTTTGTGATTTGCTGAACGAAGAAGACATTCAACATGCTGTATTCAACATTTATCTATCAGCTTGATTGTTTCCTCTAACGCTCTGTCTGGGTCCTCAGTCACTTTGTCGACCAGTTCTGCCCCTTGAGCTAAATGTTCCTGGGTTAAACAGAGGCACTGCAGTACATATCCCAGTGTGATGATAATATTTAGAACACTCTCCATGCACAAATTGCCACTAATTCCTTTGATTTTACAGTTCACATCACCTACAGTCCAGTTCACACAGTTGTGACTCCTCTGCCCAGGGGCATCTATGAGTCACCCTGGGCAGTCCTCAAATTGTTTCTCTCTCAGGCAGTGCATAACGATTCCATGCACAGCCACTTGCACAAGTGCACACATAACAGTTTTACAGTTCTGGCCTTGCACAGGCTTGATACCATATTTCTTCCTCAACATTAGACAGTACGGGCCTATAGAATAAGCACCTTCTTCTCTTTCAGAATCCTGCTGAGCATCTGGCATTCGGTCTGAGCAAAAACAGGATCAAGCCTAATCCATTTGCTCCAGCAGAGCAATCGGTGTCCAGATTCTCCAAATCCTCTGAGCATCTTCGTACTTTTATATGATGTGTTTTTAAAACCTTTTACTCGTGTGTCAAGAGACCCCTTCAGCTCGCAGCTTTTACAATAAAAGAACTGCCTCTGGATGGGCTCGATCCAAAACTCTCTAGCCAATTGAATTACCGTGGCCAGGTCCCCTCCAAGACCCGAAACATTCTTAGGCCTGGTCTACACTACGGGTTTAGGTCGACTTTAGCAGCGTTAAACCGAATTAAGCCTGGACACGTCCATACAACGAAGCCCTTTCTTTCGACTTAAAGGGTCCTTTAAACCGGTTTCTTTACACCACCTCCAACGAGGGGATTAGCGATAAAACCGGCCTTTGCGGGTCAGAATTGGGGTAGTGTGGACGGAATTCGACGTTATTGGCCTCTGGGAGCTATCCCACAGTGCTTCATTGTGACCGCTCTGGACAGCACTCTCAACTCAGATGCACTGACCAGGTAGACAGGAAAAGACCCGCGAATGTTTGAATTTCATTTCCTGTTTGCTCAGCGTGGAGAGCACAGGTGACCATGCAGAGCTCATCAGCACAGGTAACCGTGATGGAGTCCCAGGATCGCAAAAGAGCTCCAGCATGGACCGAACGGGAGGTACGAGATCTGCTCGCCATATGGGGAGATGAAGCAGTGATAGCTGAACTCCGTAGCAGTAAAAGAAATGGAAAAGTATTAGAAAAGATCTCCAAGGCCATGAAGGACCGAGGCCATAACAGGGACACACAGCAGCCAGAGAAGCAAACGGAAGGTCGGGGGCAGAGCCGCAAACTTGCCGCTACTACGCGGAGCTGCATGCGATCCTAGGGGGTGCAGCCACCACTACCCCAACCGTGTGCTATGGCTCTCTCACTGGAGAAACACACAGGGAAGACGGTTCGGGGAACGAGGAAGATGACGATGGAGGTACTGTAGGTAGCTCACAGCAGCAAGGAAGCGCAGAAACCGGTTTCCCCAACAGCCAGGATCTGTTTGTGACCCTGGACCTGGAACCAGTAACCCCCGAACTCACCCAAGACCCTCAGGGCACACAGGAGACCTCTGGTGAGTGTAACTTTGTAAATATTTGTAAACATTACAAAAAAAAAAAAGCAAGCGTGTTTAATGATTAATTTGCCCTGGCAATCGCGGCCAGTAAATCTACTGGAAAAGTCTGTTAACGTGTATGGGGATGGAGCGGAAATCCTCCAGGGACATCTCCAGAAAGCTCTCCTGGTTGAAATGGGGTGATTTTATTAAGGGGACATTCAGAGGCGCCCGTTCCTGCTCTTCTGACCAGAAATGTTCCCCGCTGTTAACCACGCGGTGGGGGGAGGGGTGAAGTGATCATCCCAGAGAATCGTGTGTGTGTGCGGGGGGTGGTGGTTTACTTGTGTTTGTGCCGCATGTTAACCGGGAAACCGCAGCCCCCTCCTTTTACATTGAAAACCCATTTTAAATGGACAACCCAATTCATCCTTGATATGGGAAATGCGCTGCTGTTTGCAACCTTTCCCGCATGTTAAGAAGGTTAAAAAAGCCAAAAGACTGTGGCCTACCATGGCTGCCTGCAAGCCGAAATATGCGACCTTGTAATGAAAAAAGAAGAACAGGAGTACTTGTGGCACCTTAGAGACTAACAAATTTATTAGAGCATAAGCTTTCGTGGACTACAGCCCACTTCACACTGTATCTTGCGGATACAGACTAACACGGCTGTTACTCTGAAACTTGTAATGAAAGAGTGTACCCATTGTTCTCTAAAATGTGTCTTTTTTAACCACCTCTCCCTTCTCCTCCACCAGCTGCAAATGTTTCTCCTTCGCAGAGGCTCGTGAACATTAGAAAGAGAAAACGTAGGACGAGGGACGATATGTTCACGGAGCTGCAGATGTCCTCCCACGCTGATAGAGCACAGCAGAATGCGTGGAGGCAGTCAATGTCGGAGATGAGAAAAGCCCAATATGAACGAGAGGAGAGGTGGCGGGCTGAATCGCAGGATGAACAGAGCAAGTGGCAGGCTGAAGACGATAGGTGGCGTCAGCTTGCAGACAGACGGCAAGAGGCAATGCTCCGTCTGCTGGAGCATCAAACTGATATGCTCGAGCGTATGGTTGAGTTGAAGGAAAGGCAGCAGGAGCAGAGACCGCCGCTACAGCCCCTGTGTAACCAACAGCCCTCCTCCCCAAGTTCCATAGCCTCCTCACCAAGACGCCCAAGAACACGGTGGGGGGGCCTCCGTCCACCCAGTCACTCCACCCCAGATGATCGCCCAAGCATCAGAAGGCTGGCCTTCAATAAGAGTTAAAGTTTTAACATGCAGTGTGTCCTTTTCCATCCCTCCTCCCCCACCCATCCCAGGCTACCTTGGCAATTATCCCCCTACTTCTGTGAGGAACTAATAAAGAATGCATGAATGTGAAAAAACAATGACTTTATTGCCTCTGCAAGCGGGAGGGGAGGGTGGGGTGGGGTGGTTGGTTTACAGGGAAGTAGAGTGAACCGGGTCGGGGGGGGGTTGGTTTGGAGGGTTCATCAAGGAGAAACAAACAGAAGTTTCACACAGTAGCCTGGCCAGTCACAAAACTCGTTTTCAAAGCTTCTCTGATGCGCACCGCGCCCTGCTGTGCTCCTCTAACCGCCCTGGTGTCTGGCTGCACGTAATCAGCGGCCAGGCGAGTTGCCTCAACCTCCCACCCCGCCATAAATGTCTCCCCCTTACTCTCACAGATATTGTGGAGCGCACAGCAAGCAGCAATAACAATGGGGATATTCTTTTCGCTGAGGTCTGAGCGAGTCAGTGAGCTGCGCCAGCGCGCTTTTAAACGTCTAAATGCACATTCCACCACCATTCGGCACTTGCTCAGCCTGTAGTTGAACAGGTCCTGATTCCTGTCCAGGCTGCCTGTGTACGGCTTCATGAGCCATGGCATTAAGGGGTAGGCTGGGTCCCCAAGGATCACGATAGGCATTTCAACATCCCCAACGGTCACTTCCTGGTCCGGGAAGAAAGTCCCTTCCTCCAGCTTTCGAAACAGAGCAGAGTTCCTGAAGACGCGAGCATCATGTACCTTTCCCGGCCATCCCACGTTGATGTTGGTGAAACGTCCCTTGTGATCCACCAGGGCTTGCAGCAGCATTGAAAAGTACCCCTTGCGGTTAACGTAGTCGGTGGCTTGGTGCTCCGGTGACAAGATAGGGATATGGGTTCCGTCTATGGCCCCGCCACAGTTTGGGAATCCCATTTCAGCAAAACCATCCACTATTGACTGCACGTTGCCCAGAGTCACTACCCTTGCTATCACCAGGTCTTTCATTGCCCTGGCAAATTGGATCACAGCAGCCCCCACCGTAGATTTGCCCACTCCAAATTGATTCCCGACTGACCGGTAGCTGTCTGGCGTTGCAAGCTTCCACAGGGCTATCGCCACTCGCTTCTCAACTGTGAGGGCTGCTCTCATCTTGGTATCCTGGTGTTTCAGGGCAGGGGAAAGCAAGTCACAAAGTTCCATGAAAGTGCCCTTACGCATGCGAAAGTTTCGCAGCCACTGGGAATCGTCCCATACCTGCAGCACGATGCGGTCCCACCAGTCTGTGCTTGTTTCCCGGGCCCAGAATCGGCGTTCCATGGCATCAACCTGCCCCAGTGACACCATGATTTCCACATTGCTGGGGCCTGTGCCTTGTGAGAGGTCTATGTCCATGTCAATTTCCTCATCACTCTCGTCGCCGCGCTGCAATCGCCTCCTCGCCTGGTCCGGGTTTCGCCTTGGCATGTCCTGGCTCTGCATATACTCCAGGACAATGCGTGTGGTGTTCATAGTGCTCATAATTGCCGCGGTGATCTGAGTGGGCTCCATGATCCCAGTGCTAGCTATGGCGCCTGGTCAGAAAAAAGGCGCGAAAGTAGTATCTGATGGACCAGGAGAAGGAGGGAGGGTGGGAGGGAGGGAGGGCCGAGTGACGACATGGCATACAGGTACAGGGAGAAACACAAACAACTGTCACACAGAATGGTCCCCCCAAAGATTAAACTGAAAACCCTGGGCTTAGCAGGCCATTGATTTCACGGAGGAAGGGGAAGCAAATGAATACAGAACAAATCTATTTTTTACATCTTAAGCTGGCAGCTGACGGTGCAGCATGAGTGATAGCCTCTCCAGTACGATGATAATGGATACCAATCATAATATACCATCGTCTGCCAAAAGGCAAGGGGCTGCTGCTGTGTAGCAATGCAGCCCCACGTCTGCCAGCCCCACGTCCGCCAGCACCCAGCATCGCCCTCGGCCTCTTCTGGGTGCTTAGCAGACAATACTGGGCAATTGGCAGAAAATAGTATATTACGATTGGTAGCCATCATCATCGAAACATGTCTGCCCAGGTGGCCATGATTGACAGCCACTCAAGTATGACGACGATGGGTACCAGTCATAATATACCATCTCCTACCAAAAGGCAAGGGGCTGGTGCAATGCAGCCCTACGGCTGCCAGCCCCACAGCTATCACTCATGCTACACCGTCTACCGCCAAAAGGCAGTTAGCAGTTGCTGCTGTGTAGCAATGCAGTCCCACGTCTGCCGGCACCCAGAGGACATGTGGTGACAGTGAGCTCAGCTGAGCTGAGCGGGCTCCATGCTTGCCGTGGTATGTTGTCTGCACAGGTAACCCAGGTAAAAAGGCGCGAATCTATTGTCTGCCGTTGCTGTGACGAGGGGGGAGGGGCCTGACGACATGTACCCAGAACCACCCGCGACACTGTTTTGCATCATCCGGGCATTGGGATCTCAACCCAGAATTCAAAGAAAAGGCGCGAACCGCTTCTCGGCTCTCTGAGCTGTGGCGCAAACGTAGTATCTGACGGACTAGGGGAAGGAGGGAGGGCGGGCCGAGTGACGACATGGCGTACAGGCACAGGGAATTAAAATCAAGAACGGTGGCTGTGCATCAGGGAGAAACACAAACAACTGTCACACAGAATGGTCCCCCCCAAAGATTAAACTGAAAACCCTGGGTTTAGCAGGCCGTTGATTTGACGGAGGGAGGGGGAAGCAAATGAATACAGAGCAAATCTATTTTTTACATCTTAAGACGACGGTGCAGCGTGACTGATAGCCCTCGGCATCTTTCTGGGTGCTTGGCAGCAAATACGGGGCGGTGTATGACGATGGTCTTCAGGCCTATTGCACGATCGGCTGCTCGGGGAAGACTCTGCTAACGTGCGATGACCCGACTTGTAATAGGCCGGTTAACAGTCGTAATACACCATCTACTGCCAAAAGGCAAGCCCCACGGCTGCCAGCACCCAGATCGCCGATGAAGGCTACCAGTCTACTGCACCGTCTACCGCCAAAAGGCAGTTAGCAGCTGCTGCTGTGTAGCAATGCAGTCCCACGTCTGCCGGCACCCAGAGGACATATGGTGACGGTGAGCTCAGCTGAGCTGAGCGGGCTCCATGTTGTCTGCACAGGTAACCCAGGTAACCCAGGTAAAAAGGCGCAAATCTATTGTCTGCCGTTGCTGTGACGGGGGAGGGAGGGGCCTGACGACATGTACCCAGAACCGCCCGCGACACTGTTTTGCATCATCCGGGCATTGGGATCTCAACCCAGAATTCCAAGGGGCGGCGGAGACTGCGGGAACTGTGGGATAGCTGTGGGATAGCTACCCATAGTGCAATGCTCCGGAAGTCGACGCTAGCCTCGTACTGTGGACGCGGTCCGCCGACTAGAGCACCTAGAGCATTTTATGTGTGGACACACACAATCGGCTGTATACAACCGATTTCAATAAAACCGGCTTCTATAAATTCGAACTAATTTCGTAGTGTAGACATACCCTTACATACAACGTAGCTGTGACTCACTTCCGTACAAAATCATTTGGGTCTCCTGCCGGGGAGCCAGAGTCTCAAACAAACTTGGGCCAGTGGTCTGGCCTCATATTTCTCCTACACGTTGTCCTTGTGATCACATTCATTGGCAGCTATCCCTGTTGGCCCACTCCCATGGCACGTCTCAAACACCATATGTGTCAATGGTATATTTGTTTCTTCATTTCCCACAATTTTCACCCATATAACATCTCTTTGTGAGCTGCTTGACTGCTGGTGCTGGCAAGGGACTTCTAGGCACTTCCATCTTCAACCAATAGGCCTCTTGAAACAGATCACTCACTTGTATGCGACAGCTGCGCTATACTCTTAGCCAATAGTTCAGGGCTAACCTTTCAAAAGTCCATGGATCTCCCGCCCTAAGTAAGAAGGAATTTCTGTTTAAGGGCATGGGAAGATAGGAGCTGTTGCACCCTTACTTTTGTATTATTTGTATATCTTATACTTTCCTGAGTGGGTTCTGTTACAACCCAGACCAAACCAAGCGTTCTGATGAAAAGACCGGGGAGGTAAATTTTATGCGCTTGTGGTGCCCGGGCTCCAGCAATATTCAGGGCCCGGGGGCCCAGCTCCACCAATGTTCAGGACTGGGTCTCTCCCCTGGCCCCGCCTGCTGCCCTAGGCGCACATGTGATGGCAACCCCCCGGCACCCACCACAGGGGAAGCGAGTGAGCTTCCTGGACCTTAGAGGGGCCCTAGGAGCACATGTAGTGACAGTGGTGTGGGATGAGTGTGCTGCCGAGGGGGAGGAGGGGCCCCTCCCCCAGAGCTCGCTGCTGCTAGAGAGGAGAGGGATGGGGGGAGTCCTCCTCTCTGGCCCGAGCCCTGGGGTAGCCTGCCTGCACCCCAGACTCCTCAGCCCCAGCCCCACCCCAGAGCCCCCAGCCAGAGCCCTCACCCCCCCGCACCCCAACCCTCTGCCCGAGCCCTGAGCCCCCTTGTAGTGGGGCGGACTGCCCCACTCCCTGAGAGTATGTGCTCCGGCAGGCCAGTGGGCTTGCACAGATGCATGGCCAATCAGCGGAGGGTTTATTGGGAGCCAATCAGGGCCCAGGTTGGAGACAGCCAATCAGGGCCAGGCTCAGCCCTATAAGAAGGCTGCTTAGGACAGGAGCAGGGAGTCTGTCCCAGGCCTTTGACAGGGGAAGGTCTGTCTCCAGGCTTGGAGACTAGCACCTGGACAGCGCAGTGCCGGGCAGGCCCAGGGGAGCAGAGGGTAACTCCAGCCTGGAGTCTGTCAGGCTGCAGGCCCTGAAGCGAAGGGCCTAGCCGGTGCGAGGGGCTGAAGGGAAAGCGGCCCAGGGATGTGGACACACAGAGGGAGAGAAGGAGGGCAGGACGGCTGCCACTAGAGGGTCCCTGGGTTGGGATCCAGAGTAGTGGGTGGGCCTGGGTCCCCCCCTTTCCCTCTTGCCTTGCACCCGGCCGATGGAGCAGCCATCTAGAACTGCACCAACCCCCTGCCAAGAGGGGAGTGACTTTGAGGGTGCAGTTGGTCACATCGGCCAGGATGCAGAGAGGCAGCTGATTGATTCCCCCCTGCCCCCGGAAGGGGGTGAGGATGGACTAAGGGGCACTGCCGGAGGGCAGTGGCTCGAAGAGGACGCCGCAAGATTGGGAGCAACGCGGGTCCGGACACGCCAACCAAGGGCGAGACGACGGATGGGACACCACCAGGAGGGGGCGCTCCACTGGACAGAGCTAATTCCCCAGACAACCAGTAGGAGGCGCCAGGTGGTGAGTCCCAACCCTGTCACACCCCTCCTGCATGCTGAACCCCTCATCCACGGCCCCACCCTGCAGCCCTCACCCCCGCAACCCAACCCTCTGCCCTAGCCCTGAGCCCCTCCCACACCCCAAATTCCTCATCCTCTAGGACCCTGGAATGTAATAATAAACAGAAATGTACCTGTTGCTTTGCAGGTCCTGCTACACAATGTCTCCAAGACTGTAATTCTCCAGTGTTTTCCTTAATCTTATTTATTGGTTATTTCATTGTCCATTGTATGGGAGAGATAATGCCTGGTAAAGGAGGGAAGTGTTTCTGAATGACAGGGGCTTGCCTATGCTAAAGCATGACAACTAACAAAGAATGGCTGCCTATTAAACGGTTTCACTACGAAAGAGTTCAGTCAATTATCAATATTCCCCTAAAACTCAAGACTGCTCTCTGACCCCCATGACCTGGTTTACATGTTAAACTTTCAAACGTTTCTTTTTAAAATAAACTCTTTATCTGATAGGATGGAAACCTGTATGGTCAGCAAGAGAAGATGAAAAGACAACCGTTTAAAATTGGGAAAAAAAAAAAAAAAGGCAAGAAAGGAGGGGTGGGGCCTTGCCCTTGGGGCTGTTTCTTCAGATAACCAAGGCAGCCACTTGAGCTGGCGCCTTAAGCCCAGCAAACTCCAGGCAGGGAGCCTGCCTTGCCCCTCCGCAGCACTCCAGGTACTGCTCTGCCCCCAAGGAAGGGGAATGCCACCGTTCCCATGGTGCAGAGCCTGTGATCAGTGCAGGACTTCCCCCAGGTCACACAGCAAGGGAGTGTCAGGACAAGGACCTGCCCTCTTGTCCTTCCCGAGCCCCTGCTCCTCCATGTGCAAAATGGCACTGGCAGAGTCAGGCCCTTTGTTACAGATGGGGAAGCCAAGGGGCAAAAAGGCTGCCTAGTGACTCGCCTGAGTGCCCAGGACCTTGGACTGGTCATGGCCAAGCCTCTCGCCGTCTCAGCTTCCTCAGATGCGAAACTGGGCTAAGGATATTTACCTGCCTCACGATCAAATACTTGCCAAGTGCAATATAACGGCTCAGGGCTCTAGATCAGTGGTTTTCAACCTGTGGGCCACAGGCCCTGGGAGTCCACAGACCATGTCTAAGATTTCCAAAGGTTCGCACTGCCATTCGAAATGAAAAAAGGTTGAAACCCACTGCTCTAGATCTAATGACGTCAGCACGGGTGCCTGATCTTCACCCCTCGGCAGGGGAGACCTTTGGCCAATGCAGCATCTGGGCAGAACCTAGGGTTACCATACGTCCGGATTTTCCCGGACATGTCCGGCTTTTGGGGGCTCAAATCCCCGTCCGGGGGGAAATCCCCCAAAGCCGGGCATGTCCGGGAAAATCGGGAGGGCTCGGTGGTGCTCGGCCGGGGCCGGCGGTGCGGGGCCGGGGGCATGGTGCTGGGCCGGGAAGCAGGGGCGCAGTGCCGGGCCAGGGTCACAGTGCCGGGCCGGGCGCGGGGCCGGACGGGGAGCCGGGGGCGTGGTGCCGGGCCGGGAGCCGGTCAGCCGGTCAGCCGGGCCCGCGGGGAGCCGGTCAGCCGGTCAGCCGGGCCCGCGGGGAGCCGGGCCGGCGGGGAGCCGGGCCGGCCGGGCCCGCGGGGAGCCGGGCCCGCGGGGAGCCGGGTCGGCCAGGCCGGCGGGGAGCCGGGCCAGCGGGGAGCCAGGTTGGCCAGGCCCGCGGGGAGCCGGGCCGGCGGGGAGCCGGGTCGGCCGGGCCGGCGGGGAGCCGGGGGAGCCGGGCCCGCGGGGAGCCGGGCCGGCGGGGAGCCGGTCAGCCGGGCCCGCGGGGAGGGGAGCCGAGGAGCCGGGCCCGCGGGGCCGGGAGCCGAGGAGCTGGGCCCGCGGGGCCGGGAGCCGGGGGGTGCGCCGGGCCGCCGGGGGCCGGCAGTGCTGGACGGGCCGGGGGTGGTGGGCCGGGGCCGGCACCCCAGGGCCCGAGCTGACCCAGGCTGGAAACGCCGGGGGGCCAGCCTGGGCCGCGCCTCCTCCCCCCACACCCCCCTTACCTGCTTCAGGCTTCCCGGGAATCAAATATTCGCGGGAAGCAGGGGAGGGGGCGGAGACTTTGGGGAGGGGGCGGGTGTGTGGGCGGGGCTGGGGGCGGGGCCGGGGGTGTCCTCCATTTGGAGGCACAAAATATGGTAACCCTACAGAACCAGACTGACAGGGGCAAGGATATCAGAGGCAGACAGATACTGTGAGAGGCCCCTTGCCGTCACCACCACAGCAGGGTGATAGCTCGGCTCTGGGGCTTCCAGAGCATGCACCTAGTTCTCCAGAGTGCACTGCTTCCAGCAGCAATTCACAGTGTTGATCTCTAAAGCTCTGAGGTTTGAGCTGGGCCTGGCAGAGAGACCTGTCCCTCTGTGTGTCACCAGGATGTTTGAGGCCTGCCAGGGCTCTTCTGCACAGCCCAGGATTTGGGGGGTAAGTGTAACAGTATTTGTATTGGGAACAGCATTTGTCTCAGCAATTCATGTCCTGGCTGCACTGACAGAACCTGAGTCTCTTCACAAGCAGGGCAGAAGTCAAGGCCCAGAGCTTTGGCTTGGGGGTGGGGTTTGGGGGGAAGGCTCGGTTAACTGGGGGGCATCTCTCACTGCCAGGACATGCCGCGTGATGTTTGTGGGTATTTCATACACACACAGACTATGTAACAGGCAATAAGTACAACAAACACTGAGACCACTGTGTGCATGGGGAGTGTCTCTGTCAGTGGCTACAGCTGGCTAGGCTGGGCCCCACCCTGCACAGGAAGGGGTTAATAATGGCCATCACCCCATGAACAGCATGAAATTGGCTTGAACAGGCAATTCCAGACTCCGCCCTGGGACGGGATTAGTTGGACACATTTCCTCTTCCACTTCCACTCGGGGATAACTTCAGATAACTCCAGTGCCTGGAGATTGGCATTGCAGGGGCAGGTTTCAGGGCAGAGCAGCCCAGGGCCTCCCACCTCCCTTCTCCACATTCCTGCCCCTCTGGGTTGCTCTGCAGGTGAAGACCATGGAGAAGCTGCAGCTTTGGCTCCTCGTCCTCACTGGCCTCTCGGGAGCTGTCACCCAGGAAGGTAAGGGCAGAGCCTGCTGCACAGGGTGATCAGGGTGGAGTTGGTTAGGGCTGTAGACTTGGAGACTTCAGTTAAATCTTGAGTTAGGTCGCAGGTGAGCTACCAGGAGTGCATTACAAACCCAAATCAGACTAGAGAGCAGCACAAGCAAATCTCTCTGGTGCAGGAAAGATCCCTGCATTCCATCAGTCTTGGGGCAAATACTGCGTTAGTTAAATGTCTTGTGCATTTCTAATAATTACAGATGATTTTCTAACATAAGGCAACTCTGTACAACATCTTCCAGTGGCTAACGGTGAATTAATTGGTCGCTGAACAAAAAGTGGTAGTCTGGGTGCACATGATCACAACCTAATTGCTACATTTGTTATTTGCAAACACAACAATCACATAGACATTTGGCACCCTAAAGAGGCCAATTTTCCAAATGTGAAAACAATCATGAGCCAAATTGATTGGGAGGAAAAAATTAAAAGGAAAATTGTGAGCAATAATTGGGGGTTGTTTATAGTCTTTTGTTAGATTCTCAAAAAGCCACAGTTACAAAGAAGACTAAAAAAGCATCCTGGATAAAAAAGGAAGTGAAAGCAGAAAGGCACAGGTTTTAAAAACGAGTTTACAGAGGCGAGCCTGGAACGTTATCACAAAGGTGGGGCAGAAGTGTCTGTCTAAGACCCGTGTTCCAAAGTGCCGTAAGAGCCACGTGCATGCTCACATTGTCCTGAACGTGGGGCTGCCTCACCAGAGCCAGGATGGTATAAAGCTGAGGTCACCTGGTCAAGGGGCTCCAGAGATGTGGTGTCAGGGTAGAAGGGACCTACCAGTAGACCTTCCTCATTCTAATAACTTGTTTTTTCACATCTCTGTGGGCAGCTCAAACAATGGCCCTGATCTGCCCCGGACTAGGATAACGGGATCAGATTTGAGCTCTGCTTCCCCAACACAGAGCTGGGCACTAGCTATTGTTACAAAGTTATTTGCTAGTCTGTCCTGCTCTAAACATTGGCATGTATCTGCAATATGTGCCAGAGGAGTGATTTAGCATGTGCCTGGTGAGATGGAGCATGTCAGGCCTGGGGTGCTGTGTGGTGGTACCAAACAGTGTTGCAGAGAGGTGTTTATGCTGCAGTCACTGGGTGGCTTATGGGCCCAGGCAGTACACTGTGCTCCCAAGAGTGCTGTGTTCCAGGCCTGCCCTTAGTAAGTTTCTGCAAATGTTGCTGTGTGTGCCTGCTTTCTGAGAGGGGAGCACAGGGCCTGCCCTAGGAAGCTGTTTGCCCAGAGCTGGCAGTATTAGGAGGGGTTGTTGTTACCCGCACAAAATTCTCTGTTACTCACACACTCTAGGGACACCCACCTTTACCCAGTTCCTAGAGCTCAAGGCGTAACCTTACACTCTAGGGCACCCGCCCTTACCCAGTTCCTAGGGCTCAGGTGTAATTTTCTGTGGGTTTGCAGGACCTTTTACCAGTGAAAGAGCCTTACACAGTAATATCCTACATAACCTCTATTTATTAACAATCACCAAAAACAGACTGCACACGCTACACATACAGTGCTCACAACTCCCAATAAGGCACATGAACTTTTCCCTGCTGGCCAGTCAGGATCAGGTCCATCTGGGGGACTCCAGTTTCTGCACAGTGTCATTGGCAGAGTGTTGAGGTCTGGCAGCTCACTTCTTGGGGCTGTGTCCTGGAGTAGATTCCCAAAGAACTTCCTTTTGGACCCCAGTTTATATAGTGAAACTTGAGTCCTGCTTAGCTGTACCTTAACTAATCATTTTACTAAAACTTCACTAACCAATCCTAACATAGTGTATCAAAATTCTCTAACCAATCATACCCCACCACCTTAATTGATTTACACCTAGCAAAATTGATTATGTAACAGACAGAAATAACCAAAGAACCAGACAGAGACCATACAGACAAACAATAGAAAATTGGTGACCATAAAGACAAACCAATAAAGAAATGAGAATTTCACAACCACAACTATTGATAAGTGATTTCTTGCCAGACAGAATGCTGTCAAACTAAGTTTTCTTTAAAAGGAACAGGAGTACTTGTGGCACTTTAGAGACTAACAAATGTATTATGCTCTAATAAATTTGTTAGTCTCTAAAGTGCCACAAGTACTCCTGTTCTTTTTGCGGATAGAGACTAACACGGCTGCTACTCTGAAACCTGTCATTAAGTTTTCTTTAACCATCTTAAGCTCTGTTTCTGTATCTGGTGCTAGTGGTGCCATTAGGACAGGATCTCCTTCTTAACAGCCTGATATTACAGTGTTTTCATGTCATTTAGATAGAATGTGAGGATGTGACTTCCTGCTTCTTAGCTAATGGCTGCTGCTCTTCTAATCTGGCTGCAGACAAAGGCCTTAGGCTTTAGGCCGTACAAGCCTTACAATTAGGGTAACCGGATGTCCAGTTTTCGACCGGATGACCATGGTGGCTCTGTTCAGCACTGCCGACCGGTCCATTAAAAGTCCAGTCAGCGGTGCTGCTGAGCTAAGGCAAGCTAGTCCCTACTAGGGTTACCATATTTTGTGCCTCCAAATGGAGGACACTCCACGGCCCACGGCCCCGCCCCCAGCCCCGCCCAACCCCGCCCCCTCCCCAAAGTCTCTGCCCCCTCCCCTGCTTCCCGCGAATATTTGATTCGCGGGAAGCCTGAAGCAGGTAAGGGGGGTATGGGGGGAGGAGGT
Source organism: Chrysemys picta bellii (assembly GCF_011386835.1). Lineage (NCBI taxonomy): Eukaryota > Metazoa > Chordata > Testudines > Emydidae > Chrysemys > Chrysemys picta. Next base: position 13,468,439 of record NC_088810.1, read on the forward strand.
GCGGCCCAGGCTGGCCCCCCGGCGTTTCCAGCCTGGGTCAGCTCGGGCCCTGGGGTGCCGGCCCCGGCCGACCACCCCCGGCCTGCCCAGCACTGCCGGCCCCCGGCGGCCCGGCGCACCCCGCGGGCCCGGCTCCCCGCCGGCCCAGCTGACCGGCTCCCCGCGGGCCCGGCCGACCCGGCTCCCCGCCGGCCCGGCTCCCCGCGGGCCCGGCCGACCCGGCTCCCCGCGGGCCCGGCTCCCAGCGGGCCCGGCCGACCCGGCTCCCCGCCGGCCCGGCTCCCCGCGGGCCCGGCCGACCCGGCTCCCCGCGGGCCCGGCTCCCCGCGGGCCCGGCCGACCCGGCTCCCCGCGGGCCCGGCCGACCCGGCTCCCCGCCGGCCCGGCCGACCCGGCTCCCCGCCGGCCCGGCCGGCCCGGCTCCCCGCGGGCCCGGCTGACCCGGCTCCCCGCTGACCCGGCTCCCCGCCGGCCTGGCTGACCCGGCTCCCCGCCGGCCCGGCTCCCCGCCGGCCCGGCTGACCGGCTCCCCGCCGGCCCGGCTGACCTCCCGATTTTCCCGGACATGCCCGGCTTTTGGGGATTTCCCCCCGGACGGGGATTTGAGCCCCCAAAAGCCGGACATGTCCGGGAAAATCCGGACGTATGGTAACCCTAGTCCCTACCTGTTCTGGCACCGTGCTGTGCCCCAGAAGTGGCCAGCAGGTCCGCCTCCTAGGAGGGGTGGGGGGGGCAAGGGACTCCGCTCGTGGTGCCTCCTGTCCCCGCCCCCCTGCCTAGGACCCAGATCTGCTGGCCGCTTCCAGGGCGCAGCCCGGTGACAGGATAGATGGGGAACCTGCCTTAGTCCCGCTACGCCACCGACCGGGAGCCAGGGCCAGATTAACTTTCTGTGGGCCCGGTGCCAAACATGTTTGTGAGCCCCCATGGGGCAAGGCGCAGGGGGACAGGATGGTCAGTCTCCAGAGCGATGGGCGGGCTGGCGGCAATGAGGCACAGTGCGGCGGGAGCAGTCCTGCTCTGCGCAGCCCAGGAGGAGGGTACTGTTTACAAATCTGCAGCTGCCAGATGCATACTGGCCTGCCCAGCCCTGTGCTGCCAGCATGCTCCTTCCCCTTGAGGGCAGGCCCGCACTACACCGACTCCCAGTGCCCCACCCTTGTGCCCAGCGCCCCCTCACCCATAGACCCCATCCCCTTCTCTTCCCCATCCCATGCCCCTTCCTCACCGCTCCATCTCCTCCTCAACCCACCCCACCCCCTTTGTCCCCACTGCCTCTTCCCCCTGCCCCTGCTTTCCCTCTACCCCCGCTTCCCCTATCCCCTTCTCCTCCCCATCCCACCCCCTTCCTTCTCCCCTGCCCCCGCTTCCCTCATCTCCTTCTCTTCCCCATCCCATGCCCCTTCCCCACTGCCCCATCTCCTCCCCACCCCATCCCCTTCGTCCCCACTGCCTCTTTCCCCCTGCCCCCGCTTTCCCTCTACCCCCGCTTCCCCTATCCCCTTCTCTTCCCTATCCCATGCCCCTTCCCCAACGCTCCATCTCCTCCCCAGGCTTGGGGGGCAGGAGGGAAACCACCCCACAGCATGAGCTGGCGGTCCCCAGGATGCTTAGCTCAGGGAAGAGGGTTGGGGGGGAAGGGATGGAATGGAGGCAGGGCTGGGGTGGAGAAGGGGTGGGGAGAGGCGGGGAGGGGGTGGAGTGGGGTGCAGGCAACTTTCCTGGTAGGGCCAGCTCTGGCTTTCTGGCCACCCCAAGCAAAAACAAAAACAAAAAACAAACCTGTGGCGCAGCCGGAGCCAGGGTGCAGGGGGACTCCCTGCGCTGCAGATGTGCTCCGGCTAGCAGGGGGAGGGGGAGGGAGCGGGGGGAGAGAGAGAAGGGGGGTGGCAAGGGCTTCAGCGGGGCGCTGCCAGGGCTTCAGCGGGGCGCTGCCACGCGGCCCCTCCCGCCGTGCCCCCTCCTGGGAGGGCTCCGCACCACTCTGGTCGGCTGGGAGGGAAGGACGCTGGCTACCCTGCTGGGCTTGCTGCAAGGCGCTCCCGTCCTCCACGCCGCTGCCCCCTACAGGGCGGCCAGAGCGGAACAACAACAACAATAACAAAAGCGGCCGTGCTGCCCTAGGATTGGGCGGAATGCCGCCTCCTACAAGCTGCCGCCCCAAGCACCAGCTTGCTCGGCTGGTGCCTGGAGCCGGCCCTGTTTCCTGACCAACTCAGCCAGCCAGGGCCTCTTCTGACTCTGGGCTATTGGCGCCATGTTAAACCCAGTACTGCCTGGAACCGCCCGAGGTAAGCCCGCACCCCAACCCTAAGCACCAACCCACTGCCCCAGCCCTGAGCCCCCGCCAGACCTGGAGCCCCCTTCTGTACCCCAAACCCCTCATCTCCAGCCCCACTCCAGAGCCCGTACCCCCAGCCCAGAGCCCGTACTCCCTCCTGCACCCCAACCCCCTACCTCAACCCACAGCCCCCTCTATATTCCAAATCCCTCGGCCCCACCCCCTCAGTCATGTCTGTGCCTCAGTGACACATCTGAAAATGAGACTTAGGTGCTTTTGAAAATTTTACCCTGATCTTGATGTAAAGATTCCCGGGGTTAGAGAATTTACTGCACTCCTTAGTAAACTGTTCCCGTGGCTAATCGCCTCATGGATCAAACTGTGCATCTTCTGAGACACGGTTGTGACAAGCAGACTCACAAGCGGATATGGGGGCACCACTTTCCACCCTTAATCTGAAGGGTTTCACACACAACTTAGAGCCACTGAGCAGGTCTCCCAAGTTAAACCCCATTGAGCATGGCCATGGACCAAAGTGAGGGGATGTTCACCCCACACTAGTCCACAGAGGGTTAATGTGGCTCAGCAGGGTTAAGTAACCTTATAAGCCCACCTCTCTCAGGCTTCTGCTCCCACACCCAGCTGGGGTTACTGGGTGGGGGGGTGAGGAAGTGGAAGAGCAGGTGGTGCTGAGGGCCAAGACTGAGGAGCCCCGGGCAAGCATCAGAGCGGCGCAAGCACTGGAATGAACAGCAGAGTCTGTAGCGAGGGTCCTGAGGAGTGATACTGTCACACCAGTACAGACACCCAACATGTCTCTCGTCTCTCCAAGACCTGTATCAAAGGGTGTTTGTCTTCCGGAAGGACCCTAGCGACGCCCATGTGGTCATGAAGCTGGAGCCGGAGCAGCTGCTGCAGAACTTCGCTGTGTGATTGAGATCCTTCACTGATCTGACTCGGCCATACGGCCTCTTCTCCTATGCTACCAAAACCCAGGACAACGAGATTTTGCTCTTCAAACCCAAGCCTGGGGAGTACAGACTATACGTGGGGGAGGGAATTTGTGACCTTCAGAGTCCCAGAGACCCGTATGGACTGGGAGCTCATCTGTGCCGGCTGGAAATCTGCCACGGGCATAGCCGAGTTCTGGGTGAACGGGAAACCCTTACCCAGGAAGGGGTTGCGGAAAGGCTACTCCATCAGTGTCGAGGCTGTGATCATCCTGGGACGGGAGCAGGACTCCTTCGGGGGCGGGTTTGATTTATATAATTCTTTTACAGGTGAAATGACTGATGTGTACATGTGGGGGTATGGTCTGTCACCAGGCAAAATGAGAGCTGCATATCAGTCTCTGCAGCTGCCCCCCCCAGCGCCCTGGGCTGGAGGAACTTGCAGTATGAAATAAAAGGTGTTGTGGCTGTGAAGCCCAGACTGAGAGACATGCTGATCGTATGAGCACAGGCTGCATTCGGCCATTGTGCAGCCCCAGCCCAAAGCCATGGAGCTCCAACTCCTGCTGTCTCATTTCAGAGAGGCTGACCCCGCCCCAGGGTGTGCTCGCTGCGGCTAAACCATGATGATTCTGACATAAAGGAGCATGTGACCTTCTGCACCCCTGGTGTTCATGTCATTCCTTGTCACACATACTGGGGGGAAAGCACAGAGCTGGGAAAGGCCACGAGGTCCAATCTAGCCCAGGGCCAGATTAAGAAGGTTCAGGGCCCTGGGCACAGAATATCCTGAGTGTCCCTCACCCCTGAGGTCTCCCCTCAAAGTTTTCAATTTTTTTGGAAGGAAGCAGGGGCTCAGTTTCAGATTTTGCCTCAGGCCCCCAGAAACTTTTGCGCTACGCCCCCAGCTTTGGAACAGTCTCCTGGAGGATGTGCCAGATCTCCAAAGACTTTCATGTGTCTTTCAGGGTCACCCACACAGCCTCACTGTCTCCTGACACTGATCCTCTGGGTTCCAGCTCCTGCTTCATGTGTGAGCTCTGCTCAGCGAGTCCAACTGAGACAGACTCCTGGGAGAGACTTGTCTACTCTGCAGGGACTGAGGCACCTCACCCATCATTCCCAGTGACGCTCTGTCATGGAGTCGTTGGGCCGATGCTCTAGAACTGCTCCGTATGAAGCAAGTCAGGACTCTGGAGGAGCCTCCTCTCTCTGAGCAGACTGTCTCCAGGGCAAGAAGCTTACACAGCTTTGACCTTCCTGGGTCTGACCTCGGAGCATTCAGCATCCCCTTCCACACCGTGCGCTTCCCACAATGAGTCCGCCTGGGCGGGGCTCCTGGAGAAGCCAGAGGGGCCTGCACCCCAACTCTGCAGTCAGCAGTGACTCTCAGCCCGCATAAAATGGAAGGTTTATTAGTCGACAGGAACACAGCGTAGAACAGAACTTATCAGCACAGAAATCAGTGACTTTCAGCCAAGTCCATCTTGGGCTGACTCCAGACCAGACGCCCTGGACTCTCCCCTCTCCAAGTCCCAAAACGCAGGCTGCCCAGCTTCCAGCGACCCGATCCCCGACTCACCCATTGCTCCTCTTTCTGGTCTTTTGTCTCGCTTCCCTGTCACCTGGTTGCATCCCTCTCCTGGGGCTCAGTTACGAAGGGCACTGGCCATAGTATACATGCAGGCAGCTGGAGCAGCCTCACCTGCCCCCGAGGGTCTCAGCAAAAGTCACACACCCTTATTCCCATCACCTAAGCATTGGTGCAATACACAGGGAAACTGAGGCACACAACGCATTCATGCAAAACAGTATGACTCACATAGGCTCACATACAACATAACAAGGGGAAATTCCCACTTTGTCACACACTCACACAGCGTTTCCAAAACAGGGTTTATCAGTCAGCTGGAACACAGCAGGAGGAGGCCGTAGGTCAGCACAGAGACAAGAAGCCCAGAGCCCAGCCACACTGTAGCATAGGTGCCAACTCCATGGAAAAAAATAGTGGGTGCTCAGCACCCACCAGCCACCTGCCAATCAGCTGTTCGGCAGGCCCCACCAATCAACTCCTCCCCCGCCTCCTGCCTGCCACCAACCCGCTGTTTGACAGGAGTGGGAGGTGCTGGGGGGAGAGGGTGGAGTGGGGGGCGGAAAGAGCAAGGGTAGGGCACACTTATGGGGGGGAGTTGAGAACAGAACCGGGAAGAGGCAGGGCGGAGCCTTGGGGGAGGAGGTGGAGTGTGGGTGGGAAGAGGCAGAGTGAGGGTGGGGCCTTGAGGGAAGGGGTGGAGTGGGGGCAGGGCCGCGGGGGCCAGCGTTGGTGGAGCAATCCTCCCCCCCCCCCCCCGCAGGAAAGGCTGAAATTTGGCGTCTGTGCACTGTAGTGAAGCCCATGTTCAGGCTCTATCTGTTTCTGTGTGATTTCCTTACTCAGGTCCCAGAAGAGAGAGCTCCCAGCTTTCTCCAGGAGCCAGCACTTGTCCCCCACCTCCCCGTCCTTTGTTCTCTAGCTGGGCTTTTTGCTCAGCTTCCCTGCTGAGATGTGGGGAAGCCCCCATCTCTCTGGGGCACTGGTTGCCTGGAGTCAATGTGTACGGATAAAGCCTTCGTCTGCAGCCAGATTAAAAGAGCAGCCAAGCAGCAGCCATTAGCTAAGAAGCAGGAAGTCACATCCTCACATTCCATCTAAATGACATGAAACCACTGTAATATCAGGCTGTGAAGAAGGAGATCCTGTCCCAGTAGCACCACTATCACCAGATAAAGAACCAGAGCTTAAGATGGCTAAAGAAAATGTAGTTTGACAGCATCTGTCTGGCAAGAAATCTCTTATCAAGAGTTGTGGTTGTGAAATCCTCATTTCTTTATTGTTTTATCTTTATGGTTCCCACTTCCCTATTGTTTGTCTGTATGGTCTCTGTCTGGTTCTTTGATTGTTTCTGTCTGTTACATATTAAATTTTGCTAAGTGTAAATTAATTAAGGTGGTGGGGTAGGATTGATTAGAGAATTTTGTTAGGATTGGTTAGTAAAATTTTAGTAAAATAATTGGTTAAGGTACAGCTAAGCAGGATTCAAGTTTCACTATATCAACTGGGGTCCAAAAGGACATTCTTTGGGCACCAACTCCAGGACACAGCCCCAAAGATCAGAGCTGCCGGACCTCAACACTCTGCCAATGACACCGTGCAGAAACTGGAGTCTGCCAGATGGACCTGATCCTGACTGGACATCAAGAAAAGTTCATGTGTCTTATTGGGAGTGGTAAGCACTGTATGTGTAGTGTGTGCAGTCTGTTTTTGGTGATTGTTAATAAATAGAGGTTATGTAGTATATTATTGTGTAAGGCTCTTTCACTGGTAAAAGACCCCGTAAACCCACAAAAGATTAAGCCCTGAGTCCACAGGGAAAGGGTGTTTGCCTGGAGGCCACAGAAGAGTAGAGCCCGGAACCCACGGAGGGTTAAAGTTAGGTGCCTTTTGTCTGGAGCCCTAGGAACTGGGAAAGGGTGGGGTGCCTAAATTAAGAGGGTTATGCCTTGAGCCTTAAGAACTGGGTAAAGTTGGGTGCCCTTGAGAGTGTGAATAACAGAGAATTTTGTCCGGGTAACAAATTTGGTGGAGAATGCTTGGGCAGCCTAAGGTCTTTTGAACTGAACTGATAGAATCTAACACAGTAAATAATAGCAGAGTACCTGTGCCTTCGGTCAGAGAGGGTCACTATCTATCTGGCAGAATGATCACCCCAGAGCAACAAGAGAGAAAGGGAAAGAAGAAAAGAGACCTGGAGCGTTGGGGGCTAGTTGAAGAGCCCACCCTCCTTGCTAAATGGTTAGTGGGACAAAGCCTGTGCCCATGGGAAGGGACGGTTCAGTGAGGAAATCAGGATCAGGCCCAGACAGGTAGGCAGGCAACAGATAAAGAGATTGGAAAACAGGTTGGGAGCCCTGAGGGGCATACTGGCAGGAGTAAGGAAAGCAGTAAGTAAGCACAGGCATGGGGATTTCAGATCCCTGGGACAATACTTGGAATGGTGATATCTGGGCTGATGGAAGTGTCATTTTGGGAGATAAGCAAGTGATTTAAGGAAAGAGAGTGCGAAGTTAACTCCGCAGAAGCTGGAGGGAATTAAGCAGTGGAATGTAAAAATGTTAAAAAAGGAGAAGTGTTATACAAAGAGAATTCTTGGTTTCTTTGCAGCCATTCTGAAGGGAAAATGGGCCATTTTCCAAAGGAATATCTGTAAATAAGCCAGGCAAAGAGACAATCTGATTTAAATCATTTGACTGTACAATTAGTCAAATTCGCTAAAAGAACATAAGGGGTTTCTATTAGAACTTAACTGCCCCCAAATGTATACAAATGTAATCTAGGTACAGCAGTATAAAAATTAAATCAGTGTAAGGGATGTTAAGCAAAAAAATATGTATGTATCTGTGTGTATATATATAAATATATTGTGTAAATACACCTCTACCCGAATATAACGCTGTCCTTGGGAGCCAAAAATCTTACCGTGTTATAGGTGAAACCGTGTTATATTGAACTTGCTTTGATCTGCTGGTGTGCGCAGCCCTGCCCCCTCCTCCCCCCCGGAGTGCTGCTTTACCATGTTATATCCGAATTCATGTTATATCAGGCCGCGTTATACCGGGGTAGAGGTGTATGTGGAGTGTTTAGGACCTAAACCAGCACTCCTGGCTTGTAAAACTCTGTTTTGTAGGTTTAAGATAAAGTGGTTTTTGTTTTGTTTTGTTTTGAAATAACACCACTAAAAATCCATTTGAATCTTTCATTCAAAGTTGCAAAACTGACAGACACTGTTTGCCAGACACAGGTAACTAGTGTTGTTTGGCTTTCGTATTTAGCCTTTAACCCTTAAGGTACCTCAATGCTTTATAAAGTTCAATATCTTTAAACCCAGGAGAATGGGAAGAGATTCTGGATTTGTTTTTTGGTAACAAAATAGCAGATAAGAGCTGTAGTAAAAGAATAAGAAATTTAAAAAGACAGTGCCTGTGATTGGTTGGATCACAGAAACCCCCTTGGGAACTGCCAGCTGATGTGCCAAGACTACTTCTGCCCCTGCTTTCCCTGCCAGCTTGGGACTCCAGCCAGGGCCAGCTCTAGGTTTTTTGCCGCCCCAAGCAAAAAATATTTTGGCTGCCCCCCACCCCAGCCCTGGGCTGCCCCCGCTCCTTGCTGCCCCAGCCCTGGGTCACTGGTAACTCGATCCCAGGGCGGGTCATTCAGCAGGAATTTTGGATGTGCACAGAACACAGACAGGATTGGTTCCCATATGGTTACAGATCTGCAGTAAAGTGGAACAATTTTCAGCTTGTGTGATTGGAGGATGTCTGGATGCATATTATAAGACTGTCCTACATAAACGAGGAAAAGTTGAGGTGCCTTTATTATTCTTTTGTTCCACTCTTTGTTTCTATAGGGAATTTGCCAATGCAATCACTGTCTTCCTTTTAAACAAATAAAACTAAAAGAAAAAAAAAGCAATGGCTGTTGAAAATAGCAATTCCAGCCTAAAATTCACTGGGAAGCATTGCTTGCTCAATTTTATCCTACTTTTTCTACAGCAAGTTACAGTGGATCAGTATATTTGATGTGGGAGAAATGAAGTAACAGCTGCCCAAATTGAGCTTGAGCACTCCTGAATTTTGAGGGTGTTCAAATCTGGAAGGCAGGTGCTAGATTCCCTTTCTGAATATTAGCTATATCTGGAAAGGAAAAGTCAATTTCTGCTTCCATGGCTCAGAAGTGCAAATCCTCCTACATGCCTGGTACTGTATCTAAAGCTGCCCAGGTTGTCTAGCAGAGCCTCCCCTCCCTTACTTTTCATTTTAAAGTCTAGTGGGATCCACGTACCTCCCTTGCTAGGCTTCAGATAGAGAGGGGCACTGTCCCTTTAGTCCACCCAATTCCTTCTTTGGGGGCTGCAAGGTGAGGTCACACCAGTATCTCTAATCCAGTCTGGGGAAGTCTTCTGAAGGGGATATCTGGGGCAAAGCCTTCTATTCCTTGGGCTGGACACACTTGTCCCCCACTCACAGTGCCACCCCATTCTAGCAGCCAGCTCTCCATTCACAGCAAGCTGCAGCATGGCTCAGCTACCTCACTCCCTCCCCCTCCCTTTCCTGTTGATAGCTGCCAAGGGATTGCTGGGAAATGTAGTTCTTTCCCTGCTCCAGGGCTGGCTCTATAGGCAGGGAGCTAGGCAAGGAACTACAGATTCTGCAGCGTTGGGAGAGGGGAGGAAGTGAGTTAAAAAAAAAAGGATGGCCAGAATGCCGCCCCCTGCAAATGTACTGCCCCAAGCACCTGCTTGTTTTGCTGGTGCCTAGAGCTGGCCCTGACTCCAGCACCCTGTCTTGTTGAGCCAGAAACGCCAGTCTGCTCCAACACAGACCCAGAATCTGAAACCACATGCCCCAAAGCTGCAGACTTAACTGAAAGCAACTTAAGAAGTGTTCCTGTCTTTAACACTCAGATGCCCAACTCCCAATGGGGTCCAAACCCCAAATAAATCCGTTTTACCTTGTATAAAGCTTATACAGGGTAAATTCATAAATTGTTCGCCCTCTATAACACTGATAGAGAGATATGCACAGCTGTTTGCCCCCCCCCAGGTATTAATACATACTCTGGGTTAATTAATAAGTAAAAAGTGATTTATTAAATACAGAAAGTAGGATTTAAGTGGTTCCAAGTAATAGCAGACTGAACAAAGTGAATTACCAAGTAAAATAAAATAAAACATGCAAATCTAAGCCTAATACAGTAATAAAACTGAATACAGATAAAATCTCACCCTCAGAGATGTTTCAATAAGTTTCTTTCACAGACTGGATGCTTTCCTAGTCTGGGCACAATCCTTTCCCCTGGTACAGCCCTTGTTCCAGTTCAGGTGGTAACTTGGGGATTTCTCCTGATGGCTGCCCACTTTGTTCTGTTCCACCCACTTATATATCTTTTGCATAAGGCGGGAATCCTCTGTCCCTCTCTGGGTTCCCAACCCCCCCTTCTCAATGGAAAAGCACCAGGTTAAAGATGGATTCCAGTTGAGGTTACATGATCACATGTCACTGTAAGACTTCATTACCCACTTGCCAGCACACATGTACAAAGGAAGACTTACAAGTAAAACAGAGCCATCTACAGTCAATTGTCCTGGTTAATGGGAGCCATCAAGATTCCAAACCACCATTAATGGCCCACACTTTGCATAATTACAGTAGGCCCTCAAAGTTATATTTCATATTTCTAGTTTCAGATACAAGAGTGATACATTTATACAAATAGGATGACCACACTCAGTAGATTATAAGCTTTGTAATGATACCTTACAAGAGACCTTTTGCATGAAGCATATTCCAGTTACATTATATTCACACTCATTAGCATATTTTCATAAAATCATATAGAGTGCAGCGTCACAGTGCCCCTCTGGAGCAACAGCAGGGGTGAGGTGCACAAAACAAAAAAAGCAACATTAGGAACACTGAGATTTGAGGTGGCTCTGTGTAATCAGACTGTCACTTTGATAAAGGTACATGAAAACTCTGCGAGCACAAAAGAAACTGTTACACCTTATGTAAAAATTGATATGGCTAATATAATGTTATAAAAGTTAAACTATGAAAGGAATGTGCATTTTTCCCAGGACATGTGCAGTGTATATTGTTGAAGGGGTAAAAGAAATGCAAACAGAACATGCTACTTAATTAAAATCCTATTAGGGCTCCTAAAAGGACCCACCATAGGTTGTATTTTCTTTTTCAGATCTCTGTGTGTTTTGGAAGCAGGAGTTGAAAGTAAAAAGTAATCAAAACTCTGGTGGAAGTTGATTGTGTCCCTTTTGAAACAGAGTCTCTGAGCTCTGCTCATGGCTTTGGATCCAAAAGCAAGCCAGAAAGCATCTGTGTCGATGCAAATTACCTGGCTGATAGAGGAAGGAGAGAACTGCCCATAAATGCCAGCACAAAGGAGCTGAAGATAATGAACATACCTGGTCAGCAAACAAACTACCTGAAACCCAAAGGCTCAAATTATGACCCTCCAGAGGAAGATGGGAAAAGAAGTCAACCCTAAGTAGAAAAAAAAAATACTTTTTTGTGTGTAGGACCAGTGCTAAAATCTGAAGACAAATACAAAAGGGGTCTGCTTATATGCACAACACCCCTACCTTTTAATTCATCAGACCCCAAGGATATAATTCATGGTATAACAAGATACCTTTAATAGACTTGATGCTAATGTTATTGTTAATATTAAACATTGGGATAAATGTAATGTTAATTAGTATCCCTGTAACAGTGTATACTGTGTATGATTTTTGGGGAAATGCTTTAAGGTCATATGGTGATGCTTTTCAGCTATTATCTGTGAATAAATTTAAAGCTTAGCACAGCATGAAAAACATTACAAACCTGGTCTGCTGTATAAAAAGGGAAACTGAGGTACACCACCTCATGAATTTAATGACTGAACAGTGGGATAATTTCCCCTAAACCCTTAAAGGCTAAAAACCATTAAACCCGCCTATAGAACAAAGACACAGGAAAGTATAGGGGTAATTCCTCTGTTTTGCCTGCAATCAGCAAGGGTATTTGTAAAAGGAAGGGAAACATCCACAGGTGGCAAAGGCACATTTAAAGGCAGAATATGCATGGGACACAAGGTTTATCTGTTGATGGGAATGGAAGAATAAACATAAAAATATTTGAAGCACAAAGTGAAATGACCAAGGGAAAAAAGGGTATGTGGAAACATTGGTTGTTTGGGGGGAAAACAATCAGTAATAATTGGCAAGTCTTAAAGAACTTCCAGTATACAAGCCCAGCTGAATGCACTTGGGTGTTGTATAAAATTGGATGTAAGGAAAGGAAGGCCATTGCACACCTTCCCTGATTACTATAAGGGGCAGTACAGTAAAGGCCCAGTGACGGTATAGCTGCCCTAATACTATCTCAATGTGAACTACTGAAGGTTATTGGATTTGCCTGGCAGCCAAAAGAAAAGGCTCCCAAGAAGTATATTAAACTGCTTTGGGTAAAACTGGATTAGGAGTTGGAGTATTGGATGCTACTAACATAGAGGTAATGGCAAACAAACTAAGTTATGCTACAGCTGAAATACAAGAATTGGGAAAGCCCATCAGTGCATCCTCATCAAAATTAGGAATGGAGCAACAATTATTTTCTAAAATACTGCCAGTATGGCAACAGCAAGGTGAAAAGAATTTGTTATTGTTAGCAGGGACTATGGAATCAATACAAGAAAATGTGTCCTTGGTATTAGCCTGTACACAGGCCCAGGAAATAAGTGAGCAGTTGGTCATTCAAATAATCTGGGAAGGCATGCAAGGAAATTTACCTTTGGAATTAAAAAGTTGTGGGAAAATGTTACAGAAGGGGAGAGACAATTAATGGCATGGTGGAAATTGGTAAATTTTACCCTAAATAAAGATACAATGGTTCTACAAGCACATGTAGTAACTGTACACCCCAGTCTAACTATTGATATATATCCAGTGGTATCTGTGGGAATCCAGCTAACAAAAAAATCGGTTATATATTCCACTGATCATCATTCCTGGGCATGTAAAGGAAACCAACAATGGAAAACCATTAACATATTTCAGTGTGTGGTCCATGAAAATTTGAGATATGTGTGTGAGGATCAAAACATTTACAAGAAAGAGATAAATGTTTCTATGTTAAAGTCAAAGGAATCCAAAGATGTATGTTTAATATATTCACTGAACAAAAGTCAGCTGTTGTATATGCAGGAAGGGGATGTGTTTGTGTTAGAAATCATTGTCCACTGGTAGTAGTAGACAATAAGGAATTGTATTTTATGACTTATTTAGTTAATAGATGTTTTTGCAACATTACAAAGATTAAAAGTTGTGATTTTGAATACTATGTACCTGTATGGACTGTAAACTACTTGAAGTTTAAACCACAATTGTATCACAATGTAACGCCTGTAACCTTAGGCATGAATATGACCATGATAAGAAAATTGTTAATCCATCCTATGTTACATTCGCATTTACAAGATATTGCAAAGACAGGAGAACAAATACGTATTGAAGTACAACGTGATAATACAGAAATCACTCATGTACTGAAAACTATTGCAGACGCAGAACGTCACTCCTGGTGGGAAACACTATTAGGGTAGTCGCCTTCTGCAACTGGTATGCTAAATATAATGGTTCGCCCGATTGTGATGATCATTGGAATGCAATTGGCTTTATTAGTGAGCATAATAGCTTTGGCTTGCTGGATGAAGAAAACTGTTAGAAGACTACAGGAAGCTGGCATGCCAAGTCAAATAAGACCCTTGTTAATTATACCCAGGAGGCAAGCCCAAGCTCAGCAGGTCTGAGTATTGGACTCCTGGAAAGGTAATGATGGCTTTGGTAAAAGCCTCATTAAGCAGGGGACTGTACGGATAAGGCCTTTGTCTGCAGCCATATTGTAAGGCCTAAAGCCTAAGGTCTTCGTCAGCAGCGACATTAAAAGAGCAGCCGAGCAGCAGCCATTAGCTGAGAAGCAGGAAGTCACATCCTCACATTCCATCTAAATTACTTTAAGGCCTGATCTACACCACAGGGTTAGGTTGAATTTAGCCGCGTTAGATCGATTTAAAAATAACCTGCATCCACACAACCAACCCCGTTCCGTCAACCTAAAGGGCTCTTAAAATTGACTTCTGTACTCCTCCCCGAGGAGGGGAGTAGCGCTAAAATCGACCTTGCTGGGTCGAATTTGGGGTAGTGTGGACGCAAATCGACAGTATTGGGCTCCGGGAGCTATCCCAGAGTGCTCCATTGTGACCGCTCTGGACAGCACTTTGAACTCCGATGCACTAGCCAGGTATACAGGAAAAGCCCCAGGAACTTTTTAATTTCATTTCCTGTTTTGTCAGCGTGGCGAACTCAGCAGCACAGGTGACCATGCAGTCCCCCCAGAATCGTAGAGCATAGAATGTTTCTACGCTCCCCCTATCATCTCCGTCCCTGAGGTTATCTCATATTAGAAGGCAAAAAAAATGCACTCGTGATGACATGTTTTCCGGCCTCATGCAGTCCTCCTGCACTGATAGGGCACAGCTTAATGCATGGAGGCATTCAGTGGCAGAGGCCAGGAAAGAATTAAATGAGCGCAAAGAGCGGAGGCAGGACGCAATGCTGAGGCTAATGGGAGAGCAAATGGACACGATGAAGCGCCTGTTGGAGCTGCAGGAAAGCCAACAAGAGCACAGACCCCCCGCTGCATCCACTGTATAACCACCTCCCCTCCTCCCCATGTTCCATAGCCTCCTCACCCAGACGCCCAAGAATGCGGGGGGAGAACCTCCAGGCACCCAGCCACTCCACTCCAGAGGATGGCCCAAGCAACAGAAGGCTGTCATTCAAACAGTTTGATTTTTAGTGTGGCTACAATAAGCATTGTGGCCTTGCCCTTCCTTCCTCCCCTACCCCACCTGGGCTACCTTGTCCATTATCTCTCTTTTTTTTTTAATTAATAAAGAAAGAATGCATGGTTTCAAAACAATAGTTACTTTATTTCAAAGGGAGGGAGGGTGATTGGCTTACAAGGAATTAAAATCAACAAAGGGGGTGGGTTTGCATCAAGGAGAAACACACACAACTGTCACACCGAAGGTTGGCCAGTCATGAAACTGGTTTTCAAAGCCTCTCTGATGTGCAGCACGCCTTGCTGTGCTCTTCTAATCGCCCTGGTGTCTGGCTGCTCAAAATCGGATGTCAGGCGATTTGCCTCAACCTCCCATCCTGCCATAAACATCTCCCCCTTACTCTCACAGCTATTATGGAGCACACAGCAAGCAGCAATAACAATGGGAATGTTGGTTGCGCTGAGGTCTGACCAACAGCGCCAGTGAGCTTTTAAACATCCAAAGGCACATTCTACCACCATTCTCCACTTGCTCAGCCTATAGTTGAACTGAGCAGGCTCCATGCTTGCCATGGTATGGCATATGCACGGGTAACCCAGGAAAAAAGGCGCGAAACGATTGTCTGCCATTGCTTTCATGGAGGGAGGAGCGACTGACGACATGTACCCAAAACCATCAGGCATTGGGAGCTTAACCCAGAATTCCAATGGGCGACAGAGACTGCGGGAACTATGGGATAGCTACCCACAGTGCACCGCTCTGTAAGTCGATGCTAGCCACGGTAGTGAGGACGCACTCCGCTGACTTAATGTGCTTAGTGTGGACATACGCAATCGACTGTATAAAATCGATTTCTAAAAATCAATTTCTATAAAATCGACCTAATTTCGTAGTGTAGACACACCCTAAAACACTGTAATATCAGGCTGTTAAGAAGAAGACCCCCTCCTAATAGCACCCACTATCACCAGATCAGGGTGGTCAAACTTACTGGCCCGCATACGAAAATCTTCAGAAGTTCGAGAGCCGGGGCGCACCAGCCGGAGCGGGGCTTCTTCCCTGTGGGGAGGAGGGTGTCCAGGCTTCAGACCCACTCCTGCTGAATCCCTGAGCCCCAGCAGAAGTGCCCCATGGGGCTGAAACCCCGAGACCCCCCTTCCCGCTGGGCAGAAGCCCTTAGCCCCCCACCACCCCGCTGCAGGGCAGAAGCCCCAAGTTCTCCCCCACACACACACACCATCAGTCTGGTAGGCAGAGAATGGGAGGAATGGGGGGGACTCTGCAAGCTGCAGTTTAATTGTAAAAGAGCCGCATGCAGCTCGCGAGCCACGGTTTGGCCACCCGTGCCCTAGATATTGAACCCAGCCCTTGTTGCTGCCAACAGCAGCTGTCAGACTGGTTACACCATTGTACATTAGGCCATTATGTTTCTACAGAAAACAAACATTTAATGGACACAAAACACTGAAACCAGTGTAAAGCCTTGTAAACAGTTTTTGAAACACAAATACATTTGAAATATAATTTATTAGGCAGAACATCTGCCATTGTTCCTTACACAGACGTACCCCCTTTGCCACTGTTACACACACTGAGCAAGTTTTCAATGCAGAATTTGTACTTCTGTACTTTGGCACAAATCTGTGAGCACAGTGGCCTGGATTGTATTCCAGAGACATTTTCTCAGGCCCTTTCCTGCCTGCTAAGACTAAAATGCCTTGTCCTCTCTGGATTTTTGCCGCAGAGTAGCTCCTGCACCTTAGTTACCCTGAGATTAGATAAAAGACAACAAAAGGGCTAAAGTTACAAAGGGACATTGGCATGGCACTGCTCAGTGTCACAAGGCCTCGCTTTTAGGCACCTAGAAAGTCACAGGAATGCCCTGCGATTCACAAAGCTTGACTCAGACACCTGAGCTCTATAGACAATGAATGGGGGGGGGGAGGTGAGAGGCACCTGACACTGCCACTCACACAGCTGAGCTAGGCGGGGAACCATCAAGGCAGCCAAAGGGAGATGCAGAGCAGAGGGATGTGTGCTAAGCCCCACCCCCTCACAGAATTCTGTACCTAGCTCTGCGAATGGGGACCCCTCTCCAGGAGTCAGGTGGCTTGGGTGCCTAAGCTGGCTCTTGAGAGATGGTGCTAGGGAGGTGCCTAACTCCACCCAAAACAGCTGCAGGAGGAGGAGCTGGTGCCCCCTTTCTAACCTTTAGCCCAAGGGTTGGAGCATCACCTGGGATGCGGCAGACCCCTGTTCAAATCTTTTCTCCCCCTCTGCCTGAGGGGAGAATTGATCCTCGGTCTCCCACATCCCAGCTGTGTGTGCCACCCACTGGGCTAGAAGCTTGGTAGTGACACCATGTCCTCCTCATCCTGCCAGATTTGAATGGGACCCAATCCAGTAGGCAGCCCTGAGAACACCTACCGGATCGGTCCCCACACACAAGATAAGCTTCTCCGCCCCCCTCCCCCACCCCCACCCCGTCTTCCCTGGTTTGCGATTCACGCTGGGGCTTATGTGGGAGATAGGTGTCTAGATGCCTAGAGGGAGGCAGCCGTGCGCAGGCCCAAAGGCAGAAGCGTAGGTGCCTAAGGAACATAATATGTAGTATTCATGCCTGGCTTCTTCAGAGTTTCATACGAACATCAGCATCCTCCTTTACCAAACGTTTCTCAGAGCTGTCAGCAAAACCATCCCTCGCAGCAGACACTCACCAGCTCTTTCATTGACCAGCCACTGATGTCACAGGGCTGTCTTCAGCAGCTATATTTATAACATATCCCCCACCCCCACCCCCGCCAACTCTGATTGGCTCAGCGACACAAGAAGGTGAGTAAATGGGGAGTGACCTGCCAGGTGATTTACCTATAATGAAAACATCCTACACAGCTTCAGAAACAAATACAAAGCCTGTCTAGTAACTGCCACACCCTCAGACATTTGCCTGGGAGCACATAGTTAGTAATAGATAAGGATTATATCACCTGTGGTTTGCAAGCAGGCAGAGGCTGAGATCAAAGAGGAATCTTTACAGTTAAAGCACCAAAAATGTGAGTCAACTGATTAATTCTAATGGGACAAGAGTGACACTACTTTATATATATATATGTAGCTTCAGGGCTCACTGTGCCACTAGGCCAACCCCCTCTGCCTGCCCATCGGGACCTACCATGGCACCATCAGGTCTTCATTCTCCAGCTCATGAACAGTGTCCTGATCAGCACAGGGCAGAGAGAAGGAGCGAGATCACCTTTTATTTTCATCTTAAATCTTTATTGAAATTGTCTCAGACCAAAATTGGTACCTTGAAATATTGTAAAGGCTTTTCAACCCAGGGCAATGCCCAGGAAAGTTCAGACAAGGTCTCCCCTACTTCATTCCTTCCACTTGGATGTTAAAAATCCAACGGGGATACAGCTGGACTATACAAAACTTAACAATGTTCAAGACAGGCCAAAGCCCTGATGATTAGCAATGTTTGGAGGAAGGACACCTGCACTCTTCTATTGCCCTGAAAGCTGTTGTCAAAACTAAGGACGCTTACTTCTGAAGAGAGCATCCACATAGGGGCTTACAGAGCTGTAACTTACATGTATTAACTTCACACCTTTACTGTCACACTGTGATGACAAGCCCTTAATAAGGGAGGAGAATAAGGGATATTGAGGAGGGAGCCTCTGTTAATTCCTTATGTTTAAAATGTTTTAGCTGGTTTTCCATGACACCCCCACAAAGGCGGGTGGGGGGGGGGAGCTGTAGACATTCAAATACCTGGCACTGATGGTGAAGGAGTGGTGTTAGCCATGCAAACAATCAGTATCACAGTTGTCAAGCCATGAAAATAATGGTTTGTTTAGCATCAGAGTCAGCAGTATAGTCTGTGTCCTCAGTGCTAAGAAAACATGGGTTTTACCAGAGGGGTAATTAACATGCATTAACCATCCCACTGTAAAAACACAGTTGTCTCAACGCACTTTAGTTTCACCAAAAGACAAACTAGGTGCCCCCAACTCTTCCACCCAACCAATGTAAAGGAGTAATAGGGTTACTGATTTTTAAAAAACAATCATAGAATCATAGGACTGGAAGGGACCTCGAGAGGTCATCTAGTCCAATGCCCTGCTCAAAGAGGACCAACCCCAACTCAATCATCCCCGCCAGAGCTTTGTCAAGATAGCCCTAAAAAACCCCTAAGGATGGAGATCCCGCCACTTCCCTAGGTAACCCATTCCAGTGCTTCACTACCCTCCTAGTGAAATAGTGTTTCCTAATACCCAACCTAGCCCTCCCCCACTGCAACTTGAGACCATTGCTCCTTGTTCTGTCATCTGCTACCACTGAGAACAGCCGAGCACCATCCTCTTTGGAACCCCCTTTCAGTTAGTTGAAGGCTGCTATCAAATCTCCCCTCACTCTTCTCTTCTGCAGACTAAATAAGCCCAGTTCTCTCAGCGTCTCCTCATAAGTCATGTGCCCCAGGCCCCTAGTCATTTCCGTTGCCCTCCGCTGGACTCACTCCAATTTGTCCACATCCTTTCTATAGTGGGGGCCCCAAAACTGGATGCAGTACTCCAGATGTGGCCTCCCCAGTGCCGAATAGAGGGGAATAATCACTTCCCTTGATCTGCTGGCAACGCTCCTACTAATGCAGCCCAATATGCCATTGGCCTTTGTGACGGGTTGGATCACAGAAACCCCCTTGGGAGCTGCCACCCGATGTGCAAAGACTACCCCTGCTTCTGTTTTCCCTGCCAGCTCAGGACTCCAGCACCCTGTCTTGCTGAGCCAGACACTCCTGTTTGGCTCCACACACAGATCCAGGGTCTGAATCTCCTGTCCCAAAGCTGCAAGTTTACCTGAAAACATCTCGCAGTAGTGTGCTTGTCTTTAGCACTCAGATGCCCAACTCCCAATGGGGTCTAAACCCAGATAAATCCATTTTACCCTGCATAAAGCTTATGCAGGGCAAACTCGTAAATTGTTCGCCCTCTATAACACTGATAGAGAGATATGCACAGTTGTTTGCTCCCCCAGGTATTAATACATACTCCGAGTAAATTACTAAATAAAAAGTGATTTTATTAAATACAGACAGTAGGATTTAAGTGGTTCAAAGTAGTAACAGACAGAACAAAGTAAGTCACCAAGCAAAATAAAATAAAATGCGCAAATCTATGCCTAATCAAACTAAATACAGATAATCTCACCCTCAGAGATGTTTCAGTAAGTTTTTCTCAGACTGGACACCTTCCAGGCCTGGGCACAATTCTTTCCCCTGGTACAGCTCTTGTTGCAGCTCAGGTGGTAGCTAGGGGATTCTTCATGATGGCTTCTCTCCCTCTCTGTTCTCTTCCCCCCCTTTATATATCTTTTGCATAAGGCGGGAACTCTTTGTCTCTCTGGGTTTCCACCCCCCCTCACTGGAAAAGCACCAGGTTAAAGATGGATTCCAGTTCAGGTGACATGATCACATGTCAGTGCAAGACTTCATTACTCACTTGCCAGCACACACATATACAGGAAGACTCACAAGTAAATACAGCCATCTGCAGACAATGGGAGTCATCAAGATTCCAAACCATCATTAATGGTCCACACTTTACACAATTACAATAGGCCCTCAGAGTTACATTTTATATTTCTAGTTTTAGATACAAGAGTGGTACATTTATACAAATCAGATGATCACACTCAGTAGATTATAAGCTTTGTAATGATACCTTACAAGAGACCTTTTGCATGAGGCATATCCCAGTTACTTACATTCACTTATTACCGTATTTTCTCTAAAACTATCTCAGTTACATTATATTGACTTATTATCAAGTTTTTATAAAACCACATAGACTGCACAACGTCACAGCCTTCTTGGCAACAAGGGCACACTGTTGACTCATATATAGCTTCTCATCCACTGTAATTCCCAGGTCCTTTTCTGCAGAACTGCTGCCTAGCCAGTCGGTCCCCAGCCTGTAGTAGTGCATGGGATTCTTCCGTCCTAAGTGCAGGACTCTGCACTTGTCCATGTTGGACCTTATCAGATTTCTTTTGGCCCAATCCTCCAATTTGTACAGAGCAACAGAGGGTCCTGTGGCACCTTTAAGACTAACAGACGTATTGGAGCATAAGCTTTCGTGGGTGAATACCCACTTCATCAGACTCTGATACTTGACAATTTGTATAGGTCACTCTGGACCCTATCCCTACCCTCCAGCGTATGTACCTCTCTCCCCAGCTTAGTGTCATCCGCGAACTTACTATCCATCCCATCATCCAGATCCTTAATGAAGATGTAGAACAAATCCGGTCCCAGGACCAACCCCTGGGGCACTCCACTTGATACCGGCTGCCAGCTAGACATCGAGCCGTTGATCACTATCCATTGAGCCTGACAATCTAGCCAGCTTTCTACCCACCTTATAGTCCATTCATCCAACCCATACTTCTTTAACTTCCTGGCAAGACTACAGTGGGAGACTGTATCAAAAGCTTTGCTAAAGTCAAGGTATATCATGTCCACCGGTTTCCCCATATCCACAGAGCCAGTTATTTCATCATAGAAGGCAATCAAGTTGGTCAGGCATGACTTGCCCTTGGTGAATCCATGTTGACTGTTCCTGATCACCTTCCCCTTCTCCAAGTGCTTCAAAATGGATTCCTTGAGGACCTGCTCCATGATTTTTCCAGGGACTGAGGTGAGGCTGTCTGTAGTTCTCCGGATTCTCCTTCTTCCCTTTTTTAAAGATGGGCACTATATTTGCCTTTTTTCCTATTGACCAGGACTTCCCCCGATCGCCACGAGTTTTAAAAGATAATTGCCAATGGCTCTGCAATCACATTAGCCAACTCCCTCAGCACCCTCAGATGCATTGCATCCGGCTCCATTGACTTGTGCATGTCCAACTTTTCTAAATAGTCCTTAACCTGTTCTTTCACTACTGAGGGCTGCTCACCTCCTCCCCATACTGTGTGGCCTAGTGCAGCAGTCTGGGAGCTGACCTTGTCTGTGAAGACAGAGGCAAAAAAGGCATTGAATACTTCAGCTTTTTCCACATCCTCTGTCACTAGGTTGCCTCCCCCATTCAGTAAGTATCCCACACTTTCCCTGACTTCTTCTCGTTGCTAACATACTTGTAGAAACCTTTTTTGTTACCCTTCACATCCCTTGCTACCTGCAACTCCAATTGTGCGTTGGCCTTCCTGATTACACTCCTGCATGCCTGAGCAATATTTTTATACTCCTCCCTAGTCATCTGTCCAAGTTTCCACTTCTTGTAAGCTTCCTTTTTGTGTTAAAGCTCACCAAAGATTTCACTGTTAAGACAAGCTGGTTGCCTGCCATATTTGCTATTCTTTCTGCACATTGGGATGGTTTGTTGCTGTGCCCTCAATAAGGTTTCTTTAAAATACAGCCAGCTCTCCTGGACTCCTTTCCCCCTCATATTAGCCTCCCAGGGGATCCTGCCCATCAGTTCCCTGAAGGAGTCAAAGTCTGCTTTTCTGAAGTTGAGGGTCTGTATTCTGTTGCTCTCCTTTCTTCCTTTTGTCAGGATCCTGAATTCGACCATCTCATGGTCACTGCTGCCCGAGGTTGCCACCCACTTCTACTCCCTCTATCAATTCTTCCCTGTTTGTGAGCAGCAGGTCAAGAAGAGCATAGCCCCTAGTTGGTTCCTCCAGCACTTGCACCAGGAAGTTGTCCCCAACACTCTCCAAAAACTTCCTGGATTGTCTGAACTGCTGTTGCTTTCCCAGATAATAAACTTTACTTCAGACAATAAACTTGTCAGAATGAAGAATATCAATGAAAAGTATCATAACAAAATATGTAGCCAACATAAAAGGCTATGAAATTTAAATATGCAATTAGAAGTATAAAGAATTTGGCAGAAAAATCAACATCGATGTATCCAGCAAGTGCAGTAACAGAAGAGTAAAGTTTGCGTGACTGTGTTTGCATGATGGGGGGTTACTCACAGAAATAAGGATTTTTAATAAATTTTCAATTCCGAAGAGGATGGTGGGCAGGAATCATATTACTGGAAGTCCAAAACAGAATGGAATGTTACAGGTCTGTACAACTGTTTTAGGTGTGTGGATTTGTTGGGCGAGGTCACAGCAGAAGCGGGAAGCTAGTGCACCCTAAAGGCTCAGAAAGAAAAAGGCAAATCAAAAGAACACAAAAGGTCTGTATTTATTTATTTTAATTTCATGACTTTTGGGTGCTTAATTCATGATTTTTTAATTGTTGTGGTTGTCAATCTACCTTGGGGTTGTATAACTATATTTAGTAAAAATTACAGTAGAAATTTGCCTTTGAGGAAGATTCTGTACAGTGCCCTTAGGACCAGATTTTTAAAAGTTATTTAGGTGACTAGTGGGATTCAACCTTAAAAATCTGGTTTGTGGTGAATATTTGGGAACCAAGTTCTACACAGAGGTGGGGATGTGAAAAAAATACTCAGGTGCTAAATACAGAGGCAAAATTCCAATTGACAAAGGCAGTCTCCACTAGCAGATCAAGGGAAACTGAAGACGTTTTGACACCAACGCAGGACATCAGTCAGCCTTCAAGTTGGATGCTTCCAAAAAATAAACTTGTGTGCAGAAAAAGAAGAAAAACCCAACAATTTAGACTTAAAACCTTATATTGCAGGACCACCAGGAAGTGCTACACTAGAAACATTGAGAGGTGGTTGCTGAAGCTACTAACAACTTAGTATCTTCAATGATTATTATTAAGTGTATGCTGCAGGACCTCCATCTTCACAGCCTTAAGGGAGAGGAATGATGAGGTGCTAAGAGTAATAACAATAACTTTTTCCACAGTAAATACTGTAAGGAGTGACAATGGGAATAGCCCCTAAAACAAAGTGGGAACTGCGGGGAGACTTGGTGCAGACAAGTGCAAATACCGCCCATTATACTGCTGGGGGTGGTGTCTGTGAAAGTGGTTCACTGGATCCAGCCGCCTTTGTCAGCCCAGTCCATCGCATCGACCAGGGAGGAGCTGCCTCTGCCTGGCCTGGGCACTGCCTTTAAAAGCACAGCCCTGGGAACCGGGGTCTGAGCTGCACCGTCTTGCGGGGGGACTCTGCCCTCCCCTTTCCCACGTCCCTCTGCCACCACCTGGGGGCAGCGAATCACCCGCGCTGAACCCCACCCCCACCACAGCTGCTAGGCCCCAGCCCCTGCACGGACTCCGCCCGCGGCCAGAGCTTCACCCCCAGGCCGGGGACAGCAGAGCGCGGCGCTGCAGCGGACGTTCCCGAGCGCGCTGGGAGTGGGACACTGCGCCGGGTGCCCGGCTCGGTGAGCGGGGCGATGGCGGGGCGCTGCCGGGCGTGGGGGATCTTGTGGTGAGCTCGAGGCGGGACAGCCGGGCCAGGTCCCTGCGGCAGGAGCGAGACCCCTGGGAGCTGGAGCACCGCGCTGCCCGTCGGGCTGCAGCCCCGAAGCTAACAGGCGGGGGGCAGGCGATGCCGGGGGAGAACGGGCGATGCCGGGGGAAACAGGCAATGCCAGGCTGTGTTGGGCGAGCGGGCTGTATTGCCGGTACAGGGCACGGCAGGGGTAGCTTGTGGAGACACTCACGGCTTCCCAGGGGCGCTAGGGGCCGCAGACCCACAAACCGAGCTCGCTGGGGAGCGAGGGAGGGGCGCGCTTCAGGCACTGTCTGCCAGGGTTCGGCTCGACCCCTGCTTTCCTCACCCCCCTTTAAGGCCTGGCTGCTTTGGGCTCACTTCCCCTCAGGGTGACACCAAATAACCCCTGAAGCATGGAGGGGAAGCAGGTGTTTCTGCCCAGTCGCTGTGGTCCCAGCTGACTGAGTTCCTGGGGCACAGCTGGCTGGAGGAAGGCTGGTTTGCAAGCATAGGTTCAGGCATGGGCATGAAGGGCTGGCTTTAGGACCTGCGGGGACCGATTAGAATACCCGGGTCTTCGGCAGCACTTCGGCGGTGGGGGGTCCGCTCTGTGATTTCTGCAGGTGTATCGGCACAAACTGCTCTCGCTCCCGTTTTGCTACTTTGGGTGTACTGAGCATGCTCACTCGAACTGAGCATGCCCAGTAACCTTCGTTGTAGCCACTGCCCTCTCTCTGCCCTTACTTCTACTTACGATTTGCTGCCTCCTCTTTGGGGGGGTTTAAAAGGATTAAGGGGGGCAAATCGCAGCGGGAGGCTGTCCGGGTCTGAGCAGGGGGCAGAATTTTACTGGCTACTGTAGCTAGCGGCAGAAGAGGGGCTGAAGGGCAAAAATCGGTGGTGGGGGGTGAGAGCCGGGGTTAAGCCGGGGGGCGGGGGAGACACTGCCAGACCCCGTGCGGGTACAAAACCCCCGTTTAGGGAGGGGGAGGGGGAGAACAGTGACCCCGTGGGATGAGCCACCCACTGTGCTCGCTAATCTAGGGGTGTGGGGGGGGGGCAGAGGCTGTTTTTGTTGTTCTCACAGGGACGCTGCATGTCAGCCTCGGAGCAGGGGGCAGGTTCCTGGGACTGGGGTCTTAAAGGCACAGGCCTCCAATTCCTAGCCTGTCAAAGCTTAATCACCGCAGCTCCTCTCTATCCTATACAAGTGTTGCAGGGCCAGGGCCGCCCAGACGGGGGGGCCAAGTGGGGCAATTTTCCGCAGGGGCCCCCACGAATATGTCGGAGGCTGCCCCCACCTCCGTCTTCCCCCCGGTGTCTCAGCGTGCCGCGTCCGGGAGCGGCCCTGGCGCACTGCAGCGCGGTGGCTCCAACGCTGTCCGGGGCCGATCCTGGTCGCAGCACGCTGAGGCTCCAGGAGAGGGGGTAAGCGCCATGGTAAGGGGTGGGGCACCCCCCTGACCCCATCTTAACCATCACCATCACCCAGCAACAGCCCATTATGTAATTGCAAATGTATACATACCATTAAAGCATTTAATGTTTTTAAATAATGTATTTAGTGTATTTTAAATTATTACAAATTAATTTTTGAATGTATGTCACTGGTTATTTTTTACATTTCCAAATACATGTTACTATAGTATTGCAACGTTTTTTATGGAAGGGGCCCCCAAAATTGCTTTGCCCCAGGCCCCCTGAATCCTCTGGGCGGCCCTGTACACGGCTACGTTACTGATCCAGCCAGGAGACTGAATGCGGTGAAATATTGTACAGACCCTCCCTCCCTCCAACTCTGCCTCTCACATTTTGAATATGTAAAAGTGTCTTCTATCAAAAAAAGAAGAACAGGAGTACTTGTGGCACCTTAGAGACTAACAAATTTATTAGAGCATAAGCTTTCGTGGACTACAGCCCACTTCTTCGGATGCATATAGAATGGAACATATATTGAGGAGATATATATACACACATACAGAGAGCATAAACAGGTGGGAGTTGTCTTACCAACTCTGAGAGGCCAATTAATTAAGAGAAAAAAAAAAACTTTTGAAGTGATAATCAAGCTAGCCCAGTACAGACAGTTAAGAAGTGTGAGAATACTTACAAGGGGAGATAGATTCAATGTTTGTAATGGCTCAGCCATTCCCAGTCCTTATTCAAACCGGAGTTGATTGTGTCTAGTTTGCATATCAATTCTAGCTCAGCAGTCTCTCTTTGGAGTCTGTTTTTGAAGTTTTTCTGTTGTAATATAGCCACCCGCAGGTCTGTCACTGAATGACCAGACAGGTTAAAGTGTTCTCCCACTGGTTTTTGAGTATTTTGATTCCTGATGTCAGATTTGTGTCCATTAATTCTTTTGCGTAGAGACTGTCCGGTTTGGCCAATGTACATGGCAGAGGGGCATTGCTGGCACATGATGGCATATATCACATTGGTAGATGTGCAGGTGAACGAGCCCCTGATGGTATGGCTGATGTGATTAGGTCCTATGATGATGTCACTTGAATAGATATGTGGACAGAGTTGGCATCGGGGTTTGTTACAAGGATAGGTTCCTACAAGACAGGCCCAACAAAGAAAATAACAGAACACCATTAGCTGTCACCTTCAGCCCCCAACTAAAACCTCTCCAGCGCATCATCAGAGATCTACAACCTATCCTGAAAGATGATCCTTTACTCTCACAGATCTTGGGAGACAGACCTGTCCTCGCTTACAGACAACCCCCCAACCTAAAGCAAATACTCACCAGCAACCACACATCACTGAACAAAACCACTAACCCAGGAACCTATCCTTGTATCCTTGTATGTGTGTATATATATCTCCTCAATATATGTTCCATTCTATATGCATCCGAAGAAGTGGGCTGTAGTCCACGAAAGCTTATGCTCTAATAAATTTGTTAGTCTCTAAGGTGCCACAAGTACTCCTGTTCTTCTTTTTGCGGATACAGACTAACACGGCTGCTACTCTGAAACCTGTCTTCTATCAGTTTCTATGCCTATATGAAATCACTGCAGCTCATTTCTCTTATATAACGTGCTGAGTTGCTAACTCCCTCCCAGAGCCCACATGTCTGCACCCCCTCCTGTACCCCAATCCCATGTCCCAGGTCAGATCCTGCACCCTTCACTCAAACTACCCATAGCCTGCAACCCTCCTGCACCCCAACTCCATCCCAGAGCCTGCACCCCAAAAAGGGCTGGATTAACTTTTTGTGGGCCTGGTGCTAAACATATTTGTGGTCCCCAAGGCAGGAAATGGGGACATGGGGCATGGGGGGGCAGAGTCCTCAGAGCGACGGGCTGGCCGGGGGCAATGGGAGATGGGTCATGGCACGGCAGGGACAACCCTGCTCCACCCAGCCCAGTACAATGGCACTGTTTACAAACCGGGAGCTGCCAGACGCACACTGGCCAGCCCGACCCTGTGCTCCCATCATGCTTCTTCCCCTTCGGGGCGGGACCATGACCCCAAGGTGATACCAGAGTGGCCCCTTTGGTTGATCTGCTTCCTCCTGGCTAATGTGACACAGTGATCTATTGTACGATTGAGGCGCGCTGTTTCACGTATTTGTGTGTGAGTACGTGAAAAGGGAGGTAAGCTTTGGGGGTACGGAGCATGCCCCTGAGCCCAAGGTGAGACCAGAGTGGCCCCTTTCATCGATCTGCTTCCTCCTGGCTAGCATGCCCCTGAGCCCAAGGTCATACCAGAGTGGCCCCTTTCATTTTTTCCACTGGCTTCCGCCTTCCTTATTTCCAATGACTTGTCTGCTCATGCACCTGTCACTGGTCCATGGGGTTGCGAATCAGGAGGGATGGGGTTTGTGGTCAAAAACACTCACGGTCTGCTTCCTCCTGGCTAATGTGCCAAATTGATCTATTGGACAATTGAGGCGCGCTGTTTCACGTTTTTGTGTGTGAATACGTGAAAAGACCCCCACAAACCCCCATGCCCAGTGCCCTCCCACAGACCACTCCGAACTCCCCCCAGATCCTCTCACTGCCCAGTGCCCCCTAGCTGTAGACCCCCGCACAGCCCTCCCACAACTGCACAGTGCCCTGCCCCTCCCCGCCCAGAGCCCCCCCACAGATTCCCTCACTGCTCAGTGCCCCCCACCGCCCCACTGCCACAACTGCACAGTGCCCCACCCAGACCCCTGCACACTTCCCAGTGCCCCAGCACACACAGATCTCCCCACCCCCCCACTGCATACCCGGCCCGGATGGGAGGTGACTGTCTCTGCCAGGCTGAGCCGGCAGCGCAGCCAGAGCTTGTCCTGGGGCAGGATAACTCCGGCCCTTGGGGGTGCAATCAGCCAGGCTGGAGCAGGAGCAGGGCCTACCCGGGCCAGGCTCCCTCAGGACCCACATGCCTGGCAGGACCCAGCTGAGCCTCCCACACTCTCCCCATCCCCCAGCCGTCCTCTGGGACTGGCTGAGACTGGCCCAGCCTCTGCACCAATCCCAGGTGGCTCTTTCCCTGGGGAGGCAGGTGGGGCCCCACAGGTCCCAGGCAGTGGCAGTGGAGACAGCTCAGAGCTGGAGCAGTGCTGGGGAGTGGGGCATATCCCTGGGACATGACTCCTGAGATCCCACCCACACCCATTGGCCCCGTGGCCAGCAGCCCTGCCGAGCCCACATGGTGGCCCCCAGCTGCTGGGTGATGAGCCCCCTACAGCAGCGGCATAGCCAGGTTCTAACATCAGGGATTTCTTGTATTACGTATAGTGAGTGTATTATATAAAAATCAGGTAGTAGGGTTTACAATGTTCTAACAAGAGATTATGCTATTATCATTATCCAGTCAACTTGCACACCACTATTTTGAATTAGTGATAATTCACAGAGAGAGAAAGAAGAAAGCTGAATTTAGAAAATAATTATTAACCAGTTTCTTGGTTATTCACCAGCCACTTTGCTCCAGTCCATAGCACACAGCACCATAAACCCAGTAGAATCTGGCCAAGAGAATATTCACCTCAAATTGTCATCTGCTACACTCCCCCCCCCCCCCCCCCCCCGGCCCATTCCCAGTCACCACTATTCAGCAGGTCCGCCCAGAGGGGGGGGGCAAGTGGGGCAATTTGCCCCAGGCCGGAAGTATGTCGGAGACTCCCCACACTTCCGTCTTCCCCCATCCCATCCCCTGGCATCCTGGATGTGGCACGCTGAGGCTCCGGTAGAGGGGGTAAGCGGCATGGTAAGGGAGGGGCCGGACAACCCCCTGACCCCATCCCCCCCACAGCCATGACCCCCAGCTCCGAGCCCAGCCCCTCTGAGCCGGACACCTCCAGACCCCATCCATCCCCTCCACAGCCCAAACCACCAGCTCGGAGCCCAGCCCCTCTGGGCCGGCCAACCCCCTGACCCCATCCCCCCACAGCCATGACCCCCAACTCCAAGCCCAGCCCCTCTGAGCCGGACACCCCCTGACCCCATCTCCCCACATCCCTGAGCCCAGCCCCTGTGAGCCGGGCGCCCCCCAACCCAGAGCCCAGCTCCCCCCGGAGCCCTGGGCAACAGCAGCACCACCCCCAGGCAGCGACAGCCCATTTGCACCAACCATCACCATCACCCAGCGACAGCCCATTATGTAACTGCAAATGTCTACATCCCATTAAAGCATTTAAAGTTTTCAAATGCTGGATTTAGTGTATTTTCAAATTATTACAAATTAATTTTTGAATGTATTTCACTGGTTATTTGTTACATTTCCAAATACATGTTACTATAGTATTGCAACTTTTTTTTATGGAAGGGGCCCCAAAAATTGCTTTGCTTTGTAATAATTTGAAAATACACTAAATACATTATTTAAAAACATTAAATGCTTTAATGGTATGTATACCAGCTGCTTAGCTGCAGCGTGCCAGGGCCGCTCCCGGACACAGCGCACTGAGACGCCGGGGGATGGGGGAAGACGGATGCAGGGGGAGCCTCCGACATATTCATGGCGGCCCCTGCGGGGCCCCCGGGGCCTGGGGCAAATTGCACCACTTCCCCCCCTCCCGGGCGGCCCTGAGACATTCTCTCGCCTAGACCTAGACCAGTTTCAACAGATTTAAAATTTTTATTAAAATGATTTAAAAAAAAAAAGTGAACAGAGTTTGAGCATAAAAGTTTATGGTTATCAGGGAATACTGTACAGAATTATCGATGGTGCAAAGTTTAGTTTAAAATCAGGTGGCATAAGGAATACATAATCTGCAATATCCCCGATTGGGGGTAAAAGGTTGATGGGTCAAAGTACAGGCATTGAGATATGAGGGTATGAAGTTCATATAGTGGCTATGTACGGGTGTGGAGTATAATGAGTAGATATAATGATGAGGATGGATTGACCCTCATTTGGTGAGATTTAATGTTCAGGGAGTTTATGGTTCCAGTAATTCTCTACAGATTTGTCACCAAGATCAAGGACTGCAGCGAAAAGACAGCAAGGCCTGTGTGCTGGACTTGTGTGTAGAAGCTGATTCACAAATATTCAGTGTAGTGTATTATATGGTGTCATCTTACATCCTTCCCAAGGGCAAAAAATCTTCTGAAACAATGAAGGCTTGGGCTCATGACCAGTGGCTGCAGAACTTTTGGATGCGCAAGTCCACATTTCTGCATCAGTGTGCAAAACTCACCAAAATAAAAGCTGCACTGACAATGGAAAAGAAAAAAAAATTGCACTATGGGGATCTGCAACAACCGATTCTTATTGGTCAATCAGTGTCTGTCTCCTAAACCAAGGTGGACTGGATTTCTTTAATGGAAGTAGTCACAACATATTGTTAAAGCTCATTTTATGCTCAATGCTGTGTTAAGATCTCTGCAGTCACAGATAATAACGGTCTTCTTGGGGAATCAGGGCACAGTATCCAGTCTGCAAGACACACACACACACACCCCGCTTGAACAAAACCCCATCCCTCTCGTTTTGCAACCTTCCCCCAGAGGAAGCAGACCGTGAGTGTTTTCCACCACAAACCCCATCCCTCCCGTTTTGCAACCATCCCCAGAGGAAGCAGACCATGAG
Source organism: Chrysemys picta bellii (assembly GCF_011386835.1). Lineage (NCBI taxonomy): Eukaryota > Metazoa > Chordata > Testudines > Emydidae > Chrysemys > Chrysemys picta. Next base: position 13,499,516 of record NC_088810.1, read on the forward strand.
TGTTTTCCACCACAACCCCATCCCTCCCGTTTTGCAACCATCCCCCCAGAGGAAGCAGACCGTGAGTGTTTTCCACCACAACCCATCCCTCCCGTTTTGCAACCATCCCCCAGAGGAAGCAGACTGAGTGTTTTCGACCACAAACCCCATCCCTCCCGTTTTGCAACCATCCCCCAGAGGAAGCAGACCGTGAGTGTTTTTGACCACAAACCCCATCCCTCCCGTTTTGCAACCATCCCCCCAGAGGAAGCAGACCGTGAGTGTTTTCGACCACAAACCCCATCCCTCCCGTTTTGCAACCATCCCCAGAGGAAGCAGACCGTGAGTGTTTTCCACCACAACCCCATCCCTCCCGTTTTGCAACCATCCCCCAGAGGAAGCAGACTGTGAGTGTTTTCGACCACAAACCCCATCCCTCCCGTTTTGCAACCATCCCGGGACCAGTGACAGGTGCATGAGCAGCCCAGTCATTGGAACTAAGCAAGGAGAAGCCAGTGGAAAAAATGAAAAGGGGCCACTGTGGTCTCAACTTGGGCTCAGGGGCACGCTCCATACCCACAAACCCTACCTCCCCTTTCACGAATGCAATGAAAGGGGCCACTCTGGTCAGGAAGCAGATCGGGATCGTTTTTGACCACATACCCCATCCCCTCCTGATTCGCAACCCCATGGACAGGCGGTAGCAAGTTAACAAACAGTTTACCAAACTGCTACGCTGCGTGGCAGAAACCGCTCCCAGTTGCAAAAGGGGAGGGTTGTGTTTTGTGCTGATACACCCTGCCCTGTGAGCATGGCTACACTTGCAGCTGTAGAGCGCTTTGAGTTAAACCAGCCTTCATAGAGCGCAGTAAGGAAAGCGCTGTAGTCTGTCCACACTGACAGCTGCCAGCGCACTGGCATAGCCACATTAGCAGCTCTTGCAATGGGCACAGAGAGCAGTGCATTGTGGTAGCTATCCCAGCATGCAAGTGGCTGCAACGTGCTTTTCAAATGGGGGGTGGTGGTGGTGAGGAATGTGACAGGGAGTGTGTTGTGTGTATGTGGGGGGAGAGAGAGTGGGTTTGAGGGGGCTGAGAACATGTCAGCATGCTGTCTTGTAAGTTCAGACAGCAGCAGACCTCTCCCTCCTCCCGCTCCCCTCCCCCCCGCCTCTTTCTCTCACACACAGCATTCCCAGTAATGGTTGCTTTGTCTCGGAGCAGATAAGCAGCCGGGTGTCAAATGGAGCTTTCAAAGGGCATATCCAAATCCAGGGCCGGCACCAGCTTAACAAGCAGGTGCTTGGGGCGGCCAAGGGAGAGGGGCGGCACTTGCGGCAATTTGGGGGCGGCAGGTCCCTCACTCCCTCTAGGAGCGAAGGACTTGCCGCTGAACTGCCGCCGCTGATTGCGGCTTTTTTTTCCCCAATTGCCGCCGCCGATCAGAGCGCAGTAATGCAACACCTCGTTCACACTGACGCTGGGGTGCTCCAGTGGGGGCGCATCGACCGTTATTCTACTTGCCGAGGTGGAGTACCAGTAGCGCTGTAGCCGTGGAGTCAGAGCGCTCTACCTGCCTTGCCAGTGTGGATGGGGAGTGAGCTAGTGAGCTCCTTTAATGTGCTGTAACTCACAAGGGTAGCCAAACCCTTCGTCTCTGGGGCAATCAAATTCGATGAGCAGAAGCGAAAGTGCGAACCCCTCACTCAGTCTGGAGCCAGGGCCCAGCCTGTCCCCAGCCAAGGGCTGCTGCTGAGGCTGGGCCCATGCTCAGACGAGGGAGCGCTCTGAGACACATCCGGGAACCATTCTGTCTGCATCGCAGATTAGATCCACGCTAGGGTTACCATTCGTCCGGATTCCCCCAGACATGTCCGGCTTTTTTGAGTTAAAAATAGCGTCCGGGGGGAATTTGTAAATGTCCGGATTTCCCCCCCATGCAGAGCGTGCGTGGCTTACAGGGCAGCCGGCCGGATCGTGCCACTCGCACGGGGCTCCGGCAGCCTGAGCCCTTCCTCCACTTCCCCCTCCTCTCCCCTGCAACTTGACACCACTCCCCTCCTCTCTCTCCCTCCCTCCCCGCATTCGCAGATCGCCGGCCGGCCGTTCGCCTCGGGCCTCCGGCAGTCTGGAGCTCCGACCCTGCTCCCCTCCCCCGCTGCCAAGCGCGCTGCTCTGCAGCACAGTAAGGGGGCCAGGGAGTCAGAGAAGCGGCAGGGAGGTTCTGGGGGGGTGGGTAGTCAAGAGACAGGGAGCAGGGGGAGGGTTGGATGGGTCAGGAGTTCGGGGGGGGGCTGTCTGGGGGTTGGGGGTGTAAGGTTTTGGGCAGTCAGAGTACAGGTGGGAAAGGTCTCAGGAGGGGGCAGTTAGGGGACAAGGCACAGGGAGGCTTAGGTAGGGGGTGGGGTTCTGGAGGGCAGTTAGGAGCAGGGGTCCCAGGAGGGGGCAGTCAGGGGACAGGGAGCAAAGGGGTTTAGATGGGTCAGGAGTTCTGGGGGGGGCGCTGTCAGGGGGTGGGGGTGTGGATAAGGGTTGGGGCAGTCAGGGGACAGGGAGCAGGGAGGCTTAGGTAGGGGGTGGAGTCCTGGGGGGCAGTTAGGGGCAGGGGCCCCAGGAGGGGGCAGTCAGGGGACAAGGCGTGGGGGGAGGGTTGGGAGTTCTGAGGGGGCAGGAAGTGGGAGGGAGTGGAAGGGGCAGGGGCGGGGCTAGGGCAGGATGGGGGCGGGGCTAGGGCGGGGCTCCTCCCGTCCTCTTTTTTGATTGTTGAAATATGGTAACCCTAATCCACGCAGCCCCCGACCCGCTGTGGCCTGGCTTGTCCAGTGGGCATTAGCTCAGCTCTGGATCACAGCCAAGGTTTGCAGGCCGGAGCAACACTGGGGGAGTCGGGGGCTCAGCAGTGATGCACTGGGGACGGGCTGCTTTCTGCAAGGCTCTGGTTCTCCATGGACTGCTGCGCGGCTCGTGTGGATGCCAAAGCCCAGGTGCCTTCTTTCAGTTGTGGGAGTGCAGAGAGCACAGAGGGCTGCTTTCCGTCCTTCCTCAGCTGAGCTAGTGACCTCAGCACCCTCACAGCAAGGCATCCTGGGACACAGTTCAGCATCCCGCCTGCTTCTGCACCTCCCCCGCCCCTCCCCAGAGCCCTGCCAGCTCTGGGTGCCCCCACCACCACCGCTAACTTTAGGGAGGAGGCAGCTGCTCTCTCACTGAACAACACTGTTTTACTAGCCCTTGGAAGCAGAACTCGCCCTGAGGTGCCTTTGCCCCACTGCTGCTCTAGCAAGTGTCCGCCTGGAGCCACCCCACCCAGGCACGCCTGGCTTTCTACTGCCCGTACAGTCTCCCAGTGACCATGGCACGGCCTTGGTTCTGCTCCCACTGCTGCTCTCCATGCCCTGAGCTACATGGTACCCGTGATTGCTCCAGGCCCCGAGTGAAAGGCTACAAATGAGGACGTTGCCAGCAGATTCTTCTCATGCCACATAGCTAAGATTAAGATTTTGGCACAGCCCAGGCCCTAGCCGTGTGTGTGAGAGGAGGAGCAGGGTGGGGTGAGGGGGGCACAGCCCTGGCCGCAGTTGCAGGGGCTGGAGGTGGTGCATAGCCCAGGGCACAGCTGCAAGGTGGGAGGGACATAGCCCCAGCTCCAGCTGTTGGGTTATATCTACACTATATATAATGCAATATGTTATGGGCTGTTGAGGCCTAGTGTGAATGAAGTGTGTTTGACATGAGTATGTGAGTTGCATGCTGGCAACTGAAGCGAGGATTTAAGGTTTTAAGCAGTCAAGGACTGTTCTTGCAAAACAGCCTTGTTGTGTCCATGGGAAACATACAAAACCAGCAGAAAAGGGAATAACATTGGTGGTATTGTATCTGTTACAGCTGTGGATAAAAACGGGGGAAATGGAACGCAGCCTCCCCAGGGCTGCTTGGATTATGGCAGCCTCCCTGGGGCTGCTTTCTCTGAGTTGTGGGTGAAAGGCCTAGCGAATGGAGACAAAGAGCAGATGACGTGATGGACTGGTCTATAAATGGTTGCCTGACAGATCTGAAATTTGGAGTCAAACATCGATCCAAAGCCCCAATTTTGAAGAGGGGCGGTGTCGGCTTGCCACGCCTTGTGATTGGACCGAACCTCGACTGGCCATTGGGACTTTGCTCTGACCTTCAGACTCTGGTGCAGTATGTTTGGGGTATGAATGTGGAGTGAGTGAGGTTTATATTGTAATCAGTAAAAGGTATTTAGAGTATTATAGACCAACACTGTGTCCAGTATCTGTTCCCCGATCCCGTACAGAAGCTTCTAGTAAAAGCCTAACATAGCCTCAGCCGCTGACAGCGGAAGCCGAAGTCACGGAGGTCTGATACGATCACGGAATCCATGACTAAATCGCGTCCTTATGCACAGCCCAGAGCAGGTGCAGGTGGAGATGTTGGCCCGAGGGGGGTTGGAGAGCTGCCATCCTCCCCTAGTGCTGCGAGGAGTGCCCTGGTGGCACCATGCTTTCTGACAGAGCACCTGCTCCCCAGTGCGCCCCAAGCTGGGGGGAGTGGGTGAGGGGGCCATGTCCCTAAGAACATAATATAAAAACGGCCATACTGGGTCAGACCAAAGGTCCATCCAGCCCAGTATCCTGTCTTCCGACAGTGGCCAGTGCCAGGTGCCCCAGAGGGAATGAACAGACAGGTTATCATCAAGTGATCCATCCCGTCGCCCATTCCCAGCTTGCCTGCCTTCCTCCCCATTCGGGGGCAGCAACCCCTGCATCTGGAGATTGGCATTGCCTGGGGGCAGGTTTTAGGCAGGGCAGGCAGAGCAGTACAAAGTGGAGCACTGCAGTCAGGCTATGTGTGATAGAAATATCATGTGTATGAAGGTCACACTCCTGCCTTGATCAGCAAAACATGTGAGCTCAGCAAAAACCTTTTCTCAGGTGTGTCTGACAAGACCTTTTCCCCCAAAAGCATGTGGACTGGCAGTAATTATACACCCATCTTCTAGTTCTTTACTGATTGCGCCTGCCTCAGTCTTTCCAGGGTTTTGCCCTGGAACGATGACAGTCTAACTGACCTATAGTTTCTTGACTCACAGCATTTATCATATTTAAATTTTGGCATGTTTCTTCTGCCAGCCCTCTGCAACTTCCCCCAGTGTTCCAAGAGTTCTTTAATATCAACATTAATGCTCAGAGAGGTCCTCAGCCAATTATTTTAATACTCTTGGGTGTGAGTGGTCTGCTCCTGTCGACTTAAAAATGTTTAACTTTAGTAGCTGCTGGGTAATACCCTCCTTAGTCACGGATGGGATAGAAAGTATGACTTGATCACTGTCAGCAGTGCCGTAACAAGGGGGAGGCGAGGGCACACAAAGCCGGGAGGGGGAGGGGAAGCAGAAAGCGGTGGAGTTAAAAAAAGAAAAAGGAGCGAAGAGTCCCTGTCTCTCCCCTGCAGCAACTGCTGCCGCAGGGTCCTAGCGCCCCCCTCTCAACTGCCAGGGCAGACTGACTCTGAGCCTGCCCTTCCCCCTCAAACCCTTTCTTTTTCCAGTGGGACCCTCCAGCAGCACAGCCCCTTCCCCCGGCCCCACCCACAGTCACCGCTCCTGGGCAAGGAGGCAGCCCCATCCCTCACCCCCAGTGAGGCTACAGTCAGGGGCAACAACAGGGGAGGAGGCACACGCAGCATCCTCTGGCACCCACCAAGGGGGAGGCAAGGGAGATTCCTGGACCTGAGAGGGACCCTAGGAGCACATGCAGTGACAGTGGTGGGGGTGAGTGTGCTGCTGGGGGGGGCAGGAAAGGGGGACTTCTCCCCCAGAGCTTGCTGCTGCCAGCAGAGAAAGGCCTTGGGGGGAGTCCTCCTCTCTGGCCCCTGTCCCGGAGCAGCCTGCCTGCACCCCAAACGCATCCCCAGCCCTGCCCCACCCCAGAGCCTACACCCCCAGTCAGAGCTTTCACCCCCCACTGCACCCTCAACCCTCTGCCTGAACCCCTCCAGCACCCCAAACACTGTGACGGGTTGGATCACAGAAACCCCCTTGGGAGCTGCCACCCGATGTGCAAAGACTACCCCTGCTTCTGCTTTCCCTGCCAGCTCAGGACTCCCGCACCCTGTCTTGCTGAGCCAGACACTCCCGTCTGGCTCCAGACACAGACCCAGGGTCTGAATCACTTGTCCCAAAGCTGCAAGTTTACCTGAAAACAGCTCGCAGTAGCGTGCTTGTCTTTAGCACTCAGATGCCCAACTCCCAATGGGGTCTAAACCCAGATAAATCCGTTTTACCCTGCATAAAGCTTATGCAGGGCAAACTCATAAATTGTTCGCCCTCTATAACACTGATAGAGAGATATGCACAGTTGTTTGCTCCCCCAGGTATTAATACATACTCTGAGTAAATTACTAAATAAAAAGTGATTTTATTAAATACAGACAGTAGGATTTAAGTGGTTCAAAGTAGTAACAGACAGAACAAAGTAAGTCACCAAGCAAAATAAAATAAAATGCGCAAATCTATGCCTAATCAAACTAAATACAGATAATCTCACCCTCAGAGATGTTTCAGTAAGTCTTTCTCAGACTGGCCACCTTCCAGGCCTGGGCACAATTCTTTCCCCTGGTACAGCTCTTGTTGCAGCTCAGGTGGTAGCTAGGGGATTCTTCATGATGGCTTCTCTCCCTCTCTGTTCTTCTCCCCCCTTTATATATCTTTTGCATAAGGCGGGAACTCTTTGTCTCTCTGGGTTTCCACCCCCACCTCACTGGAAAGCACCAGGTTAAAGATGGATTCCAGTTCAGGTGACATGATCACATGTCACTGCAAGACTTCATTACTCACTTGCCAGCACACACATATACAGGAAGACTCACAGGTAAATACAGCCATCTGCAGACAATGGGAGTCATCAAGATTCCAAACCATCATTAATGGTCCACACTTTACACAATTACAATAGGCCCTCAGAGTTACATTTTATATTTCTAGTTTTAGATACAAGAGTGGTACATTTATACAAATCAGATGATCACACTCAGTAGATTATAAGCTTTGTAATGATACCTTACAAGAGACCTTTTGCATGAGGCATATCCCAGTTACTTACATTCACTTATTACCGTATTTTCTCTAAAACTATCTCAGTTACATTATATTGACTTATTATCAAGTTTTTATAAAACCATATAGACTGCACAACATCACGAGCCTACACCCCCAGTCAGAGCTTTCACCCCCCCACTGCACCCTCAACCCTCTGCCTGAACCCCTCCAGCACCCCAAACACCTTATCCCCAGTCCCAGCCAGAGCCCTCATCCCCCCCACACTCTGACCCTCTGCCCGAGCCCTGAGCCCCTCCACACCCCAAGCCTCCCATTCCCAGCCCCAGCCAGAGCACTCACCCCCCCACACTCCTACTCTCCCCCTGAGCCCCTCCCACATCCCAAATCTCCCATTCCCAGCCACAACCCACAGCCCTCACCCCTGCACCCCTTCCCTCTGCACCCCTTCTATCCCCAAACTCCTTCCCAGAACCTGCACCCCCTCCCTCCGCACCCCTCTCATTCCCAAATTCCCTCCCAGAGCCTGCACCCCAATCCCCTGCACCAGCCTAGGGCCTGCACCCCAGACCTCCTCCCTCACCCAAACTCCCTCCCAAGGCTCTGGGAGGGTGGGGGGATGGAGTTTGGGCGGAGTGTGTTCTGGGCACCACCAAAATTTCTACAAATCTGCCACCCCTGATCCTGCCCTGCAAACCTGAACTCCCAGCATTCTCAGGACCCATGCTGAGCCCTAGTGGCCACTGCTGATATCCAGCACCTCCCTCCTCTCTTAACCTGTGAGTCCCTCTCTGGATTGGAACTGGACTGGAACCAAAGACCATCTTGGAAGCAATGTTACCATCCCAAGCAGTCAAAAATTATGAGTTAGACCCCCCAAAATCACAGGCTCTACCGCCGCCACTTCATTCAGTCTTTGGCGGCAGGCCTTTCCCTCCGAGAGGGACTGAGGGACCTGCTGCTGAATTGCCACCGAAGAGCCGGCCCTGGGGGAGGGCGCAATTTAATATTCTTGCATCGGGCGCAAAAATACCTAGCTACAGCTCTGACTGTCAGAGATGGAAATGTCCCCGAGCTCCTTCCAGTACAGAATAGAAATATTTACTGAACACTTCCCCCTTTCCTCCGTCATGGCTGACACTGTCGCCGCCGCTCTCTCGTAATGGAACTGTATGAACACTAGGATTTTGTTTGTTCCCGATAGATTTAAAGAATGCCTTGATTGTCCGTATCCCACTGGCCACAGACTCTTGACACCTGTCCCTCTGTGTGACGTTGTGCAGTCTATATGGTTTTATAAAAACTTGATAATAGGTCAATATAATGTAACTGAGATAGTTTTAGAGAAAATACGGTAATAAGTGAATGTAAGTAACTGGGATATGCCTCATGCAAAAGGTCTCTTGTAAGGTATCATTACAAAGCTTATAATGTACTGAGTGTGATCACCTGATTTGTATAAATGTACCACTCTTGTATCTAAAACTAGAAATATAAAATGTAACTCTGAGGGCCTATTGTAATTGTGTAAAGTGTGGACCATTAATGATGGTTTGGAATCTTGATGACTCCCATTGTCTGCAGATGGCTGTATTTACCTGTGAGTCTTCCTGTATATGTGTGTGCTGGCAAGTGAGTAATGAAGTCTTGCAGTGACATGTGTTCTTGTCACCTGAACTGGAATCCATCTTTAACCTGGTGCTTTTCCAGTGAGGGGGGGTGGAAACCCAGAGAGACAAAGAGTTCCCGCCTTATGCAAAAGATATATAAAGGGGGGGAAGAGAACAGAGAAGGAGAGAAGCCATCATGAAGAATCCCCTAGCTACCACCTGAGCTGCAACAAGAGCTGTACCAGGGGAAAGAATTGTGCCCAGGCCTGGAAGGTGGCCAGTCTGAGAAAAATTTACTGAAACATCTCTGAGGGTGAGATTATCTGTATTTAGTTTGATTAGGCATAGATTTGCGCATTTTATTTTATTTTGCTTGGTGACTTACTTTGTTCTGTCTGTTACTACTTTGAACCACTTAAATCCTACTGTCTGTATTTAATAAAATCACTTTTTATTTAGTAATTTACTCAGAGTATGTATTAATACCTGGGGGAGCAAACAACTGTGCATATCTCTCTATCAGTGTTATAGAGGGCGAACAATTTATGAGTTTGCCCTGCATAAGCTTTATGCAGGATAAAACGGATTTATCTGGGTTTAGACCCCATTGGGAGTTGGGCATCTGAGTGCTAAAGACAAGCGCACTACTGCGAGCTGTTTTCAGGTAAACTTGCAGCTTTGGGACAAGTGATTCAGACCCTGGGTCTGTGTCTGGAGCCAGACGGGAGTGTCTGGCTCAGCAAGACAGGGTGCTGGAGTCCTGAGCTGGCAGGGAAAACAGAAGCAGGGGTAGTCTTTGCACATCGGGTGGCAGCTCCCAAGGGGGTTTCTGTGATCCAACCCGTCACACTCTGATTCTTCCCTCTGGTTTATTCTGCAGGTGAAGAAAATGCGGAAGCTGCAGCTTTGGCTCCTTTTCCTCGCTGGCCTCTCAGGAGCTGTGGCCCAGACAGGTAGGAGCAGAGCTGGCTGTGCCGGGGGAGGGGGGCAAGCCCTGGCCGGGATGCCCTCTGTACAGGACGACAGGGTTTGTGCTTCTGCAAGCAGAGAGCAGCCCAGTCCCTGGCACTCTGGAGGGTGCGTGGGTCACGTTTTCCGACCGCCCTCCCCACAGCTCCCAGCCGAAGATGGGACTCCCGATAATGCCCCCGTCCAGAGCAGGGCTTCTGTTGGACTTGGGGGACTGTGCACTGCTAAGTCCCCTGGTGCTCAGCATTTAGCCCTGTTGGATCTTGGCACCCACCTCGAGACGATGGGGCCTGATGTCAATTGAAGCGTTGGGGCTCAGTGACTCTGAGGGTGAGGCCCCAGGACTCCCAGAAACAGCGACGCGGAACCAGCGTGGGGCAGAGGAGGCGTTGGGAAGAGCCGCGTTGCTGCACACGTCTGCTCGATGGCACTGCTCTGGTGCACACAGGGTGTGGCTGAGAGACATTTACGGAAGGGCGATAAGAATGCAATGGCCAATCAGCTGTGCCCTGCCCTACCTGACTTAGGGGGCATGCTGTGACAGTGTGGGGGGATCTGTGGGGGGCGTTGTGACAGTGCAGGAGGATTGGGGGCTCCATTCTGACCAGCAAAAGGGGATTGTGGTGGGCACACTGCAGCCAACACGTGGGCATCAGCAGACGACACAGGGACTCGGTGGGCAGCACAAGGGGTTGGCAGAGACACTGTGGGCAGCCAGGGGGCTTGCAGGGTCATTCCCTGGTGCAGCCGCTGCTTACCCCGGCCCCTGCAGGGGAACAGGCTTGGCTCCATGTTCTTCCTTCTCCACATTACCAGACAAGCCAGCAGCGAGGATTCAGCCGCGGCCCCCCTACCCCAGCCCGGGCAGAGAGCTGCAGCTGCAGTGTGACGTCCCAGGGGATCCTGGGTAAGGAGCTCCCCTCCCCCTCACCTCTCCCCTTGGCTGCTCTTGCTCTAGTAGCCCCCTTCCCAGCACCCCCACCCCGCGCCCAAGAGCTCACCCCTCCCCCCATTGCATCCACCACACCCTGCAGCCAAAACACTCACACCGCCCACAGTGCCCACCCCCACCCTGCACCCATAGCGCTTACCCCTCCCACTCCCATCACACCCACCCCCACCCTGACCCCTAGTGCCCAATCTTCCCCCCCCATCATGCCCGCCCCACCCTGCGCCCATAGCGCTCACCCTTCCCCCTCCCCTCACACCCACATCCACCCTGCACCCATGGCGCTCGCCCCTCCCCTTCCCATCACCCCCACCCTGTGCCCATAGCGCTTACCCCTCCCATCACGACCACCCCCACCCTGTGTTCTTAGTGCCCAATTTTCCCCCTCCCATTGTGCCCACACCCACCCTGCACCCATGGCGCTCGCCCCTCCTCCTTCCATCACACTTACCCCCACCCTGCACCCATAGCACTCGCCGCTCCCCCTCCCATCACACCCACTCCCACCTTGAGCTCATAGTGCTCGCCCCTCCCCCTCCCATCATACTCACCCCCACCCTGTGCCCATAGCGCATGCCCCTCCCCCTCCCATCACCTCCACCCCAACCCTGTGCCCATAGCGCACACCCCTCCCCCTCCCATCACCTCTACCCCCACCCTGCACCCATAGTGTTCGCCCCTCTCCTTCCCATCACACCCACCCTGCACCTGTAGCAGTCACCCTTCCCCCTCCCATTGCACCCACCCCGACCCTGGGCCTGTAGTGTTCGCCCCTCCCCCTCCCATCATGCCCACCCTGCACCCATCGGTAGGGCCCAGGACACAGCATGGGTCACACCAGGATCATCCCCACAGGGCGGGAAATGCTGAACACGCCCCCTGCAGCTTTTGCTGAGCCCTGCACTGTGCATGGAGCAGTGGGATCAGACCTGTCGGAGCACAAACTTTCCACCCCACACCCGCAGAAAGTGGGATGCTGGGTTCAGAGCATAGACCACCCAGTGCAGGACTAGCCAGGCGCCTCCCTGTGGCCACTTGCCTGCTCTCTGAGTTCTTGTCCTGAGCACGATTGCCACATTGGGAATCTGTGCTGCCTTTCGGGACAAGCCCCACGTACCCCGCTCCCTAGGAGATCCAGGCCTGGCTCTGCCCTGCCCTGCCTCGTGCCCACGTCATTGCAGAGGGGGTAGCACACGCTGCCAGATCTCACTGGTAGCGTTATACGCGGCCTCTGCACTCGCCCCGTCCTGGTGTGACCGACGAGAGAAAGTGCCTGGCGACAGAGGACCAGGCCTCTTGGAGCTGGTGTCCTTCACCGGCTGTCGGGGAATAGCTGCAGCATTGCTGTGTGCTGATATCACCTGCCGGGGCCTGCCCCAGAGGCGCTGCCGTGGGGCTGCAGTCAGACCTGTCCCAGTATGTGCCCCTCGGGAAAGCACTCCTTATCTCTCACTAACCCCCCTCCTCTTAGCCCCCTGGAGTTCCTGTGGACAAAGGAAGGCAGCGATGTCCCCCTGCAGATAAACCCTGACCGCATCCTCACACTTCCTCCCGTCGGCAAGAATGAAACTGGCACCTACATCTGCACGGCCACCAGTGCCTGGGGCAGCTCTGTGGCCAAGTACAGCCTGGAGATGATCGGTACATCCCTGCAGCTCTCGGCCCCAGTAAGGGCACATGGCAGCAGCCAGGGCACTGAGCTCCCTCCTGCCCCCACCGGAGGGGGCTTTCGCCAGCACCAGCATCCATTTTTGTGCCCTGTCTCCTGGTGAGCAAAGTGCCAATGTGGCCATGGGCTGACGGGCCCTTTCAATTAAAAGAGCCTCATTCGAATGCTGCTTCCCCAGGAGCGTGCTGTCTGGGACTTGGGGAAGGTGGCCGTGGGGTCCATCTGTCCCCAGCCCCAGAGACAGCAGGGGGCTGTTCACTTCTCCACTTCCCTGTGACCAGCAGGGGGCGCAGTGTGTACCCACCTCTCCCCTCTCCTCCAGGGTGCAGATCCAATGATGCCTGGGGAGGAGGTAGGTGCCAGGGCCAATGCAAAGCACCCAGGATGGGAAAGGCCCCCAGCCCACTCCCGCTCTCCTTGCTCAGGCACAATGGCTGGGCGGGGAATAGGGGACGGTCTCAGTGAAGGCAACAGCCCCTGACCCAAAGTGCCCCATCCAGATTCAAGTTCTGAATCCCTGCAGCCAGGCAGCCCTGCAGCTGTTACCTCCCTGCAGCCAGCGCTTGCCGTGCCCACCTCCGGAGTGTCCGCACGCTGGCTGGGGGCCACACGCAGCCCCAGCGCTCGCCCTGCCCACCCCCGAAGTGTCCGCACACTGGCTGGGGGTTACACGCGGCCCCAGCCCTCGCCCTGCCCACCCCCAGAGTGTCTGCACGCTGCCTGGGATCACACACGGCCCCAGCCCTCGCCCTGTCCACCTCCGGAGTGTCCACCCGCTGCCTGGGAGTCACACACGGCCCCAGCGCTCGCCCTGCCCACCCCCAGAGTGTCCGCACGTTGGCTGAGGGTCACACGCGGCCCCAGCCCTCGCCCTGCCCACCCCCGAAGTGTCCGCACGCTGGCTGGGTGTTACACGCGTCCCCAGTCCTCACCCTGCCCACCTCCGGAGTGTCTGCACGCTGCCTGGGATCACACATGGCCCCAGCGCTCGCCCTGCCCACTGCCAGAGTGTCCGCACGCTGGCTGAGGGTCACACGCGGCCCCAGCCCTCGCCCTGTCCACCTCCGGAGTGTTCGCATGCTGCCTGGGGGTCACACACGGCCCCAGAGGTCGTCCTGCCCACCCCCGGAGTGTCCGCACGCTGGCTGGGGGTTAGATTGGGGGCTAGCTGTAGGGCCCAGGTTTCCCTGTCCCATCCGGTGCCCATGGCCACTCACTCTAAGGTGCAGAGGAAAGTGTCGGGCTCATCATCGGGGCCCATTTTACAAAGGCCCAACCCCGTAGTGTGGGTGCCATCTCCCCTCAAGGAATTCAGTAGTTTCTGCAGGAGTTGTTGCTGCAACCCCACCTGCTCCTTAATAAAGTCCTGTAAAGTCCTCCGCTGCACGGCCTGCCAGGCGAGTAGAGCCCATCTCTCCATCTGGGGGGATTGCTGGAAGGCCTGCAGCACCTTCTGCATCTCCTCCTGCTGCTGAGCCAGCCACTGCAGGGTTCCCTCCATCTCCAGGTTGCCAAACTGTAGCTCTGGCACAAAAGGATCTCGGACAAGCTCCCACATGTCACGGGGTGCACGGCCGGCCCCTCTTCTTCTGGGGCTGGTTGCCCTCCCAAATAAGTCCAGGGGACTTCAACTCTGTGCAACACCTGTATCCTTTATTCTTTAAGCATTTAAAGTCCAACCACCAGTGTCCAACTATATACAATCCGTATAGGTGTCTCGCCTACCGCAGGCTGGGTCAGTAACCAGCTAGAGGGCGTCCACCTCCCTCCCTGACTGACCTCTTTCTGGCTCCTTCCCAGCCTTTGTAGCGCCTGCCTATCAGGCTGGCAGGTGTTGCCAGTTGCCAGGCAGACATAAGGCTTTTCAACTAGCCCCAATCTATCCCTCTTAATTGGGGCTGGCATGACAGGGGCTGATGAGGTATGTTTGCAGCAGCACCCTGCCACAGCTGGGATAGCAGGGTGTGGGAGGCGTTGAGGGCATTAGCAGAGCTGGGTACGGCCCAGGGCTGGGATAGCATGGTGCGGGGGAGTGAGGGGCACTGACAGAGTTTGGTTAGCCTCAGGGCTGGGATAGCAGGGCGGGGGGAATCGGGGGCATTGGCAGAGCTGGGTACGACCCAGGGCTGGGATAGCAGGGTGGGGGGAATTGGGGGCATTGGCAGAGCTGGGTCGGATCCAGGGCCAGGGTAGTGAGGTGAGGGTGATTGAGGGGCATTGGCAGAGCTGGGTTGGCCTCAGGGCTGGGATAGCGCGGTGGGGGGGAGATTTAGGGGCCTCAGGGGTTAACTAGGAAGAGTGGTACCAATCGGGTCTCTTACCCTGACAAAGAAACACCCCCCACCCATCTCCCTTCTCCTCCCAGACCTCTTCCGTAAGGTGTTTGTTTTCCCGAGAGCATCCAACGACTCCTATGTTATCCTGAAGCCGAAGCCAGAGCAGCCACTGCAGAATTTTACCGTGTGTCTGAGATCCTACACTGACCTTCCCCGGCCATACGCCCTCTTCTCCTATGCCACCAAGGCCTATGACAACGAGATCCTGCTCTTCAAATCCAGCTCCAGGGAGTACAGACTATACGTGGGGGGGGAATTTGTGACCTTCAGAGTCCCAGAGACCCATATGGACTGGGAGCACGTCTGTGCCGGCTGGGAATCCGCCACGGGCATAGCCGAGCTTTGGGTGAACGGGAAGCCCTTACCCAGGAAAGGGCTGCGGAAAGGCTACTCCGTCAGTACTGAGGCTGTGATCATCCTGGGGCAGGAGCAGGACTCCTTCGGGGGCGGGTTTGATTTATATAATTCTTTTACAGGTGAAATGACTGACGTGTACATGTGGGACCATGTCCTCTATAACATGCAGTCTATAATGTGGGGTGGGTCCTTTTCCCGCTACATCTTTGGCTGGAATAATTTGCACTATGAATTAGTAGGTGATGTGTTCCTGAAACGCAGGCTGTTATTCTGATCCTGTGAGCGCAGGCTGCATTCAGTAGCGGTGCAGCCCCGGCCAAAGCTCCAACTCCTGCTGTCTGCTTTCAGAGAGTGACCTGCCCCCGGGGCGTGCTGTCTGCAGCTATGAACCAGACATGCCAAACCTGCAGCAAAAACGCAGAAATTGGGCTTGTTTTTGGCTTAATTGGCTTGTGAGTTGCTTGTTGGCTAGTTTTGGTTTGTAGCTTGTGGCTTCTTATTTTTTTTATTGGCTCCCAGCAAGCAGGGGGCAAGCTGGGGCAAGGGGCAAGCAGGGGCAAGAGAGAGAGAGAGCCAGGGGTGCTCAGCGGGCCCACCACAGTCCCAGACTGCACGCCAGGGGATCTGGTCACATAGAGTGTTGGGGTTCTTAGGGATTGGCTTGTTTTGGCCTTGTTTTGAAATGAGATTAGCTTGATTTTTGGTTTATTGTGAAAGTCGGGGTTCTTATTTACCACTTGAAAGTTGGCAACTGTGCCATAAACCCTGGCAAGTCTAGCACAAAGGAGAATGTGATCTCCAGCCCCTGGGGTTTGTGCCATTCCCTGTCACACACACTGGGCCTAAGCACAGAGCTGAGAGAGGCTGGGAGGTGCTGTCTAGGCCTCCCACCCTCGGCCCCAGCACTGGATGCTCCTCAGTCAGCTTTCCAGTGCTTGGTCCAGTCTGCTCATAAATGTGCCTGGCATCAGGGCTGGTGCGGCTCTCCGTGAGCTTCCCTGCTCACCGCAGATCTCAGGGGCAGGATGGGATCCTGACGTGCACTCAGTACCATTTGCCTGGGTTCCTCCCACTAATCTGATGAATTCTGACTTGCAGAGCTGCGCCGGGCCCTGCCTTTCACTGCTGGGATAAGCCCTTGGCACAGGCAGACCCAAATCCCATTGGCTTTTCATGCAGCCACACTGCATTGCAAACTGATGCCCATTCTCTCAGTGTATCAGCATTGCCCCTTGCCAGACAGCGCCCTCCCCTTGGAAAGCTTGGCTCCTGATTAGCTCACCTGCCTCCATGGCTGGCTGTACATATCCATTTTCCTACTGTCTGCTTAGCTATAACCCTACCTGTTGCATTGTTTCTCTAGGCTCCCACCCTTCCACTCACCTCTTTTTGTCTGTGATTTTCTCACACAGGAATTCTCCTCACTCTCTTCCAGGTCACTTAGGTTTTAAACGTCTCTGAAATGAGACCAGAAGGTGCCGTCCCTTCCCGCTCTCTTTCTGTTACCCTCTAGCGTTTCCCACTGTTTATGGTCCTGATTCATATCAGCTAAAGGGCTGTTTAATTGCAGTGTAGACGTTCCAGCTTTGGCTGCAGCCCAAGCGCTGGGACCCTCCCACCTCCCAGGACCTTCCTACACCCCAATTAAACAGCCCCTTTGCTTGAGCCCCACCAGCCGGAGTCAGCTGACATGGGCCAGCCAGGCTGTCTAATTGCAGTGTAGACCAACCCTGAGTGAGAGCAACACAGAACCCACCAACGGGTCACAG
Source organism: Chrysemys picta bellii (assembly GCF_011386835.1). NCBI lineage: Eukaryota > Metazoa > Chordata > Testudines > Emydidae > Chrysemys > Chrysemys picta. The sequence goes on from NC_088810.1 coordinate 13,516,210, forward strand.
CCATTCCCATTCAGCCAGCCCATGCTGGTGCAGCAGAGCATGGCGGCTGGGGAACCATTTGCACATGGGGGTGGTAGCTCCGCTGGATGCCCAATGACCCTGCCCCCATTCCATGATGGGGCTGGCAGGGGTGACACATCTACACCCTCAACCACCAAATCATTATAATATTTTCATGGTTAAGGTCTCCAAGCTGATCCCAGTCTGGGCCCACCCATGATTCTTAGCTCTGTGCTCAGCTCGGGTCCAGGCCATGGGTGGAGCTCAAGGCTGACAGCAGCAGAGATCCTAGTTTTCCGTGATAAAAAACCAAACTTCTCTGATTAAAAACCATAAAAATTTGCATTTTTCCTCAGTTAAAATGAAAGGCTGAACTTTAGTTTCCATAGGCACCATACCTACAGGTATCAGTTGAACACAATGGTGTATTGATATACAGTAGAAGCCCGTTTATCCAAGCCTCCATTATCCAGCTCTCCATACTAACCGACCCACCAGTCTCCTAGGGCTGACAGCCCAAGTGCCAGCTGCGCGGGGCTGACAGCCTGAGCCCCCCATCTTAAAATAAGGGATTCAAAGCTCTTTGCCAGTTCTCCTGATTATCCCAATTTTTGATTATCCGATCTGGCCCCCATCCCAATTAAATCAGATAAATAGGTTTCAGCTGTTAATTTAAAACGAATTAAAAAATCAACCACAAGAGGGGGTGGTTGTGCTCATTGAATAAGTGGCACTGGCACTTTCAATAAAATTTAATTAATTGTTAATATAGGTTTTTATTTTTTCACAGAATGTAAAAACTAAAGATTCTCTGTAAGAATGCAAATTCCACATTTTTCCACGGCAAACGGATTTCTAGGCTCCCTGGTCATCAGGAGTTCAGTCCTGGTTTCTCAGCCTCCTGTTTTTGCACTCTGAATGTGAGATAGAGGAGAGGCTGAGGGAACTGGGCTTATTTAGTCTGCAGAAGAGAAGAGTGAGGGGAGATTTGATAGCAGCCTTCAACTACCTGAAGGGGGGTTCCAAAGAGGATGGAGCTCGGCTGTTCTCAGCGGTGGCAGATGACAGAACAAGGAGCAATGGTCTCAAGTTGCGGTGGGGGAACTCTAGGTTGGATATTAGGAAACACTATTTCACTAGAAGGGTGGTGAAGCACTGGAATGGGTTACCTAGGGAGGTGGTGGGATCTCCATTCTTAGAGGTTTTTAAGGCTCGGATTGACAAAGTCCTGGCTGGGATGATTTAGTTGGGATTGGTCCTGCTTTGAAGCTAGATGACCTCCTTAGGTCTCTTCCAACCCTAATCTATTATTCTATGATATGCAGCATATACCGCTCCATGGTATAAACACACTTATGTATGTTCTGATATGAGTACTCTCCATCCTATTGCAGCATATCACACTGTTATATTATGTCTTGGCCTGTTTTACTTGACCCCAGCATGTAACCCCAGATTACCCACATGACATCAAGTAAATAAAAATGGTTTGGGAAACGAACAATGTCATTTGCTGGCAAGAGCTGCTCTGCACTGCTCATGGATTGGGGGGCAAGTAGGAAAGGCTCTATAGTGTTCTTCACCATATAATTCTGACAGGTGTCCATACCCCCTTTTTAAATTTATGTCCCGCCCCCAGCCTCGTTTTCGGATATGTACACTTTCAGTGCAGTGGCCATTTTGACATTTAAAAAAATTATTTATGAGGAGCATTAGGACTATTTGTACATGGTTTTTTTTCACGTTTAGGGTCATTTTAAGGTTAGAAGTTAAAAGAATTAAATGGTTTTAGAGAAAACGTATGCTTTTTGAACTAAAGGCATTAAATATTAGTAATAACTATTTTTGGGGAAAGAATAAATTTTATGCATTAAGGTTATTTTGAAATAAAGTCTCAATGACACTTTTTTTAGAGAAAAATAATTGCATTTTTAATAAAGATATGAAATATTAGTAATAGAACATGCATTTTAGAGGAAAATAAGGTGTGGGGGGGCTCACAGGTTACAAAGTGAGAGAAGCTATATTAAATAAAAAAAAAAATCCAGGTCTGTGTTTTCTTACAGATACACCTCTACCCTGATATAACGGTGTACTCGGGAGCCAAAAAAATCTTACCGCATTATAGGTGAAACAACGTCATATTGAACTTGCTTTGATCCACCGGAGTGCACAGTCCCGCCCCCCCGGAGCACTGCTTTACCGCATTATATCTGAATTTGTGTTATATCGTGTCGCATTATATCGGGATAGAGGTGTACTTAAGTCTTAGAATAAGAAAGGTCAGAAATGACGGGGTTGTTAAAGAAAATGTATTTCTCTCTCACGGAGATTGGGAGTTTTGGGGGTGTAACCTCCTTACTTCAGGCTGCTAAAAACGTGATAAAACTCTCATGGCCGGCTCTAGGTTTTTTTTTTTTTTGCCGCCCCAAGCAAAAAACATTTTGGCTGCCCCCCGCCCCAGCCCTGGGCTCCCCCCCACTCCTTGCTGCCCCAGCCCTGGGCTCTCCCCCCCAACCTGTACCCTCCTGCTGTCCCAGACCTGGGTCACTGGTAACTCGCTCCCGGGGCGGGTCATTCAGCAGGAATTTTGGATGTGCACAGAACACAGACAGGATTGGTTCCCATATGGTTACAGAACTGCAGTAAAGTGGAACAATTTTCAGCCTGTGTGATTGGAGGATGTCTGGATGCATATTATAAGACTGTCCTACATAAATGAGGAAAAGGTGAGGTGCCTTTATTATTCTTTTGTTCCACTCTTTCTTTCTATATGGAATTTGCCAATGCAATCACTGTCTTCCTTTTAAACAAATAAAACTAAAAAAAAAGCAATGGCTGTTGACAATAGCAATTCCAGTCCTAAAAATCACTGGGAAGCATCGCTTGCTCAATTTTATCCTCCTTTTTCTACAGCAAGTTACAGTGGATCAGTATATTTGATTTGGGAGAAATGAAGTAACAGCTGCCCAAATAGAGCTTGAGCACTCCTGAATTTTGAGGGTGTTCAAATCTGGAAGGCAGGTGCTAGATTCCCTTTCTGAATATTAGCTATATCTGGAAAGGAAAAGTCAATTTCTGCTTCCATGGCTCAGAAGTGCAAATCCTCCTACATGCCTGGTACTGTATCTAAAGCTGCCCAGGTTGTCTAGCAGAGCCTCCCCTCCCTTACTTTTCATTTTAAATTCTAGTGGGATCCACGTACCTCCCTTGCTAGGCTTCAGATAGAGAGGGGCACTGTCCCTTTAGTCCACCCAATTCCTTCTTGGGGGGCTGCATGGTGAGGTCACACCAGTATCCCTAATCCAGTCTGGGGAAGTCTTCTGAAGGGGATATCTGAGACAAAGCCTTCTACTCCTTGGGCTGGGCACACTTGTCCCCCACTCACAGTGCCACCCTGTTCTAGCAGCCAGCTCTCCATTCACAGCAAGCTGCAGCATGGCTCAGCTACCTCACTCCCTTCCCCTCCCTTTCCTGTTGATAGCTGCCAAGGGATTGCTGGGAAATGTAGTTCTTTCCCTGCTCCAGGGCTGGCTCTATAGGCAGGGAGCTAGGCAAGGAACTACAGATTCTGCAGCGTTGCGAGAGGGGAGGAAGTGAGTTTAAAAAAAAAAGGATGGCCAGAATGCCGCCCCCTGCAAAGGTGCTGCCCCAAGCACCTGCTTGTTTTGCTGGTGCATAGAGCCAGCCCTGCTTTAATCACCCTGATATCTGCTGGGAGAGCAATACAGTGGTGCACAGACAATCCAGGAAGTTTTTGGAAAGTGTAGGGGACAATTTCCTAGTGCAAGTGCTGGAGGAACCAACTAGGGGCAGAGCTTTTCTTGACCTGCTGTTCACAAACAGGGAAGAATTAGTAGGGGAAGCAAAAGTGGATGGGAACCTGGGAGGCAGTGACCATGAGATGGTCGAGTTCAGGATCCTGACACAAGGAAGAAAGGAGAGCAGCAGAATACGGACCCTGGACTTCAGAAAAGCAGACTTTGACTCCCTCAGGAAACAGATAGGCAGGATCCCCTGGGAGAATGACATGAAGGGCAAAGGGGTCCAGGAGAGCTGGCTGTATTTTAAAGAATCCTTATTGAGGTTGCAGGAACAAACCATCCCGATGTGTAGAAAGAATAGTAAATATGGCAGGCGACCAGCTTGGCTAAACAGTGAAATCCTTGCTGATCTTAAACGCAAAAAAGAAGGTTACAAGAAGTGGAAGATTGGACAAATGACCAGGGAGGAGTATAAAAATTTTGCTCAGGCATGCAGGAGTGAAAGCAGGAAGGCCAAATCACACTAGGAGTTGCAGCTAGCAAGAGATGTTAAGAGTAACAAGAAGGGTTTCTTCAGGTATGTTAGCAACAAGAAGAAAGTCAAGGAAAGTGTGGGCCCCTTACTGAATGAGGGAGGCAACCTAGTGACCGAGGATGTGGAAAAAGGTAATGTACTCAATGCTTTTTTTGCCTCTGTCTTCACGAACAAGGTCAGCTCCCAGACTGTTGCACTGGGCAGCACAATATGGGGAGAAGGTGACCAGCCCTCTGTGGAGAAAGAAGTGGTTCGGGACTATTTAGAAAAACTGGACGTGCACAAGTCCATGGGGCCGGATGCGCTGCATCCGAGGGTGCTAAAGGAGTTGGCGGATGTGATTGCAGAGTCATTAGCCATTATTTTTTAAAACTCATGGCGATCGGGGAAGGGCCCAGATGACTGGAAAAAGGCTAATGTAGTGCCCATCTTTAAAAAAGGGAAGAAGGAGGATCCGGGGAACAACAGGCCAGTCAGCCTCACTTCAGTCCCTGGAAAAATCATGGAGCAGATCCTCAAGGAATCAATTATGAAACACTTAGCGGAGAGGAAAGTGATCAGGAACAGTCAGCATGGATTCACCAAGGGGAAGTCGTGCCTGACTAACCTAATTGCCTTCTATGATGAGATAACTGGCTCTGTGGATGAGGGGAAAGCAGTGGATGTGTTATTCCTTGACTTTAGTAAAGCTTTTGATACGGTCTCCCACAGTATTCTTGCCGCCAAGTTAAAGAAGTATGGGCTGGATGAATGGACTGTAAGGTGGATAGAAAGCTGGCTAGATCGTCGGGCTCAACGGGTAGTGATCAACGGCTCCATGTCTAGTTGGCAGCCGGTTTCAAGCGGAGTGCCCCAAGGGTCGGTCCTGGGGCCGGTTTTGTTTAATATATCTTTATTAATGATCTGGAGGATGGTGTGGACTGCACTCTCAGCAAGTTTGCAGATGACACTAAACTAGGAGGCGTGGTAGATACACTGGGGGTAGGGATCGGATACAGAGGGACCTAGACAAATTAGAGGATTGGGCCAAAAAAAACCTGATGAGGTTCAACAAGGACAAGTGCAGAGTCCTTCACTTAGGACGGAAGAATCCCATGCACTGCTACAGACTAGGGACCGAAAGGCTAGGTAGCAGTTCTGCAGAAAAAGACCTAGGGGTCACAGTGGACGAGAAGTTGGATATGAGTCAACAGTGTGCTCTTGTTGCCAAGAAGGCTAACGGCATTTTGGGCTGTATAAGTTGGGGCATTGCCAGCAGATTGAGGAACGTGATCGTTCCCCTTTATTCAACATTGGTGAGGCCTAACGGGGTCGGGCTGGAGACTCTTGCCTATATGCTCGGGGTCTTACTGATCGACACATTTGGGGTCAGGAAGGAATTTTCCTCCAGGGCAGATTGGCTGAGCCTCTGGAGGTTTTTCGCCTTCCTCCGCAGCATGGGGCAGGGATCTCTAGCAGGAGGGTCTCTGCCGATTGCAGTCACTAAAAACAGGATTGGGGACTTCAACAGCAGAGTCCAGGGAAGGGGTAGGGACGGTTTTATGGCCTGCAGCATGCAGGGGGTCAGACCAGATGATCATAATGGTCCCTTCTGACCTTAAAGTCTATGAGTCTATGAGTCATCTGGAATACTGTGTCCAGTTTTGGGCCCCACACTACAAGAAGGATATGGAAAAATTGGAAAGAGTCCAGCGGAGGGCAACAAAAATGATTAGGGGTCTGGAGCACATGACTTATGAGGAGAGGCTGAGGGAACCAGGATTGTTTAGTCTCCAGAAGAGAAGAATGAGGGGGGATTTGATAGCAGCCTTCAACTACCTGAAGGGGGGTTCCAAAGAGGATGGAGCTCGGCTGTTCTCAGTGGTGGCAGATGACAGAAGGAGCAATGGTCTCAAGTTGCAGTGGGGGAGGTCCAGGTTGGATATTAGGAAACACTATTTCACTAGGAGGGTGGTGAAGCACTGGAATGCGTTACCTAGGGAGGTGGTGGAGTCTCCTTCGTTGGAGGTTTTTAAGGCCCGGCTTGTCAAAGCCCTGGCTGGGATGATTTAGTTGGGAATTGGTCCTGCTTTGAGCAGGGGGTTGGACTAGATGACCTCTTGAAGTCTCTTCCAACCCTGATATTCTATGATTCTCACCCCACCCCAGGGTAAGGCTACTGCCAGTCACCATCTAGCCCCACTCCCTGGGGGCAGACTGCAGTATAGGCCACTCATCACAGACAAGGTTGGGTTTGGACCTGCTGCCTTTGCCTGCCCTTGGGCTGCCCTCTGCAATCCCCAGTACCTGTTGGCCTAATGCTAGGCCACAGCCTGGGGCTTTCCAGGCTGGAGTGCCCCAGCTCCTCTGCCTTTCCCCAGCCCTGCTCCACTCAAGTACCCTGTCTCTTAGCTTCCTGCAGCCAAGCCCTTCTCTCTCTGAATGCAGAGACTGGGTGTCTCCTTGTTCCTGGCTCAAGCCTTTATAGGGCCAGCTGGGCTCTGACTGGGGCGTGGCCCAGCTGCAGCTGCTTCCCCCCAATCAGCCCAGGTCTTTCCTTCCACAGCCCCAGCCATCTGCAGGGCTGGCTTTACCCCTTCCAGGCAGGAGCGGGTGACCACCCCGCTACACTGCCCCTCTAGAATTTTTTTATTTCGAGTCACAGGGATCATTACTTAGATTCAACAACACAGTACTGTATGTGGGTGCTGCAAGGTTGTGAAAGAAGATGGTGCAGATATCTCCAACGATGCCAGGGTTATCTTAACAAATTATCCCATTGCCACCCTTTTTAACCAGCTGGATGTCACTTTAGATGAGCAAAGTGTTAGCCAGAGCAACAGTTAGTACCCTTACAGATGTAACCCTTCTGCCAGGTGGAGCCGGCGGCAACCAGGGCTGGGTTCAATATCTAGGGGTTCCTTTTCAACAATACAACACAGAACCGGCTTGAGCCCCCACCCAGTAACCTGGGAAAATTACACACCACCCCTGGGCTCCTCTGAGAGGCAATACTTCTGACTTGCAAGCACAGAGTCTGTGTATAGAAAAGAAACTTTTAATGACAGGAGGGAAGTCACCCGACATTAATTAGGGAAAACGCAACAAGCAAGCTTCATAACCATAAAACTGTGAGCAGGATGCCCACCCCAGAGTGCATAGGGCAGACCCTTCTGCCTCATGTCCTTGAGTACTACAACCATCAGTTCCTTCTCTGTGCCCCCCTCTGCTCCCTCACCAGACCCCACTCACAGGGGTTGTCCTTGGTCAGGGTTCAGACGGGTGCATCTGTGTGAGCTCACTTCCCACCAGGAAAGAAAGCACCTGGTTTGCTGTGCCATATGAGCACTTGCTCTGATTGGCTGCCTTGCCAGCCACTTGCCTCTCTACAGTGACTACTGCAGGTCAGTCTCTTAGTGATTTTCAGCTGGGCAGAAACACTATTGTATTGCAAATGATTTTAGCTCTTATTGAACATGTAATATAACAAAAGGCTTCTAAGGGAGCCTATTAAGCTCAATTTTTCAATGGTGGGGAGGAACAGGTTAAACCAGACCACAAACACTTAAGGAGGATCTATTTCCTGGCTAGAACATCTATCCTCACCCTTCTTATCTTCACAGGGGTCTGACATTTGAGCCCCTTCCTTAGCGAGTTTCTTTCAACTGAGAGTGACCCCCTCAATCAGGACAGACTCAGCACAGTTCTGCTTCCCTTTACTTATGCAATAAAGATAACAACATGGTTAACAACATTTCACTAACCCTGCAGTCAGTACTACAGCATTTTGTAACCCAACACCAGCCAAAGCTGATCACTTTGAGCAACGCCCCACTCCAGTCTGCTGGACACCTACGCAGAGTAGGTGTGTTCATGTAAATACAGTTTACTCCTGAAGTCTCACCCCCTCCCAGCCAGCTGTCAGGGGAGAACTCATTCAGACCCTGCTTACACAGACCCTTTATTGAATTGATTCTGACCTACAGCCACAATACTCTCGCTAGGAAGTTTTCCAGAGGGCATTTCAGAAAGACACAGCAGATGCCCACGAGAGCACCATTTTGGCTGGCATGGGTTACAAGGGCTTTATGCACAGGGCTCACCTAACTGCCCACACCAGGAAGCTGGAGTTGCTGGGGCCTTCACTTGGCGCTTTGCTTTTTTCAAGAAAAACTGCTGCTGAATGGTGATACTGTTGAAAAAAATGCAAATGCAAGTTTAGGTTGCATTAACAGAGGCATGGCATGCAAGTCACGGGAGGTGATAGCACCGCTCTACTCAGTACTGGTTAGGCCTCAGCTGGAATACTGTGTCCACTTTTGGTCACCAATGTATAGAAAGGATGTAGAGAAACTGGAAAAGATCCAAAGGTGAGCAACAAAGATGATCAAAGGGATGGAATGCAAACCATCTGAGCAAAGGCTGTTTAGTTTGGAAAAGAGGAGATTAAGGGGGGACTTGATAGCGGTCTTCAAATACTTGAAAGGTTGCCATTAAAAAGATGGTGAAAATTGTTCTCTTTTGCCACAGAGAGCAGGTCAGGAAGCAAAGGGTTCAAACTACAGCATTTCAGGAAAAATTTGCTAATGGAAAGAACAGTAACACAAAGGAACAGATGCCTAGGGAAGACGTGGAATCATCTCCACTGGAGGTTTCCAAAGGAGGCTGGAGCCATCTGTCTGGGATGATTTAAACACAACAAATCCTGCATCTTGGCAGGGGTTAGACTAGATGACCCCTGCGGTCCCTTCTAACCCTATGGTTCTATGACTTGAAAATTAAACTCACAAGTAGCAAAGATACTTTTTGCCTCCTGAGTGGGAATGTCAATCAGAATTCTAAATTGTCCCCTTGTAATGAATGAAACGGGTAAAAATTACTCTGCGGGTCCATTTGTGCCACTCAGAGACTCTAATGACCACTAACACTATGTACCCTATGGACCGGGTAGGCATGAAGGTGTTTATAGTATTCTACCCGGTAGTCATATCAGTAACAAGAAAAGCCTCTCTGTGAGGTAGTTACCATAACAGCTCATTATCAGCTTTATACATAATGATGCCTTTGGTGGTAAGTACATTAAAACCTCTTTCAGTGTTAAACATCACAACATTAATTTTGTGGCCTGGTATGGGAATAGCGAGCAGGTGCCAGCTAAATTTCTACACCCTGATTTTGAGAACGGGAACTGTGTGAAGGAGTGCGTGCAGCTCATGCAGGCATCTGGGAAATATGTAAAAGACCAAGTGCTCTTCATCGATTGTGGGGAATTTGTCCCGGGTTACGCATGGTAGACCCCCACCCTGACCCCAGACCCGGAATTAGCCATCATTATTTGATTATTAAAACTGGCAACCCGAGAGCAGAGATGCATTTTGCCCTGGCGCTGCCCTCTGCAGTCAATCTGATAGTAGGGAGGTTTTGACAATGTGCTCAAAGTTAACCACCGAAGGAATGTCCTATTTGACTATATGTGAGTATGAACACTGTGCAGTTCACATGTATTTTATCAATGGACGCTTCGATTTAAAATGGGTTTCCTAGTGACCTGCTCTGAAAGGGTTCTGTATCCAGAAGATTGTTCACACACACACAAATGCATGCATACACACACACACACACTCACTCTCTCTCTCTCTACCTACCAGACATGGGCCGGGCAAGTTTTTTTATTGCTACGGATTTCTCCCAGACAGTAACTTCTTTCCTGAAGCTATCATGACTTTTTAAAATTGTAATTCTGGTAACATTGTGTTTCACCAGAGAAAACTACAAGACCCTGTGGATATCATTGCATATTTTTTTAAAGAAATTTAGTAAGGGGTTATCCTTTTTTCAGATTTTAAAATTGTACACCAGTGATTTACCAGAAAATGACCACATGGGAGTGCAGTTTGTAAAAGGGGGGTGGGGGAGTCAGACATGCCCAGTGTTTAATTTGTAATGAAAGAGGTGCCAGGGCTCAAGCAATTTTTTTACATTAATAAATGATGTGGCAAGCCTAGAAGTGCCAGGGCTGAGCCCTGGCAAGCGCTGGCACAAATTAAGCACTGGACATGCCCCAAACATGTATTAACATGTCCAGACCTGACTTTCTTGTTGTGAGTTTAAAGATGTACCCCAACTCCTTTTCCTAGTCAGAGAAACCAGATCTTTGTAGGCTTCTTTCATCTCAGATCCAGTCGGCAAGTGGTTGTGGTCTGATATTTTCTGTGCCGCTAGAGGCCCTTCTCAATTGTTCTAGCTGATGACTCAGAACCAGATACATTTTTTAAGCATGTTCCATTATCAGGTATTTAAAAGTCCTGACAGTAGGGGGAGAGCAAAGCTTGACAAAGGACCAATAAAGCTTTTTCCTTTTGACGGACAACTTCTTATCACTCAATTTTTTAATAAACCCCATTGTCTTTTTGTACACTTACTTCTCAGGGCTTCAGGGGGATGTTTCCAAGTGCTGAGAGCAGGGCTGGTTCCAGGCGCCAGCGCAGCAAGCAGGTGCTTGGGGCGGCCAACGGAAAGAGGCGGTACATCCGGCTCTTCGGCAGCGGGTTCCTCTCGGCGGGAAGGACCTGCTGCCGAATTGCCACCAAAGGATGAAGTGACAGCGGTAGAGCTCCCGCCGAAGTGCCGCCGATCGCGGGTTGTTGTTTTTTTTTTTTTTTTTTTTTTTGCCGCTTAGGGCGGCAAAAACGCTGGAGCCGGCCCTGGCTGAGAGCTATTTTTGAGATGGCCACTACCAGGTCGTCGGAGGCACAACACAAAATAGCCTTTCTCTGCTTCTGTCTGGTTTTGAGGAGCAGTTTTTAAAGGGCCAGGTTTCTCTGCGCGTAGCTAGACATACTTGTCAGGGGCGCAGCCTTTCTTAAAATGATTGGAGTGTGGTAAAAATAACTACTTTTTAGGGGCTTTTTAAAAAACGTATACACAGGGCCGCTCTGGGGGAAGAGACCTGATCTGTAGGATTCAGGCACTGAAGCATTTAAATCCACCAGCGTGTACCCATAGGGTTTTGTGGTAATGTGTGTGCTCAGATGTTGGCTGTGTGTGCTCTCTCTGCATGCTGCACTGGCTCCGGCCAAGTAGCCTGTACAGTGGGCTCCGATCGAACTGCCCAATAACCACACACCCGTTTAGTAGTGAAGGCACCCGGCCAGGTTTATTGTCGACAAAGCACAGTACTAGTATCCTGCAGACTCTACCAGGCCACTAATACATGGATGCCCATAGCAATGGAGCAGCTCAGTCAGTGGTGGGATTTTCCAGCCAAAGACACTCCCTCTGAGACACCTCTTTATACCCCAATACAAACAAGCTACGTATTGCCTCTCTGACATAGTTAGTTACTGACCCTCTGACGTGGTTAGTTGCCACACTTTACCTTGTACATGTTGGTTCGATCAAAATATCTCTATCCATCACCCTGTCATCTGACCTTATCTTTAGTGTGTCCTTGTATCAGCTTCAAGGAGTATTTGTATCATCCTTAGTATCGGGGTGTTCTGGTGCCACCCTTCTGGAATGTGTTCGCGTGAGTGTCCTGTGCCTAGCACTTCTCAGGAATGTGTGTTTTTTTGCAATACCAGCCCTATTCTTGTCAGGTTCAGTGAGCCTGCACGCAGGCAGAGCCTGACTTCTGCTCACAGCTTGTCTCTTGCTAACTTTGCTTTATATTAACAAGGCCTGACCACTACTTTAGTTCAGGCCTTAGACCTCACACCAGGTCTCTGATACAAGGCCTTGTGTCTTGGGCTCCCTTTCTACCACAGTGTCCTCTACCGCCTCCAAAAAGAATTGCATCTTACCAGCATAATTTGATGTGCCAGAGTGGCAATTTGCAATTTATCTCAGGAGTTTTTACTTTGTATTTAAATTAATTGTGCAGCTCTTTTTTTCCTGACAAAACACATTTTGCACATCGTACTTAGATTCCTGTGGCGTACATACTTTGTAAAGACTTTCTTGATTTCACCACTTTTGACAGCAGACTCCATCAGATCATCTACAATCACCATATTCACTTTACTACTAGGAAATAAATATTCATCATTTAAAGTGTCAAGTAAACCTTCCATAATCATAATATATGGAAATTTATATAACAACTCTTTATACAACGGTTGTCAACAGCTGTAACACCACACAATATTTTCAGGCATGCACGATAATAGTCTATTACTGTTTTCTAACAACTGGTTTAGAAAAAAAAAAAGATTTTCCTGACTTTTAAGGGCCACAAATCAAACAGGAAAAGGGATGAGCAAACTGGTTGTGACTCTGCATAATAATCAATACCCATATGGCAAGGTTTTAGAATCTGCCAGGACAGTTCTTTGGTCATAAATGACTTTCTGGAGTTTTTTAAGAGTTCTTGTCTCTATCAGCCAGTACTTTTTCACCCTCTTGATCCCAGGCCACTGTACCACGATCTCCTTTGAGTCCTCCCCTTTGGGCTTCAAACAGTAGTCTTGGACGAGAGCTTTTAAACTCTCAAAATTAATTTTCTTGCTATCCCTCTGTGGTAGAAAGAGAGCCTGAAGCATGGGCCTGGTGCAAGGCCTGAGGCCTGAACCAAAGTCAGCAAATGTTATGCTATGAACAACAGCCAGTCCCTGTCAAAAGCAGATGCTTGCCTGCAAGTCAGTGTCCAGTACACAAACTTGGCACCAGTATTGCTAGCACTGCTAAAACACACTGAATATGTAAACACATTCCAGCAGGCCAGCACAAGAACATCCCAACCTAGCACACAATAAAATGGTTTGACAAAAGTGATGAATAGTGATATTTTGACTGAAAGACAGGTGGTGAATAAAAGTGTTTTGTCTGAACCAACAGGAGGGAAGAACAAGGGGAGGTAACAAACATGTCATGAAATGCTTAAGATGATACCTAAGTTGTTTATCCCAAATTGTTTGTCTCAGTCTATAAATGTTGGGATACCTTGCTTTAACCCTTTGGGAATGGAAAGTCCCACCATTCACAGAGCTGCGTCCATTGTCATCGCATACATACCTTAGTATCCTCGTAGAGTCTGCCAGGTGCTATTACCGTGCTTTGTCACCTTCGTACTTTAACAGATCTTGTGATCATTGGGCAGATAGATTGAGGTCTGCTGTGCCAACTATCAGCGCAGAGCTGGGACAGCACACAAAGAACACACACACATAGCCAAACATCTGACAACACCCTCGAGTTGGGCATGATCCCTTTTACTTTCATACAGGCCTTACTGCCAGCTAGTTTGTACCTGTAGGTTTTAGGCCCTGTGGGCACAAACTCCACAATGTGTTCATCTGGCTGTATCTTGCTAGTCAGAGCCCCTAAATAACCCTCTGGGCTGGGCGCCACTCCCCTTTACTCTCTATAATCACAGCATCAGTATCATAGGCCAGACACAACTCGTGTAAATGCACTAACAGGCAGTAGAGCACTAGCCTGGCCTGAGCAGTGGTAAAGCACGCTATGAAAACGTTAGTGTTGCGAGAATGGGGGCAGCACACTATGGCTGTGTCATCATCGATCAACTCATACGACAACACCTCATCATGAGGGGCAAAGACATTATTGAAGAGTTCACCAGGGTCCGTCACCATACTGGTGTTAGTCAGAGTTGTCCTCTGGCTGAATTTTCCCCACAAGGAATTCAAACACAGCTTGAGATTTGTCATTTTGTGGGGTTCTCCTTACTCTTGCTTAGACACAGATGTATGCCTTCTCTTTCATGCCACTCTGTAAGATACTGGGTTTTCCCCCACTCGTCTGTACACCAGTGAGGGAACCCCAAGACCTCTTTTTTCTGTCTCAGCTACATTTTAATGCAGTGGGAAAACAACATGTCAGAAAAGCGGTTCAAGGGCCAGATTGATAAACCTCAGCAACCCTGCACCCTTTGTCTCCACCAGCTCTGCCATGCACCACATGCCTGTTAAAGCCTTCTCCTCCTGACTCTGCATGCAGGGGTCCATGTGCCTTTTGCACAATGGGAGCACAGACCAGAAGATTCCAGTAGGGGGTGTTGAAATGCGTACCCCTTACTCCCATGGCTCACAAAGCCTTAGACGGGAAGTTTGGACAGCAGCAAGGAGCGCTTCAACAATAGGCTGAGCAGGTGCAGAATGACTCTGGAATATGCCTTTGGCATATTAAAAGTGCACAGGTGCTGCCTTTATGGCAGGTTAGACCTAAATGAGGGAATCATTCCCATGGTCATAGCAGCCTGCTGCGTGCTCCATAATATTTGTGAGGCGAAGGGTGTAAAGTTTCCCCTGGGGTGGAGCGCTCAGGCAGGTTGCCTGGCTGCTGATTTTGAACATCCAAATACCAGAGCTATTAGAGGGGCATAACGGGGGGCTATTGGAATCAGGGAAACTTTGAAGCAACACTTTGATAATGAGCACCAGTAATGTGTATTTCTATTCAGCAATCTGCCATGCTTCAGTAACTTCGGTTACCTTGTTTTGCCTAAAAACTGTGATGATTCCAGAGCAGGATTTGTACTAAGCAAATGATTAAACTGCATCTATGTATCACTACCTGCAGCAATCATGACATGTAGGACACAAATAAAGATTGGTTCTGTTTCAGAGAGTTTGTTTTTATTAAACCCCATTTAACACACACAAAAGGCTTGGTCGGAAGAGAGATAACAGTGATGGGTAGTGTAGGCTCTCAGAGCTGTGCATAAGTCCAACTATCATTTTGGAAGCTGTCCAAAGGGGTGGAGGGAATGGGGTACCGAGACATGCCAGGAAGTTGCAAGGAATGTGTGGGAGGAGTTTGGGGAGGGATGGAAAACAGTTCAGTATGGGCTGCAGGGGGGAGCATGCATCTGTTCTGACTGTAGCATGATTAGAGACTTCAACATCTCTGTTTGCTCCTCCATCACTTTTATCATCTGCTCCTGGTCCTTTAGAATGCACTTCTTACTCTACTTTCTTTCCTGCCTTTCCTTTTCTCTCCACTCCCTACGTTCTCTTTCTTTGGCCTCTGAGGATTGGAGCACCTCTCGGAACATGTCCTCCTTGCTATGCCTTGGTCACATCCTTATCTGGCAAAGGCAAAGGTTCCCCTGAAGGCCACCGTGATGGGTTAGATCACAGAAACCCTCTTGGGAGCTGCCACCCGATGTGACAAAACTACTTCTACCCCTGCCTTCCCCGCCAGCTCGGGGCCCCAGCACCCTGTCTTGCTTAGCCAGACACTCCTGTCTGCTCCAACAAAGACCCAGGGTCTGAATTACTTGCTCCAAAGCTGCAGGTTTACCTGAAAGCAGCTAACAGAAGAGTTCCTGTCTCTAACACTCAGATACCCAACTCCCAATGGGGTCCAAACCCAAATAAATCCGTTTTACCCTGTATAAAGCTTAAATTGTATAAACTCATAAATTGTTCGCCCTCTATAACACTGATAGAGAGATATGCACAGTTGTTTGCTCCCCCAGGTATTAATACATACTCTGAGTTAATTAATAAGGAAAAAGTTATTTTATTAAATACAGAAAGTAGGATTTAAGTGGTTCCAAGTAGTAACAGACAGAACAAAGTAAGTCACCAATCAAAATAAAATAAAATGCGCAAATCTATGTCTAATCAAACTGAATGCAGATAATATCACCCTCAGAGATGCTTCAGTAAGTTTTTTCCTCAGACTGGACACCTTCCAAGCCTGGGCACAATTCTTTCCCCTGGTACAGCTCTTGTTCCAGCTCAGGTGGTAGCTAGGGGATTCTTCATGATGGCTCCTTCCATCTTTGTTCTGTTCCACCCTGTGGTGGGGCGGCTGCCCCACGCCCGGAGAGGGTGGGCTGCGGCGGGCCTAGGTGCCTGCATAGACGCGCGGCCAATCAGAGAAGGGCTTACAGGGAGCCAATCAGAGGACAGATTGGGGCCAGCCAATCAGGGCCCGGCTCAGCCATATAAAAGACTGCTCAGCATGAGAGCAGCCAGTCTGTCCCAGGCCTTCAAAGGGGAAGCTCTCTCTCCAGAGCTGGGAGGCCAGCACCGCGGACAGCGCAGTGCAGGCCAGCTTGAGAGAGTGGGAGAAGGCCCTTCTCCATAGCCTGCCAGGCGGCAGGTCTGAAAGGAGGAGGCCTAACACAGAGAAGGGCCTTGGGGAAGCGGTCCAGAGGGGTAGTCAGAGGAGGAAGGAGGACAGCGAGACTGTCGCCAGAGGGCCTCTGGACCGGGACTCAGAGTAGTGGGTGGGCCTGAGTCTCCCCCCCCCTCCCCTTTTGTGTGCTGTGGTGCCCTACACACAGCCCTAGGCCGCAGGGAGCGGCCGGCCAGAACCACGCCAGACCCGGGACTGCAAGGATTGGGTTTGAAGGTGTGGGGCTATTGATTAACCACCACCCCCCAACACCCGGAAGGGGGTGTGAATGGACAAAGGGATACTGTCGGAGGACAGTGTTCCAGAAGAGGACGCCATACGTTGGGAGCAACGCAAGCCCGCGCACCTAACAAAGGCAAGATGACAGGTGGGATGCCACCCGAAGGGGGCGCTCTACTGGTTCGAACTAATTCCCCGAGACGACCAGGAGGAGGCGCCGCAGTGGTGAGCTACCACCCTGTCACACACCCCTTTTTAGATCTTTTGCATAAGGCAGGAATCCTTTGTCCCTCTGGGTTTCCACACCCTCCCCCCCCGCCCCCAGAAAAGCACCAGGTTAAAGATGGATTCCAGTTCATGTGACATGATCACATGTCACTGTAAGACCCCAAGCCTTCATTCCTCCCAGCCTGACTCACAGAAAGGCCTGCCTGCAAACAGAGCCATCCAATCAATTGTCCTGGTTGATGGGAGCCATTAAGATTCCAAACCACCATTAATGGCCCACACTTTGCATAATTACAATAGGCCCTCAGAGTTATATTTCATATTTCTAGTTTCAGATACAAGAGTGATACCTTTATACAAATAGGATGAGCACACTCAGTAGACAATAAGCTTTGTAATTATACCTTACAAGAGACCTTTTGCATGAAGCATATTCCAGTTACATTATATTCACTCATTATCAAATTTTTATAAAATCATCTAGACTGCAACGTCATAGCCACATCTGCAGAAGCACAAGAAACAATACACAGAAGCAGGATTGTTAGTTCACATACAGCATTCAATCATTACAGTAAAAAATATACCTCTTGTAACATACCAATCATTTTCTCACTGACCTTTGTCAAGCTCAAGTCTCGGCGAACATCCTAAATGTGGTGAGTTAGGCCCGGGTGGAGAGTGGGCGTTCAAGATGGGGCAAGGTGTAGGTGCTGTTTTCAGGGGATTAGTGAAGGTGACTATGGATAATATTGTAAATTCTGCCACCATTTTCCACAGGTGGGGGTCATTGAAGCCGATATCTCACTCCTGGGGGCAAGCAAGGGGGCAAGGGTGCATCCACTGCATGCGTTCAGGTTCCGACCTGGTCCCTATGCTGCTCGTTTGTGTGCCGCTTTGGTCCCTGCACAAGTGATTGCCGAGTGGTGCAGGAAAGGTTCCTACAATGGGGGAAGGAACAAAGCAGCTCTGCCAAGGAACCTTTGGCAGAGGATTTGCGAGTACCTCCAGGAAAGTTTCCTGAAGATATCTCTGGAGGATTCCTGTGAAATCTCAGTGTGCAGCAACACCCTGTTCCACCGCACTGCTTAGCTTCACAGGGGAATATGCAGCACACTCAAACACAGCTAGTCTTGCACATTTCTATCCCTTCACCCACTTCTAAAATGCACAGAGCAAAAAACAGCTCTACCTCATATAACCAAGCAGCATCAACTCAAAAAGATCACTTACCAGAGCTCTCCTCTCCTGCATCATGCACGCCAGAGAGGAACTGCTGGGACTGGCTAGACCTCTCTGGAGTGGAAAAGAGGTCCTGACTCGCCATCCCACCAGACGATCCTGCCGTGTGCGCCACATCATCCTCCAACTCGACCTCCTCATCCATGACTTCATCCTCGGAGCTAGGTCCACTGTCCGCCCTCTCCAGCCCCACCAAAGTATCCACCTCTTGGGGGTGGAGGTGGAATTGCCGCCAAGGATGGCGTCCAGCTCGTTATAGAAACAGCAGGTCTATGGTGCCTCCCTTGCCTTCTGGTGTGCCTACTTCACCTCCTTTATCTTCAGGGCTGGCCTTACCATGAGGCGAAGTGAGGCGGCTGCCTCAGGTGCCAGACTGGGGGGGGGGAGTGCCACTAGGACCCAGAGTGTAGAAAATTGTGTCTGCTGCTGGTGCATATGTATTCTCTCTGCTCTAGATGCACAGAGATGGTGGAGTGCTGTGCTGGAGGAAGGAGGGCACAAGAGACAGGCAGGAGAAAAGGTGAGAGGGAATAAAAGAAAGCAGCAGGAGCTGCAGGGAGAGAGAGGAGGAGGAGCCTCTTATGTACCTCTCTAGAACCCCCAGGAGCCTGGACTGATTAACACCAGCTTCTCAGGGAGCTTCCTGTTTCCTGCTGCTTCCCTGAACCCACTTGAGGAGAACAGGCAGTCAACTGAAATAGGAGGAGCCAGTTAGGATCTTAAGAAGCTGATATCTTCCCTCACTCTGGCCCTACTACCAGCCTGCTTATTTGTCCCCTTCAATTGAGTGTTGAGAGCCACTATACTGGCACAGAACAGCAGTCATGAGTGAAAGAAGAAAATGCCCCTCTGGGGCAGCATTCAGAAAAAGAAAGAAAGCAAAGGAAGCTTTTCTATCTAAGCAGGAAGGAGCTCTCCTGAGATACATAGACACAAATGTTCCCGCTGAGCCTTCGGGCCCCAGTAAGGATGTGAGTGGTGAGGAGATGCCTGATCTTCCAGTTAGTCAGAGTGCAGTGACCTGGCAGCTACTGCAGCATCCATATCTCCATCTCAAATTGATGTAACCATGCACATTCCTGAAGAAAAGTAGATCAGAGGAGAATGTTGTAAAGGCACAAGAAACAGCTGCTGCTGAGTTTAGTTCCTTAAGTCTAGATGATCCAGGACTCTGGGACCCACTTGAGCAGTAACCTGAGGGACTTCCTTGTACTGCATGGGCCACAGCGAGTGAAAAACTTCATGTTCACCAAAGACAATTAAAATAGAAGTTTCCATCCAACACATTACTGGCATGAAATCCCCAATGGTGATAAAGTGGAGAGGCCATGGCTTATGTACTCAAAAACCCAGAATGCTGCATACTGTTTTTGTTGCAAACTCTTCCAGTCTAATGTTCCAGCCACATTGGGTTCTACAGGAACAAAGGACTGGAAAAATCTGGCTAGAAATCTGGCATGCCATGAGAAGGCAGCAAATCACCAGAGAGCATTCCATAGGTGGAAAGAGCTTGAGATGAGACTAAGGTTAAAGGGCACCAGAGATGATCAGCATCAAGAGAAGATTGCATCAGCCTCTCTTTATTGGCAAAATGTTCTGAAAAGGCTCATTGCCATTGTGAGAATGCTTGCTACCCAAAACCTAGCACTGCGTGGCACTTCAGATCAGCTGTATGTGCCAAACAATGGAAAATTCCTTAAAATTGTGGAGCTGATGGTTGAGTTTGACGCTGTACTCCAGGAACATCTAAGAAGAGTCACCACCCAAGAAATGTACACACACCACTACCTTGGAAAAACAATTCAAAATGAGATCATACAGTTACTGGCAACAAAAGTCAAACAGAAGATTGCGGCAGATCTGAAGTCAGCAAGATATTACTCTGTTATTCTGGACAGCACACCTGACATCAGCCATACGGAACAAATTACTTTAATGGTGCTTTTTGTAACAACAACAGAACCTAGTGAAAATGTCCCTGCAATGGTGACTATCAGAGAGCATTTTCTAGAATTTTTTGACATTGATGATACTACAGGAGCTGGTATGATAAATGTGCTTCTTAAAAAGCTGGAAGATACAGGAATTGCGATAGCTGACATGAGAGGTCAGGCTACGATAATGGTGCCAACATGAGAGGAAAGAACAGAGGAGTGCAGACACAGATCCAAGAGTTAAACCCTCGAGCTTTTTTTGTCCCATGCAGTTCTCATTCATTGAACTTGGTGGTCAATGATGCAGCAGCACCTTCTAGTGAAGCTGCTGAATTTTTTAATGTAATTCAAAGTATCTATGTATTTTTCTCTGCATCAACTCATCAATGGAAAATTTTGAAACAACATCTGGGAACATCCTCTCTGACACTGAAACCACTGAGTGCCACACAGTGGGAAAGTCGAGTGGAGGCGATAAAGCCTATCAACCACCAAATTGGGAAGATAGATGATGCCATAGTTGCCATTATGGAGGATAATGCTATGACAGGAACTGTTTGTGGGAGAACAGTGGCAGGGGGAAATAGAATCACCAGGAACATACATAACTTCAAATTTCTGTGTGGCTTAGTGTTGTAGCATGACATGCTGTTTGAAATAAATGTTGTAAGCAAGAGACTCCAAGGTGTTGACCTTGATATATCTGGAGCAGTGGAACAACTGGACAAAGCAAAGTCATACCTACAGTCTTACTGGTCAGATGAGGGATTTCAAAACGTTCTGAAGAGTGCACAGAAGTTGGCAGAGGAACTTCACACTGAAGCTATTTTCCCACCCATTCAAGAATACAAGAGTTACTGAAGAAAAAGGCATTTTGATTATGAGGCACAGGATAATCCCATAAGAGACCCCAAACAACAATTCAAAGTTGAATTCTTTAACTAGGTGCTAGATTGTGCAATACAGTCATTTGAAGAACGTTTCATGCAGCTTAAGGAACACAGCAGTATATTTGGGATATTGTATGATATTCCAAAACTCCACACTATACCTGAAGAAGACCTACACCAGCAATGCAGGGCACTAGAGACAGTGTTGACACATGATGACATATGCGATATTGATGCGAGTGATTTAGGTGATGAACTGAAAGCCCTTTCAAGATACATTTCAGCAGGATCAACTCCAAAGGCTGTTCTGGAATATATGTGCACAAATAAGATGACCACCCTCTTTCCAAATGCTTTTGTTGCTCTGTGCGTACTTCTAACACTTCCTGTAACAGTTGCCAGTGGAGAACGCAGCTTCTCCAAGCTGAAGTTAATAAGAACATATCTACGCTCCACAATGACACAGGAGAGGCTGGTCGGCCTTGCAACCATCTCAATAGAGCATGAGCTGGCCCAGACTGTGGACCTTCAGGAAGCAGTTCAAATCTTTGCAACCAAGAAGGCACGGAAAGCACCACTTTGATTATTCAAACAGATAAAAATGCCAGTGTTTACTATGCAGACAAGAAAAGTTACATTTGCTGTTCAGTATCAGAGGGGTAGCCTTGTTAGTCTGGATCTGTAAAAAGCAACAGAGAGTCCTGTGGCACCTTTAAGACTAATAGATGTATTGGAGCATAAGTTTTCGTGGGTGAATACCCACTTCATCAGACACATTTGCTGTTCAGGCGTTTGAAAGTTAAGTGTTACTTAAAATTTTTGAACAAGGCATTTTAAGTTGTTAGTTCTCCTTTATGGGGTAGGTAGCAGAGCAGTACCATGAGAGGAGTAGAACAGGAAGAAGGCAGAATTGAGACCTTTCGACGTTTTGGCCCAAGCGAGGCAGCATAGGGGCATCATTTGAGCTCCCCGCCTCAGATGCCAAAATGTTGTGGGCTGGCCCTGTTTATCTTCGCTCCGCACGGTGCCGTATCCCATTCGTAGCCCTAATCACACAAGCCACGAGAAAATCTGCCTGTAGATACTGCAGTCCCTATGGCTGGAGCGCAGCTGGGACTGGACAGCCTCCTCTCCCCATACAGTGAGCAGATCCAGCAGGAGAGTGTTTGCTGTGTGGAGCCACCATGGTCAGCTGGGAAGATGCGATGTGAGCTCTCCATGCTGAGCCAACAGGAAGTGGAATTTCTAAAATTCCCAAGCCTTTAAAGGGGGAGGGCTGGATGTCTGTGTATCCGAGTGCAGAGCGGCGGAGTTCGAACTGCTGACCCAGAGCAGTCAGGATGGGCCGTGCGGGACACCTGCTGGAGGCCATTTACAGCGACAAAACCAAGTACGGTGTCTACACTGACACTTTGTTGATCTAACTTTGCTGCAAAAAGCTTTACGCCGCTCGTCATGGTGGTTTTACTTTGTCAGCCATCAGGAGAGTTTTGTCAGTGGAGGAGCACTGTAGTGTGTACACCTCCACTGTTTTGGCAACAAAAGCTGACTTTTGCTGACAACGCTGTGCAGCGTAGACAAGGCCATAGTGTTCACTTGTGCAGCACCTCTGTATATGTGGCACATGCAGGCCGCTGTGCATTGCCAACCCAGAGCTCCCCACCCGGATCCCTTCTGTCCCAGCATCATCTGAAATGCCATCCAACCTGTTCAACCACTGGCCAGCACAGGCATTATCTGCACAGGGAGCAAAGTCTCCTGACACTCGATTAGGTTACAGGAAAACAGAGGAAGGACTGCTGAGAGCCTGAACAGGGGATGTTCTCTCACCAAGTTGCTAAACATGTTGGCAGATATGGGACAATAGCTGCACAATTCCATGGAACAAGAAGATTGTTTGCACAAGGGTCATTTGAAGTGCTGTGTTGACTGGCACGACTCCTAGTGTTGCTAAGAACTAGAGATAAGCTGGGAGTGGTAATACCTTTGATTGGACCAACTTCCGTTAATGAAAGAGATGAGCTTACACAGAGCTCTGTGTCAGGGCTGGGAAAGGGTCTCAGAGATTGTTTACAATGAGGAGTTAGGATGTTGTAAGAGACCTTTCAAAGCGATGCAGGGGAATTAACCCCTCTGCAGTCGTAGGATACTCCCACACCAACATCAACTTCCTGGACACTATGAGCAGCTTCAACAAAGGAATCCTCCAGGAAGCTATGTACACGAAACCCACGGATCACCACACCTACCCTCATAGATGCAATAACCAACCCAGACACACCAAGGAATCTGTTATCTACAGCCAGGCTCTCAGATACCACAGAACATGCTCCGAGGAGAAAGTCCAAGATACACACCATAGCACACTCAAAACCGCCTTCACCAAACAAAGCCACTCCACCAGAGAAGTAGCTTGCATCATGGAATGGGCCATCCCAATACCCCAAGAGAACCTGTTTCAATATGGAAAAAAAAATCCTCCAACTGCACCCATAGTTGTCACCTACCACCCCCACCCCCTCCGGAACCCATATGGGGTATCATTAAACAGTTACAACCCATACTCTATGGCAGTGGTCTCCAGCCTTTTTACCCACAAGATCACTTTTTGAATTGAAGATCTACCCAGGATCTATCCTGCTCCTTCCCTGAGGCCCCTTCCCTGAGGCTACGCCCCACTCACTCCATTACCCCTCCCTCCATTGCTCACTCTCCCCCACCCTCACTCACTTTCACTGGCTGGGGCAGTGTTGGGGTGCAGGAGGGGATGAGGGGTGTTGTCTCTGGGAGGGGGTCTGGTGCAGGAGGGGGCTCCGGGCTGAGGCAGTGTTGGGGTGCAGGAGGGCGTGCAAGGTGCAGGCTCTGGCCAGGAAGTGCTTACTACAGGCAGCTCCCAGCCAGTGGCACAGCGGGGCTCAGACTGGCTGTGTCCTGCCCTGGCCCCACGCCACTCCCAGAAGCAGCTGGCTGCTGGCACGTCTCTGAGGCCCCTGGGAGTGGGAGGGGGCAGGGGGTCTCTGTGCACTGACCATGCCCACAAGTGCCACCCCGACAGCTCCCATTGGCTGGTTCCAGGCCAATAGCAGCTGCAGGGATGGTGCTGAGGGCGGGGGCAGCACACGGAGCTGCCTAATTCTCACCCCCCAAGGAGCCTCAGAGACATGCCAACCACCAGCTGCCTCTGGGAGCAGTGTGGGGACAGGGCAGGCATGCAGCCTGCCTGAGCCCCGCTATGCTGCGGGACTTTTAGCGGCCGGAGATCGCGAGCAACTGGAAGAGGCTCCAGTATCGACCAGGCTATAGCGATTGACCAGTTGGTGACCTCTGCTCTATGGGGACCATGTCCTGAAAGAAAACTTTCCCACCCCCCGTTCTGGCCTTCAAACAACCCCACAACCTTGCCAAGCTCATCATCAGGAGCAAGCTCCCCAGAGTCCAGGACACACCAACTCAAAGTGACACCAGCCCCTGCCAGAACAGCAGATGCAAAACCTGAAGACATATCTCACTGCTACAATCATCAACACCTCCCATAACACACAGTTCAAGATCCCAGGGTCCTACACAGGCCCATCACAACATGTTGTGCACCTCATCAAGTGCACTAAATGCCCCAATATCAACTATGTGAGAGAAACCAGACAATCACTATGAAAACTCGAAAACTCACACAGGAAAACTGATAAATGACAAACACCACAGCACCCCGGGGTGAACACTTTTCACAAAATGATCACTCTATATCTAACCTCTCAGACTTGGTTCGCAAAGGAAACCTGCCCAGGACCCTCAACAGACCAGTCTGGGAGCTTAAATTCATAAGTTTGCTAGATACCAAAAATCACGGACTTAATAAAGACACTGGACTTATGGCCAGTGAAGAGCTGCCAAAATCTTAACAATTGGTTCCCTTCTCACCCCCACGAGGGGGTCGTGGCCCCCCCCAGGACTCCTGCCCCATCCAACCCCCCGCATTCCTTGACGGCCCCCCCCCGGGACCACTGCCCCATCCACCCCTTTCCCTGTCCCCTGACTGCCCCATCCAACCCCTGCTCCTTCCTGACTGCCCCCGCGGGACCCTTGCCCCCCATTCAATCCCCTTGTTCCCTGCCCTCTGACCGCCCCAACCCCTATCCACTCCCCCACCCCCCGAACTCCCCTGCCCTCTATCCAACACCCCCTCCCTGTTCCCTGCTCCCTTACCGCGCTGCCTGGAGGTGGCTGGCGGTGCTACAGCCGCGCCGCTCGGTTGGGGCTGTGCTGCTCTGCTCAGCTGGAGCGGGGCCGGGCAGGGCCACGCGCCTGGAGCCAGGCCAGGCCAGGCTGCGCGCCTGGAGAGGCTGGAGCCGGGTCACACCACCGCGCAACGCCTGGAGCACCGGGTCAGGCCGTGCTCGCAGCCCGCCTCCCAGAGCATGCGCCCGCGGCGGGGCGAGCTGAAGCTGCGGGGGAGGGGGAACAGCCGGGGACTGGCCTCCCCAGCCGGGAGCTCAGGGGCCGGACAGGAGGGTCTCGTGGGCCACCATAGTGGGTGCCCACCCCGCCCTGCCCCTAAGAGCCAGAGGGACCTGCCGGGGGGCGAGGTGAGGAGTCCTGGCGGTGCTTACCTGGGGCGGCTCCCGGGAAGCATTCGTCAGGTCCCTCTGGCTCCTAGGGGCGGAGTAGCGTAGCTGGGGGGGAGCAGGGGGTTACCTGCCGTGGCGCGTGGTCCTCCTCGCACCCCCCACCCCAGCTCACCTCTGCTCCATCTCCCTGGGTCTGAGCGCAAAGCCGCCGCTTGCTTCTCAGCCCTCCCAGGCTTCCCGCGCAAACAGCTGATTCGCGGGAAGTGGGGGGGGGAGGAGAAGCGGGGTGGAGCGTTCAGGGGAGGAGGCGGAGCGGAGGTGAGCTGGGGCCGGGGGCGGGGCGGGGATCTGCCGAAGCTTTACTGGTTGTTAAATTTAGAAGCCCTTTTAGAACGCGTGGGACAACCGGTTCTAAAAGGGCTTCTAAATTTAACGACCGATTCCCGCGAACCGGTGTGAACTGGCTCCAGCTCACCACTGCTTATGGCTCATTCCAACAATCTGTAACCCACTAACCCCCCTTTGTACTTGAACTGCAGAGGAATTAATTGCCCTCTTCACCTTGAATGGTCTTTTTCAACACGTTAACTCCTTATGCTAAACAATCTGTTCCACCTTGTATTTAGCTGTGACACTCGGAGTACCTTCCCCAGAGCTCAAGAAGAGCTCTGTATAGCTCCAAAGCTTGTCTCTCTCACCAACAGAAGTTGGTCCAGTAAAAGATATTGCCTCCCCCCCTCCCCCTCGTCTCTCCTATATCCTGCTACACAGCTCCAACATTCCTAAGAACTAGACATTCTGCATTATGGGCCCCGTCCATAGCCCTTTAGATCCAGCTCAGGGTCTCCCATGGGCCTCAATGGGCTTTGGATCAGGCCATATATTAACAACCAGATTGTTTAGCAGAGGAAGCAAAAATCCCAGTGAAATGTGTCAGTTGCCAGCAGGTGACTCGCTAGATGGGAAGGGTCTGGTTGCAGAGCAGGATGCAGTCAGGAGACACTGTGTGCATGGGGAGTGTCTCCATAAAGGGGCAGCGCTGGGTACAGAGTATAGGAAGGGTTAATAACAACTGCAGGGTGGTGACAGGTTGACATCCGGATCCAAAGGGGAATTCCAGACTCCGCCCCAGGGACGGGATTGGTTGAACAAGTTTCCACTCCCACCTCCACTCAGGGTTAAATTAGGGGGCAGGTTTCAGGGCAGAACAGTCCAGGGCCTCCCACCTCCTTTCTCCACGTTCCTGCTCCTCTGGGTCGCTCTGCAGGTGAAGAACATGGAGAAGCTGCAGCTTTGGCTCCTCGTCCTCACTGGCCTCTCGGGAGCCGTCGCCCAGTCAGGTAGGGGCAGGCGGCAGTGCCGTGGGCCAAGTCCTGGCTGGGCACAGAATGACACAGCTGAGCATGAGCTTCAGGGGGAAACTGAACAGCCTCCCTCACAGTTTCCCTCCCTCACCGAGGGTGCTGGGTCCTGTCAGAAATGTCCCGGCAGTAGCCACAGCCCTGTCCCAAGCCTGGTGGGTCATGCTGCTGCAGGTGCAGTGCACAGGCTGTCCTGTGGGGGGGGGGGAAGCAGTGCCCCACCCTGGGCATGGCAGAGAGCATCACCAGGGCAGAGTGCAGCAGAGACGTGGAGGAGCACTGTGCAAACGCCTCTGACTGGGGAGCCCCAAAGCCCGAGAGAGTCTGGGTCACTGAGTCTGGCTCCCATGTGCCGCGCCGCCAGCTCCCACTGTGTTCTTACTGTGACGGGATTGGTCGGGCTAGAGCTGTTGGCCCATTACGCGACATGCTACAGCCCTCTAGCAAATCTGAGCCTTCTGATTGGCTGCCTGCCCCACTTGCCCACCTCCTGGGGCAGAAGAACCAACCACAGCTGCAAAGGGGGCTGTTTCTACTCTTGTGGCTGTGGAGAAAATTTCAAAATGTGACTCCAGCGCACCTTAAAAGCTCAAAAAGCAGAATGTAAATAAAAAAACCCCACCAGATCTATTATTTTTACATAATCTCATTATTTTAAAGCCAATTTCATGATTTTTGGTGAGCCTGATTCTTGATTTTTGAACATTTGGGGTTGGCAATACTATGAAAGTGACTTGAAAGTGTCAGTTTCACTCCTGTTTAAAGTTATTTTCTAGTCTATTATTTGTAGTGGGGTAACACCCCTAGAGCCCCAGGCAGGTGCAGTGTAAACTCACGGGGCCTGGCCCTAATAAGATGTTTCCATACGTTAAATGATCTATTCCAAGCTTGATGAACTGCAAAAAAGTGGTAGAAAGTCATCTAGATTTTTCTACAGTTGTTTCAATTGTTGCATTCAAGAGTTAGTAGTAATAAAGTATGGTTTGAGCATTGGCCTGCTAAACCCAGGGTTGTGAGTTCAATCCTTGAGGGGGACACTTAGGGATTTGGGGCAAAATCAGTACTTGGTCCTGCTAGTGAAGGCAGGGGGCTGGACTTGATGACCTTTCAAGGTCCCTTCCAGTTCTAGGAGATAGGATATCTCCATTAATTTATTAACATTTTAAACCTAATCAGTATCCCTTAAGTGACCTGACACAAGATGTCAGAACATGTTAGTATTAGAGCTGAGTGGATCTAATATTTATTTAATTTTCTTTCTTTATATAGGAATTAGAAATTCATATCTGATAGGAGCACTGTATCTAAGTTATCTGCAAAAAAAAAACAAAAAACCCAAGAGTTTTCAGGTACCCAAATAGCCTCTGGAATCATGGTTAAAGTTGTCCCCCACTACCAAAATCTGAAATGGCGCCCCTGACAGCTGCTTCAGGCAGAGCTCTCCCCTGCCCCCCATAACAGGGGAGGGGAAGGGAGGAGCAGGGTCCAGCAGCTCAGGGCAGCTCTGCCCCCTCCCCTCCTGGGAGCTATGGGGATGGGATGGCACCACTGCCCCTGCCCACTGCGGCACCCTCCTGGGAAGGGCCAGAGGGGCGTGAAGAGCCCCTCGAGCCCCCCTCCCCCCGTAGTCTGCAAGGGGAGGGGACCCCTCTGCAGCCATCCCCCTCCACCCCCCGCAGGTCTGGGAGACGGAGGTGAAGAGACCCAGAAGGAGCACAGGTGGGGCTGGGGGGGCCTGCACCAAAAGGGGGGACTGGGGAACAGCATTAATTGCTGGGCAGGGGATGGGCAGACGTAGGGGTGAGAGCTCTTGCAGCCAGGGCCAAAATCAACATATTCAATACATTTGGGAGAGGGGGCAGCACTGATTGTCACCCACACATGGGGGGGGGTGGGGGGGCAGGGGCTGACAGACCGAAAACACAATGTCACCCTTCAGATAAAAGCGCATGATTTTGAAGGTGTGACTCAGGATTTCTGATGTGTGTAGGTTGGCCAGACGGCCTATATCTGGGGTGCTTTTGACCATGTTCCCCAGACTATATTTGTGTACCCTGGGGTGTCTGGCCTCTCTGAGCCCTTTCCACACTCGTCTCTCTGCCACTGAGGTGCAGGAAGCTCCTTTGGGTAGCTCTGAGCCAGGCTTTTTTCATAGATTCATGGGTCACCAGATACCTAGTCTGACCCCCGTATAGCACAGGCCAGAGACCTGCCCCAAACTAATTCCTGGAGCAGAGCTTCTAAACATCCAATCTTGAGCTAAAAATTGCCAGCAATGGAGACTCCACCATGACCCCTGGGTGTCTCCCTGCCCCTCCATGGGTGTGTTCCTTATCAACACATCCCTGGGCATCTGTTCACATTGACGAGTGGGAGGAGACTACCCCGGCAAGGCAATGGTTGCAGGAAAGGGGGGGGGGGGAGAGACAGGGCTTTGGGACATTTCCATGTGAGAAGCAACATTTGGGATGTGGCAGGCCCTGTGCTGGGAAGCACTAGGAGCTTCGGGGAGTTCTCACTTGGGTTGTCTAGTTCTTGTTCTCCACAGCCCCCGGCCCCCACACCAGCTTCCTGTTAGATTCTGATGCTATTCAACAGGGCCGGCTCTAACTTTTTTGCTGCCCCAAGCAGCAAAAAAAAGCACCGCCCCCCGAGCGCCCCCCGCTGAGCGCCGCGCCACCAGAACACCCCCACCCCGAGCGCCGCGCTTCGCGCCGCCCCCCGCCGAGCGCCGCCGGAACCCCCCCCCCCGATTCCCGCGCCCCGCACTGCCCCCCAGCCGGGCACCGCACCGCCGGAGCCTGCCCCCGCCGAGAGCCACCGGAAACCCCCCCCAGCGCCGCGCCCGCACCGAGTGCCGCTGGAGGCCTCCCCCCCCGCCGAGCGCCGCCAGAACACCTCCCCACCGAGCGCCGCGCCCCGCACCCCCCCCCCGAGTGCCACGCCCCGCGCCCCCCCCCGCCGAGCGCAGCGCCGCTGGAGCGCCCCTGCCCCCCCGCGGAATGCCGCGCCGCACCGCGCTCCCCCCGCCGCCCCTTACCAGGTGCCACCCCAAGCATGTGCTTGGTTGCCTGGTGCCGGCCCTGCTATTCAAACTTTGGCTTTGACTCAGGAGCCTGTAAGGATGAGGTAGAGGAGACCTGGCCACAACCCCAGACTCTCTAGCTGGTGCTATAGGCCAGGACAGAGCTGCATTGGCAGAGTTAAGTGCGGGCCCAAAACTGACATAGCAAGAGCCACACCCAAAGATTTACCCTGACAGTAGGGTTGCCAGGTGTCGTTTATCAGCCAGAAAACCCGGTCAAAACGGGACCCTGGTGACTCTGGTCAGTGCTACTGAATGGGCCATTAAAAGTCTGTTTGGCCACAGCGGGGCAGGCAAGTTCCCTGCCCAGCTCCGCAAGGCTTCCAGAAAGTGGCTGGCCTGGCTGGCTCCTAGGCGGAGGAGTAGCCAGAGGGCTCTGTGCGCTGCCCTCACTCGCAGGCACCGCCCCAAACCGTGGGCAATGGGAGCTGCGGGGGCGGCACATGCGGGCAGGGGCAGTGCATGGAGCCACCTGGCCATGCCTTTGCCTAAGAGCCAGAGGGACATGTCACTGATTCCCGGGAACTGCCTGCGGTAAACACCACGGGGAGACTGCACCTTGCACCCCAATGCCCCCTCCCACACTCTGAACCCCTCGGCCCCAGCCCAGACCCCCCTTCTGGACCCCAAACCCCTCATTCCTGGCTCCACTCCAGAGCCCGCATCCCGAGCCGGAGTTCTCACCCACTCCAGCACCCTGAACCCCGCATTTCTGAACCCACCACGGAGCCCAAGCCCACAGCCCAGAGCCTGTACCCCCTCCCACACCCCAACCCCCTGCCTCTGCCCAGAGCCCCCTCTCACACGCTGAACCCTTTGGCCCACCCCCCAACCTTCTCCTGCACTCCAAACCCCTCATGCCCAGCCTCACCCCAGAGCCTGCACCCGCAACTGGAGTCCTCACTCCTCCTGCACCCCAACCCCCTGCCCCAGCCCAGTGAAAATGAGCAAGTGAGTGAGGGTGGAGAAAAGCAAGCGATGGGGGGAGGGTGGATGGTGTGAGTGGGGATGGGGCCTCAGAGAAGGCGTGGGGCCTCAGGGAAGGGGCAAGGCAGGGGCAGGGCAAGGGTGAATTCAGTTTTCTGCAATTAGAAAGTTGGCAACCCTACCTGACAGAGCTGTGTACGGTGGGGCTGAAATAGCCGGGGGCAGCCCAGGGCTGGTATAGCCGGGGGAGGCCCAGGGCTGGAATAGCTGGGGGAGGCCCAGGGCTGGAAAAGCTAACCGCCTTGGAAACGTTAGAATGAGTTGCCTTAGTAAGAAGAGTGTCAGCCTGATAGAGAACCCAGCCTTTTCCTCTCACTTCTCCACACAGATCTCTATGGGCAGGTGTTTGTTTTTCCAAAGGAGTCTGCTGATGCCCACATTATCCTGAACATGAAAAATAGTGGTCCTCTGCAGACCTTCACCGTGTGTCTGAGATACTTCACAGACCTGACCCGGCCCTACAGCCTGTTCTCCTACGCGACCAGGGCCAGACACAACGAGATCCTCCTCTTCAAAGAGAAGCCTGGGGAGCTCAGCCTGAGTGTTGGCGGGGAAGCAGTGATCTTCAAAGTCCCAGAAAACAAAGGCACAAGCACTGGCTGGGAACACATCTGTGCCAGCTGGGAGTCTGCCACCGGCATAGCCGAGCTCTGGATGAACGGGAGTCCCTTACCCAGGAAGGGGCTGAAGAAAGGCTACTCTGTCAGCAACCAGGGTGTGCTCGTCCTGGGGCAGGAGCAGGACACCCCGGGGGGTAGATTTGATGCCAAGCAGTCATTTGTAGGGGAAATTGCTGATGTGTACATGTGGGACCGTGCCACCCCAATTGCTGCAATGCAGGCTGCCAATGATGATTCGCAGCTGCCCCCCTCCATTGTGGGCTGGGGCAGTTTGCAGTATCAAATAAAGGGTTACGTGGTACTGAAACCCATGCTGGCATAAGGGTCCTGTTGAAATGCAGCCTTGCCTTGGGAACAGGGGCCTGCCCATCCAGCTCCAAACCCCATTCGTGCATGACAGAGAATAGTGATGCACACACTTCAGCAGCATCTGAGCAAAACTAGCGTCAACCTCTGCTCTTGTGAACCCTATGGGAACAATGTGAAATCAACCAATCCCTGGTGTTTGTGTCATTTGGGCATTTACCTGTGTCTAAAGCCT
Source organism: Chrysemys picta bellii (assembly GCF_011386835.1). Taxonomy (NCBI): domain Eukaryota; kingdom Metazoa; phylum Chordata; order Testudines; family Emydidae; genus Chrysemys; species Chrysemys picta. The sequence continues at coordinate 13,548,268 of NC_088810.1, forward strand.
GGTCTGATTCTGTATCCCAATAAATGAGCTGATTTGCCCCCTGCAGCCTGTGGTGTATTGAGAATCCCAGTACAGCCCCACTGGGCGCAGTCTAAGAATGGGAATCCAGGTTGTGACCTGTTGTGTCAGAGGGCTCTGAGAATTCTGGGTTCCTAATGTTCACGTCCACCACAGTAGTCAGTTCTTCCTTTTGAGAACCAAACAAGAGGATCCTGTTCAATATTAATACACACACAAGAACCACACAAACAGTCCCCATTCCATAGTGTTACAGGATCCCCGGGGTACAACCTGGAACTGGGGTACCACTGTGCCCCTTTAACTCTCCAGCCTGGGCTGTCTCTCACAATGCTTTGCTAGTAACAAGCAGCAAACCCCTCTAAACACTGTTATCATTCAGTACAACAGCACATGGAGCTCCACAGCCAGCTAGATTGCATGAATGCTCCCTGAGCCACTCACAAATCACACAGAGAAAAATACCAGCAATCTCCCAAGCCCACAGCCTTGCACCTCAGAACTGTACTGACTTGTCGTGGTCAGAAGCCTGACCAGTGTAAATTCATTACCCAGTCTGCCCCTCCCTCGATGTGGACGAACACACAGTAGCTTTTGTAACCTGAGCTGAGATTTCCCAAGTATTTCAACCAAAACACATTGTTTGATATTATTCCTATGTAACCCTTCTGCCCATCTAAGTTGGCAGCAACAAGGGCCGGGTTCTGTATCTAGGGGTTCCGTTTCAATAACACAATGCAAAACCGGCTCGAGCCCCCACCCAGTGACCTGGGACAATTACATACCACCCCCTGGGTGCCTCTAAGAGGCAATACTTCCCCTCTCGCAAGCACGGAGTCTGAGTGTAACAGAAAATGTTTAATAACATGAGGTAAACAACATCAGCATTAAATTGGAAAAACACCACAAACAGGATTCATAACACAAACCATGAGCAAAAAACCCACCCCAGCAAGTTGGGCTGTGTCCTTTCCCTTGGGTTCTTGAAACCAGCAACCCAAGGATCACCAAAGTCCCAAAAGTCCAACAACCCTCCCAAAGTCTCTGTCCCTGGTCAGTGCAGCCCCGGAGTTTGGGAGGGGGGGGCACGCAGGGTGTTAAGGGGCACCTTACGTGATCCGAGGCCAACGGGATTCCGCCGCAGCCTTCACCACGAGCCGCTCCACTCCACCAGCTACCCCGTGAGCTGCTCCCGCCGTCCCACTAACTGCTCTGGCAGCTGCTCCACTCTGCTCACCAACCTGTGAGCCGCTCAGCTCTGCTCCACTTCAGCCGACCTTGGGCCACTCCCACAAGGCTCCGCTCTGCTAGCTGCTCCTCCAGCCGCTCCGCTCCACTCACCGACCTGTGAGTCGCTCAGCTCCACTCCAATCGTCCCCACAAGGCTCCACTCTGCTAGCTGCTCCACCAGCCGCTTAGCAATATAGCTTCAGGCTCCCCCACTAGTTAACACAGCCTCAGTGATCTCAGCTCGTAATAACTTTAGCTCTTTTGTGAGTTCAGCTCTTAGCAATTTCAGCTCATAGTAGGGGAGCCCCAGTGCTAGTGCACCATTGGCCCAAAGTGAATTCAGCTCAGCAGCCTGTAACTAGACTTCTAATGGAATCAAAGTTAGCTCTGATATTCAACAGTGGAGAGAGGCAGTAGTGCAATTGGTGTTTCAACCCCTCAGACAGGGGGCCATACCATCAGGTACAACCACTGTCCCCATCCTCTCTCTATTCACTAGGTTTTGTAACCCATGCCCCTTGTCAAGCAAGTGCTACTTAGGTAATGGTGAAGGACTCACTCAGTCCTTCTGTCATACAACAGTTTCACTGGCCTTGATTCACAGAATCAGGGTAACAAAACTTTATTCTTCCTGTCCCAATAACAGAGAAAACTGGGGATCCCACACCAGCCAAAGTAACCACTTTGAGTTGCTGTTGTTTCATGCCAGGCGGGTGGGTGTGCCTATGCAAACAAGATCAGCCCCTGGAGTTCTTTTCCACACTCACCATAATTCACCACCAGATGTCAGGGTAGAGCTCATCCTGACTCTGCTTACATCCTCCCCCCAGCCGAAAATTTGTCGTCCCGACAAATCACACTCCCTATTATAACAACTCACTGGTTCCCTCCAAAGGGCCTCAGATAGCCCACTCTAGCTTCCACAAGCCTGTGTGCTAAACATATTGGTTCCTCACTAGTCACCCCAGGTGCATCATAAGTCAACCGTTTTACTGGCCTTATTACCCTGTCTCGTCTATTGAGAATCTCTGTTGCCGTGGTGGGGGGGACAGCCTCTTGAACGACAGATGGAGTGGTTTCCTTTGAGGGCCCCTCGGCTACTGGCATAGGCCCCTGCATTTCTAGTTCTAACAGTGGAGGGTCCAAGGTGCCCAGGACATCCTCCACCTGTATGTCTCCACTGTCCAATAACCTGTGTGTGTCATCACATGGGGGTCCCACCAGTGGCTCAGGGGTGTCAGGAATGGGCCTAAATACTTCTGCCATGGGGTTTAGGGCAGAAGAGGAGGAGCTCTCTTTTGATTCAGCTGATCGAGACTGAAATCTTGTCTCCATCCCAGGATACACCATTGTTGTGTCTTCCTCCTCAGACTCACTCTCGGATGTGCTGCATAGGGGTAGGTTAGCTGCAGGGGGCTGGCTGTCCACGTTGGAGGGCAGCTTTGGTCCAGCACCTTCGTTCTGCCCGGTTGCCTTGTCGTGGCCCATCTCATAAGGGGTGCCTACCAGTTCTCCCACAGGTTTCTATGCACTGTCTTTGTCTGCCCTGGACCCTCTTCAGGTTTGATCTTGTAGACCGGCAGGTCTCCTAGCTTTTCCATCACCAAATAAGGTATTGCCTTCCATCTGTCAGCTATCTTGTGTTTGCCAGCAATACCCACATTTCGCAGCAGGACTCTGTCCCCCGGCTGGAGCTCTTGTAAACATACCCTAGCATCATATCGCTGTTTGTTGCGGTCTGCGTTCTTCCGAGCAGCAGATGTAACTAAGTGATAAGCATCCCGCAGCTTTTCTCTTAGTCGGGATACATATTGCTGATGAGTTTCATAGCTATCTCCATCCTCTGATACACCAAAGCACAGGTCTATGGGTAATCTTGGTTCTCGCCCAAACATTAAGAGATATGGGGTGACTCCTGTAGCATCATTCTTTGTGGTATTGTAGGCGTGCACCAGAAATGCAACATGTTGGCTCCAGGTTGCCTTCTGCTCTGGCTGCAAAGTCCCCAAGATATCAAATAGGGTTCGGTTGAACCTCTCTGGCTGAGGATCACCTTGTGGGTGATAAGGCGTTGTCCTAGACTTTTTAATTCCCGCTATCCTCAGCACCTCCTTCAGAAGATGACTCTCAAAGTCCCGCCCCTGATCCGAGTGTATCCGGGCTGGAAATCCATAAACTGAGAAATATTTCTCCCACAGTACTCGAGCAACAGTGGTGGCCCTCTGATCACGTGTGGGATATGCCTGCGCATATCGCGTATAATGGTCAGTCACTACTAGAATGTTCCCAATATTCCTCTTGTCTACTTCTAAAGACAAGAAATCAATGCATACCAGCTCCAGAGGTTTGTTGCTGGTGATGTTCTTCAGATATGCAGCCCTCGTGGGCAGAGTTTTCCTTTGAACACATCGAGCGCAGGTCTCACATTTCCTGCGAACATCTTCAGCCATCCGAGGCCAATAGAACCTACTACGAATAAGTTCCAGGGTCCTCTCCATCCCTAAATGTCCAAAGTCATCATGCAGGGCCCTCATGGCCAGGGCTCTGTACTCTTTTGGCAGCACTAGCTGAGCTCGTTGCTTTTGTAAAGGGTCTGTGGTCACTCGGTGTAGCACTCCCTCAATCAGTTTTAGTTTGGTCCATTCTCTCAATAGTAGTTTACCCTCCGGGTTAGGTGGGACAACCACAGCTGGGCTTCGCCCCTCCCTTTTGGCAAGTAGTGTATCACGAATGTCAATATCTTGCAGCTGGGCTTCCTGCCAGTCAGCCGCATTGAGCATGGGCAAAGGAGATTGGCCCAACGAAATATAGTTCACTGAAGCAGAAGGCACGCATTCAGGGGGCAGGCCCAAAGCTTCTGCAGCACATCCATGAAGACTCTCATGGGACTCTGGTTCCCGGCGACTCACACTGCAAATAGCCCTCACTCCATCTGTGGGTATCACAGCAACTCCTGGTGCCTGTGGACGCCTGGACAATGCATCTGCATCTACATTGCTTCTCCCTGATCGGTATTGAATGCTGAAGTCATAGCTAGCCAAAGCGGCCACCCATCTTTGCCCTGTAGCATCCAGCTTAGCACTTGTTAACACATAGGTCAGTGGGTTGTTGTCTGTCCACACCTGGAACTGAGCACCATATAAGTAGTCTCGAAATTTCTCAGTGATGGCCCATTTCAAGGCCAAGAACTCCAGCTTGTGGGTGGGATAGCGAGTTTCACTATCAGACAGTCCTCGGCTGGCAAAGGCTACAGGTTTATATCTTCCTTCCACTTCCTGGTACAGTACTGCTCCCAGACCCTCCAAACTGGCATCAGTATGCAGGATAAATGGCTTGCTTGGGTCAGCAAAGACTAGGACCGGAGCATGAGTTAGGCATGTAATGATTTCTCGAAAAGCCCTTTCACATCTCTCATCCCACCGTGGCCCAAATGGTTCGAAGGGGCCATAGTGTCTCTGCACAGGAGGCTTTGGGGACCTCCCCTTATTCTTGGTCTTAGATTTGTTCCTGCTGGACTGGTATCCCCTGGTAAGATCATTCAGAGGTTTTACAATCGTAGCATAGTTCTTCACAAATCTGCGGTAGTAGCCACTAAACCCAAGAAAGGTCTTGAGTTCTCTGTAGTTACTTGGACATGGCCATGTAGTGAGGGCTTCTATTTTATCGGGATCAGTACTCACACCCTCTTGGGACACGATGTGACCCACATACTTCACTAAGGTCCTGCAGAACTGGCATTTGTCAATTGAAAGCTTCAAACCATAATCCTCTAACCTATCAAGCACTTTAAGAAGTCTTTCTTCATGCTCCTCCAAGGTTCTTCCAAACACAATCAGGTCATCCAAATAAACTAACACTTGCAGTAAATTCATGTCTCCCACAACTTTCTCCATAAGACGTTGCAATGTGGCAGGTGCTCCAGAAATCCCTTGGGGCATGCGTTCAAACTGATAAAACCCTAATGGGCAGATGAAGGCTGTCTTCTCCTTATCTTCTTCACCCAGAGGGATCTGGTAGTATCCACTCCGAAGATCCAACACAGAGAACCACTGGCTTCCCAGCAAACAGTCTAAGGCATCTTGGACTCGGGGCATTGTGTACTGGTCAACCACAGTACGGCGGTTTAGGGTGCGGTAGTCAATACACATCCGGATTTTCCCATTTTTTTTACGGACCACCACAATGGGTGAGGCGTATGGGCTGCGGGACTCTGTAATGATGCCATTCGCAGCCAGCTCCTGAAGATGTTGTCGCACATCTTCCATCTCTGAGAGGGCAATCCTCCTAGATCTCTCCCTGAAAGGTCGAGAGTCATGTAGTCTGATGTTGTGCTCGACTCCTTTTGCACATCCCACATCCCACTCATGCAATGAGAACACCTTGGATCTTTCACAAAGTTTCCTCCTCAGGCGATCTTTCCACTCCTCGGACAACGGTGAATCTCCAAAGTCAAACTTTGCAGGGTCTATTGTCGGAACTTGAGTCTCACACTGGGGTTTTACAATTGATTCAGGCTCGAAGAGGTCTGCTATCTTTTGTCCTTGCTTCACAACAACATCTCGACTTGTTTCATTAGCAATCAGTATAGTCACCTTTTCCTGGGCTTCAGCAGGTAGGGTTATGACTCCACTGGGGACCAGCACTCCTTCTGGGAGCTCTCCTTCAACTGGCTGCTCTACCATTGCTAATGCCCCTTTACTGCCTTTCAGCCGAGTACTCATGACAAGCACTTCTTGCTCCGTCCTTGCAGGCACTACTAAGGGGGTTGTGCCCATGTACTTCAGTGCCCCAATCGGTAGCTCAGATGTCTCCTTTTTAGCACCCTCAATCTTCCGATAGGCTTCAACACAAAGCGTATGGATCATCAGGGTATTCAGGTACTGGTCCCCAGCACGTCGTCTGCAGTAATCCGCGAGCACCTTGAAGAGACTGGAGTTGGTCCCTATCAGCACAGACACATCAGAGGTCCCTTTAGGGTCAGGGCATATTAATGCAGCTGTGTCCACCTCTTCTCTTACCCCAGCAACCTCCTCTGGGAATTCCAGGTGCACTATGACATACCCTTGGTAGGGGTATTCATCCATGCTGAGGCCACACAGACCAACGCCAGTCAGTGGCTGTATAGGCAGGTGCCTAAGCATTTGTTGGTAGAATGACTGAAATATAATAGTCACTTGAGATCCAGTGTCAAGCACGGCTTTACACTCCTCCCCTTCAATCTTCACCATGACCTCTGCTCGAGGCCCTATCAGTTCTGTGGGGATCCCAGCTGGACGGTCTGTTCTGGGGGAATCTTCAAATCCTGCAGGCCTGGGTGGTCTCCGTCCCCAGACTCTCTGGCAGCTACCGGATCTCTCCCAACTGATCCTCAGCTTTCCATACACTAAGGAGGGGTTTTCTTCATTATGGCACTTGGCAGCACTGTGTCCATCCTGACCACATCGGTAGCAGAAGAATTGTCCTTTCCCCCTTCGCCCAGATGGGATGGTGGCTCTAAATGCTGACTTATCCATCGCCACAGTCAGAGGCTCCTTATTCCCGGAAGTCTTAGCTCTGTCAATGGTGCTTTGCAGTTCAGCTATCCGTTCTGTCAGGACCTGCACTTGTTGGGCAAGTTCCTCTGTGGTGCTCAACATCAGTACACTGGCCGTTTGCAGTGGTGTTGTGCTGTCTGGCTCCAATGTTTGGGCTTCCCAAAACTCGCTGGCAGCCTGCCTTTCTTCCTCTTCTCTGACCTCCTTTATCAGCTGGGAATAACTTGGGGGATGTTCCCGTCGTTCTCTTAGCCGGAGATGAGTAGAATCGGGTTCTGATACTGAGCTCCTCTTACAATTTGAGCCAGTCTGGTCCAATCCATCTGTTCAGCAGTCACTGCACCCCTCATGACAGCTCTCTGAAGCAGTCTCTCCAGCCTCTGTATAAAGGCTGAAATCTTCTCGCCAATTTGCTGTCGGGAATTAAGGAACTTACAGTAACTGTCTTCAGGGCCCTCTACACTCCCAAAGGTATGATCAAGGGCCTCCAGGCAGTCCTTCACACTGACCCCAGGGTCAATGAGCTTCAGGGTGCGAATCACATCTAATGCTGGGCCATTAAGGCTCTCTATTAGACATCTTCGCTTTTCTGCATCAGGTACGGCCCACTCCTGCAGCATTTCAGTGGTATGCTCCAATCAGGGTTCGAACTCCTCTGCCCCAGCAAATAACCTTAACTCACGACAAGAGTTTGAACTAGCATGGGACAACATAACCTTTTCCAATATTTGCCCCAGTGCTTTTGCCCAATCATTGGCTGAGGCTGCGGGCCCTGAGCTAGAGGCTGCAGGGACGGGGCCCAACAAACCTGACATATTAGCCATTATACAAACAGTAATTTCCTCAAAATATAAACACAATTGTTTCCCAATGCAGTGGAACACTCAACAGGTGCTTGCGAGGGGTACTGACCCAGGGAATCCCGGACGAGCCCCCAAAAATATAACCCTTCTGCCCATCTAAGTTGGCAGCAACAAGGGCCGGGTTCTGTATCTAGGGGTTCCGTTTCAATAACGCAATGCAAAACCGGCTCGAGCCCCCACCCAGTGACCTGGGACAATTACATACCACCCCCTGGGTGCCTCTAAGAGGCAATACTTCCCCTCTCGCAAGCACGGAGTCTGAGTGTAACAGAAAATGTTTAATAACATGAGGTAAACGACATCAGCATTAAATTGGAAAAACACCACAAACAGGATTCATAACACAAACCATGAGCAAAAAACCCACCCCAGCAAGTTGGGCTGTGTCTTTTCCCTTGGGTTCTTGAAACCAGCAACCCAAGGATCACCAAAGTCCCAAAAGTCCAACAACCCTCCCAAAGTCTCTGTCCCTGGTCAGTGCAGCCCCGGAGTTCGGCGGGGGGAGGCACGCAGGGTGTTAAGGAGCACCTTACGTGATCCGAGGCTGACGGGGTTCCGCCGCAGCCTTCACCACGAGCCGCTCCACTCCACCAGCTACCCCGTGAGCTGCTCCCGCCGTCCCACGAACTGCTCTGGCAGCTGCTCCACTCTGCTCACCAACCTGTGAGCCGCTCAGCTCTGCTCCACTTCAGCCGGGGCCACTCCCACAAGGCTCCGCTCTGCTCTGCTAGCTGCTCCTCCAGCCGCTCCGCTCCACTCCACTCACCGACCTGTGAGTCGCTCAGCTCCACTCCAATCGTCCCCACAAGGCTCCACTCTGCTAGCTGCTCCACCAGCCGCTTAGCAATATAGCTTCAGGCTCCCCCACTAGTTAACACAGCCTCAGTGATCTCAGCTCGTAATAACTTTAGCTCTTTTGTGAGTTCAGCTCTTAGCAATTTCAGCTCATAGTAGGGGAGCCCCAGTGCTAGTGCACCATTGGCCCAAAGTGAATTCAGCTCAGCAGCCTGTAACTAGACTTCTAATGGAATCAAAGTTAGCTCTGATATTCAACAGTGGAGAGAGGCAGTAGTGCAATTGGTGTTTCAACCCCTCAGACAGGGGGCCATACCATCAGGTACAACCACTGTCCCCATCCTCTCTCTATTCACTAGGTTTTGTAACCCATGCCCCTTGTCAAGCAAGTGCTACTTAGGTAATGGTGAAGGACTCACTCAGTCCTTCTGTCATACAACAGTTTCACTGGCCTTGATTCACAGAATCAGGGTAACAAAACTTTATTCTTCCTGTCCCAATAACAGAGAAAACTGGGGATCCCACACCAGCCAAAGTAACCACTTTGAGTTGCTGTTGTTTCATGCCAGGCGGGTGGGTGTGCCTATGCAAACAAGATCAGCCCCTGGAGTTCTTTTCCACACTCACCATAATTCACCACCAGATGTCAGGGTAGAGCTCATCCTGACTCTGCTTACATCTAAAACAGATTTATTAACTACAGAAAGATTTTAAGTGATTATAAGTGGTAAGCACAAAAGGTCAAAGATAGTTACCAAAGAAAATAAAAGGTAAGCTCATAGTCTAAATCTTAAACCTTATTAGACTAGGCATTGTTTGGCTCAAGCAGTTCTCTCACCCCACTGGATGTTGCTGGTAGGTTATACTCCTAAATACACAGGCTTCCCCTTTAAGCCTGGGACCAGTCTCCTCAGTTCAAGTCTTTGTCTTCTCAGGCCTGGTCTACACTACGGGTTTAGGTCGACTTTAGCAGCGTTAAACCGAATTAAGCCTGGACACGTCCACACGACGAAGCCCTTTCTTTCGACTTAAAGGATCCTTTAAATCGGTTTCTTTACACCACCTTCGACGAGGGGATTAGCGATAAAATCGGCCTTTGCGGGTCGGAATTGGGGTAGTGTGGACGGAATTCGACGTTATTGGCCTCCGGGAGCTATCCCACAGTGCTTCATTGTGACCGCTCTGGACAGCACTCTCAACTCAGATGCACTGACCAGGTAGACAGGAAAAGACCCGCGAATGTTTGAATTTCATTTCCTGTTTGCCCAGCGTGGAGAGCACAGGTGACCATGCAGAGCTCATTAGCACAGGTAACCGTGATGGAGTCCTCCCAGGATCGCAAAAGAGCTCCAGCATGGACCGAACGGGAGGTACGGTATCTGCTCGCCATATGGGGAGATGAAGCAGTGATAGCTGAACTCCGTAGCAGTAAAAGAAATGGAAAAGTACTAGAAAAGGTCTCCAAGGCCATGAAGGACCGAGGCCATAACAGGGACACACAGCAGTGCCGCGTGAAAATTAAGGAGCTACGGCAAGCCTACCACAAAGCCAGAGAAGCAAACGGAAGGTCCGGGGCAGAGCCGCAAACTTGCCACTTCTACGCGGAGCTGCATGCCATTCTAGGGGGTGCAGCCACCACTACCCCAACCGTGTGCTATGACTCCGTCAATGGAGAAACACACAGGGAAGACGGTTCGGGGAACGAGGAAGATGAGGATGGAGGTACTGTAGGTAGCTCACAGCAGCAAGGAAGCGGAGAAACCGGTTTCCCCAACAGCCAGGATATGTTTGTGACCCTGGACCTGGAACCAGTAACCCCCGAACTCACCCAAGACCCTCAGGGCACACAGGAGACCTCTGGTGAGTGTAACTTTGTAACTATTTGTAAACATTACCAAAAAAAAGCAAGCGTGTTTAATGATTACTTTGCCCTGGGAATCGCGGCCAGTACATCTACTGGAAAAGTCTGTTAATGTGTATGGGGATGGAGCGGAAATCCTCCAGGGACATCTCCAGAAAGCTCTCCTGGTTGAAATGGGGTGATTTTATTAAGGGGACATTCAGAGGCACCCGTTCCTGCTCTTCTGACCAGAAATGTTCCCCGCTGTTAACCACGCGGTGGGGGGAGGGGTGAAGTGATCATCCCAGAGAATCGTGTGTGTGTGTGGGGGGGGGGGTTTACTTGTGTTTGTGCCGCATGTTAACCGGGAAACCGCAGCCCCTCCTTTTACATTGCAAACCCATTTTAAATGGCCAACCCAATTCATCCTTGATATGGGAAATGCGCTGCTGTTTGCAACCTTTCCCGCATGTTAAGAAGGTTAAAAAAGCCAAAAGACTGTGGCCTACCATGGCTGCCTGCAAGCCGAAATATGTTGCCTGGGGCACTGCGTGAGTGATCTCTCATACCAAACCGGCAGGCAGAGGAAAAATGCGACCTTGTAATGAAAGAGTGTACCCATTGTTCTCTAAAATGTGTCTTTTTTAACGACCTTTCCCTTCTCCTCCACCAGCTGCAAATGTTTCTCCTTCGCAGAGGCTCGTGAACATTAGAAAGAGAAAACGGAGGATGCGAGACGATATGTTCACGGAGCTGCAGATGTCCTCCCACGCTGATAGAGCACAGCAGAATGCGTGGAGGCAGTCAATGTCGGACATGAGAAAAGCACAATATGAACGAGAGGAGAGGTGACGGGCTGAATGGCGGGATGAACAGAGCAAGTGGCGGGCTGAAGACGATAGGTGGCGTCAGCTTGCAGACAGATGGCAAGAGGCAATGCTCCGTCTGCTGGAGCATCAAACTGATATGCTCGAGCGTATGGTTGAGCTGCAGGAAAGGCAGCAGGAGCAGAGACCGCCGCCACAGCCCCTGTGTAACCAACAGCCCTCCTCCCCAAGTTCCATAGCCTCCTCACCAAGACGCCCAAGAACACGATGGGGGGGCCTCCGTCCACCCAGTCACTCCACCCCAGATGATCGCCCAAGCATCAGAAGGCTGGCCTTCAATAAGACTTAAAGTTTTAAAATGCAGTGTGTCCTTTTCCATCCCTCCTCCCCCACCCATCCCAGGCTACCTTGGCAATTATCCCCCTACTTCTGTGAGGAATTAATAAAGAATGCATGAATGTGAAAAAACAATGACTTTATTGCCTCTGCAAGCGGTGCTCGAATTGGGGAGGGGAGGGTGGGGTGGGGTGGTTGGTTTACAGGGAAGTAGAGTGAACCGGGTCGGGGGGGGGGGGGTTGGAGGGTTCATCAAGGAGAAACAAACAGAAGTTTCACACAGTAGCCTGGCCAGTCACAAAACTCGTTTTCAAAGCTTCTCTGATGTGCACCGCGCCCTGCTGTGCTCCTCTAACCGCCCTGGTGTCTGGCTGCGCGTAATCAGCGGCCAGGCGAGTTGCCTCAACCTCCCACCCCGCCATAAATGTCTCCCCCTTACTCTCACAGATATTGTGGAGTGCACAGCAAGCAGCAATAACAATGGGGATATTCTTTTCGCTGAGGTCTGAGCGAGTCAGTAAGCTGCACCAGCGCGCTTTTAAACGTCCAAATGCACATTCCACCACCATTCGGCACTTGCTCAGCCTATAGTTGAACAGGTCCTGACTACTGTCCAGGCTGCCTGTGTATGGCTTCATGAGCCATGGCATTAAGGGGTAGGCTGGGTCCCCAAGGATCACGATAGGCATTTCAACATCCCCACCGGTTACTTTCTGGTCCGGGAAGAAAGTCCCTTCCTCCAGCTTTCGAAACAGACCAGAGTTCCTGAAGACGCGAGCATCATGTACCTTTCCCGGCCATCCCACGTTGATGTTGGTGAAACGTCCCTTGTGATCCACCAGGGCTTGAAGCAGCATTGAAAAGTACCCCTTGCGGTTTATGTAGTCGGTGGCTTGGTGCTCCGGTGACAAGATAGGGATATGGGTTCCGTCTATGGCCCCGCCACAGTTTGGGAATCCCCAAAACCATCCACTATTGACTGCACGTTGCCCAGAGTCACTACCCTTGCTATCACCAGGTCTTTCATTGCCCTGGCAACTTGCATCACAGCAGCCCCCACCGTAGATTTGCCCACTCCAAATTGATTCCCGACTGACCGGTAGCTGTCTGGCGTTGCAAGCTTCCACAGGGCTATCGCCACTCGCTTCTCAACTGTGAGGGCTGCTCTCATCTTGGTATCCTGGAGTTTCAGGGCAGGGGAAAGCGAGTCACAAAGTTCCATGAAAGTGCCCTTACGCATGCAAAAGTTTCGCAGCCACTGGGAATCGTCCCACACCTGCAGCACGATGTGGTCCCACCAGTCTGTGCGTTCCACGGCATGAACCTGCCCCAGTGACACCATGATTTCCACATTGCTGGGGCCTGTGCCTTGTGAGAGGTCTATGTCCATGTCAATTTCCTCATCACTCTCTTCGCCGCGCTGCAATCGCCTCCTCGGCTGGTCCGGGTTTCGCCTTGGCATGTCCTGGCTCTGCATATACTCCAGGACAATGCGCGTGGTGTTCATAGTGCTCATAATTGCCGCGGTGATCTGAGCGGGCTCCATGATCCCAGTGCTAGCTATGGCGCCTGGTCAGAAAAAAGGTGCGAAACTAGTATCTGACGGACCAGGAGAAGGAGGGAGGGCGGGAGGGAGGGAGGGCCGAGTGACGACATGGCGTACAGGTACAGGTACAGGGAATTAAAATCAAGAAAGGTGGCTGTGCATCAGGGAGAAACACAAACAACTGTCACACAGAATGGTACCCCCAAGGATGAAACTGAAAACCCTGGGCTTAGCAGGCCGTTGAATTCACGGAGGAAGGGGAAGCAAATGAATACAGAACAAATCTATTTTTTACATCTTAAGCTGGCAGCCGACGGTGCAGCATGAGTGATAGCCTCTGCAGTACGAAGACGACGGATACCAGTCATAATATACCATCTTCTACCAAAAAGCAAGGGGCTGCTGCTGTGTAGCAATGCAGCCCCACGTCTGCCAGCCCCACGTCTGCCAGCACCCAGATCGCCCTCAGCCTCTTCTGGGTGCTTAGCAGACAATACTGGGCAATTGGCAGAAAATAGTATACTACGACTGATAGCCATCATCATCGAGACAGTAGCATGTCTGCCCAGGTGCCCATGATTGACAGCCACTGCAGTATGACGACGATGGTTACCAGTCGTAATATACCATCTTCTACCAAAGGGCAAGGGGCTGGTGCAATGCAGCCCTATGGCTGCCAGCCCCACAGCTATTAGTCATGCTACACCGTCTACCGCCAAAAGGCAGTTAGCAGCTGCTTCTGTGTAGCAATGCAGTCCCACGTCTGCCGGCACCCAGAGGACATATGGTGACGGTGAGCTCAGGTGAGCTGAGCGGGCTCCATGCTTGCCGTGGTATGTTGTCTGCACAGGTAACCCAGGTAAAAAGGCGCGAATCTATTATCTGCCGTTGCTGTGACGGAGGGGGAGGGGCCTGACGACATGTACCCAGAACCTCCCGCGACACTGTTTTGCATCATCCGGGCATTGGGATCTCAACCCAGAATTCCAATGGGCGGCGGAGACTGCAGGAACTGTGGGATAGCTGTGGGATAGCTACCCATAGTGCAATGCTCCGGAAGTCGATGCTAGCCTCGGTACTGTGGACGCGGTCCGCCGACTAGAGCACTTAGAGCATTTTATGTGGGGACACACAATCGGCTGTATACAACCGATTTCTATAAAACCGTCTTCTATAAATTCGAGCTAATTTCGTAGTGTAGACATACCCTTAGAGGTTTTTAAGGTCAGGCTTGACAAAGCCCTGGCTGGGATGATTTAGTTGGGAATTGGTCCTGCTTTGAGCAGGGGGTTGGACTAGATGACCTCCTGAGGTCCCTTCCAACCCTGATATTCTATGATTCTATGATTCAGTTACTTACTTATGTCAGCATTTCTTAGCTCCAAGGCCTAAAATACCTAAGCTAAAGTTCTGTAAGCTTCAGCCTACAGGTCTTGCACTTTAGCCTTTCTTACTTAGATATCTAATAAATGGTTCCCTCTAAATATTGATCAATCTTATACTTCTATAATCCTACACTTTAACCCTATTTAACATATGATTATATATCATAGAATAGAATCATAGAATATCAGAGTTGGAAGGGACCTCAAGAGGTCATCTAGTCCAACCCCCTGCTCAAAGCAGGACCAATTCCCAGCTAAATCTTCCCAGCCAGGGCTTCGTCAAGCCGGGCCTTAAAAACCTCCAAGGAAGGAGACTCCACCACCTCCCTAGGTAACGCATTCCAGTGTTTCACCACCCTGCTAGTGAAATAGTTTTTCCTGATATCCAACCTGGACCTCCCCCACTGCAACTTGAGACCATTGCTCCTTGTTCTGTCGTCTGCCACCACTGAGAACAGCCGAGCTCCATCCTCTTTGGAACCCCCCTTCAGGTAGTTGAAGGCTGCTATCAAATCCCCCCTCATTCTTCTCTTCTGGAGACTAAACAATCCCAGTTCCCTCAGCCTCTCCTCATAAGTCATGTGCTCCAGACCCCTAATCATTTTTGTTGCCCTCCGCTGGACTCTTTCCAATTTTTCCACATCCTTCTTGTAGTGTGGGGCCCAAAACTGGACACAGTATTCCAGATGAGGCCTCACCAATGTCGAATAAAGAGGAACGATCATGTTCCTTGATCTGCTGGCAATGCCCCTACTTATACAGCCCAAAATGCCGTTAGCCTTCTTGGCAACAAGAGCACACTGTTGACTCATATCCAGCTTCTCGTCCACTTCTGCAGAACTGCTACCTAGCCATTCGGTCCCTAGTCTGTAGCAGTGCATGGGATTCTTCCGTCCTAAGTGCAGGACTCTGCACTTGTCCTTGTTGAACCTCATCAGGTTTTTTTTGGCCCAATCCTCTAATTTGTCTAGGTCCTTCTGTATCCGATCCCTACCCTCTAGTGTATCTACCACGCCTCCTAGTTTAGTGTCATCTGCAAACTTGCTGAGAGTGCAGTCCACACCATCCTCCAGATCATTAATAAAGATATTAAACAAAACCGGCCCCAGGACCGACCCTTGGGGCACTCCGCTTGAAACCGGCTGCCAACTAGACATGGAGCCATTGATCACTACCCGTTGAGCCCGACGATCTAGCCAGCTTTCTATCCACCTTACAGTCCATTCATCCAGCCCATACTTCTTTAACTTGGCGGCAAGAATACTGTGGGAGATCGTATCAAAAGCTTTGCTAAAGTCAAGGAATAGCACATCCACTGCTTTCCCCTCATAAACAGAGCCAGTTATCTCATCATAGAAGGCAATTAGGTTAGTCAGGCACGACTTCCCCTTCGTGAATCCATGCTGACTGTTCCTGATCACTTTCCTCTCCTCTAAATGTTTCATAATTGATTCCTTGAGGACCTGCTCCATGATTTTTCCAGGGACTGAGGTGAGGCTGACTGGCCTGTAGTTCCCTGGATCCTCCTTCTTCCCTTTTTTAAAGATGGGCACTACATTAGCCTTTTTCCAGTCATCTGGGACCTCCCCCGATCACCATGAGTTTTCAAAAATAATGGCTAATGGCTCTGCAATCTCACCCGCCATCTCCTTTAGCACCCTCGGATGCAGCGCATCCGGCCCCATGGACTTGTGCACGTCCAGTTTTTCTAAATAGTCCCGAACCACTTCTTTCTCCACAGAGGGTTGGTCACCTTCTCCCCATGCTGTACTGCCCAGTGCAGCAATCGGAGAGCTGACCTTGTGCGTGAAAACAGAGGCAAAAAAATCATTGAGTACATTAGCTTTTTCCACATCCTCGGTCACTAGGTTGCCTCCCTCATTCAGTAAGGGGCCCACACTTTCCTTGATTTTCTTCTTGTTGCTAACATACCTGAAGAAACCCTTCTTGTTACTCTTAACATCTCTTGCTAACTGCAACTCCAAGTGTGATTTGGCCTTCCTGATTTCACTCCTGCACGCCTGAGCAATATTTTTATACTCCTCCCTGGTCATTTGTCCAATCTTCCACTTCTTGTAAGCTTCTTTTTTGCGTTTAAGATCAGCAAGGATTTCACTGTTTAGCCAAGCTGGTCGCCTGCCATATTTACTATTCTTTCTACACATCGGGATGGTTTGTTCCTGCAACCTCAATAAGGATTCTTTAAAATACAGCCAGCTCTCCTGGACACCTCTGCCCTTCATGTTATTCTCCCAGGGGATCCTGCCCATCTGTTCCCTGAGGGAGTCAAAGTCTGCTTTTCTGAAGTCCAGGGTCCTTATTCTGCTGCTCTCCTTTCTTCCTTTTGTCAGGATCCTGAACTCGACCATCTCATGGTCACTGCCTCCCAGGTTCCCATCCACTTTTGCTTCCCCTACTAGTTCTTCCCTGTTTGTGAGTAGCAGGTCAAGAAAAGCTTTGCCCCTAGTTGGTTCCTCCAGCACTTGCACCAGGAAATTGTCCCCTACACTTTCCAAAAATTTCCTGGATTGCCTGTGCACCGCTGTATTGCTCTCCCAGCAGATATCAGGGTGATTAAAGTCTCCCATGAGAACCAGGGCCTGCGATCTAGCAACTTCTGCTAGTTGCCAGAAGAAAGCCTCGTCCACATCATCCCCCTGGTCTGGTGGTCTATAGCAAACTCCAACCACGACATCACCCTTGTTGCTCACACTTCTCAACTTTATCCAGAGACTCTCAGGTTTTTCTGCAGTTTCATACCGGAGCTCTGAGCAGTCATACTCCTCTCTTACATACAACGCAACTCCCCCACCTTTTCTGCCCTGCCTGTCCTTCCTGAACAGTTTATATCCATCCATGACAGTACTCCAGTCATGTGAGTTATCCCACCAAGTCTCTGTTATTCCAATCACATCATAGTTCCCTGACTGTGCCAGGACTTCCAGTTCTCCCTGCTTGTTTCCCAGGCTTCTAGCATTTGTGTATAGGCACTTAAGATAACTCATCGATCGTCCCTCTTTCTCAGCATGAGACAGGAGTCCTCCCCTCTTGCGCTCTCCTGCTTGTGCTTCCTCCCAGGATCCCATTTCCCCACTTACATCAGGGCTTTGGTCTCCTTCCCCCGGTGAACCTAGTTTAAAGCCCTCCTCACTAGGTTAGCCATCCTGCTGGCGAAGATGCTCTTCCCTCTCTTCGTTAGGTGGAGCCCGTCTCTGCCTATCACTCCTTCTTCTTGGAACACCATCCCATGGTCGAAGAATCCAAAGCCTTCTCTCCGACACCACCTGCGTAGCCATTCGTTGACTTCCACGATTCGACGGTATGACATAACATGTTAGTTAATTATAATATCACACAATAAAGTTACAATAAACTAAAATCATTGGCTACATCTTTGAGACAACTTCTGACTGGTATGGCCTGGTCCCCTCCTGCCAGGACAAAGCTGTTCACACCAGTCCAGCTACAGCTGTGAACTAATAGACTGGACCAGTTGCAAAGCTGACTGAGCTTGGCACTGATTGGACAGACAGAAGAAGACAGACAGAAACAAACAGAGAGTGTTGAATGGGCTGAAATGAGACATAAAGGAAGGGAGCAGCAGTATTCTCAAACTGGCATCCTAGAAGTTGCTGAGGACCCAGGAGTTCTGAGCCGATGGTCTGAGGTCCTCTCTGGACCCTTGCTATGGTCTTTCTGGTTCCTAGGTTTTCCACCTATGGACTGGGTGTAGGGGAAAAGCTCCCCAAAGTCTAGAGGCAAATGGCTTGCACAAGCCATAAATGAGTTCTGGTGTTTGTAGCCTTTGGCAAAGGGCTCCCCAAAGAAATGTCCAAAAGGGACAGCCATCACCATCCCATCCCAGGGTCCAATCAGAGATGGTTTCTGGTCCCTCTTGATACAGATCTGCTAATGCACTTCCCTGGCAATCACTAAGCTTATCCTGGCCTCGGGAATCTCAAACTATGGCTATTCCAGTCCAAACAAAGTCCATTGACAAAACCTTTTGGATTCTGCTCTCTCCTTGTTCCAATTGTATGTTTACACAGCAATGTGGTTATGAGTCCAAATGACTGTGATGGGGGCACTCTCCTCCTGAGTGCCTCCTAGAGGCTGGGAGTGGTGCTGCAATATTTTTCCCCACTACTGGCACCCCCTGTTGGGCTGCTGACCTTGATAGGCAGATCTTCAGTGGCTCAGCCCTCCAGCCAAGTCACACAGTTGTTATGGACCCTGTCTGGGGTAGCAAAGAATTCACCAAACTGTCTGCCTCCACCAAGATCTTCAGCCCAATCCCTGGGCCCTTTAAATCTAGCCCTCTGCTTGGGCTTCTAAAGTAGTGTTGCCTTCTTCTCAGGGCTCAGGCCACTTTGCGAGTGGCTGGGAGGGGGGGGATGCGGGCCACTCATGGCTCCAGGTCCAACCCCAGGGACACTATAAAGAGCAGACATGGACTCTTCCTTCAATCAGCTCCTGCTGCTTCCCTGGGTGTCTTCCCACCTGGCCCTTCACCACCCACCGTGACCTCAGGGTTACAGTTCTCAGGCCCTCTTGCTCCCAGGACCAGAAAATGCATCCAGTTGAGCTCCTGTAGTGGCAGCGGAGCCAACCCCAACCACCCACCCACCCCAGCTCCACCCTTCCCCCTATGGCCCCAGGTGGGGACAAACAGGCCTACCCATCCAGCCTCTTTGGTCCCAGACAGGAACTGACTGGCCCACCCAACCATGGCTTGTCCCCTCTGACTCCACCCTGCCGAGCCAGGGACCAGACCTGGGTCAGAGTCAGCCCAGCCCACAGACTGAGCTGCTAAGGCCCTGCAGTTCCTTTTATCTGAGCCTGCTGGGCTCTGATTGGCTGCTTCCAGGAGGTCTGTCTAGGCTGGTCTGGAGGACCCCCTTCTGCTGCTCACTCGGGGGGGGGGGGGAGTAGTAGAGCCACAGGGCCTCCAGCAGGGCCCACAAGGCTGTGTGCGCCCTGTCACAGTGACCCCGCACCACTCAATATAGAACAGAGAATCAGCAGTGAGCCAGAAAGAAGAATCTCAGACTGTACAGGCACGAACGCCAGGCCTGGCTGCATGCAACAAGCTCTGGGGAAATGTGCTCAGAGACAGAGCAGCTCAGCTGGATCCATGGAAGGTGAAGGCAATTGTAGAATTGGGAAGACCAGGAGCCCTCCAGGGACTCTGACCATGTTAATGTAGCTAAGGAAATTCACTTCCCGCTGTGCACGCGGGCAGCTCAGAGGAGCCCTGGGCACAGCACGCTGCCTCGCTGCTGTATCTTTGGTGCATTAACACAACAAAAGAGGCTAGCACTGCCTCTGCGGATCGCCTACAATTCACAGTTGAAGGGAAAGTTCCCCACCACCACCCCAAGAAGGAATATGACGGTGTGGGGCTGCCCCGGGGGGCGCAGTGGGACGGTGGTGGGTTGTGCTGTGGGAGAGGCAGCACTTTCCCTCTGCACTGCCTGGGCTGGGAAACAGGTTTGGTTTGGGATTTGCAGTGACTCCGCTCCAGGACAGATTTGGATTCTAGCCTTGGCTCTGCCAGAAATTGCCTGTGGACCCTCCGTGAACCATCTGAAATACTACTGGGACCACACGCTCCTTAACTTGTATTGGCCAAGCTCATTGCACAGCCCAGGGCTTCTCGCATCCCTCCATCTCCCCACGTGCCACCTTCCTAGCCCCCTCTATCACAGGGATGCCGTGCAGCTCCCTCATACCAGGGGCTCTGTGAGCCCCTCCATCCCCCTTCCCCCCATGCCAGGGGCTCTGTGTGCCCCCATCCCCCTTCCCCCCCATGCCAGAGGCTCTGTGTGCCCCCATCCCCCTTCCCCCCCCATGCCAGAGGCTCTGTGTGTCCCCCATTCCCCTTCCCCCCATGCCAGGGGTTCTGTGAGCCCCTCCATCCCCCTTACCCCCATGCCAAAGATTCTGTGTGCCCTCCAGTCCCCTTTCCCCCATGCCAGGGGCTCTGTGTGCCTCCCCATTCTCACCTTCCACCAATGCCAGGGACTCTGTGTGCCCCGCATTCTCACCTTCCCCCCATGCCAGGGTCTCTGTGTGCCCCTCTTCCCCCCCTTACCAGGGTTCCCCACACCGGGATCTGTGTGGACTCCTCTATTCTCCCCTCCCTCCATTCCAGGATTCCCCATTCCCACTCCTCCACAGGGATCTGTAACGACAAGCCTGTGGGTCGGCAGCAGAGTTTGAACACGGGACTTTCAGATCCACACGCCATGAGCTTTGGCAGTGGGTGACACATTCTTGGCTAGACCCAGGGGTGAAAGTAAGATAAAATACTTACCAGTACAGGGGCCCAGCTCTGGGCCCCCGGAAGGAGCAGGGTTTTGGGCGGAGGGGGTGGGGCTGGGATCAGCCTCCCCCAGCCAGCCCTTCCACGTTGCCCGGCCCATACCGCCTAGGGCTCTGGTGGTGATTTAAAGGGCCCGGGGTTCCGGCCGCTGCCACGGTAGCAGTGGCAGCTGGGAGCCCCGGGCCCTTTTAAATTGCCAGGCCCCGGGGCAGCTGCCCCTTTTGCCCTCCCCCGCCCCCCCGCCAGCAGCACTGGGGGGGGGGCGGTAAAAGGGGCAGCGATGTTAAAGCGCTGCCATGGCAGCATTTTAACGTGGGCTATGTACAGGCCGGTACCAGCAGCCACTTCTTACCAGTATGCCGTACTGGCCCATACCGGCCCACTTTCACCTCTGGCTAGATAGCAAAAGCACACATTTCTAAAAAGATTAAAAATCAACATGAAATAGTTTAGCTCAGTTTGACTTTTTCATTTCAATTTACTTTTATATTGTATTGTATTTGTGACGGTGTACCCCACAAGGCTTTATGGAAATATTCTTATGAATGTATATATAATATAACTGGAATATGTTTATGCTACATATGTCATGTAACATCTCTCTGTAATCTATTAGTCCTATTTGTATGCATGTATCATTTTTGTATTTGAAGTTATGAATATTGGCTGGGCAGTGGCTTGATTTTTAAGTAGCCTTTGTAAAGCATTTGGTCAGCTTCTTGAGAAAGGAATGTGCAAATTAAGTGCCCAATCAAGAAGCACTTAAGAGACAGCTAATCTTGAGAGGCTCCAATCCACATTAGAAGTCTACATGAGGACGTTCAAGGCAGCAGGTAAGCAGTGACTTGCCCATGTGACTCCAAAACTCCATCTTGGAGCTGGACTTTGCATAGGGGAAAGGAGGGGGTCTCCACCCAGAAAAGAAAGTCTACTTAAACCCCTGGGAGACCCCTCCATTTGGTCTTCAGCTGGCTAAAGAGAGAGCCTCTCCACCTCCAAGGATACCTGAAAGAAACTGGAACAAAGGACAGTAACTACAGGGGTGATTGCTGGACCCAGATTAGAAGGAGACTAGTCTGTAAAAGGAAGCTTACTGGAACTGGTGAAGTTTTATCTGTATTCAGTTTTCTTAGACATAGACTTGTGTGTTCTATTTTATTTTACTTAGTAATTCACTTTGTTCTGTCTATTACTACTTGGAACCACTTAAATACTACTTTCTGTATTTAGTAAAATCACTTTTTACTTATTAATAAACCCAGAGTATGTATTAATACCTGGGGGGGGGGCAAACAGCTGTGCATATCTCTCTATCAGTGTTATAGAGGGCGAACAATTTATGAGTTTACCCCATATAAGCTTTATACAGGGTAAAACGGATTTATTTGGGGTTTGGACCCCATTGGGAGTTGGGCATCTGAGCGTTAAAAACAGGAACACTTCTTAAGTTGCTTTCAGCTAAGTCTACAGCAGTGGGACGCGTGGTTCAGACCCTGGGTCTGTGCTGGTGTGTCTGGCTCAACAAGACAGGGTGCTGGGGTCCGAGGCTGGCAGGGCAAGCAGGGGCAGAAATAGTCTTGGCACATCAGTTGGCAGTTCCCAAGGGAGGTTCTATGACCCAACCTGTCACAGTATTATTAATAGATTATTCATTATTTTGATATTATATTATTGTAACCCTTCTGACAGTCAGTAGTGGCAGCAAAAAGGGCTGGGTTCAGTATCTAGGGGTTCCTTTTCAACAATTCAACACAAAACTGGCTTGAGCCCCCACCCAGTGATCTGGGACTATTACACACCACCCCCTGGGCACCTCTAAGAGGCAATACTTCCCCTCTCGCAAACAGAGTCTGAGAGTAGCAAAGAAACTTTTAATAAAAGGAGGGAAGTAACTCAGCATTGATTTGGGAAAACACCTCAACTGGGGTTCATAAACATAAACCATGAGCATAATACCCACCCCCCAAGTAAGTTGGGCAGTGTCCTTTTCCCCTCAGGTTCTTAAGTCCAGCAACCAAAAGTCCCTTTAACATGTCCGTCCCTCCTCTGCACCCCACTCACAGTTGCTATCCTTGGTCAGTGCAGACTCAGAGTTCAGAGATGCATCTGCGGAGTTCACCGCCCACTCTGGCACCTTACTCACTCTGCTGCCCAGGCACTTTATCGCAGCTGCTCTTTGCCGGCCGCCCTGCCTGCCGATCAGCAGTCTGCTCCTCTTCGGCAGCTGCCCTGCTTGCCAATTGGTGTCCACATATCTATTCCAGTGACATCATCATAGGACCTAATCACATCAGCCATACCATCAGGGGCTCGTTCACCTGCACATCTACCAATGTGATATATGCCATCATGTGCCAGCAATGCCCCTCTGCCATGTACATTGGCCAAACCGGACAGTCTCTACGCAAAAGAATTAATGGACACAAATCTGACATCAGGAATCAAAATACTCAAAAACCAGTGGGAGAACACTTTAACCTGTCTGGTCATTCAGTGACAGACCTGCGGGTGGCTATATTACAACAGAAAAACTTCAAAAACAGACTCCAACGAGAAACTGCTGAGCTAGAATTGATATGCAAACTAGACACAATCAACTCCGGTTTGAATAAGGACTGGGAATGGTTGAGCCATTACAAACATTGAATCTATCTCCCCTTGTAAGTATTCTCACACTTGTTATCTAACTGTCTGTCTGTACTGGGCTAGCTTGATTATCACTTCAAAAGTTTTTTTTCTCTTAATTAATTGGCCTCTCAGAGGTGGTAAGACAACTCCCACCTGTTTATGCTCTCTGTATGTGTGTATATATATCTCCTCAATATATGTTCCATTCTATATGCATCCGAAGAAGTGGGCTGTAGTCCACGAAAGCTTATGCTCTAATAAATTTGTTAGTCTCTAAGGTGCCACAAGTCCTCCTGTTCTTCTTTTTGTCCTTTTGATGTCCGCTCAGTACATCTGACTGGACATTGTCAGGTCCCCTTTCGACCGGACTTTCTGGTTGTAAAGCGGGCACCTGGCAACCAAAGAAACAGCGTGGATAACTGTTCAGATCCCCCTTTAGCCACCTGCACAAGGCCTGGCGCCACGAGCCCCTGCCCACCTGTTCTCTCCCAGTCTGGGCACTAACAGGTGTTAGAAGAGGTCTGACCACAGCACCTGTGTCGCTGGGCCCTGCAGGTCAACAATAACCACACGCACAGCTCAGCTGAAAGAGTCATTTACTGGGGCTAGCAGGGCGCCAAGCCCCTGGGACAATGGCACAGTCTCTTAGAACACAGATGACCACAACATTCCAAACTCAGCCCTAGGCAGCCCAGTGGAGAGGCAGCAGGGTAATCGTGGGGCTCCTTGGGCCTAGTACCTAGAATGCCCCCCAGCCCACCCAGCAGCAATGGAGACACTGACGTACACAGGCTGGGAAACGTCTCCAGCGACTGTGCTAACCCAGGAACGTATCAGGCTGGACACACGGAGCTGGTCTGCTCTGGCAGGCTCTGCTTATGGTGACCATGAAGGCCCCTGGCACTCCCAGCACTGCCGTGCTCCAAGCACATCACAGACTCTGGCTGGGCACAATCTGGGCACAAACTGATTGGGACTCGGGTGCTTGAATCCCTTGGGCACCGTTCACAAAGCAGTTCTTCCCAGGTCCTGCCTCCCAACTCCTCGGGAGGCAAGTGCTGCCATCAGCATCTCACCGGAGGGAAGGGTGAGTGCTCAAAAGCTAAACACAGGTGTGCCTCAGGGTGGCTGCCCCTCGAGGGAGATGACCACAGCCTGTGACACGGCCATTTCCAGGGGAGAGGAGCCATGTGACTAACCTGGTTAGAGGGGTTAGAGACGGGGGGGCATGGGCAGTGGCAGGGAGCCAGGCAGAGCTGCAGCAGCGAACAGCCCCCTCAGGAAGGAGGGCTGATCGCAGTCGGAAATGGCGCAAAGATGCTGCAGAGGGTGTGCTGCAGGGACCCTGAGAGACATGGGGAGGCTGGGGGGCCAGCAAAGGGCTTTGCCTGCAGACCCGGTGGAGCCATGGGGCGCTGGACAAGGCAGGTAGAGAGGTCTGCTCATAGGCTAAGCTGGGGGGGGGGGCTCTTTGAATCCTTTGGCATTTTAAGGCCATAAACAAGACCCAAAAAGGGCTGTTTGTAATTGGACTCATGAAAGGCTTTTGGGGAGCTATTTAGAATCCAAGAGGGGAAACTGAGACAGGGCACTGCATAGCCACCCCTGGCCCCAAGGGGGTGCTCGGGGGTGGCTGGCCCTGTTACAGGGTGAGCACCCTCGTACATCTGGCCCATGTGATTCCCCAAGGTCCCAGTGGGAGTTGGGGTCAGAGCTGGAGATGGACGAGAGACACTCCCTGGTCCCAGGTCCATGTGCAGATCTCCGGAGCGCACCTGCCTCTTTCCCATCGCAGGCCGAACAGGTCGATTACATTACCACAGTGATACAGACAATTCCTTGCTTTGCGCCCCCACCCATTTTCTGGCCCCACTAGCCAAGCAGCATTGGGCCTTCAGTACATTGGGAGCAGGCTGGGTTTAATGACAACATAATCCTTGGTCTCGTAGCTCAGGGTTCTCCAGTCAAGGACGAGGTGAGGCAGGACCCCATTGCTCATGGCAAGGCTAACTTCATCCGGGGAGAGCAGAGTGTCCCACATGTACACATCTGTGATTTCTCCAACAAACGACTGATTAATGTCGAACCCACCCCCCGGGGTGTCCTGCTCCTGCCCCAGGACAAGCACACCCTGGTTGCTGACAGAGTAGCCTTTCTTCAGCCCCTTCCTGGGTAAGGGGCTCCCGTTCACCCAGAGCTCGGCTATGCCGGTGGCGGACTCCCAGCTGGCACAGACATGCACCCACCCAGTGCTTGTGTCTGTTCTTTCTGGGACTTTGAAGGTGACGAGTTCCCCTCCGACGTACAGTCTGAGCTCCCCGGGCTTGGGTTTGAAGAGGAGGAAGTCGTTGTCCATGGCCTTGGTGGCGTAGGAGAAGAGGCTGTAGGGCCGGGTCAGGTCGCCCCCGAATCTCAGACACACACTGACGTTCCGCAGCGGCTGCTCCAGCCTCGGCTTCAGGAGGACGTGGGCAGTTGCAGACGCCTTAGGGAACACGAACACTTTGCCGTGTAGATCTGCCAGGGAGACACAGGCGGCCAGTGAGGCTGGGTTGTGTGCCAGCATCACAACCTGGCTCTTGCCCTGACCTGCCCCATCACTGCCCCAGGGCTGGGCAAGCAGGAGGCCTGGCTGCCCTGCCAGCCCCGCAGGAAGTGGGCTAGCGACTCAGGAGCAGAGCGCTCCCCACCAAGCCCAGCACAGAGCTGGGGGGGTTGGGGCATGGGGTGGACCCCAGAAGGTGATTCAGGCAGGGGGATGGAGGTACTGTGGTGGGGATTTGGGGGGGGTGCTGGGTACAGTTTGGTTGGGGAGTGCTGGGGATGATTCGGGCAGGGGGTGCAGCTGGGGGGGAGGAATAGCTCAGTGGTTTGAACATTGGCCTGCTAAACTCAGGGTTGTGAGTTCAATCCTTGAGGGGCCATTTAGGGATCTGGGGCAAAAATCTGTCTGGGGATTGGTCCTGCTTTGAGCAGAGGGTTGGACTAAATGACCTCCTGAGGTCCCTTCCAACCCTGATATTCTATGATTCTATGAGGGGGTGCAGAGTGCGGGAGGGCGGTTCAGGCAGGGGGTGCACAAACAGCCACTGGGTCCTGCCCCCTGATGGCTGCCTGCTGGGGGAGGGGGCCATCAGTGAGTGCATCCCTGCTCATCTGCATGGTGCTTGTGGATCCCCTGGTGAAACATGCCCTGTGAGGGGTGATGCTGTTTGCTCCCTGAAAGGGAGCTGCTCCTTATGTCCCTGGGTGCTCGGGAGCAAGAAATTTCAGCCTCTCATACATGTGGTGCCAGAGCTCCAGAGGCGCAATGAGTTACGTCACCAGAGCTCTGCTGATTTGCACCAATTGAGGAGCTGGTCCTGGGCCTGCTGAGGCTGGAGGGAACCTGGGCCAGGTTCACAGACAGGAGGCTCAGTCCTGGCCGGCGAGGGACAGGCTGGGCTGACAGAGAGCGAGCTTCCCTCTCACGCTGTGCCCAGAGATGGGACCCTGATCTCGGTACCTGCTGCCCTTCCAGTCTGGGCTGCCCCCCAGCCCTGGCCTGCAGAAAAACTGATATTCCCACCCCTGGACATTCACACCCCTTCCCAGCCACGCACACGCTCACATCTGCCCAGGGCGACCGGCCACAATCCACAGGCCCCTGCTTTTGCTCTGCAAAGGGCCCTATACACAGCTCTGCCGATGCCCCTCAATCCCGACCCGCAGCCCCCTGCTATCCCAGCCCTGGCCTCCTCCCACCCACAGCTCTGCCCAGGCACCTCTGTCTCAGGCTGTGCAGTAGATCTGGCAATGAGACTTAGTTCTGGGAGGTGGGTGCTTTGGCCGATGCCCCATGGAGCCCTGTCCTCCTCCAACCTCCTTTCTCCCTCCCTTGTTTTCCTCTCTCCCCTGTTTCTCTGCAGCTCTCAGTGCCAGGAGCTGCTGAGCCAAGAACCTAGGAATTCTGTCACTGCAGAGACAGCTCATAACTTCCCCCAGCACCCAGGCCCACTGCAGCAGAGGGGCTTGAGTGAGTGAGGGTCCCAGCACCCAGCCCGGCTCGTCCCCTCCCCACACACTCGACAAGCAAGCCAGGAAGAGGGTTTGGAAGCATCCTCCATAGAATCATAGACCCATGGGGTTAGAAGGGACCACCAGGGTCATCTAGTCTAACCCCTGCCAAGGTGCAGGATTTGTTGTGGCTAAACCATCCAAGACAGATGGCTCCAGCCTCCTTTTGAAAACCTCCAGTGAAGGAGCTTCCACGTCCTCCCTATCTGCTCCATTGTCCTTCTGTTCTTACCGTTAGGAAGTTTTTTATCTAAATCTGCTATGCTGTAGTTTGAACCCTTTGCCTCTTGTCCTGCCCTCTGTGGCAAGAGAGAACAACTTTTCTCCGTCTTTTTTATGGCAGCCTTTCAAGTAGTTGAAGACAGCTATCATACTCCCCCTTAATCTCCTCTTTTCCAAACTAAACATACCCAGTTCCTTCAGCCTTTTGCTCTACCCCTACCTGTCTGGGCGACGGCTCCTGAGAAGCCAGTGAGGACGAGGAGCCAAAACTGCAGCTTCTCCATGTTCTTCACCTGCAGAGCGACCCAGAGGGGCAGGAACGCGGAGAAGGGAGGTGGGAGGTCTTGGACTGCTCTGCCCTGAAACCTGCCCCCAGGCAATGCCAGTCCCCAAATGCATGGACCAGAGGGACCAGCCCCAATTTATATCCCTAGTGGTGACGGCAGCAGAATCTATGTGTAAACAATATTCCAGTATTTGCAGGTCGGGTGCAGTCAGAGTTGCAGATGCAGGGGGTGGATCTGGGAGGTTGTGGGGCTGGCGATCGTTGGCAGTTACTCATTAGAGCTGCACACAGGGCACCAGCCGCACTTTCAACAGCTTCTCCCGAGAAGGGACAGGCTGTTCCCGTTGTGGGGGGGGAGGGCAGGAGGGAGGAAAGGGCTCGGCCAGCCACATGCAGCCATGCAGGGCGTCTGGCACAGCCGTGGCTGCAGTGCTGGCCCCGGGGCCAGAGCTCTCACAGCTGCTGGCAAAGCATCCAGCCACAGCACCCTCCAGCCTACCGTGGCTATGGGATGGTCTCCAGGACAGCAGCTTTTGAGGGGGATGGAGGGGAGGCTCAGCCCACAGGGAACCCCACCCGCCGTAATAGAGCCAGGTCAGGTAAAGGGGCGATGGGCTGCTCACATGCTCTCTGTGTCCATCACCCCCACAGCACCATGGCCCTGCCCAGCACGGCTCCTTGTTACACTATGTGCTGGGTACAGGCGCAGCAGGGCCCTCGTCCAGGGTCAGAAACACCCTCTCCCCACAACCCCACCAGACTTGTCTGCTGGGTGCCAGGAGACTGCAGTGGCTTCTAACCCATCAGCCGCTTCCCTGGCTGATGCATTCTGGGAAGCAGCAGTTCCGGGTCCCAGGGCTGGCGTGTGATGTCATGCCCCTGGCAGGTGACATCAGTGCTGGAGGGAGGGTCTGTGCTGGTGCTGACGGGGTGTTCACAGCAGTACCAAGGAGCGGTCGGGCCAGGTGCTGGGGGGCTTGGCTGGAGCTCCCTGGCTGGCTCTGTCAGGAGATGGGTGGAAGCGGATCTCACCCAGCTCAACCCTGCTATTCTCAAGGGCTGTGGCGCAAAGTGAGCACTAGTCTCCATGGCAGGAGGCAGCGGCCCTGGGAGGGGCTTTGCCTGCACCTGTTGGGACATCGGGGCATCAGTGTCTCGGGGACCCGGCGCTGGGCTCTGGTTCTGCTGTGTCCAGGCAGCTCTCAGCGCGGAGATGAACGTGCCCCTGGCTCAGGCTGCCGCCCTGCTTTGGCAGCGGGAATGGGAAAGGCCGGGGTGGGGCAGGATTGCAGGGCTTCACTGTGAGCTACTACGGCCAGTGGCCGGTTGGGCCCAGCTCTCTGTGCGGTGACGAGTGCAGCAGTGGAGGGGTAGTGGCATGGGGTTAGTGCAGCAGAGGGATCAGTGCATTAGCTGTGCTGAGGGCCCATCCCCAGCCATCTCCCCATCCTCCTGGGGAGCTCGCAGCCTCCACATGGGAGACTCCTGTCCTTTCCCAGCAGACCGTTCCCTCCATCCCCTTGCTGGTTTTGGAGTCCTTCCGGCAGAAGCCCGGGCAGGTTTTCGCACTTCATTGGACTCGATAGTGACACAGAGATGGGGGGCCTCCGGAGAAGCCCATCAGGCACAAACGGGCCCAGACAAGGGCCAAAGTTTTCAGAAGCGACGAGTGATTTGGGGCCCCTGGAAGGGCCAGCTCTTGGCAGCAGATTGCTCAGCCCCCTCTGGAGCTGGGCCCTTCCAGATGTCCCAAAAAACGAGACACCCAAAATCCCAAGTAACTTGTAAAAGCATCTCCCCTGCTCCCAGCGTCCAGGGCTCAGCAGCTGGGTGGCTCCCTCCATCTCTCAGGGCCCTCCTACTGCTCCCCATGCCAGGTTCCTGGGTGCTGGCTGCCCGTGGGCTCTGTCAGCCCCTAGCCTGGAGCTGATAACTCAGGGCTGTCCTGTCCGGCCTGGGGCTGGGGAGCCTCTCCTTGTGCAGCTGCCCCATCTGCTCAGGCAACCACACATAGTGCCACACGTTCACCTCCGCTATCTCCCCCACAAACTCCTGATCGGCATCCAATGAGCCCCCGGAGGAGTCCTGGTCCTTCCCCAGGATGATCACTGGCTCAGCCCTCAGCAGCACCCTTCCTGCCTAAGTCTGGCTTGTTCACTACCCCTGCACCAGCCCCGTGGGCAAGTCCCAGGTCAGACAGCTGGATTCCCACTGGGCGCTGCAGCTGTTCAATGGGACATTGAACGTCAGGGGCTCCCTGCCCATGTACATCTGATACTTGGTGGGGCTCTCCCAGCAGAGCAGGAGCTCATCATTGTGTCCCTGGTGGCATAGGAGAAGAGCCCGTAGGGCTGGGTCAGCTGGCTGAAGGATCTCAGGCACATGGTGAAGCTCTGCTGCAGCCTTAGCGACAGGATGGCACATGCATCGTTGGATCCCTTGGGGAACACACAGACCTTTCCGTTTAGGTGCGGAGGGAAGCCCAATCAGGCACTGGCTGAGCTCAGATAGTCTTGGGAGTTTCCTCCCCAACCCCAGTAAGGACGGCAGCACCCCCCTCCCTGCACTGCATGGCAGCAGGGTCCACCTGTGACATACCAGGGCACAGTCCAGACCAATGGGAGACTGCGTGACCCCTGCCTGCAAGGCTATGCTTTGCTGAAGCAGCTCCCACCTGGGCCACTCTCAAACAGCCGTCCAGCATGCAAGCCACAGCCTTAGTATCTGTGACTGCAGCCTGCCAGCCACATTTGGGTTACATGCTGGCGCTCACCAGCCTGGGTTATACTGCAGGGTGACCCCAACACATCCCCTGTCTCAGATATCCCCCAGAAATGTACGTCCTGTGTTGCTCTCTGGACAGTTCAAATATATTAAGTCCATTATTCCTGAAAGGGCAGAATATGCAAGTTTATCATCTCAAATAGTTGTTCAGACACTTCAATTTAAACACACTGGAGTCGATAAAACAGTAAAACAAGCATATTAACTACGAGAGAGATTTTAAGTGAGTACAAGTCATGAGGCATAGAAGTCAGAAATGGTTACAAGAAAAATAAAGACAAGACGTTCACTAATGCCTAACCTAACCACTCCATCAAATTCAGGCAACGTTTCTCTCCACATGCTTTCAGCAGTCGTACTGACCAAACCCTGTAGATCAGGACCCCTGCCCCAGAGTCCAACTAATGCTTTCTTTGTCATTTCAGGTGCAGTGATTGCAATGGGCAGGGAGAGACAGGGGGGTCTCCTGGGTTGTTTGTCTCTCCTTTTTATAGTTTCAGTCCCTCTCTTGAAAAACATTTCCAGCTGGGCACTAGGAGACAAAGAGTTGATGTGACAGGATGTTCCCGGCTGGCTTCTCCTCACCTGTTCATTTCCCTCCCTGCTTGATAAATCTGTTTAGTGCTTAAATGCTCAAGCACTCATTCCTTTGTGTAGGACAGGCCTGTTTGCCGACTTCTGCCTGAGCAGGGCTGTGGAGTTTGGAACATGGGTTAATAACACCAGACAGGGGAATCTTATCACTAAGACTGAGAGTCTGTCACAGAGGTCGTAGAATCTAGACTGTTCTCAGTGGTACCTGATGACAGAACAAGGAGTAATGGTCTCAAGTTGCAGTGAGTGAGGTTTAGTTTGGATATATATTAGTGTAAGCAGAGTCAGGATGAGCTCTACCCTGACACCTGGTGGTGAATTATGGCGAGTGTGGAAAAGAACTCCAGGGGCTGATCTTGTTTGCATAGGCACACCCACTCGCCTGGCATGAAACAATGGCAACTGAAAGTGGTTACTTTGGCTGGTGTGGGATCCCCAGTTTTCTCTGTTGTTGGGGTAGGAAGAATAAAGTTTTGTTACCCTGATTCTGTGAATCAAGGCCAGTGGAACTGTTGTATGACAGAAGGACTGAGTGAGTCCTTCACCATTACCTAAGTAGCACTTGCTTGACAAGGGGTATGGGTTACAAAACCAGGATGGGAACAGGTATTTGTACTTGATGGCCTAGTCCTGGTCCACCTGGGTGTGAAGCACTAATTGTACTACTCCCTCTCTCCATGGTTGAATATCAGAACTAACTTTGACTCTATTAGGAGTCTAGTTACAGACTGCGGAGCTGAATTCACTTTGGGCCAATGGTGTACTAGCAGTGGGGCTCCCCTACTATGAGCTGAAATTGCTAAGAACTGAAATCACAAAAGAGCTAAATTACTAAGAACTAAGGGTATGTCTACACTACAAAATTAGTTTGAATTTATAGAAGCCGGTTTTATTGAAATCGGTTGTATACAGCCGATTGTGTGTGTCCACACAATAAAATGCTCTAGGTGCTCTAGTCGCTGGACCGCGTCCACAGTACGAGGCTAGCGTCGACTTCCGGAGCATTGCACTATGGGTAGCTATCCCACAGCTATCCCACAGTTCCCGCAGTCTCCGCCGCCCCTTGGAATTCTGGGTTGAGATCCCAATGCCCAGATGATGCAAAACAGTGTTGCGGGCGGTTCTGGGTACATGTCGTCAGGCCCCTCCCTCCCCCGTCACAGCAACGGCAGACAATAGATTCGCGCCTTTTTACCTGGGTTACCTGGGTTACCTGTGCAGACAACATGGAGCCCGCTCAGCTCAGCTGAGCTCACCGTCACCATATGTCCTCTGGGTGCCGGCAGACGTGGGGACTGCATTGCTACACAGCAGCAGCTGCTAACTGCCTTTTGGCGGTAGATGGTGCAGTAGACTGGTAGCCTTCATCGGTGATCTGGGTGCTGGCAGCCGTGGGGCTTGCCTTTTGGCAGTAAATGGTGTATTACGACTGTTAGCCATCCTATTACAAGTCGGATCATCGTATGTTAGCAGAGTCTTCCCTGAGCAGCCGATTGTGCAATAGGCCTGAAGACCATCGTCATACACCGCCCCGTATTTGCTGCCAAGCACCCAGAAAGATGCCGAGGGCTATCAGTCACGCTGCACCGTCGTCATAAGATGTAAAAAAATAGATTTGCTCTGTATTCATTTGCTTCCCCCTCCCTCCGTCAAATCAACGGCCTGCTAAACCCAGGGTTTTCAGTTTAATCTTTGGGGGGGACCAGTCTGTGACAGTTGTTTGTGTCTCTCCCTGATGCACAGCCACCGTTCTTTATTTTAATTCCCTGTGCCTGTACGCCATGTCGTCACTCGGCCCCCCTCCCTCCTTCCCCTAGTCCGTCAGATACTACGTTTGCGCCACAGCTCAGAGAGCCGAGAAGCGGTTCGCGCCTTTTCTTTGAATTCTGGGTTGAGATCCCAATGCCCGGATGATGCAAAACAGTGTCGCGGGCGGTGCTGGGTACATGTCGTCAGGCCCCTCCCCCCTCGTCACAGCAACGGCAGACAATACATTCGCGCCTTTTTACCTGGGTTACCTGTGCAGACAACATACCACGGCAAGCATGGAGCCCGCTCAGCTCAGCTGAGCTCACCGTCACCATAGGTCCTCTGGGTGCCGGCAGACGTGGGACTGCATTGCTACACAGCAGCAGCTGCTAACTGCCTTTTGGCGGTAGACGGTGTAGCATGAGTGATAGCCGTGGGGCTGGCAGCCGTAGGGCTGCATTGCACCAGCCCCTTGCAGGCGATGGTATATTATGACTGGTACCCATCGTCATCATACTGGTATGGCTGTCAATTATGGCCACCTGGGCAGACATGCTACTGTTTTCATGATGATGGTTACCAGTCGTAATATACTATTTTCTGCCAATTGCCCAGTATTGTCTGCTAAGCACCCAGAAGAGGCCGAGGGCGATGCTGGGTGCTGGCGGACGTGGGGCTGGCAGACGTGGGGCTGCATTGCTACACAGCAGCAGCCCCTTGCCTTTTGGCAGATGATGGTATATTATGATTGGTACCCATCGTCGTCATACTGGTATGGCTGTCACTCATGCTGCACCGTCGGCTGCCACCTTAAGATGTAAAAAATAGATTTGTTCTGTGTTCATTTGCTTCCCCTTCCTCCGTGAAATCAATGGCCTGCTAAGCCCAGGGTTTCCAGTTTAATCTTTGGCGGGACCATTCTGTGTGACAGTTGTTCGTGTTTCTCCCTGTTCCTGTACCTGTACGCCATGTCGTCACTCGGCCCTCCCTCCCTCCCTCCCGCCCTCCTTCTCCTGGTCCATCAGATACTACTTTCGCGCCTTTTTTCTGACCAGGCGCCATAGCTAGCACTGGGATCATGGAGCCCGCTCAGATCACTGCGGCAATTATGAGCACTATGAACACCACGCGCATTGTCCTGGAGTATATGCAGAGCCAGAACATGCCAAGGCGAAACCCGGACCAGGCGAGGAGGCGATTGCAGCGCGGCGACGAGAGTGATGAGGAAATTGACATGGACATAGACCTCTCACAAGGCACAGGCCCCAGCAATGTGGAAATCATGGTGTCACTGGGGCAGGTTGATGCCGTGGAACGCCGATTCTGGGCCCGGGAAACAAGCACAGACTGGTGGGATCGCATCGTGCTGCAGGTATGGGACGATTCCCAGTGGCTGCGAAACTTTCGCATGCGTAAGGCCACTTTCATGGAACTTTGTGACTTGCTTTCCCCTGCCCTGAAACGCCAGGATACCAAGATGAGAGCAGCCCTCACAGTTGAGAAGCGAGTGGCGATAGCCCTGTGGAAGCTTGCAACGCCAGACAGCTACCGGTCAGTCGGGAATCAATTTGGAGTGGGCAAATCTACGGTGGGGGCTGCTGTGATCCAATTTGCCAGGGCAATGAAAGACCTGGTGATATCAAGGGTAGTGACTCTGGGCAATGTGCAGTCAATAGTGGATGGTTTTGCTGAAATGGGATTCCCAAACTGTGGCGGGGCCATAGACGGAACCCATATCCCTATCTTGTCACCGGAGCACCAAGCCACCGACTACGTAAACCGCAAGGGGTACTTTTCAATGCTGCTGCAAGCCCTGGTGGATCACAAGGGACGTTTCACCAACATCAACGTGGGATGGCCGGGAAAGGTACATGATGCTCGCGTCTTCAGGAACTCTGGTCTGTTTCGAAAGCTGGAGGAAGGGACTTTCTTCCCGGACCAGAAAGTGACCATTGGGGATGTTGAAATGCCTATTGTGATCCTTGGGGACCCAGCCTACCCCTTAATGCCATGGCTCATGAAGCCGTACACAGGCAGCCTGGACAGGAGTCAGGACCTGTTCATCTACAGGCTGAGCAAGTGCCGAATGGTGGTGGAATGTGCATTTGGACGTTTAAAAGCGCGCTGGCGCAGCTTACTGACTCGCTCAGACCTCAGCGAAAAGAATATCCCCATTGTTATTGCTGCTTGCTGTGCGCTCCACAATATCTGTGAGAGTAAGGGGGAGACATTTATGGCGGGGTGGGAGGTTGAGGCAACTCGCCTGGCCGCTGATTATGCGCAGCCAGACACCAGGGCGGTTAGAGGAGCACAGCAGGGCGCGGTGCACATCAGAGAAGCTTTGAAACCCCCCCCCCGACCCGGTTCACTCTACTTCCCTGTAAACCAACCACCCCACCCCACCCTCCCCTCCCGCTTGCAGAGGCAATAAAGTCATTGTTTTTTCACATTCATGCATTCTTTATTAGTTCCTTACAGAGGTAGGGGGATAATTGCCAAGGTAGCCTGGGATGGGTGGGGGAGGAGGGATGGAAAAGGACACACTGCATTTTAAAACTTTAACTCTTATTGAAGGCCAGCCTTCTGATGCTTGGGCGATCATCTGGGGTGGAGTGACTGGGTGGACGGAGGCCCCCCCACCGTGTTCTTGGGCGTCTTGGTGAGGAGGCTATGGAACTTGGGGAGGAGGGCTGTTGGTTACACAGGGGCTGTAGCGGCGGTCTCTGCTCCTGCTGCCTTTCCTGCAACTCAACCATACACTCGAGCATATCAGTTTGATGCTCCAGCAGACGGAGCATTGCCTCTTGCCGTCTTTCTGCAAGCTGACGCCACCTATCGTCTTCAGCCCGCCACTTGCTCTGTTCTTCCCGCGATTCAGCCCGCCACCTCTCCTCTCATTCATATTGGGCTTTTCTCATCTCCGACATTGACTGCCTCCACGCATTCTGCTGTGCTCTATCAGCCTGGGCGGACATCTGCAGCTCCGTGAACATCTCGTCCCTCGTCTTACGTTTTCTCTTTCTAATGTTCACGAGCCTCTGCGAAGGAGAAACATTTGCAGCTGGCGGAGGAGAAGGGAGAGGTGGTTAAAAAAGACACATTTTAGGGAACAATGGGTACACTCTTTCATTACAAGGTCGCATATTTCGGCTTGCAGGCAGCCATCGTAGGCCACAGTGTTTTGGCTTTTTTAACCTTCTTAACATGCGGGAAAGGTTGCAAACAGCAGCGCATTTCCCATATCAAGGATGAATTGGGTTGTCCATTTAAAATGGGGTTTCAATGTAAAAGGAGGGGGCTGCGGTTTCCCGGTTAACATGCGGCACAAACACAAGTAAACCACCCCCCCCCCCCCCACACACACACACACGATTCTCTGGGATGATCACTTCACCCCTCCCCCCACCGCATGGTTAACAGCGGGGAACATTTCTGGTCAGAAGAGCAGGAACGGGCGCCTCTGAATGTCCCCCTTAATAAAATCACCCCATTTCAACCAGGAGAGCTTTCTGGAGATGTCCCTGGAGGATTTCCGCTCCAACCCCATACACGTTAACAGACTTGCTTGCTTTTTTTTTTGTAATGCTTACAAATATTTACAAAGTTACACTCACCATAGGTCTCCTGTGTGCCCTGAGGGTCTTGGGTGAGTTCGGGGGTTACTGGTTCCAGGTCCAGGGTCACAAACATATCCTGGCTGTTGGGGAAACCGGTTTCTCCGCTTCCTTGCTGCTGTGAGCTACCTACAGTACCTCCATCGTCATCTTCCTCGTTCCCCGAACCGTCTTCCCTGTGTGTTTCTCCAGTGAGAGAGTCATAGCACACGGTTGGGATAGTGGTGGCTGCACCCCCTAGGATCGCATGC
Source organism: Chrysemys picta bellii (assembly GCF_011386835.1). Lineage (NCBI taxonomy): Eukaryota > Metazoa > Chordata > Testudines > Emydidae > Chrysemys > Chrysemys picta. The sequence continues at coordinate 13,585,151 of NC_088810.1, forward strand.
AGCTCCGCGTAGTAGCGGCAAGTTTGCGGCTCTGCCCCGGACCTTCCGTTTGCTTCTCTGGCTTTGTGGTAAGCTTGCCGTAGCTCCTTAATTTTCACGCGGCACTGCTGTGTGTCCCTGTTATGGCCTCGGTCCTTCATGGCCTTGGAGATGTTTTCTAATACTTTTCCATTTCTTTTACTGCTACGGAGTTCAGCTATCACTGCTTCATCTCCCCATATGGCGAGCAGATCTCGTACCTCCCGTTCGGTCCATGCTGGAGCTCTTTTGCGATCCTGGGAGGACTCCATCATGGTTACCTGTGCTGATGAGCTCTGCGTGGTCACCTGTGCTCTCCACGCTGGGCAAACAGGAAATGAAATTCAAACCTTCGCGGGTCTTTTCCTGTCTACCTGGTCAGTGCATCTGAGTTGAGAGCGCTGTCCAGAGCGGTCACAATGAAGCACTGTGGGATAGCTCCCGGAGGCCAATAACTTCGAATTCCGTCCACACTACCCCAATTCCGACCCGCCAAAGGCCGGTTTTATCGCTAATCCCCTCGTCGGAGGTGGTGTAAAGAAACCGGTTTAAAGGGCCCTTTAAGTCGAAAGAAAGGGCTTCGTTGTGTGGACGTGTCCAGGCTTAATTCGGTTTAACACTGCTAAAGTCGACCTAAACCCGTAGTGTAGACCAGGCCTCAGATCACTGAGTGCTGTGTTAACTAGTGTGGGAGCCTGAAGTTCTATTGCTAAGTGGCTGGTGGAGCAGTTAGCAGAGTGGAGCCTTGTGGGGATGGTTGGAGCGGAGCTGAGTGGAGTGGATGGAGGAGCAGCGAGCAGAGCAGAGCCTTGTGGGAGCGGCCCAAGGCTCACAGGTTGGGGAGCGGAGCGGAGCAGCTACCAGAGCAGTTCGTGGGACAGCAGGAGTGGCTCGTGGTGAAGGCTGCGGCGGAACCCCATGGAGAGGCAGCCGGTCGGCTTCGGATCACATAAGGTGCCCCTTAACACCCTGCGCGCCCCCGCCCTTTGAACTCTGGGGCTGCACTGACCAGGGACAGAGACTTTGGGGGGTTGTTGGACTTTTGGGACTTTGGTGATCCTTGGGTTGCTGGTTTCAAGAACCAACGGGAAAGGACAGAGCCCAATTTGCTGGGGTGGGTTTTTTGCTCATGGTTTGTGTTATGAATCCTGTTTGTGGTGTTTTTCCAATTTAATGCTGATATCGTTTACCTCATGTTATTAAACATTTTCTGTTACACTCAGACTCCGTGCTTGCGAGAGGGGAAGTATTGCCTCTTAGAGGCACCCAGGGGTGGTATGTAATTGTCCCAGGTCACTGGGTGGGGGCTCAAGCCAGTTTTGCATTGCGTTATTGAAACGGAACCCCTAGATACAGAACCCGGCCCTTGTTGCTGCCAACTTAGATGGGCAGAAGGGTTACATTAGGAAAAACTTTTTCACTAGGAGGGTGGTGAAGCACTGGAATGAGTTACCTAGGGAGGTGGTGGAATCTCCTTCCTTAGAGGTTTTTAAGGTCAGACTTGACAAAGCCCTGGCTGGGATGATTTAGTTGGGAATTGGTCCTGCTTTGAGCAGGGGATTGGACTAGACGACCTCCTGAGGTCCCTTCCAACCCTGATATTCTATGATTCTATGATTCAGTTACTTACTAATGTCAGCATTTCTTAGCTCCAAGGCCTAAAATAGCTAAGCAGTCTCGGGGGCCGTCCAGGGAATGGCCGGAGCAGCAGTGGTTCCAGGGGCCGCCCCGGGGGCGTGCTGAACAGCAGCTGGTGGGCAGCCCCGGAGGCTGTTGGAGAGCAGTCCCCAGGGGCCTCAGGTCAGTATGTAGCCAGAGACAGTCTGTTCCTGCCACCAGAGCAGGGGCCAGCCATCAGCTCCTAGGGGCCCCCAGAGCAGCAGTGCCCAGGGGCCTCCCAGAGCAACAGCACCTTAGGAACAACGAAGATTTAGCCAGGGGTATTTCTAGTAAAAGTCATGGACATGTCACAGGCTGTGAATTTTTGTTTATTTCCCATGACCTGTTCATGACATTTACTAAAAATACCCTGACTAAATCTTAGCCTTACTTATAACTTTACATACAATGTTGCCATGTGTATTTTACACAACAATTCTGACCAGCAAATTCTGTGTTTTCAAATGCTATCTCACAAGACATTCTTTGTACAAAGATTATTACAACGGTGTGTCGGATGTGAACAGAGGGGTGTATTTTGTCACACCTCCCCCCTTTCAAAGCTGCAGTAGGTTAGCCACTGGTGGCAGGTCAGGCTTTGTCTTTTTAACTAGATCCGTGATTGCAGATACAATGTCACTGAACCCACGCACTGACCTTCTGGACTGGTTTACCAGACCTATGGAAGATTGGACCTGTTTTTTGGTGTGAGGTACAGGTCAATTTACAATGACTTCAACTTTTAAGGGATCAGGGGATATTTGATCTCCCCCTACCCAGGGTCCCACATACAGAACTCTGGCTGCTCCAATTTCACAGGCTTCTATGACTGGTCCTGCTGCTTTGAACCTTTGACAGCACAAGTGTTGTAAACACTGCGATGTCATCCACATACGGCCTTGCAAAGCTCTGCAAACCATTTAACACTTGGTTGACCAGCCTCTGCAAAGTGGCTTCTGCATTAATTAACCCAAATGGTAACACTGGCATAGACTCATAGATTTTGCTGCTGTTCTCTGCCATGCAGGAACCAGCCTCAGCCCCTCCCACACCTAGAAACACACTGCTTCCTTCTTCTGCAGAGGAGTTTGAGAGACATCCCCTTCCATCCCCACCCTCCCACCCCCACAGAAGTCTCTGGAACTTTACCACTCCCCTCTGGGATCCCAATACAATATGCCCTTTTGCTGTGGGTTACCACATGACTAGCCTTAGCCATGTGCAAAATATCATTCCTAACAAGCATTTCAACGGGGATACTACCCCGTTCCACATACACTTTGGCTAAAGGTACAGGAATCTTCTGTCCTCTCACTGCCAGAAGCTCCACTTGACCAAAGAGACCTGGGCTCCAGTGTCTCTCCACCCTATCAGAGGGGTAGCCGTGTTAGTCTGAATCTGTAAAAAGCAACAGAGGGTCCTGTGGCACCTTTAAGACTAAAAGAAGTATTAGGAGCATAAGCTTTCGTGGGTAAGAACCTCACTTCTTCAGATGCCTGTCTGTATTTGTGCAAGTTTCTTCATCTGAAGAAGTGAGGTTCTTACCCACAAAAGCTTATGCTCCCAATACTTCTGTTAGTCTTAAAGGTGCCACAGGACCCTCTGTTGCTTTCTCCACCCTATGCACTCCTTGTTATTTGCTCTGGCAACCTTAATCAATTCCATATCTACCCTCTCTGGGTCAGTCCTAACCAAACTCATCAGGTGAACTGTAGGTGTCTCTGGGGCTTCTGTGTTAAGAATAGCTGCATTATTATGGCTTGGATGGGGCTTAATTTCTTTTAGCTCAGGGCACTGATTCCTCAGGTGCTCAGTAAAGTTACCCTGAAAGTACTTTCTTGGACCCCACTCCTTCACAGGAGGTTTGTGATGGGGAATTCAAAGAGGGGACAATTCTGGGGGGAGCAGGGGTTGTGAGTGCCTGGGCTCCCAACCAACATCCTTCTTCTCATGGGTAAAACAGGATCCCCCTTTGCAATGGGTTTGTACCCCTCCTTCTGTGACGTGCTCACTGGACATCTGGGCTTGCACAAAGGCATCAGCCTGCGTGGCCATTTCTTGCATAGATTTTAGAGATTTATCCCATAAACTATTCTTAATCTCATCAGTGCATATACTTAGGAAATGTTCTTGAGCAAAGAGACCAAATAACTAGTTATAACCCTTTTCCGTTTACCCATTTTCTCATTAGGTCACACATCTTGTAGGGATATTTGCTATGACTCATGCCAGCACCTTTCTTGAGATTTCTAAATTTTAACATGTACATCTCAGAAATAATTTGAAACCTTTGAAAACAGCTTTCTAAAATTCAGAATATCTCAACTCTTCCCCAATCAGTATTTCATTAACTACATGCTCTCTTTACCAGAGAGCTGTGGAGACTTTCCTGGCCTCAGGAATATTATGAACCTCACATGGCCTTTCAAAAGTGGTAAAGTATTCTTCAATACAGTCTGTTCCCTTGCATGCAGGACACAACTTGTCCAAGCTGAGGGTTCCTTGATTGGACGGAGAGACTGGTGATGCTGGGATCTGTCCATGTTTTTCCATCATGTCCAGATTATACCTCCTCTCGTTTTCCTCTTCTAGGGCCTCTTTCTCTTTCAGCTCCATGGTTCATTTATGGGCAGCAGCTTCTCTCTCTTCTTTTTGCTTCTCGGCTTCTAGGGCTCATTGGAGGGTGATTGTTTCTTTTTCCTTCAGCTTCATGGCTCACCAGTGGGCAGCTTTCTGCTCTTTGCTTCTTGTCTCCGCTTGCCACTTTTGGAGTTCGCATTCTTTATCACTTTCTTCTTTCTCTAATGTGGCTGATTGGAGCTTTGTGGTTATTTCGCTGGTGCTCATATTTATCCTTTACTGTTTCTACTTCCTTTACCCGAAATAAGCAAACAGAAAACAACAAACTGTAAACTCTCTTTGAGTGTTTCCAAACACCACACTTGAGACTCACTTCAAACTGCTATATCAGTGCTTAAAGGGTAAAGCTCCTTTAAAATCACAAGCTGTGCATTAACCCTGCTCACTGCACCACAGTGATGTACCAGGGGGCAGTCCAGACTAAAGAGCAGACTGTGTCACCTGTGCCCTGCAACTTTGGGTGCCTTGCAATGCTTTGCTGAAGTAGCTCCCACCCGGGCAGCTCACAACCAGCCCTCCAGCATGCAAGCCACGCTGAGTGTCTGTGTGTAACTGCAGTCTGTTGCTACACTCAGGTTACACGCTGGCTCTCAGCAGCCTTGGTTAAAATGCAGGGTGACCCCAACACACCCCCAGTCCCTGATTTCCCCCCAGAAACATAAGTCCTGTACTGCCCAGTCTTCTCCTGGACAATACAAATATATTAAGTTCATTATTCCTTTAAGTAAATGATACACCAGCTTATTATCTTAAATGGAGTTACCCCGACACTTCAATTTAAACACACTGGATTAAATAAAACAGTAAAATAAATTGATTAACTACAAAGAGATTTTAAGTGAGTACAAGTCACGCGTCACAAAAGACAGGTAGTTACAAGAAAATTAAGGATAAGACATGATAGCGGTAGTGCCCGCCTCCCCACACTGTACACCAGCTGAGATGCCAGTGACAATCTCCCCACACTGCACGCCAGCAGAGATGGCAGTGCCCGCCTCCCCACACTGCACGCCAGCAGAGATGGCAGTGCCCACCTCCCCACACTGCACGCCAGCAGAGATGGCAGTGCCCGCCTCCCCACACTGCATGCCAGCAGAGATGGCAGTGCCCGCCTCCCCACACTGCACGCCAGCAGAGATGGCAGTGCCCACCTCCCCACACTGCACGCCAGCAGAGATGGCAGTGCCCGCCTCCCCACACTGCATGCCAGCAGAGATGGCAGTGCCCGCCTCCCCACACTGCATGCCAGCACACTGCGATCCTGCCTGGAGGGGCTGCTTAGTCTCCATGGCCCCTCTGCCCACGAATGCTTGATAGGAGAGTGGGGCCTGTTATAGCCCTGTCCCACTAGGAGCTAATCTGAGACCCCAGCCCACTTCAACCAGAGGCTGCCAGGTCCTAATGGTCCAGCTGGCTCTGTGTGCTGCATGCAGCCCCCTGCTTGGGGAATGCAGCAAATTGTGGGCAGGCCACCCACCTGCTCCACCCCCAAATCCAATGGAAGCATCATCCAGGCTGCACTGTGGCCACTGCCAGCACCTCCTGCTGATGTGTCCGTACCCCCCGAGGACGCAGCCCCCTGCTGCCCACAAAGGGCAGGAGACCAGGCCACAGGCCCCACGGATCTCCAGGAGCTGTGCCTGGCATGCACTTCCCACCCCCGCCCTCTCTCCAGGCAAGTCACTGGCCTCCCTGATGGCCATGGGCCAGGAATGTCACCAAACACTGGCTGCCGCTGCTGGACCAACCCCTCCCCCAACCTGAGCTGCCTCCCCTCCTCCCTGCTGCTTGTGTTCTTGTTGGGGGGGGGCAGGGCCCTTCCTCCAACCTCCCCCCACCAATATTTTGGAAGGCCCCGTGAGCTCCCCTCCTCCCCCCCACAAATACTCCCGCCCCACCCCCCAATACATCCTCCCAGGGTGAATACACGTGTGAGGCCAAAGCATGTTCCAGGAGCCCTCGGCGCGATGGCTCCAGGACCCCAAGCCAAGGACTAGATCCTGCAATGCCATGACCAGGCGGGTGCCGAGGCCATGGTCATGTGGCACAGCTCAATCAGCTCATACACAAACCAAGGCTCCAGCTGCAGGGACTCTAGGGGCCAATGGTGGGCCCGACGCACTAAGCACATTAAGCTACCCAGGAAGAGGAGCAGCCGCTGGTGCAGAGTGGCTGAGCTCACATTGTGCTGAGGCAGGGACTGCAGCGGGCAGCTGGTTCTGGGATGGGCCTGGCCCCAGGTTTGTGTTTATAGCTTCCTGGAATGTTTGCCAGCTGTTTGGAAGGCAGACAGACAGACAGGGCTCAGCCTGCCTGTCACATCACCCACTTGTTTGTGCAACAGCCCCCAAGAGGGCGAGGTACCAAAGCAGCTACTTCGCCATGTTCAGCCCCTGCAGAGCGAACCAGAGGGGAGAGCCAGGAGGGCAGGAATGCACAAAGGAAGCGAATGGCTGAGCAGCTGCAGGTGCTATATCCCCTGCTCTGCAGGCAGCACTAATACTGTGCCAGGGCAAAGAACACCTCATGGGCCGTACAGGTTAATGAGTAAGAGCTACTGAAAACAAATATTTGCAGCTGTGGTAGAGGGGGGCCATGGAGCTGCAGAGCCCAGCAGGCTGCACCAATAGCCAGGTGGGATTGCTCGGGGTGCTGTACAACACTGAACAGTGAAGCACTTTCAGGGTTCTGAGTGCAGAGACCTCGGCCTGCTTAGTCCCATGGCAAACACACTAGGAAATTCACGCCGAAGACTGGAGACGTGTTGATCAGGATACACAAGAGAAAAAGTGTCAAAACAAGGCATGAAGCCTATTGGCATTGCTACTGAGCGGTTCTGTAACTAAACCAAGCTCAGTCAGAACCTATGAGAGCCCCTTGGCAAGAGAGAGTCAGACAGTCCTTGGTGGGTGGGAAGGGGTTTGGCTGCTGAGGTGGGAGCGGTGGGTTACCTTCTCTGCTTTTGACAGTCAGACACAAAAAGGAGAAGAGACAGCATAGTAAAGGTGGTGGAAATATGGTTTTTGTTAATGTTCTCCAGCTACGAGGTGGCTGGTCTGTCCCGGATGGGTGCTCTGGGCTGGCAGGTCAGCCATCACAGCTGTTGTTCTGGACCCTGGCTCACTGCCCCCTCCCGGAACTGCATCCAGCTGTGCTGGTCGGGTCTCTCTCCTTCACTGGAACTTCTCAGGCTGGGCAGTACTGTCTCATCCTGTTGTGTGCAGAGGCGACGCGTGGGGAGAGCATGCAGGGTCATGTGTCCCGTCCTCCCCCCCCCACACACTCCGATTTCTGCCAGCGTTTATATTTTTACTTATATTTTGGGGGGGAGTGTGTTAAAAATACCTGCCCTCCAACTATCAACAGTTACACGTCATCTCTGGGAGTGCAGGTGCCGTGCAGTACAGCTGGGCTCAGGATCAGGTGACAAGCCGAGAGAGAGAAAAGAGAGAGGCCAGGAGGAAGAAAGTGAGGGATGGAAAGGGACACACGAGGGAGGGAAGACAGAGCAGGATCTCACAGATATCTGACTGGGGATCTCGCTGGTGCAGTGGTGATGGTCAGGCCTATTACATTCATTTAGTTCAGTGCTTCTCAAACGTATTTGATCGCATCCCCCTTCTTTGTGTCTGTAGCAGTTTACACCCGCTTCTCCCACCACACAAGTTCATATATTGATAAAAAAGTCAACATGCAACTCTCACTAAATATTAAAACCAGCAAGGCATTGATTCAAACAGAGCTGTTATAGTCAGCATACCGTGCCAGCCTTACTACTGCCCTGCTGCTAGCAGCAGTGCTGCCTTCAGAGCTGGGCAGCCGGCGAGCAGCAGCTGCTGGCCAGGCACCCAGCTCTGAAGGCAGTGCCACTGCCAGCAGCAGTGCAGAAGCCAGGATGGCATATTGAACAGCTGCCAGGGTCTAAAATGAATGTCCTGTCCCCCTCAAACCTCAGGAGTTATTCAGTGCTGTGGGAAAAATGTGTGCAGTACGCTTTTTTTCCTAAAGCTTCTCACGCCCCCTCCTCTCAAACACATTCTGTGCCCCCCAGGGGGACCTGACCCCCAGTTTGAAACCCTCTGATTTAGATGGAATAAATGAACCAAATGTGTTAATATACCCCCATCACTGAAACAACATTAAATAGTGTTAAACAAGGTCTGAGGGAGTGGGGGTGTATACAGAGACCACAGCCTGCTTAATACCATGGCAATCTCACCATTCAAAATCCTTCCAAGCTTTTATTAAAGATACAGAAAAGAAGGAAAAACAGTTAAAGCCTTTGCAATATAAAGTATGAAGTCAGGCTGTCACTGTACAGCATCCCTTGTTGCCTTTCCCTTCAGCTGGAGAGAGTTTTAAAGGGAAACCCCTGTTGCTTGACAGTCTCTGAGGCGGTGTTGAAGATGGGGGTGTGTCCTTTTCTGAAGAGAGCGCGCTGGTTGAGAAGGGCAGGAGCTGTTGCTGCATCGGTTTTAGGAAAATCCCCCAGGTTTGACAGCCTTTCAGATAGTATCAAAGATGGTGGTAACGGTCGTCCCAGGTGGAGGTTGGGATTCAGCTGGAGCCGGTCGGGTGGCCATGTCATCTGGGCCCCTCGCACTGGCCTGCTCTGGTCTCAGGACTTCTCTCAGGAGCGGGATGATAAAGGCCCTGGGCGCCAGGAAACAGTGGGGTGGCAGCCACCAGGGTGAAGCTTGCGCTGGTAGCCGCCGGCTGTACCTTCTGTTCTTCCCCTCCCAAAGTCCCTTTCTCTAAGGACCCATACAGGGAATGGGGGGTGGAATAGCCTGTTTCCCTCATTAGTTTGTCCTCCCTCTGGGCCTAAGAGCCATCACACTAATTTCATTTCAACTGCTGGTCCACATCATCTCATTTTAACAAGCATCATTTCAACAGTCTGTGGCTTCTGTCAGCATGGCCTTTTGGATTTAGATTAATCCAGTTTCTCTGCCTGGTTCTCTTGCATCTGATTAAAACATTCAACATCATAAATAGCTTGACCTATTTTTCATGATTAATGGCCAAGTAGGCAAAAATGATAGGTTATTGTGGCATCTTGTGACCTTTCACTGACCTTTCCTATTTGAGCTCACAATCGGGATATGTTTTGTAGGCCCAACAATCACAGCAGGCATCCCCACTGGCATGCCAAGGCCTGAGAGTCAGGATGACCCTCGGGGCTCCCGAATGGACAAAGTCTCTGGAGCGAAGCAGGAGCCCGCCAGCCCTTCCCTTAGGAATCTCCCAGCCATCTACTCTCCATCTGAGCCCCCCTCAAAGTCTCTTTTCAAGGCCTCCATCCTCACATTATTGTGTCCACCTATTAGGCCTAGTTTCTGACACCCCAGTTTTGGTCCACTGATTTCTGGGCCCAGTCTCCTCTTGATTACCAGCCGTGCTCTCAACACAGGCCCATTGCAACACTCTGCAGTGCAGTGCGTAATGTTTAGGTGTAGCCGCTCAGTCTCCTGAGTGAGCAGGTGTGTTCCCTGAGGTGCAGGGCCGGCTCTAGGCACCAGCAAAACAAGCAGGTGCTTGGGGCAGCACATTTGCAGAGGGCGGCATTCTGGCCATCCTTTTTTTTTTTTTTTTAAACTCACTTCCTCCCCTCTCGCAACGCTGCAGAAGCGGAGAACCCATGGGACCCTGGGAGCTGTAGTTCCTTGCCTAGCTCCCTGCCTATAGAGCCAGCCCTGATGCAGGGAAAGAACTACATTTCCCAGCAATCCCCTGGCAGCTATCAACAGGAAAGGGAGGGGGAGGGAGGGAGGTAGCTGAGCCATGCTGCAGCTTGCTGTGAATGGAGAGCTGGCTGCTAGAACGGGGTGGCACTGTGAGTGGGGGACAAGTGTGCCCAGCCCAAGGAGTACAAGGCTTTGCCCCAGATATCCCCTTCAGAAGACTTCCCCAGACTGGATTAGGGATACTGGTGTGACCTCACCTTGCAGACCCCAACGAAGGAATTGGGTGGACTAAAGGGACAGTGCACCTCTGTATCTGAAGCCTAGCAAGGGAGGTACGTGGATCCCACTAGACTTTAAAATGAAAAGTAAGGGAAGGGAGACTCTGCTAGAGGACCTGGGCAGCTTTAGATACAGTACCAGGCACGTAGGAGGAATTCCACTTCTGAGCCATGGAAGCAGAAATTGACTTTTCCTTTCCAGATATAGCTAATATTCAGAAAGGGAATCTAGCACCTGCCTTCCAGATTTGAACACCCTCAAAATTCAGGAGTGCTCAAGCTCAATTTAGGCAGCTGTTACTTCATTTCTCCCAAATCAAATATACGGATCCACTGTAACTTGCTGTAGAAAAAGTAGGATAAAATTGAGCAAGCAATGCTTCCCAGTGATTTTTAGGACTGGAATTGCTATTTTCAACAGCCATTGCTTTTTTTTTTTTTTTAGTTTTATTTGTTTAAAAGGAAGACAGTGATTGCATTGGCAAATCCCTATAGAAACAAAGAGTGGAACAAACGACTAATAAAGGCACCTCAACTTTTCCTCATTTATGTAGGACAGTCTTATAATATGCATCCAGACATCCTCCAATCGCACAAGCTAAAAATTGTTCCACTTTACTGCAGTTCTGTAACCATATGGGAACCAATCCTGTCTGTGTTCTGTGCACATCCAAAATTCCTGCTGAACGACCCGCCCCGGGAGCGAGTTACCAGTGACCCAGGGCTGGGACAGCAGGAGGGTGCAGGTTGGGGGGAAGAGCCCAGGGCTGGGGCAGCAAGGAGCAGGGGAGGGGGGAGCCCAGGGCTGGGGTGGGGGGCAGCCAAAAAATTTTTTGCTTGGGGCGGCAAAAAACCTAGAACTGGCCCTGCTGAGGTGCCCTGTAGAAAAGCTGCTCTGCAGAGCCACTGAGAGCTCCCAAGTAGCAGGGCAGCCATAATTCCCTGACATCACATTTCATTCACTCTCTCTCCTCACCTGCGTCACCCCTGATCAGAATCAGCTGGCAGGGCTGTGTGCTGCTGGTGTTAGTCACTCACATGCTGGAGCAAATACAGACCAAGAACTTGTTATACAACCAGGAACATTCACTGCTGCTCTCATCCCATATTGCCTGGGCAGGTATTGCCTTTAAAGAAGGGCTTCCTCTGTCCTGGGCTTCTCCCTCTGTCTGAACCTGCTGTAAGCTCAATCCTCTCTTTATGACATCAGCTTGTTGCTATAAGAAAGACTGTGATGTCACAAGCTCAGCATTCTGACCTCAGCAAGAAGCAGAGCTGTAATAATTAACTATCATCAGAGAAATGTGCGAGATCCTGTATATGAGTGGAAATGCTTAATATCAGCTAATTCCCCACTGTGAGAGCCCAGATACTATGGGGATGGGCAGCAGTATAAAACCCTGAACTAGAGAGTCCTTGGCAAGGCTGCTGGTGCATGGACCATGCTGGGGATGTCATTTTAAAGCTCCCTTTTATTTCCAGCATTTTGTGCTTACGAATACTTCCCCAGGTGGCCTACGGACAAGCCGGCACCTGCTTGCTGTTGGGTTTAGTTAATGAAGCTCCTCCTGGCCCAAACCACGGTCATTAGAGGCTTGATCCAAAGCCCACGAAAGTCATTGGGAGTCTTTCCATTGATTCCAATGGACTCTGGATCAGACCCTAAAATGCCCGTGAAGTTGGAGCCGGTTCTGCTTCCCTGCGACAAGATCCAGGACGTCCCGCCTGGAAGGGGAAAGGACATGGAGTGAAATCGGACAGAGGGGAGAGTGAGTGAAGCCAGGGCCCTGCTGTGACCCCATCAGACAGCCCAGCTGCTGCGCCCCCGTGGGCCAGGGTAGGATCAGCCCCACTTGTACACTAGCTCAGGTGTGGTGGAGTCCAGTGTGAAATGCCCCAATTGATAGAGCTCCCAGCCTCCCCTGGGCAGGGAGCTCCATATCCTCCACCCCACCAGCAGCCAGGCTGGTCCTGACAATCAGCCTAACTCTTTTCTGTCCTAATATTTGCTCCTGGTTACTAACCCTGGGGCCTCCTCCAGTCGCTCGTAAGTGCTAGGCCCTTATCAGGCCTCCCTGGGGCCGAGCGAGGCCGATTCAGCTCTTCCAAATAACGCTGCCCCTCCGGCCCCCTGAGTGTTTGGTGGCTCCTCTTGGTCAACCTGTTCCTGGTACTGCGGGGCCCAGAGCTGAACATGAGGGCCTCAGCCAGGAGCCAACCATGGCTGCTCAGGAACCAGCCACAAATGGGAGCTCAGCCCTGTGTCTCCACATTAGTGCAGCAGCACTCAGCTGTCTGCCCCTTCAAACCAAGGATAGCAGTGGCCAGCAGCTCCACCAAGATAGTGTCAGGGTGTTACTGACACAACCTGACAGACCCTCACACCCGAGGCTGGGGCTGTGACCCAGAGGCAGAGCGACTTGCTGCTTTCCCAGAGCCCCAGTCACTAGCAGAGGGACCGTGTGACGAGATCAGGGACAAATTGTCTAGCTTCCCCCATTTGTTTGCTTGTGTCTCAACTAACAGATTCCCATAACCCTGTTATGTTTGTGCCGCAGCCATGAGGTTCTCATAACCCCACTGTTTTCAGATCCGCTCTCGGAACGGGGTAGGGGGGCAGGTTCGATGGCGCGTTGGGTGCCCAGGCTGCAGAGAGGCATTTCCGCCCAGTGAAACAAGCCTGTTTCCAGCTCGGATCTCGGAGAGAAAGGATTCACTGCTTAGCGCGGGGTGAATAACTCGGCAGAGCTGATGAATGCTCCACGGAATACACTGGTGCTGCTTTGCTTCCTGTGCACAACCGAGTGACAGTGCTGCCAGCCTGAATGGGGGCGGAAAGAGAATGTTAAGCAACTAGTGGAATATATTTGGGGAAAGCAAATTCTGAACTCACAGACCTGAGCTTTTCTCTGGTTACACTGATCCAATCAGGGAACAGGATCAAACCTGGAGTTCTGTGGGTCCAATCAAATTACCCACAGCTGCCTGAACTTCCAGACTATGGGCCAAGAACTTTGTGAATAAGTTTAAATAGAAAATAAATCAAAGAAAATCGCATTCTGCTCGAGGGCTATTAACAAACAGAAAGAGTGGGAAAGATCTGATTCCCTTCCTCCCTTCAAGCAGCATAGGCGCCAACTTTCCCCGCGCCCCGACTCCACCCTTTCACCACCCCCGCCCTTCCCCCATTCCAATCCCTCCCCCAAAGTCTCCGCCACAACTCCACCCCCTCCTTGCCCCTATTCAACCCCTTCCCCAAATCCTGGCCCCAGCCCCGCCTCTTCCCCAAGCGCACCATGTTCCCCCTCCTCCCCCCGCCTTTCCAGCCCCACGAAACAGCTTTTTCGCAGCGCAAGCGCTGGGAGCTAGGAGGAAAAAGCGGGCACATGGCGCGCTCAGGGGAGGAGGCGGAGGCGGGGCAGAGGTGAGCTGGGCAGGGGGGTGGGGAGCTGCTGGTGGGTGCTGAGCACCAACCAATTTTTCCCCGTGGGTGCTCCAGCCCCGGAGGAGCCACGGAGTCGGCGCCTATGCCGAGCAGCCATTCCCTTTAGCATGGTTTCTGCTAGGAAACTTCAGGGAAATGACCTAGGACCATAGTCCCCAACAGACTGCTGCTTGTGATGGCTGGATTAGACCCGAAGAGACTCCAAAGAGCAGCTCCTCAGTTCTGAGACACAAGGTGTCTGCCTGCATTGCCAGGGCCCTTCCAGCCAGGATCGATCTACCTGCCTTGCCCGTTCCTTCCTAACTGGGGTCTCACCTTCCCTTTGCTCTTGAAACCCTTGTTTCTGGGATTATACATCATTTTACTGAAGTCACAAAACTCTCTGCAGTCATGAAAGTAAAAAAACCCTCTGGGCAAACTCCTTTTCAAAGCCAACATGATCGGCTGCTTCCAGTCAATAAACCCTGTTGTTCTAAGGTTAGTGAGTAGATTGTTGCTCCTTTGGACCCAAGTGATTAACCAGTGTTTGGGGCCGTGCCAGGCTGTTTCCGTTAGGAGGAGAAATTGATTCCATGAGTCCGGGAATCCTGTTTATTTACAAAGAACAGTTTCCTCACTCTCAATTTCCAAGTCTGCCTCTCCAGCCAGCCCTGTGCCCCCAGTCCAGGAGTTCTGTCTGTGATCCCTCTCAGGGCCATGCTCACAACTGCTTCTCTTGCGCTGTCTGCTCCTTGGCTTTCTGCCTCACATACAGACACACACCACTGCAACCAATCAGTGCCACAGCCCCTGTGTTGAAACTCCTCAGCCCATGTGGCTTAGCTTTGGCTCAGGCTCTGCCAGGCTCCCCAGGCCATGGGAGGCAGCCTCCATTGTTTTAGCTATTCCTACATTCAGAGATTCAGCGATCACATGGCCAGAAGGGACCAGGGTGATCATCTAGTCTGACCCCCTGGAACCCAGGCCAGAGACCTGCCCCCAGATAATTCCTAGAGCAGAGCTGTTAGGGAAACATCCCAATCTTTATTTTAAAATGACCAGTGATGGAGAATCCACCACAGTCCTTGGTAAATTGATCCACTGGTTAATTACCTGCACTGATAAAAATTTACACCTTATTTCCAGTCTGAATTTGTCTGGCTTCAACTTCCACACACTGGATGGTGTTTCTCTGCTACATTGAAGAGCCCATTATTAAATATTTGTTCCCCATGTAGATAGTTGTGGATCGTAATCTTAACCTTCCCTTTGTTAAACTAAGTAAATGGAGCTCTTTGAGTCTATCACTATCAGGCCTGTTTTCTAATCCTTTAATCATTCTCATGGCTCTTCTCTGATCCCTCTCCAATTTATCAACATTCTTCTTGAATTGTGGACACCAGAACTGGACACAGGATTCCAGCAGCAGTCGCATTAGTGACAAGTACAGAGGTAAAATAATCTCTATTCCTACTGCGATTCCCCTCTTTATGCATCCCAGGATTAAATTAGCACTTTTGGCCACAGCATCGCACTGGGAGCGACCCGCAGCTGACCCCCAAATCTTTTTCAGAGTCACAGCTTCCCAGGATAGAGTCCCATGTTGTGGAAATATGGCCTACAGTCTATGAGATGTATACATTTACTTTTTGCCATATTAAAATACATATTGTTTGCTTGCACCCCGCTTACCAAGAGATCCACCATGCTCTGTATCAGTGACCTGTCCTCTTCATTATTTACCACTCCCCAATTTTTGTGTTATCTGCAAACTTTATCAGTGATGATTTTACCCAGGTCATTCATAAAAATGTTAGGGCTCGTCTACACTAGAAGCACTACAGCATCACACTGCACCACTGCAGCCTGTCTGGAGAAGACATGTCCATGAATAATAAATCAATATCTGAGAGAGGCAGTAGCTCTCCCACTGTCCACACTGGTGCTAAGGTCAGTGTAACTTACGTGGTTTATTCACATCCCTGAGCAACATAAGTTATACTGAACTAAGTGGTAGTGCAGACCTGGCCAAAACCAGATTACTGCAGGACCTCATTAGAAACACACCTGTTCAGTGATGATTCCCTGTTTACAATTACATATTAAGACCTATCAGCCAGCTTTTATCCATGTAATGTGCACCATGTAAATTTTATATCTTTCCCCACAAAGGACCATTTCATTGCTCCCTCCATTCAAGCCAAATGAAGGATGCCTAGCACACCCATCAACTCCCTCCCGGTCTGTAAATGATCGATAGATAAAAGCCCTATTTGAATTGCAGGATGATTGTCAAATAATTGCAGCTGAGTTGTGGACAAGACATGGAAAATCACAGAAAAGTAGTAATGAACCTTTATTAATTGTGGTAATTTGGAAAAGCCAGAGAAGACCTATTTGTTTAAGAAAAAGTTGCTGGAACAATATAAACATTCAAGTATTATGTTAGGCCTGCGAATTTTTTTGATAACCAGACTTTTTGCTGCAACGCTATTACAGTCTGAGCTCCAGCCACTATCAGCTTGGATAAATGGCGTTCTACTGTACTAATGGGGAAAGAAGTGTATGTTGCAAACCTCTAAATGTATGGAAAATTGTGGACTGTGCAAAGTAAGCTAATTAAAATCAAAATTCCAGTGGAAACCTAATATTGCAGGATCTACAATATCACAAATTAAGTAGGGCCTTATCTGTAGATTAAAGACACACTTGGTGGCAGCCATTAACGCCTTCCAGCATAACAATATGATAGGAAACAGCAGTGTGGGCAGTGTTCAGTGCAACACAAGCCTGCTACCATCACTTCAGGTGGAGGCCAGGGCCACAGAGCAGGTAGGGGCCACAGGGGGCCCTGTAAGGGAGTGGCAACAATTCAGATTTAGGGGGGGATTCCAGTCCCCACTCTCCCCACCTCACAGATGGACCCCATTCCAATCCCCGCTCCAGGCCCTGCTCATCCCCTCACTCCTCCCACAGGGACCCCAGGTCTCAGCTGGGGAATCTGCTCTCTGTCTTACTCACAGTCCATGAGACAGTGCCACCAGAAGTCGAGTTTTCAGCAAACTCCACTGCGTTCCACCATTCAGGAGCAGACAGCCCATGTGCCAGGGCCCAACACCAGTTGGCCCGGCTGCCCCCTGCCCCCCCACCCCCATCTGTACAGAGGGGTGGCCAAGTCAAATTTCAGTGGCACTGAGTCCACGCAGCTGGAGCAATGCTCTGGACTCTCCAGCAGTAGCCATATTGATTGAGTATGGCCCCATTGCTTCACAGTGGTGGGGCCATGCCCCCCACCCAGCTCTGCAACCTATGGAACTTTGAGCAAGTGCAAATTGGCACTGCTGCTGTCAGGATGAGCCTAGCGCCCCAGACAGGGCTGCCAATTTTGGTTGGACATATTCCTGGAGGTTTCATCACATGACATAATCTTTAATTAAAGATTAATCTTTAATTTTTGAAGACTCCAGGACAATCCCGAAGGGTTAGCAACCTTAGCCCTAGCATACGCTAATCCTGCCCTGTGTCATGGCCAGGTCGTGGGCAGACAGACCTAGTGTTCAGAGCCAGAGTCCACAGTCACAAAACAGGCGTCGAGAGTCTGCTAGGTCAGGGGTCAGAGGCAGGAGACAAACTGGAGATCAAAACCACAAGTCAGAGACCAGGAGTCAAGCCAGGTCAGGATGGCAGGAGCAGGACAGAATTCAATTGTTCAGACAGCTTCCTGCTTCTGCTACTGATTTAAGTAGGACCACTGGCCAATTGGCTGCTTTGGGTCCCTGCCAATAGGACCTTAGGGGTAGAGCCTAAAACTGGGGCTGGGCTTCATGGGTAAGCAGTTGTCAGCAGGCTACCAAGTGGCGGGTTGGAGTATGGCTGCTCCTGTGGACCCAGGTTCAAGGCCCGTGGGTCATGACATCACCCACTCCCCTAGGGTGCTCTCTGGGTAAAACGGGTCCAGGTTTCTCAAGATGGCTCCTACGGAAGACCCAAACCAGGGCGGGAGCATGAACATTCACAGCTGGCTCCCAAGTGTGTTCCTCTGGGCTGTAATCTTCCCACTCCATCAGGTACCATGAATTATCCCGCTAGACTTGGAATCAAGGACTTTGTTACAATGTATTCCTCCTGATCTTGTGCTTGCACTGGTGGGGGCAGTGATTGGGCTCTATGGGGAAATGTGTTCTCAGTGTAGGGCTTGAGAAGTGAGACATGGAATGCAGGGTGGACTCTGAGGAAGCGGGAACTGTTATACCAAGAAAAACTAGTTGGATCTTATTAAAGGGGACAAGATAAAGATGCCACATTTATTATGATAACAATTTGATTTATGACCAATAACTAATATCTTAATCCTTATACATACACATTATACCTAATACCTATACACACACACACACACACACACACATCCATCAGATGTTCTGCAGCTGCTGCATAGTTACCAGTCCTGCTTGAGTCTGTGGCTTGAGTTTGCAGCTTGGGTTCGTAGCTTGTGGCGGCTAACTGGCCAGGAAAGCCGGGCACAAGGACGAGCTGGGTCTCTGTTGGGCATGCACCGATGCCCTTCCATGTTGGCAGCAGAATGTTACCCTCCTCCAAAGTTTTCCATCTCACCCATCCTTTTTGTAGGCTTTAGTTTGAATCCAGAGTCTATAGGTCTTGCTGTGTCACGCTGCCTCCAGGTTTGGTGATTGATCAGCCATCAACTGCAGACGTGACTTTTAGACTCGACCGGGCTTTGATCTTCCTTTTATTGTACCTTTTCTTTTTAGGGTGGATTCTTCTTACTTTGTTAGGGTTCTTGTCTGCATCTTCAGCCGTTGGTGTTTGAACTTTATTTAATCAGGACAGGCTGGGGCTGAAGGTTGATTCCATCATCCATACATACCTCATTCACACATCTAAACTAAACCAATAAGATTACAGCAGGGTTTGCAAAAATGAAGGTTGCAGCAAGCCCTTACACAATGGAGTAAGCGTTTTAAAATGGGGTTTGAATTACAATATGGCAAACAGTGAACAGAAGTTACAATATAGACAAGTATAATGGATGGCAAACAGTGAACAGAAGTTACACTGTAGGCAAGTGTAATGAATGGTGAACAGAAGTTCCAATACTGAAACAGTGTAAGTCTCAGTGATTTAAGCAGGAATTGGATTGATAGTGAAATTTACAAAGGCAGCTGACTGAACAGCTATGACTCTTAACAAGCATCTTAATTGTTAATTAGCCAGTTATTGGGGTAACCGGTTTTATGAATGAATATTGTTTCATTCATAAAACTTTACTTATGAAGTTACATTAATAAAGTGAACAATTAAAAACAATTTCATTCATCTGTTCTACAGAGCTCAAAGGTGACCAAGTTGCCAAATCTGGTACAGGCCAAGGAACCAGTGGTCTAGTTTCCAAGAGGGCCTGTCTGTGCAGAGGTGTTCTGTAGAAAGCCATACCTTTTGTCCTGTGGAGTGGGCAGGCCCTTGTTGGCTATGCTTGTCCACATGCTTTTTGTAATCCTCCTTTGCATTCTCAAGGTGTCCTTTCACCTCTTTTTGGGAGGGATGGATGTGCTCTAGTTGGTCCAAAGCCGATGGG
Organism: Chrysemys picta bellii; assembly: GCF_011386835.1. Taxonomy (NCBI): domain Eukaryota; kingdom Metazoa; phylum Chordata; order Testudines; family Emydidae; genus Chrysemys; species Chrysemys picta. The sequence goes on from NC_088810.1 coordinate 13,604,453, forward strand.
TTGGGGGAGGATGTGGGTAGTTGTAGGTGAAATCGGGGATGGTACCCATAGTTGAAAAAGAAGGGGTTGTGGATGCATGGTCTGTATTATTACCCGAGAACTCAGCATATGGTAATAGTGTGGACCAGTTGTCCTCATGATGATTGGTGTAGCATTGTTGGTATTACTCTAGGATCTGGTTGATTCTTTCAGTTTGGCCATTTGACTGAGGGTAGTAGGCACAGGACAGATGCACATAGAGCCCTAATAGACGTAGGGCCTCATGCCAGAAGTGGGCAGTAAACTGGGGGCCCCAGTCAGAAGTGATGGGATCTAGGACCCCATGAAGATGGAATATGTTGTTTGTCCAGAGCCAGGTGGTTTCCCCTGCAAAGGGTAAACCTGAGAAGGGAATGAAGTGGTCCATTTTTGAAAAGCGATTCACAATGGTAGTGAAACCACCGGATTCTGGTATTTCCACCACAAAGTCCAAGGAAATGGCCTCTCAGGGCTGAGACAGGTTTCCAAAGGAGATTGCAGGGTCTCTGGCTTGGGATCTTGGTGCAAGCACAAACCTGGCAGGAAGCGGCAAAGGTCTCTATTGTGGGGAGCATACAGGGCCACCAGAAGTACTGGGACATTAGTCATTGGGTTATATATCACCCCAAGTGTCCTGCCACAGTGGTGTCGTGGCACAGTTGAAGAACCACTGTTCTTGAAGTCTGGGGGAAATACAGATCCAGTCCCTTATGAACATGATCCACTCCCGGGTGTCATGTGGTTCTCAGTTGGCAATGGCTATCTTGTTGGGTGGAATTCCAGAGGCAGAGTGGATGGCTGTGAGCAGGTCTTGGTGGTGGATTGGGTTGAGGAAATTATGTGACTTGAGAATGTGAGCTGATTCCAGACTGGGGACTCATGGGTGTGACAGGGTGTATCAACCCCACACGGGGAAGGCGAGGGTTAAGAAACTATTCTGGATGCAGGAAGCCATGCCCCCTTGCTTCTGCTGGGCATGCTCCCAGTGGCAGAAGCATTCAAAAGGGAGCAGCTCAGCTCATTCTGGGCTGAGTGAGGAGAGCAGTTGGGTGCAGTACCCTCCTGCTGGGAAACTGCCAGGGCTCCACATTGCCAGGACCGAGCCTTGTAGCTGAGCCACAGGAGACCCTTCAACAATGGGAGCCAAGGGTGACGACTCACTGTCATCAGCAGAAGATACTTCAGAGACAGACCGGAGAGGAACACAGGAAGGACCCCCAGTACAACCCACTATGATGATGGAGGGACCAAAACAAGGGGAGGAAGCAACCTAGGGAATGCGCTTAAGGGTACCAGATCCTAGGCTCAACACAGGGGCTACTGTTTTGAAGGGCCCTGGGCCGGTACCTGGTGGAGTAGGGTGGGCCGGGTTCACCAACCCCCTCCCCGACACATCCCGAACTGTAACTGCTAGGTTAAGTGGCCCGGGACTCTTGTCATTGGGTGTTACACCCTGGAATATCACCATTAGTTGGTACTGACAGCCCAGAACACACAGCCAACCGCTGACAATGGGACAGGGTCACGCCTTTGGGACGAGGCATCAGCCTCACCATTTTTGGTTCCAGGGTGGTAGGTCAAGGTAAAGTTGAACTGGGAGAAGAATAGGGCCCATAGGAGCTGTCGTTGATTTAGGGCCTTGGCCCTGTGCAGGTACTCCAGATTCTTGTGATTGGTAAATACTTGGACCAGATGATGAGCCTCTTTCAAATAGTGTTGCCACTCCTCAAAGGCAGTGTTAATTGCCAAGAGCTCTTTGTCCAAGATCTCATAGTTTCACTCAGTGGGGGTGAGCTTCCTTAAGTAGTTTCAGAGTAGCAGCCGTGTTAGTCTGTATCCGCAAAAAGAACAGGAGTACTTGTGGCACCTTAGAGACTAACAAATTTATTAGAGCATAAGCTTTCGTGGACTACAGCCCACTTCTTCGGATGCATATAGAGTGGAATAAATATTGAGGAGATATATATACACACATACAGAGAGCATAAACAGGTGGGAGTTGTCTTACCAACTCTATGCTCTAATAAATTTGTTAGTCTCTAAGGTGCCATAAGTACTCCTGTTCTTCCTTGAGTAGTAGGCAATGAGTTGCAGTATTTGCTTGAGTCCATGCCTCAGCCCCTGTTGCTGTATGAGTGGCATTGGCTTCCACAATGAACACTCGTGTTATGTCTGGGTGGGCCAATATTGGAGCAGTGGTGAAGGCAAGCCTTAGCTATTCAAATGCATCCTGGGCCTCAGGCAACCAGTGGAATTGGACATTCTTCTGGAGCAGAGCAGTGAGGGCCTTGGCTTGTTTTGAAAAATTGGAGATGAAGCGCCAAAAAAAGTTTGCAAAACCCAGAAAATGTTGTAGGTTGAACATATTCCAGGGGGCTGCCCAGTCACAGACAGCCTAGACCTTTTGTGGATCCATCTTGATTACTTCCGGGGACAGGATGAAAATAAGAAACTCAGATGAGGTATGTTCAAGTGAACTCTTTTTGAGTTTACGTATGTGTGACGAAGTGGGGGGTTTTCTTGTTTTCTGTGGAGTTTTCAATGGTTTGCATGCGGAGGGGGTGGGATTCAGTTTCCCTGGGTGTTACTGGTTTAACAAGGTGAGGAGAGAGGGAGTTTGTTTTGCAGAGGACCGGAGAGATGACTTGGGGACCCTGCCGATGGCCTGGAGGATGGATACCCCAGAGACCGGAGACCTGGTGACCCGGAGGCCCAGCTGAGGAGACGCAGCCGGTTCTGGCCAGTGGGCAGACAATGGGCTGCAGAGTGAGGACCCAGTGACCTAACCAGCCGGTTCCAGCCAGAGGACAGAAGCGAGGAGAGGAGACCCCGGTTTACGATGCGGTTTACCTGGAGAGAAGACAATGGACAGAGGCGGGGCCTGGGGACGGTGATCTCAGATGCCCAGCTGGGAAGCAGGGGGGCTCTGGGCTGGAGAGGGGGAGCAGGCAGAGCCCACCTGGATGCAGAGAGACTGGGATGTGCTGGGCTGAGGGAGGCCAGGCCTGAGGCCCTGAGAGTTTCCTGTGCTGTGTTCAACTCTCAATAAATCCTCCTGTTTTATGCTGGCTGAGAGTCACTCAGGTCTAGAGAACAGGGTTGCATCAACCCCTTTGGGGGTGGAGGCCCCTGGGGTCCAGAGCGAGTGGACTCCCTGAGGGGGCCCACGGCAAGAAACAGGTGTGCTAAGGCTCAGAGAGGTGCAGCTCCAGGAGGTGGAGGGGCCTGACCCCGAGAGAGAGTGGACCCCCGAGAAGGGCTGTCTCACTAACAGGGGCACCCCCCACGGACCGCACGGGGCAAAGAGTGGGCACGATCTGGGAGTCCGTGACAGTATGTTGTCGTAGTCTCTCCAGCACGGTGCAGATGTGAGCGGTGTGTTGGTACCTATCATGCGAGAAGATTAATATATCATCTAAGTATACCACTACAGACTGGTCCAGTGGGTCTCATAGCACATCATTAATGACTTGCTGGAATGTTGCTGAGGCATTAGTCAATCCTAATGATATGACTAAATATTCAAAGTGGCCATTGCAGGTCCGAAAGATGGTCTTCCATTCATCCCCTTCTTGGATACGGATGAGAGTGTAAGTTTCCCGCAGATCCAGTTTAGTGAATATGTAGGAAGCCCCCACGCAGTCTAACAACTCAGGGATTAGGGGTGTTGGGTAATGGTTCCAGATTGTTACTTGATTTATGACTCTGTAATCGATACAGAGATGGAGGCTGCCATCCTTTTTTTTTACAAAAAGGATTGGGGCACCGGCTGGTGAAGTTGACCTGAGGATGAATCCCCAGGCCAGGTTCTTTTGGAGGTACTCTCACAACACTGCCAGTTCATGCTCTGACATTGCGAAGATCTTCCCAAATGGTATCTTCACCCTGGCTGGAGTTCTGTGGGGCATATTCCAGGGGGCTGCCCAGTCACAGACAGCCTAGACCTTTTGTGGATCCATCTTGATTACTTCCGGGGACAGGATGAAATCAAGAAACTCAGATGAGGTATGTTCAAGTGAACTCTTTTTGAGTTTACGTATGTGTGACGAAGTGGGGGGGTTTCTTGTTTTCTGTGGAGAATATGTAGGAAGCCCCCACGCAGTCTAACAACTCAGGGATTAGGGGTGTTGGGTAATGGTTCCAGATGTTCCAGATTGTGAAGATTCCCAAATGGTATCTTCACCCTGGCTGGAGTTCTGTGGGGCAATCATAGTGCCAATGTGGGGGGAGGCTTTCTGCATTCTTCTTTTCAAAGTCATCAGCATAGTCGTGGTACTTGGGTGGGGAGTCCTACAATTCCCTCAGTAGGTGTTTTGATGCAGATGGCTAAACCTACCTGAACCTTCTTGGGCCTGGGTGCAACACTTACTGGTCCCCGGCCATGCCATTGGCAGAATTCTCAAGGGAAAGTGACCTTCTGTTCTCAATGATGAATGAGAAGATCCTGAAGAGTTAGCCAGAAGATGCCAAGGATCAGGGGAAAATGCAGGGAATGGATCATGAAAAATGGAATTATTTCTCTGGGTCCCTGAATAATGGCCTCCAGGGGGACAGTCTCCTCTACAACCAGACCTGAAGACAGTGGGGAGCCATCAATAGTTTCAATTATGTCTAACGTGCCCTTGTGTCACAAGGGAATCTGTGGGGCCTGAGCCTGTAGTTGCATCCACTAAATTGTCAGCTGCTCCCAAATCGATGAAGGCCTGTTGGAGGGGGATATACCAGGGCTCCCCCAGGATGTGCAGCTGGATAGGCACCTGCAAAGGGGAAGCCCTTGAATGGGGATCAGGGTGCATCTCAGTGAGGACTAAGGAAATTCTCTTCCCTCAAGGACCAGGCTGGTTCCCCGCACCATGTCTGGACTGGCATGTTTCCTCAAGCTCCTTGGCGTTCAAACTGGGCAGGTCAAGATGGCATGATCAGGTTCACCACAATAGAAGCACAGATGGCACTGATGGTGCCATTCCTTTTCTTCAGGTGTGAGCCACTGACAAGCCAGATCAACTTGTATAGGTTCAATGGGAAATACAGAAGTTCAGGTTGTAGTAAAAAAAGAGAGTCTGGAGAACTGGGCATGCTGCAAGATCTGAGGCCTGAATCAGAGGCTGTGAACCAAAGTCAGGCCATGTATTAAAGCAGATGCTTACAAGTTCACTGTCCGGTACATGAACTTGGCAAAGTTGCTGCTAGTGTACAAGCACTAGATATTTAAGTAAATATATTCCAGCTAGTACAGATACACCCCAATCTAGTACAAGATAAGACGGTTTGACCAAATAATGAATAGGGATGTTGTGTTCAAGATATCAGGAACAAGGGGAGGTAACAAACAGATATCATGAAATACATAAGCTGGTACATAGGTGTTTATCCCAGTTGTTTGTCTCAGTCTATACATGTCAGAGTACCTCGCCTTAACCCTTTGTCCAGCTGAGGGGGTAGCAGAGAGTCCCACCGCTGACTGAGTTGAGTCCACTATAAAAAACATACATGTGTTAGTGTACCTGTAGACACAGATCCAGGGAGCTACTACTGTTCTGCATTGACAATAAACCTGGTCGAGCTCCTTCGCCACTGAACCAAGTCTGTGGTCTTCATGAGTAACGTTGAGGTCAGCCAAATAAGGAGGCTGCCTTATCTGCTGCTAGTAGTGATAACATTGGAGCTCCAAGAACGGAAGCACTGGGCAGCCTGAACGGCGTTACTGAGGCAGCGAAATTCCAATCTTCAGCACTTAAAAATACTGGTGACCTTGACATGACTGTGCCAATTATTATGCCTATTCCCAGATGGAAAGGGAATCCTAAAGAATTTGTATATGTTAACAGTATGAGTATATAGAGAATGGGACCTATAAACAGCCCTATCCCAGTGTGAAGATGGCAACACAAGGAGGAGATTAAATAAACACAGCCTGCTCTAAACGAATCAAGCACAGATGGTTCTGTGAGTGCTAGGCCCGAATGAACCTGACCACAAGCGAGGGAGATTGGGCCCAACTAGTCATTATAGAGACAGTGAAGGAGGTAGTACGACTTGGGTACACAGTATGTGCTATGGGATACTGCAACTTTTTGGTGGGGATACCATGCCAGGGGAGCCTGGATGGGTTTTCTCTGAACCTCACCTCTCTGATGCAGATTGGGACCCAAGCCATTTGGCCAAGTGTGAAGATGAAGGAGAAAGAGACAGAGGCTGTGACAGACAACACCAATTGGGAATCACTGGTGACTGATCTCTTTGCATCCTCTTATCCATTAACACCACTAATTTGGTACAAAGGAAAATAGAGCAATTGGTGCTCAATACCCAGATAATAGCCAAGCAACAAGCAATTGGGGATGATACTGTTTAGGCCGTGGAGACACACTGGTGGGCTGCACCAGAGGAGGTGAGCTTGCACCTCCTGGTTCATACTTTAAGCCTAATATTGATGGTGGTTCAAATAATTACCACCTTTGCATCTTGGGAATGTGTTGGTGGGTAATCAACTTGAAGAAGAAAGCACAGAAAGACAAGAACTGGGGGAAAGGATAGCTCAGTGGTTTGAGCATTGGCCTGCTAAACCCAGGGTTATGAGTTCAATCCTTGAGGGGGCCATTTAGGAATCAGGGCAAAAATCTGTCTTGGGGTTGGTCCTGCTTTGAGCAGGGGGTTGGACTAGATGACCTCCTGAGGTCTCTTCCAACCCTGATATTCTATGATTTTAAGAATATGTTGCAGAAGAAATGAATGCTGATATGAAAAGAAAGAAGCAGGGAAATTAGGTGAGGCCTGGCCTGAAATGAGTAATTAAGACATGGAGGAAGGCCTCATGTTTGTAAGAGAGGATTAGGGAAGGAAATAAATGATTAGGTTGAGAACAGAATGTTTGTGCTAAATCAGATAAGTAAATAGGTCAGTAGGCCAAGAGGACAGAATGTCTGAGCCAACTAAGATAAGAGGGAAAACACTCAGGGAACTATTTACTATGAACTAGATAACAAGGGACAAAGAATGTAGAGATGAGGTAAAGAGCAAGTCAAATCATGGTCAGTGCATGGTCAACACCTGCTGCACAGGGATTGGTTCCTGCAAAGTAACCAAGCCAAACATGTGTGATGCAGTGTATAGAAAATGAAGTGAGATGTGTAATGTATATAAAAGGAGAAGGTTTCTGTGTAACTATGGAGTTGTAATGTACCCTGCATCCATCTCCCCTGTGTTTGAGTTTGATCAACTTCAGCGTAGCACTGCTGTATGTAATTTGCCATTTGTACAGACACATATCCTGTTAGTATCAGTCATAATTTGGGGTCAGTGACACTGCATCCTAACTAAGCCACGTGTTATTCAAAACAATCTTGTTCAGTGTCAGATTACCAATATTGAATCCTGACAGCAATGTTTGATAAATAGGCTACTGTTCATTCAGTGGGTCATCTGGAAAACAGCATCTGCAAGGAACAACTGATCTATATCAACTACTGGTGTGTCACAGAGCAATGCAAACCTAAAAAGCACCACACACGGCTTGTTATGCCAGAAATGTTGTTGACATAGCAACTCCAGTGTGTGGCCACAATAATTTAGGCCAATCCAATGGGTCAGGGCTAGCCACTGCTCTCTTCTGCCCAGCAAAGCTTACCAGATGGTGACAACCAGCAGTAAGGGCAACCTATATCATGGATGGACAGTACTGTGTAGTAACTAATTACAATAAATTTATATATGAAGGCCTCATTTGTGATGTCACTATTCCAAATTCCTGTTTTACTCCTCATGTACATAGAACTGTGGAATGTATTGTAATAGTGCCTATCCCAGTTTTTCACAATGAATTTAAAACTACAACCCTCAATCAAAATCCCAGAAATAACATTCCCAGGCCCACAATATGGGAGTGAGATCAACTGACTGAAGGAAACTGTCCACAGATCATATGAGGGAATTTGCAAACCATTGGACACATGGGGCATAAATGTATGGATGGGCAAAGCAAAATGGCCATAAAATAGTGTTTAGCCCACTGGATCATTTTCATGTATTATGCTTTTCCAGATGATGGGTAAACATTCTCCCCATAAAAAGACAAAAATCTGTGGAATGTAGTAGAGAGAGAGAGGCTGGAGCACTGGGCCTGATGCAAGATCTGAGGACTGAACCAGAGGTTGTGAACCAGAGTCAGGCCATGTATTAAAGCAGATGCTTACAAGTTCACTATCCAGTACAAGAACTTGTCAAAGTTACTGCTAATGTACTAGGCACTAGATATTTACATAAATATATTCCAGCTAGTACAGATACATCCCAATCTAGTACAAGATAAGACAGTTTGACCAATTAATGAATAGGGATGTTATGTTCAAGGTATCAGGAACAAGGGGAGGTAACAAACAGATGTCATGAAATACATACAGTGGTACGTAGGTTGTTTATTCCAGTTGTTTGTCTCAATCTATAAATGTTGGAGTACCTCGCCTTAACCCTTTGTCCAACTGAGGGGGCAGCAGAGAGCCCCATTGCTGACTGAACTGACTCCATTGTAACAAGCATACATGTGTTAGTGTACATGTAGACATAGATCCAGGGAGCTGGTTCCATGCTTCGTTGACAATAAACCTGGCCGAGCACCTTTGCCACCAAACCAAGTCTATGGTCTTTTTTTATGAGTAACATTGAAGTCTGCTGAATGAGCAGGCTGCCTTATCTGCCACTAGTAGTGATAACATTGGAGCTCCAAGGACCAAAGCACTGGGCAGCCTGAATGACGTTACTGAGGCAACAACATTCCAGACTTCAACACTTAACAACAGAGATGACGATATGTGGGTAGAAGGACCGCTTTTCTCTTCTCTTAGTTCTCACAGTGCTCATCTATCTGGATGGCAAGGTCCACAAGGGCATCTAGGCCCACAGGCCAGTTCATCTTTGATTTCTTCCTGCAAGCCCCACCGGAATTGGTACAGCTGCACTGCCCATACCCCCTCCCACACCCTAACCCCCTGCCTCAACCTGGAGCCCCCTCCTGTACCCCAAACCCCTCATCCCCAGCCCCACCCCAGAGCCCGCACCCCCAGCCAGAGCCTGCACCCCCACCTGAAACCCAAGCCTCTACCCCAGCCCAGTGAAAGTGAATGAGGGTGGGGGAGAACAAGCCACTGAGGGAGGGGAGTGGGGGCAGGGCCTCAGGGAAGGGGCAGGGCTATGGTTGTTTGGTTTTGTGCCATTAGAAAGTTGGCAACTCTTTGTGCCTGGCCCCTACTGGAGCCTCCTCATAGCAACTTCAGCCATTAGAGCTTGGTGCGGGGCAACAAAGATGATTGATATTGACTGGAGAAAAGCATCTCAGTTCGACAGCACCAGATTGTGGCCTTTCAGCTGGGGGAGGCCCAGTCTAATGCATCTCCTGTCAGCAGGCTGATTACTGGCCAGAGGCATAGATTCAGGCAGGCATCAGGAACAGAAGGCAGCTTTGGTTCACGAAGACCCGGAATCACCGGCGATTCCCATTTAACTGTTCAGGTGAGGGTATCGTAGGCCCCTGTTCAGGGCAAGGCACCACAAGCTGTGCTCACAGCATGGCATTCTCAGCACTGAGCTGCCTCACTTGCCCCTGCAGCTGCTGGTTGCTCCCGATCAGCTGCGTAACTTGGGCTTGCAGGGCTTGATTAACCGCCAAGACAGACAGTCCATTCGGACGAGTCCCATGCTTCCGATGGCTGTGGCAGTGCGGTTGGGTCCATTGTTCTCATGCTGGGTTCAGTGCTGTAGGGCAGGGAGAGTCAATTTTCTTTGTCAAGGTCCAAATGTCTCGGTCAAGAAATAGTCAAGGTCCAGGCTCCAGAGAAAACAATTTTAAAAAAATAACAAAAATGTTAAGTAAATTAAAAGATTTCAGGGTCCGTTCAAAAGCGTTTGGCGGTTTGGATTTGGCCCACGGCCCACCTATTGACTACCCCTGCTATAGGGTTACTGTGGTCCAAAAAAGCTGTCATGGCCAGGTCCTGAGCAGCCAGACCTAGTGATCAGAGCTGGGTCCACAGTCCCATGACAGGATTCCAGAGTCAGCTGGGTCAGGTTACCAGGAGATCAGAAGCAGGGACAAATTTGAGATCAGAGCCACGAGTCAGTAACCAGGGTCAGGCCAAGTCAAGATACTGGAGGGTCAGAGGCAGGAGACAAACTAGAGATCAGACTCACAAGTCAGATGCCAGGAAGTCAAGCTGGGGGAGCGGAAGCGGGAAGCACAAGGCATACAGTCCAGGGTGAGCCCAGTTAGGGTGACCAGACAACAACTGTGAAAAATCGGGACGGGGGGGGGGGGTAATAGGAGCCTATATAAGAAAAAGACCCAAAAATTGGGACTGTCCCTATAAAATCGGGACATCTGGTCACCCTAAGCCCAGTTGTTCAGACAGCTTCCTGTTCCTGCTGCTGGCTTTCCCCCTTAGCCGTCTCTTTTCTGAGCTGAACAGTCTAATCTTTTTCGTTTCATACCATTTCATACCTTTGATGATCTTAGTAACCCTTCTCTGAACCTTTCCCAGTTCCACTATATCTTTTTTGAGATGGGGAGACCAGAACTGCACACAGTATTCAAGGTGCGGGTGCATCATGGGTTTATATAGTGCCATTATGATATTTGCTGTCTTATTTCCATCCCTTTTCTAATGGTTCCTAACATTCTGTTAGTCTTTTTGACCATTGCTGTGCACTGAGCAGAAGTTTTCAGAGAACTATCCACAATGACTCCAAGATCTCTTTCTTGAGGGGTATCAACTAATTTAAAACCCATCATTTCATATGTGCATTTCGGATTATTTTTTCCAATGTGCATTACTTTACACTTACCAATGTTGCATTTCATCTGCCATTTTGTTGCCCAGTTACCCAGTTTTGTGAGATTCCTCTGTAGCTCTTTGTAGTCAGCTTTGGACCAACTATCTTAAATAATTTTGTATCATCTGCAAACTTTGCCACTTCACTGTATGCCCCATTTTCCAGATCATAGAATCATAGAACTGTACGACTGGAAAGGAACTCAATAAATCATCTAGTTCAGTCTCTTGCGCTGAGGCAGGACTAACTATTATCTAGACCATCCCTGACAGGTGTTTGTGTAACCTGTTCTTAAAAACCTCCAATGACGGAGATTTCACAACCTCCTTAGGTAACTTGTTCCAGTGCTTAACCACTCTGATAGTTAGGAAGCTTTTCCTAATGTCCAACCTAAATCTCTCTTGCTGCAATTTAAGACATTTACTTCTTGTCCTGGCCTCAGTGGATAAGAAGAACAATTTATCTCCCTTCTCTTTATAACGTACTTGACGACTGTTATATCTTCCACTCAGTCTTCTCTTCTCCAGACTAAACAAACCCAGTTTTTTCAATCTTTCCTCATAGATCATGAATTTTAGACGTTTAATCTTTTTTTTTTTTTGTAACCCTTCTGCCAGGCCAGTTGATAGCAGCAAGGGCCGGGTTCAGTACATAGGGGTCCCTTCCCAACAGGAAGTGGGAGTGGACTACATCCACCCTGATTGAATTGGCCCTGTCAACACTGGTTCTCCACTTGTGAAGTAACTCCCTGCTCTCCATGTGTCAATATATAATGCCTGCATCTGTAACTTTCACTCTATGCATCCGAAGAAGTGAGGTTTTTACTCACGAAAGCTTATGCCCAAATAAATCTGTTAGTCTTTAAGGTGCCACCAGACTCCTTGTTGTTCTTCCCAACAGCGTGACACAGAACCAGCTCGAGCCCCCACCCAGTGACCTGGGAAAATCTTACACACACCCCTGGGCGCCTCGAAGAGGCAATACTTCCCCTCTCACAAGCACAGAACCTCGGTGTAGCAGAAAATGTTTAATAACATGACATAAATGACATAGCATTAAATTGGGAAAACACCACAACTAGAGTTCATAGACCAAACCATGAGCGACGACCCACCCCAGCAGATTGGGTGGTGTCCTTTCCTGTTGGTTCTTGGATCCAGCAACCCAAGAATCACCAAAGTCCCAAAAGTCCAACAACTCCAAAGTCTCTTGGATCCAGCAACCCAAGAATCACCAAAGTCCCAAGAGTCCAACAACCCCCCAAAGTCTCTGTCCCTGGTCAGTGCAGCCCCAGAGTTCAAGGGGGGGCACGCGCAGGGTGTTAAGGGGCACCTTACATGATCTGAGGCCGGCCAGCTGCTTCTCTGTGGGGTTCCGCCGCAGCCTTCACCACAAGCCGCTCCACTCCACCCGCTGTCCCGTGAGCCACTCCTGCCGTCCCACGAACTGCTCTGGCAGCTGCTCTGCTCCGCTCACCGACCTGTGAGCCGCTCGGCTCAGCTCACTGCTCCGCTCATCCCCACGAGGGTCTACTCTGCTAGCTGCTCCGCCAGCCACTTAGCAATATAGCTTCAGGCTCCCCAACTAGTTAACACAGCCTCAGTGATCTCAACTCTTAATAACTTTAGCTCTTTTGTGATTTCAGCAAGTAGTAGGGGAGCCCCAGTGCTGGTGCACTATTTGCCAAAAGTGAACGCAGCTCAGCACCCTGTAACTAGTCTCCTAATAGAATCAAAGTTAGTTTTGACATTCAACAGTGGAGAAAGGAGGAGGTGCAATTGGTGTTTCAGGTTCTGAAAAGGCCCCCACACACCCCCAGGTACAAACACCTACCCCCAACCTCTCTCAATTCACTGGGTTTTGTAACCCATGCCCCTTGTCAAGCAAGTGCTACTTAGGTAATGGTGAAGGACTCACTCAGTCCTTCTGTCATACAACAGTTCCACTGGCCTTGATTCACAGAATCAGGGTAACAAAACTTTATTCTTCCTGCCCCAATAACAGAGAAAACTGGGGATCCCACACCAGCCAAAGTAACCACTTTCAGTTGCTGTTGTTTCATGCCAGGCGAGTGGGTGTGCCTATGCAAACAAGATCAGCCCCTGGAGTTCTTTTCCACACTCGCCATAATTCACCACCAGATGTCAGGGTAGAGCTCATCCTGACTCTGCTTACATTTTTTTTTTGCTCTTCTCTGGATTTTCTCCATTCTGTCCACACATTTCCTGAAGCGTGGTGCCCAGAACTGGACACAATACTCCAGTTGACGCCTTATCAGTACAGAGTAGAGTGGAAGAATTACTTATTCTGCCTTTCTTACAACACTGCTACTAATACATCCCAGAATGATGTTCACTTTTTTTGCAACTATTACTTTGTTGGCTCATATTTAGTTACTGACCTGCTATAATCCCCAGATCTTTTCCTGCAGTACTCCTTCCTAGGCAGTCATTTCCCATTTTGTATGTGTGCAACTGATTGTTCCTTCCTAAGTGGAGTACTTTGCATTTGTCCTTATTGAATTGCATCCTATTTATTTTAGACCATTTCTCCAGTTTGTCCAGATCATTTTGAATTCTAATCCTGTTCTCCAAAGTGCATGCAACCCAGCTTGGTATCATCCACATCTTTAAATGTACTCTCTGTGCCATTATCCAAATCATTTATGAAGCTATTGAATAGAGTAAGACCCAGGACAGATCTCTGTGGGACCTCACCTTGACTGTGAACCATTGACAACTACTCTCTAAGTATGGTTTTCCAATCAGTTATGCATCCAGTTTATAGTAGGTTCGTTTAGGCTCTCTCCCTAGTTTGTTTATGAGAAGCTCATGCGAGACAGTATCAAAAGCCTTTCTAATATCAAGATATATCATATCTACTGCTTCCCCCCATCCACAAGGCTTGTTACCCTGTCAAAGAAGGTGTTACAGTCTGTACCCTTATGTTCACCACTTTTACAAGACTATGATACATTTTGTACAAAATATGACTTTTGAGGTATCATTTGAAAACTCATAATTTGCTGGTCATTACTGTCCTGGTAAAATATGTGTGACATCATTGTATGTAAAGTCATAAGATTATACTGTATGACACTGCTGAGACATGTTCCAAGTTTAGAAAATCAGGCTCAAACCAGTTCCTCAGAGACAAAAGGCAAACTGATGTCTCGGCCAGGTGCCAACATAAACAAATGGACTATCACCTGATTAAGCGGACATTCTTTGGCAGGAAGAAGGGTGTGAGTGGGAAATTTACATCTTGGCAAAGGAACAGCTGGGGGCTTCCCATGCAAACAGACTTTCTGCTCCCGAACCTCAGCTGGAGATGACTTTTAAAAAGGAAAATAACTATAAGAAATGAGAAGAGAGGACACAAATCATCTCTCCCTTCATCCCTACTCATTGACAACACTTGAAAGACAAAGGAAGCATTACTGGATGAGGGAGAGAGATCCTGGCTGGAAGATTCAGCCAGTAAGACTGTAAGGAAAATATGATGAGAGAGAGTTTCACTTTGAATTTGCTTAGCTTGTTAAGTTAGGTATTAGTTTGTGTTTTGCCCTTTATTTCTTTGTAACCAATTCTGACTTTTATGCCTCACTACTTGTCGTCCCTTCAAATCTATCTTTTTGTAGTTAATAAACTTGTTTTATTGTTTTATTTACACCAGTGTGTTTGAAGTGCTTGGGAACTTCATTTGGGATAACAAGATTTGTGCATATCATTTTCTATTAATGAAATGACGGGCCGGTTATTCATTGTTTTGCAGAGATTTGGGAGGCTGTTCATTTATTGGTGAAAATGTTTTCAGATGTTCCTGGGGAAATTAGTCTGGGATTCCCAAAGAAGCCTGAGAGAGTTTCAGTTGCCTGTGAAAATCCCAGTGTGAATGCACAATATTTGCATATGCAAATTTAAAGTAATAAAATTGGTTCACACACTCTGCACAAGTAACCCTTGTGAATCCATCCGCGATCCCCACAAATACACCAGAGTCCATCAGCACTTCCCAGCCACCACCACAGGAATTCTCCTCCCCCCCGGGATGAATTAGAGGCCTCTGCCTAGAGCCCTGTTCCTCATGGCCTGCAATCACAGCTTTCCTTGGAACAAAGGCAGTTACTAGCCTTCATGGCTGCAAAGAAAAGCATAAACCTCACTTGAGTGTAAGCAACACAGCGACGCTGCCTGAGTCTGCAAAGAGCCTGAGCCTGTCACTGTGAGAGTAGTGAAGTGCTCTCTGCATCTCAGAGTGGTTTTAACATCAATATCAGATATTCAGGGGGCCCTGAGAGGAGGCTGTGTGGCAGAAGAGTGCACCAGTCCCCTGTGTACAGAGGTGGATATTTACAGGGGTTAGATCATGGAAGGGGGGAGAGAGAGCAAGCACATGCTGGGTAACATTTCCAGTTTGAATTAATTTAATGGCAGCATGGAGGTGTGTCTTCCAGGCAGGAGCCCTTCAGTCAGGCTGCAGGGATCCCTTTACAGAGTTAACTGAATTACTGTACTTAGAAAACAGAAAAATAACTATATAGAGTCATGCACACTACAAACAGTGCTAGCCTGATGGAGACAGCTCTGGCCTGGGACTCCAGAGAGGAGGGGTTCTTATCTGGCTCTGCCAGTGGCCTGCTATGTGACCTTGGGCAAGTCGCTTCCCTTCTCTGTGCCTCAGTTTCCCCATCTGTAAAGTGACAAGAATGATACTGACTCCTTTTGTAACATGCTCAGTGGCTGTTATTATGCTACCTTCCTTCTCCTCCTGCTTCAGCGTCGTAGCGGCTTCATTTACATGGAGTTTCTGGGGGGCTTTTCTTGCTACAGCCATTGCTTGCTTACTGCCCCAGAACTCCGGCTGCTCTGGCCCTGCGTGGGCGCAGCAGGGAGCGGTTCGCTGCTAGGAACAGTCTCGCCTCTTCCACTAGTTGCAGGCTAGATAACTGGGTTCTGATTTAATCATAACCAAGCCATTTTTCCAGCCTCTGTCGGAGCCTCCTCCCGGCGATCAGCCATATCGACCAGACCCCCAGCGCTGGCAAGTCGCAGCCATTTCCCAGTTCTCCCCTCCCCAGCCAGCGCCGCCGCGGGGCTCCGGGGCTCGCAGCAGCCTGACGCCTCCCCCGGTTCCCGGGAGCCAGACACCGGCGGCTCCCACCGTACGGCCCCAGGTCACGCGTTGGCGGCAGCGGGGGACGGATCGAGGCCGGCCAGGCCCAGGCCCTGGCCCCGCGCGGCCGGGGCTCCCGCCGGCGGGCTGCGGAGAACGCGTGCGCAGTGCGCACCAGCCGGGCCGGCTTCAGGTGCTGGGCCCGGGCGGGCTGGGCCCTGAGAGCGACCGCGGCCTCCGCCTGCTGCAGCCCGGCCTGGGAGGGTGAGACGAGGGGGGGGGGCGGGCCCAGGGGGCTGCGGGACTCAGGGGGGCCAGGCTGGGGTGCGGGGGGTGCCAGGTTGGGGTGTGGGCTGGGGTGCGGGGGGTGCCAGGCTGGAGTTGATAGCTGTGCCGGCTGGGGGTACCAGGCTGGGGTTTGGGGAGTGCCAGGCTGCGGGGTGCTGGCTGTGCCAGGCTCGGGCCTATGGGTGCCAGGCTGGGATGCCAGCTGTGCTGGACTGGAGGAGCTGTGGGTCCTGGCTGGGGGGTGGATGCCAGTTTGGGGGGCTGTGCTAGCTTGGTGGTGCCAGCTGTACTTGGCTCAGCCCTTTGCCCTGCTCAGGGGGTGCTGAGCTAAGGGGGTGCAAGTGCCGGATGGAGAGTGTGTGGGTGCGAGGCTGGGAAATGCCAGCTGTGCCAGGCTCAGCCCTCCACTGCACGCTCGGGGGTACCCATCTCCCACTAGGCATCACCCCTTACAGCCTCCTGTCTCATTGGCCTGCATCAAACCGCCAGCCAGCGGGTTCACAATGCTGAGGGAGTGTCCCGGGCTGTCCTGATCCTTGCAGATACTGCATAGTTAGGAGAAGACTTTGAAACCCAGTGTGTCCCATTGCCCACCCAGCGCCAGAATCACTGCCTGGGGACACCATCCCTGCATTGTCCAGGCATCGCCACGGGCTGCAGGTGCCAGAGGCTGAATTCTGTGGTCGTAGAGCCAAGTCCAGAAGGGACCTTTGTGATCATCTAGTCTGATGCCCTGTATAACACAGGCCAGTGAACTGCCCCAAATAATTCCTAGAGCAGAGCTGTGTTGGGCGGCATTGAGCAAGGAACGTGGAAAACATCTCCTTCCCCAGTGCTATGTGAGTGAGTGGATGGTGTGATAGAGCCCTCCCCTGACCACTGCAGTTAGCACAGGCACAGAAAGTCTTTTTAATTTATAAGGGGGGGGTCACACTCCGAGGATTGCTGTGTGAAAGGGGTCATCAATACAAAAGTTTGAGAACCACTAGGCTAGAGGTTTTATGGAGAGATTTGAAAGGTGAGCAGAGGAGACTGATAAGTCTTCTCCTTATTCCCCTCCCATAATACAAAATAAGGCAGCAAACCCCTTTTACAGTTTCCCTGCAGAACTCACCGACACATGATATTGCAGCAAGCAATTAGCAAGAGTTTTAAAGGGTTAAATGTCTGTTATAATGTTACCTGGGCAGGGCACAGCCATGGGGCTAAGATGACATTTTCTAAGATTTACCCAAAATGTACAGGCTAAATAATTATTATGAGAGCTTGATGAAAATGATACTCTCAGCAATTATACTGTGAAAATGTTTGATATTGGGTCTGGGACTCGCTGCTGGCTTATCCGTGATACTCGGTGTGAAACAGATGCTCTGCTTGGCCTGAGGAGCTATAGTGCCAGAATGTTATCGATTCACCAACACCTTCCCTTGTGATGTTAAGTGTGTGCAGGGTGCAGCCACCCAGGGAGCTTCCTGGAGGTCAGTGAAGGCCAGGTCATTGTGTGGCCCGGCCGGGGGTACTGGTGCTCTGAGGCAGGCAGAGATGTACCCGAGAGTCTGGTGCAGGGAGTCTGGGTGTCTCTTTCACCCACTCCGCCCACCCTCAGGAACTGAACACTGAAATTGAAGCTCTCCCCATGCACCCGCGGGCTGAAATGTGAACATTGTGCAGTCAGGAAATGGCTAGTGACAGTTCTGTGGCACCTGTAGTTCAGGTGTGTCCTGGGGCTGTGTTCCAGGCTGCTGGATCCCTGGGGTGAGCGTCTTCTGTGGGGCAGCTAAAATGAAATGGGTGTTGCACTAAATTAGGGCTCTTCTCCCCCAGTTTAATCTGACTCCAAAAAGCATCCATCATTTCCCTAGAGAAGAGACAATGAGCAGGGTTTAAAATGACCAGGGCTCCATTTCTGTACCTCAGGATTAGACTAATGGGGTGGGGCAGGATAGCTTTCCTCTGGCCCTTGTCACTGCAGGATCTGAGCCCCAGACACACACAAGGAGCAAACAGGAAAAAGCAGGATGTCAAAGTGCCCGGGATCCGTGGGTGCATGTGGGGAAGGTGATGGGGGGAACTGCTGCATGGAGAGCGCTTTCAAAAATCTGTCTTCAGTGGCTCCTTCTCCCAACACCCCAGCCAGAAGCATGGTTTGATCCCCATCTCACCCGGGGTACCAAGATTCAGAGTGGTTGGGAACTAACCCTACAGAACTGCCCAGTGACTGTGGGTGCCTTGGGGACCCCGGGTGGCTGAGGCTGGAGTTTCCAGGTGGCTCTGCACTGCCCGGGTGAGGTGAGGGCAGCAGGAAGGAACGCAGAATCGCCAGCCACTTCCTCGAGGGAGAGCCAGGAGAGATCACGGCTCTGACAGGTGCTGGCATCTGCACAGTGCTGCCAGACTGCCTGGGGACTGGTGCTGCCCGAGGGCTGGGCACCTTGCTCTCCCTTGTCTGTTACCATCTGAACCCCGAGCAGATAATCCTGCTTTTTCTGGGGCCAGCCTGTGATGGGAGCAGCTCTGATACACCCTGCCATCTTCTTCCACCTCCCAGAGATCACGTGCCTCTGGGAAAAGGGACGTCTCAGGCTTGGAAGGGCATCTAGCAATCCCACAATGCCTCAGGCCTGCCAGGGACCCAGCGCTTCAGCCTTAGCACCCCCTTAGCAGGTGCGGGGATATGAATAGGGCCCTGAATCCACAGCGCACTCTGGCCCAGGCCCTGTTCCCCAATGAAGAGGTGTTCATGGATCTGCCCAGCCCAAGGGGGGGGCCATGGGAATTTATCCCAACTCCTCTATGGAGCAGGATTCTTGTTGTGGCTGCCAGGTGCATTCTGGGATTTGGGCTCTGCTTCATGGCCCTAGGGAGTTTGTTCTGGGGGCAGCTAGGCCCGACCTGGGTCAGTGAGCGGGGGGGCACAGGAGGCTGGACCATGCCCTCTCCACTGACCTAGGGTGACCAGATGTCCCAATTTTATAGGGACAGTCCCAATATTTCTTATATAGGCGCCTATTACCCCCCACCTCCCGTCCCGATTTTTCACACTTTCTATCTGGTCACCCTACCCTGACCCCAAACCCCCGGCACTCTGGGGACAGAGTACGTTAGGCCCGGGGCTGGTGGCTGCACTGTCTGGGCTCTGCACAGCCAGCTCTTCTTGACTCCAGTCTCGAAGGGATGGGGAGCGGCCAGACCCATTTGGAGTCGTGCAGGAGTCGGCACACAGCTCTCTGCCTCCAGAGCCCTCCCTCCCCTTCTGGCACTGCCGGGGCTGCCACGTGACTGAGAGAGTGGAACCCTTTTGTTTCATAGCTTCCCAGGCTAGAAGGGACCATGGTGATCATGTAGTTCGACCCCCTGGATAACACAGGCCAAAGACCTGGCCTGAAGTAATTCCTGGAGCAGAGCTGTTAGGGAAACATCCAATCATGATCTAAAAATGGCCAGTGATGGACACTCCACCACCATGACCTTGGTAAATGGTTCCAATGGTTAATTCCCATCACTGGGACACATGCACGCCTTCTTTCCCATCACAATTTGTCTAGCTTCAACTTGTAGCCCTTGGGTCGTGTTTTACCTTTCACTGCTGGATTGAAGAGCCCGTTATTAAATGTTTGTTCCTCATTTAGGTACTTACAGACCGTGATCAAGTCTCCCCTTCACCTTCTCTTGGTTAAGCTAAATAGACTGAGCTCCTGGACTCTCGCTGTTGGGCAGGTTTTCTAACCTATCAGTCATTCCTGTGGCTCTTCTCTGACCCCTCTCCAATTTATCAGCACTGTGCCCCTTAATCCTGCGCAAGCTTAGACAGCGTAGTGACTGCAAGTGGATCTGCCAGGGAGGCCGGGAGCTGGGGTGATGGCAGCTCCCCACCCAGCCCCATAGAATGACAGGTCGACAAGCCCCAGGCTGCAGCCTTGGGTCGGGCTGTGCTCTTCACTCGGCAGCCCTGGCTTGTGTCTCTAGCCCTCCCACTGCCGCCCCGCATGTGTTTCAGCTGTGCCAGCTCCAGCAGCTGGAGCCAGTGTTGGACTCGTGGGGCAGGGCAGGTGCCACCATGTAAGTGTCTGACCCCATTGTCAGGCAGTTAATGGATGGGCTGCAGAGCACGTGGAGTGGATGGTGCCACCTTCCCCCTCCCCTCTGCTGCCCTAGAACAGCAAGGGTTGGAGCCTTTGGGGCCATGGGGATGAAGCTGTGAGGGCCAGGTTGGAACTAGGGATGGGGATGGAGGGAGGCCCTGGGCCAGGTTGGAGATGGGGGCACAGGGGAAGTAGGGTGCTAGGAACAGGGTGTGCCCCCACAGTGCGCTTTCTAACATGCTGCTGTGTCTGCCTGCAGCACCGATGGCGTCGGCCGTCCCTCCAAACTTCTCCTGGGTGGTGCCCGGCAAGCTGGCAGGGCTGGCCATGCCACGGCAGCCTGCACACTACCAGTACATGCATGAGCATGGCATCCGGCACCTGGTGTCACTGACCGACCGCAGCCCACCCTACCACGACACCTGCCCTGGCATCAAGCTCCATCGCCTCCGCATCCAGGACTTCTGTGCCCCGTCGCTGGAGCAGATCAAGCACTTCCTGCAGATCGTGGAGGATGCCAGCACCAAGGGCGAGGTGTGGCCTGTCCGTAACCTCTCCCCGCACACATACACACCCCTGCAGCCTGATTGGCTGTTGGTCTGAGAGCACCATGTGGCTGTGATGCCCAGGAAGTGCCTGCACTCTCCCTGTGTGCTTCCCTTCCTGCTAGAGCCCAGCAACCTGCTGGGACCCAACCAGGAGTTGGGCTCGGGTCTGAAAACAACCCGACCCTTTGGGGCTCAGGTCAGCTCTTATCACCTCTCCCTGCCTGTGGGGTTGGCACGACAGTGGCTGCGTGCCCTGCTCTCGCCGGCCGCCCCTCGCCATGCTGCGTGCGCTGCTCTCGCCAGCCGCCCCCTCGCCACACTGCGTGCGCTGCTCTCACCGGCCGCCCCCTCGCCACGCTGCGTGCGCTGCTCTCGCCAGCCGCCCCCTCGCCACGCTGCATGTGCTGCGGAGTGAGTGCACTGAGGAGATGCAGCAACTCCAAATAACGCAGCTGTGGCCAGAGACAGGTTGCGGGCACAGGGCGTGGGGAGCTGGGAGCCCCCCACCAGGTTGAGCCCCAAGGACGAGGCTGTGGTGTTGGAACGAGGAGGAAGCGTCAGGTTCGGGGTAGGTCTGAAAAGGACTGGACGCTTGGGGCGGGTTTGGGTCGGCTGTGCCTGGGGAGGGTTCAGGTTGGTCTTTAAAACTGGGCCCGAGCAGACCTCTGCTTCAAGCCCAAACTCTGCCCGGAGCAGCATGAAAGGCTCTGGGCCTGCGGGCGGGGATTGCTGCTCTGGGGCAGGTCCCAGGAGAAAGGGCCAAGGTCTGAGCCAGCAGTGCTGGAGTTCCCCCTTCCTGGTGGGGCTGCTCATGCATTGTGCTGTAACCCAGCTTAGGCGTGTCCCCTCTGGGCCTGCCCCTCCACTTAGCGATGGGAACAGCCCTGGTCCCTAGAGCTGGGGTCGTTGTGCCTCCCACTGTGGCTATGGGAGCTTCCCAGTGCTGGCTGGTATGGGACCCAGCTCGAGGTCCAGGCTCTAGCCCCCTGCGCTGTAGGCAGTGTGGGGCCAGAGACACATGGCTATGCCATTCTGATTCCATCCAGTAGAGGGCAAGGTTGAATGCTGGCTAGCTCCCAGGAGGAGGCAGGAGTTGGTGGTGTGGGTTCTGCCGTGGGGACAGTAACAGGGCTTTCCGTGGCCCCACAGGCCCACAAACACGAGGACTGGCATTGCCTATGCCACAGCAAATCTCTGCCTGGGGGCACAGGGCTGGCGTATAACAGCCCCCTGCAGCTCTCTGTGAGCAGCCTGTAACCGCCTTGGAGGGCCCTGGCGCAGCAGGTTCTCAAATGTCACCAAGGATGCGGGGGGATTTCCCAGAGTCACCCCAACTCTGAAGCTGGCCGGGGTGGGGCAGATCTTACAGCTCCTTACCCCTCCCCTCCCCACTCCAGTGGGGCAGGTCCAAGTGCTGTTCTGCGCCAGTGCTCAGCGTGGATTCTGAGGGCACTGCACCATTTCCACCCTGCCACGCCTTCTGGGGCCTGACTGCCCATCATGGAAGCCTGTAGTCCAGACACCCGAGGAGCCATCACTGTGAACGTGGCTTATGCTGAGAAAAATGCTAGGGCAGGAGAGGAGCCTGCCAGCCCCTGGGTATTTCCCACTGCTGATGTCAACCCAGAGGAGTGCCTGGTGCTGGGTGAGCAGAGGGCAGTAATTCTCCTTTAGCCTCATGGCATCTCTCCCCACAGCACAACCAGGGCTTCTGACTACCGGGCCAGCCAGGGCACTCACGCTGGGGACACCCAGCTCTGCCACTCAGTCCCGGAGATGGGGGCAGGCCTCTCCTGCTCTGTGCGGGGACATTTACCTGCTCCCAGGTGGCGAGATGTGAGTGGGGGTGAAGGTACCAGGCCGGGTCTAACTTTGCCGTGTGTTGTTCCCTCAGGCTGTGGCAGTGCACTGCATGCTGGGATTTGGCAGGACGGGAACCATGCTGGCCTGTTACCTGGTGAAGGCCCAGAAAATCACTGGGGTTGATGCCATCCATGAGATTCGGAGAATCCGGCCTGGAGCCATCGAGACCCATGACCAGGAGAAAGCCGTGATCCAGTTCCACCACCACATCAAATAGCCATAGCCGGCGGCGCCCCCCTCTCCCTGCGCGGGGGCGGAGGGTAGAGGGAGAGGGCTGCTCAGCTACACAGACACCTGCAGGAGGCCACTACTGGGCCTGTGGCTGGGCGTTTCTGGACCCATGGAGGGGACCTTCCCAACGCCTCTCAGCAGGGAATGCCTGGCTGCTGAGGGGAGCAGGGGCTGGGATCAGAGCCTGGAGCCAGACCCCATTCTTGGCAGCATCTGCCTGCACTGGGCAGGGGTTACCCCAGCCCCCTTTACTCGAGGCAGAGAGGATGAGCTCTGAATCGGGGAGGGGCAAGGGGCAGCGACGTGGAAGGGGGAGCCCCGTAGGGCAGCGTCTCCTCCAGTCCCCTGTGATCCTTGCCTTGGGAGAGCCAGGCCCCTAGACGGAGTGGGGCTTTGCCCTGCAGGGAGGCTATGCATGCCTGCAGGGTGTGTGGGCTGGAACCTGTCCAGTCAAGGGCTGTAGATGAGGCTGGAGGTGTTGTGGGGTTTATTCTTCTGAGTGCTGCAAACGTGTCCGCCCCCTGCCCTTAATAAAAGAAGCTGGCGTTGGCTCCCCTCGTGGTCTCTGTGTGGGGCACCGTGTGCAGGTCGTAGGCCAGGGAGGGATTTACACCCTGTGCTTCCTGTGAGTGTCCAGTGCTGCACAGAAGTGAAGGGGGCTGGGGAGCAGCTGGGGCAGGTCACTTGCTGGCCATGGGGGTTGTGGCTACATGAGAGGTGGTCTCCCTGCTGTGCAGCCAGTGTGGGATTCTCCGTGGGTGCAGAGGCTGCGGGTCCAGGGCAGCCAGCTGTGCCATGCTGCATCAGGCTCCGTCCTGGGCCCCTGGGCTCTCGGTGCTGCAGGCCAGGCAGTGGGGGCATCTGCTGCTGTAAACCAGCTTTCCCAGCACACGGCCTATCTTCTCCAAGGCCAGCAAGAGACTGGGAGCCTCAGACCAGACTGGAGGGGCACTTCCCTCCTGGCACCTGCGTCACCCCCTCCCGCAAGCCACGCCTGCTGCTAACGCTGGAAAGTACCTGCCACAGAGTTAGATCCAGAGGAATGGCTGGAAAGCGCCCAGGGTCCTTCCCTTGCTGTGCAGAGGGGGCCTGGCTGTTAGAGGGTTCTAGGCCATTCCCTCTGCCCCAGGGCCCCCACACCAGACATCACAGCCTTAAAGCCACTATGCTTAGCACAGCTGTCCCGGGTGGGAGCAGGGAGTGGCCGTGCAGCTGCAGGGCCCAGGAGCTGAGCTGCTCCCGTAGCTGTGCCTGGCTTGTGCCAGCCTGGAGCAATAGCTGTGTGTCCGGCTGTTTGGCTGACGGTGGGCCCTAAATACAAACCAATCAGCTGGGGGCAGTTTGGAGCCCTGTTTGTGCTCCTCCCTCTTCCCAACTCCGCCTAGGCAGGCTGCAGGATTTGTCAGTGCGGCTGAGAAGAGGAATGAGGATTTCCCACTCCTAGAGAAGGGAGCAGGCCTGCGTGAGCCTTTGCCCTTTTACTCCAGAGCTGCATTTGCCTTCATCATAGCAGTGCCCACTAGCCTGGGTCCTGGCTGTTAGTTAGCTGTGGAGTTGCAGTAGCTCCTAGAGGCTGCAGTCCTAGGTGCTGTACAGGCACATGACTAGCCAGTGCCTTCCCAAGGCACTTACGATCAAATTTTACATGTTGGTTGCTTCAAAGGCCTCCCCTGTAGTGCCCCAGAACTCAGCGGTTAATCTGCAGATTCACTGGGCTGTTGGGAATCAAGATTCCTTGTTCTGTTCCCCTCCAAGCAGAGTGTAGCCTAGGTCAGAGGCACCATAGCCAAGCACTTAGCGTGGCACATTCCTTTTGAAAGGCAGCGTGGCCAAGTGGCTCTGCCAGACTGAAGAAGGTTCTATTCCCAGCCGTGCCAGCAGTGACCTCGTGCAGCTTCCCCTTCTGTGAAATAGATGCATGGCACTTTCCTCCTGTTGCGGTGGGGCTCTGTGACCTTGGTTGATAAGGGCTGTAAAGTGCACAGAGATATTGACAGGTTTCAGAGTAGCAGCCGTGTTAATCTGTATCCGCAAAAAGAACAGGAGTACTTGTGGCACCTTAGTCTCTAAGGTGCCACAAGTACTCCTGTTCTTTTTAGAGATATTAATGGCAGTTGGAAGAGCTGGACTGCTAGTCTCCACAGGTAGCTCTAGGCCAGATGGTGCGTTATAGGGGCCTTTTGCTCTGTTTTTCTCAGGAATGCAGGGCTGACTGGATGTACCATGCAAGGCGCTTGGCAAGACTGAAAAGAGTTTGGGCTGCTTTCCTCCAGTAGAAACCCTCCTGGCCTTTGCCCAGCGGTGGCCCCTGAAACCATGGCTTCACCGGGCATCAGCTCTCTGCCTTCCCTTTGCTCTGTGCAGGGAGCAGAGGGAGCTGTGTCTTGGGAGCCAGGGGCAACAAGTAGCTCTCTGGGTGGAAGCATCTGTCTCCTCCCTCGTCTGTGGTCTGTTCATTTGTTTGCTGTGCGCCTGCTGGATTGACATTTATAGTGCGGTCTGTTTGGGGGCTGGGTGTTGAGCCAAGCAGCCTGCTAGGCAAGGCTGAGAGCTTCCCATGTCCTCTGATTCCTCGTCCCTTTAGGGTCCCTTAACGAGGGGGAGAGGCTACTCAGGGAGAACAGGGCATTAAAAAGCCAACTCCTAAGTGACTGCAGGCGTTTCGCCAGCGAGTTTAGGGAGGGAATGTGGGAGCCAGATACACCTGATTAACAATCTGACCTCAGGCCAATTAACACCCCCCTCCAAAAAATCCCTACTAAGCCTGCAGGAGTAAAAGGAATGCAGGCAGAAGTCCAGCGGGGGGGGGCTGTCCAGTTTATTGCACTGAACGCAGCATGTACGATTACCTGCCTTGTGGGCCGGTGGCCTGTGTGCTGTCAGTGCAAGGAGCTCTTGGCCTGCAGAGTGCGTACGGGACCCTGAGACCAGAGTGGCTGAATTGGAGGAGCTAAGGGAGACAGAGGTACAAAGAGGCTTTCTGGGACACAGAAGAGTGGTCCTATGCCCAGTCTGACAGCAACTGTGCAGCTGAGGAGGATGAAAGTCTCAGTGAAGGAGAACATCAAGCTGGAGCAGAGGGAAATGATCCCATAGTTGGGACTCTCCTTCCAGATGATGTCATGATATCCTCTTGCACTGACCTCTCTGGGGGAGGGGAGCCCAGTTATCAGAAAGAATCAGATAATAGTAATGGGGGACTGGATTTTTAGAAATACAGATAGCTGGGTTTGTCATAACAAGGAGAACTGCATGGTAAATTGCTTGTTGGGTATGATGGTTGCGGATCTCACAAGCCATCTCGACCAGAGGTTCCCAAATTTTCTTATTGCATACCCCCTTCCAGATCTACCAGCTGCCTGCGGACCCCCTTCCACATCTACCAGCTGCCCACGTACCCCCTTCCAGATCTACCAGCTACCTGCATACCCCCTTCCACATCTACCAGCTGCCCACGTACCCCCTTCCAGTTCTACCAGCTCTCCGTGTACCCCCTTCCACATCTACCAGCTGCCCACGTACCCCCTTCCAGACCTACCAGCTCTCCGTGTACCCCCTTCCACATCTACCAGCTGCCCACGTACCCCCTTCCAGATCTACCAGCTCTCCGTGTACCCCCTTCCACATCTACCAGCTGCCCACGTACCCCCTTCCAGATCTACCAGCTCTCCGTGTACCCCCTTCCACATCTACCAGCTGCCCACGTACCCCCTTCCAGATCTACCAGCTGCCTGCGGACCCCCTTCCACATCTACCAGCTGCCCACGTACCCCCTTCCAGATCTACCAGCTCTCCGTGTACCCCCTTCCACATCTACCAGCTGCCCACGTACCCCCTTCCAGATCTACCAGCTCTCCGTGTACCCCCTTCCACATCTACCAGCTGCCCATGTACCCCCTTCCAGTTCTACCAGCTACCTGCGGACCCCCTTCCACATCTACCAGCTGCCCACGTACCCCCTTCCAGACCTACCAGCTCTCCGTGTACCCCCTTCCACATCTACCAGCTGCCCACGTACCCCCTTCCAGATCTACCAGCTCTCCGTGTACCCCCTTCCACATCTACCAGCTGCCCACGTACCCCCTTCCAGATCTACCAGCTCTCCGTGTACCCCCTTCCACATCTACCAGCTGCCCACGTACCCCCTTCCAGACCTACCAGCTCTCCGTGTACCCCCTTCCACATCTACCAGCTGCCCACGTACCCCCTTCCAGATCTACCAGCTCTCCGTGTACCCCCTTCCACATCTACCAGCTGCCCACGTACCCCCTTCCAGTTCTACCAGCTACCTGCGGACCCCCTTCCACATCTACCAGCTGCCCACGTACCCCCTTCCAGACCTACCAGCTCTCCGTGTACCCCCTTCCACATCTACCAGCTGCCCACGTACCCCCTTCCACATCTACCAGCTCTCCGTGTACCCCCTTCCACATCTACCAGCTGCCCACGTACCCCCTTCCAGATCTACCAGCTCTCCGTGTACCCCCTTCCACATCTACCAGCTGCCCACGTACCCCCTTCCAGTTCTACCAGCTACCTGCGGACCCCCTTCCACATCTACCAGCTGCCCACGTACCCCCTTCCAGACCTACCAGCTACCTGCATACCCCCTTCCACATCTACCATCTGCCCACGTACCCCCTTCCAGACCTACCAGCTCTCCGTGTACCCCCTTCCACATCTATCAGCTGCCCACGTACCCCCTTCCAGATCTACCAGCTCTCCGTGTACCCCCTTCCACATCTACCAGCTGCCCACGTACCCCCTTCCAGATCTACCAGCTCTCCGTGTACCCCCTTCCACATCTACCAGCTGCCCACGTACCCCCTTCCAGATCTACCAGCTCTCCGTGTACCCCCTTCCACATCTACCAGCTGCCCACGTACCCCCTTCCAGATCTACCAGCTCTCCGTGTACCCCCTTCCACATCTACCAGCTGCCCACGTACCCCCTTCCAGATCTACCAGCTCTCCGTGTACCCCCTTCCACATCTACCAGCTGCCCACGTACCCCCTTCCAGATCTACCAGCTCTCCGTGTACCCCCTTCCACATCTACCAGCTGCCCACGTACCCCCTTCCAGATCTACCAGCTCTCCGTGTACCCCCTTCCACATCTACCAGCTGCCCACGTACCCCCTTCCAGATCTACCAGCTCTCCGTGTACCCCCTTCCACATCTACCAGCTGCCCACGTACCCCCTTCCAGATCTACCAGCTCTCCGTGTACCCCCTTCCACATCTACCAGCTGCCCACGTACCCCCTTCCAGATCTACCAGCTCTCCGTGTACCCCCTTCCACATCTACCAGCTGCCCACGTACCCCCTTCCAGACCTACCAGCTACCTGCATACCCCCTTCCACATCTACCAGCTGCTCACGTACCCCCTTCCAGACCTACCAGCTCTCCGTGTACCCCCTTCCACATCTACCAGCTGCCCACGTACCCCCTTCCAGACCTACCAGCTCTCCGTGTACCCCCTTCCACATCTACCAGCTGCCCACGTACCCCCTTCCAGATCTACCAGCTCTCCGTGTACCCCCTTCCACATCTACCAGCTGCCCACGTACCCCCTTCCAGATCTACCAGCTCTCCGTGTACCCCCTTCCACATCTACCAGCTGCCCACGTACCCCCTTCCAGATCTACCAGCTCTCCGTGTACCCCCTTCCAGATCTACCAGCTGCCCACGTACCCCCTTCCAGATCTACCAGCTCTCCGTGTACCCCCTTCCACATCTACCAGCTGCCCACGTACCCCCTTCCAGATCTACCAGCTCTCCGTGTACCCCCTTCCACATCTACCAGCTGCCCACGTACCCCCTTCCAGATCTACCAGCTCTCCGTGTACCCCCTTCCACATCTACCAGCTGCCCACGTACCCCCTTCCAGATCTACCAGCTGCCTGTGTTCCCCTACCAGAATACAGGTTTTATATTTTAAGTCTTTTAATGTCCAAGCAGTGTACAAAAGGTACAAATTATAATACACAAACACACGATATAAAGGACTATAATACATATAATTTACTATCTTAATTTTAATGTATGCGTACTTTTGACCAATGTAAAGAATGGCTTAGTAGTACCGCTCACCATTAACATGACAGATGAGGTTGTTTGAGCACAGGCGTATAATGTTTGCCATCATAGGTGATAATTTGAATCGTAAGTTGTTTTCTACACAGAGGCAGTGACGATACTTTGGTTTCATTCCAGTGTGTGATGAAAATCCACTTTCACACAGGTGCATTGTAGCAAATGGCATCAAAACCTTGAACAGCCCCGTCTGAGAATTCAGGGAATTCTGCTCGCATCTGGATTCAAAACTCAGCCAACTGCTTTTGTTCCAACTGCAGAGCGAAGTATTGGCTGCTCATGACACGGGTCACTAATTGAGTTAGGACATCATTGGCCATGTCATCAATTCGATGTGTTGTTTGATAACGGACTAACTGAATTAATTTTTTGGCCTTCTCTCCAAGCATAGTGCTTACCATGTCTGCCGCCGCAGGTCATGTTCGTTCCTCTGCTACGGTGTGAGGTTTCCTGACTTCACAACTCTGTAACTCACTAGTGATGCTTCAAAGGCTTAAGATTGTCACCAGGAGCAGCAGAGCGCAAAACTTCCTTGCTCGCCATTAGTTGCACCCATGTCCGCTTGAAAAACGCCGGTGGTTTGCCCCTTGTGTTCTTTGTGTTTTGATTCCAAGTGTCTGCATAGAAGAGATGTTTTTAGGCTGTTATTTGACAGGACTTCACCACATGGCGCACACTGCAGCTGAGGGTATTCACTGTCTCCAGCCCAAGTAAAGCCCATTTCCATGGACTTTTCATCATATTTATGTTTCTTTGATAAACATCCTGTTTTGTCCCTGGTGTAAATAAAGCTTCACAGGCTGAGATCCGCATGTTGAGTCAGTAATGGTTGTCTCACCAGTGATTTCAGCAAGTGCATTGGTACTGGCAAGACAAATTTCATCACTTCGCTTCTCATCATTGATACTTTGTATGTTCTTCTTAACACTACCTGTTGTGACGGGTTGGATCACAGAAATCCCCTTGGGGCTGCCAACTGATGTGCCAAGATTACTTTTGCCCCTGCTTTCCCTGCCAGCTTGGGACTCCGGCCCCCGGTCTTGTTGAGCCAGACATGCCCGTCTGCTCCAACACAGACCCAGGGTCTGAACCATGTGCCCCAAAGCTGCAGACTTAACTGAAAGCAGCTTAAGAAGTGTCCCTGTCTTTAACATTCAGATGCCCAACTCCCAATGGGGTCCAACCCCCAAGTAAATCCATTTTACCCGGTATAAAGCTTATACAGGGTAAACTCATAAATTGTTCACTCTCTATAACACTGATAGAGAGGTATGCACAGCTGTTTTGCCCCCTCCCCCCTCCAGGTATTAATACATACTCTGGGTTAATTAAAAAAGTTATTTTATTAAATACAGAAAAGTAGGATTTAAGTGGTTCCAAGTAGTAACAGACAGAACAAATTGAATTACCAAGTAAAATAAAATAAAACACACAAGTCTAAGCCTAATACAGTAAGAAAACTGAATACCGATAAAACCTCACCTTCAGAGGTGTTCCAGTAGTTCCTTTTACAGACTAGCCTACTTCTAGTCTGGGTCCAGCAATCACTCACACCCCCTGTAGTTACTGTCCTTTGTTCCAGTTTCTCTCAGGTATCCTTGGGGGTGGTGAGGCTCTCTTGAGCCAGCTGAAGACCACATGGAGGGGTCTCCCACGGGCTTAAATAGACTTTCCCTTGTGGGTGGAGACCCCCTCCTCTCTCCTATGCAAAGTCCAGCTCCAAGATGGAGTTTTGGAGTCACCTGGGCAAGTCACATGTCCATGCATGACTCAGTTTTTACAGGCAGCAGCCATTGACCACATGGTATCTTGAATGTCTCCATGTAGACTTATGTGGATTGGAGCCTTCCAAGATCTATTGTCCGTTAAGTGCTTCTTGATTGGGCACTTAACTTGCAAATTCCTTTCTAAAGAAGCTGACCAAATGCCTTACTAAAGTTATTTAAAATCAAACAAGTATACAGCCAATATTAATAACTTCTAATACAACAATGACACATGCATACAAATAGGATGAATATATTCAGTAGATCATAACCTTTACACAGATACATTACATGGCATATGCAGCATAAAACATATTCCAGTTATGTCATATTTACATTCATAAGCATATTTTCATAAGCCTTATAGGGTGCACCATCACACCTGTCTTTAGCCATCTGTCCATATTGCACTGTTACGTACAGATATAGTTACAGTGCGACATATACAACCAAAACATAACCCTTGACTAAGTTCTGGGCTCAGTTAGACTGGACACTTGCTGGGCAACTGAACCCATGCTGTATGGTCATTGGAGGTGAGGGCTCTCTACATCAGCATCTCACAAACAGGGAAGAATTAGTAGGGGAAGCAAAAGTGGATGGGAACCTGGGAGGCAGTGACCATGAGATGGTTGAGTTCAGGATCCTGACATAAGAAAGAAAGGAGAGAAGCAGAATATGGACCTTGGACTTCAGAAATGCAGACTTTGACTCCCTCAGGGAATTGATGGGCAGGATCCCCTGGGATAATAACATGAGGGGCAAAGGAGTCCAGGAGAACTGGCTGTATTTTAAAGAATCCTTATTGAGGTTGCAGGAACAAACCATCCCGATGTGTAGAAAGAATAGTAAAAATGACAGGCAACCAGCTTGGCTTAACAGTGAAATCCTTGTTGATCTTAAACACAAAAAAGAAGCTTACAAGAAGTGGAAGATTGGACAAATGACCAGCGAGGAGTATAAAAATATTGCTCAGGCATGCAGGAGTGAAATCAGGAAGACCAAATCACACTTGGAGTTGCAGCTAGCAGGGGATGTTAAGAGTAATAAGAAGGGTTTCTACAGGTATGTTAGCAACAAGAAGGTGGTCAAGGAAAGTGTGGGCCCCTTACTGAATGAAGGAGGTGACCTAGTGACAGAAGATGTGGAAAAAGCTAATGTACTCAATGCTTTTTTTGCCTCTGTCTTCACGAACAAGGTCAGCTCCCAGACTACTACACTGGGCAGCACAGTATGGGGAGGAATAGACCAGCCCTCTGTGGAGAAAGAAGTGGTTCAGGACTATTTAGAAAAGCTGGACGAGCGAAAAGGATGTGGGAAAAATTGGAAAGAGTCCAGCAGAGGGCAACAAAAATGATTAGAGGGCTAGAAAACATGACTTATGAGGAGAGGCTGAGGGAACTGGGATTATTTAGTCTGCAGAAGAGAAGAATGAGGGGGGATTTGATAGCTGCTTTCAACTACCTGAAAGGGGGTTCCAAAGAGGATGGATCTAGACTGTTCTCAGTGATACCAGATGACAGAACAAGGAGTAATGGTCTTAAATTGCAGTGGGGGAGGTTTAGGTTGGATATTAGGAAAATCTTTTCAACTAAGAAGGTGGTGAAGCACTGGAATGGGTTACCTAGGGAGGTGGTGAGATCTCCTTCCTTAGAGGTTTTTAAGGCAGGCTTGACAAAGCCCTGGCTGGGGTGATTTAGTTGGGGATTGGTCCTGCTTTGAGCAGGGGGTTGGACTAGATGACCTCCTGAGGTCCCTTCCAACCCTGATATTCTATGATTCTATGATTCTATGATCTCTATGTATCAGGATACTCATTGGTACATCTTGAAGTAAATTAACTACCGTATTTTATATAACAAATTCCCACTGAGTTTTAAATCTTCATCTGAGTAGCTTCATATGAAAATGCAATAAAGAATATAATTAATAAAATCCACCATTACACAATTTCTCCTACATACCCCCCAGAGATGTCTTGCATACCCATACGGCTACACATACCACAGTTTGGGAACCCCTGATCTAGACAGACTTATGTACAGTGCTGGGGAGGATCTGGAAATTGTGATACACATAGGTACCAGTGACATAGGAACAGGTAGGATAAAGATCTTGGGAGCCAAATTTAGGCTGCTAGGTAATGGATTAAAGTCCAGGAACTCCCTCGGCGCATTCTCTGAAATGCTTCCAGTTCCATGCACTGGGCCAATTTCAGGCAGAGCTTCAGGGTCTTAATGCATGGATGGTATAAGGAGGAGGGTTTTAGGTTTACTAAGAACTGGGGAGCCTTTTGGGAAAGGAGGAGCCTATACAGAAAGGAATGGCTCCGCCTAAACCAATACAAAACCAGATTGCTGGCATGGAAAATTGAAAATGTCATAGAGGAGTTTTTAAACTAAAGGATGGGGAAAAGCCCACAGGTATGGAGGAACACACAGTTCGGCCAGAGACATCCCATAGGGAAGGATTTATTAAAGGGTATTCTCTATATCCTTGTAAAGAGGAGAGGATAGATGTTGATAAAATACAGGTAGGAACCAAAGAGAAACAGTCAAATGAAAAAGAGTCTCATTCAATTACATCACATAAAAGCAGACAACTAAATATTGACACATTTTATAAGTGCTTGTGTATGAATGCTAGAAGTCTAAACACTAAGACGGGTAAACTTGAGTGCCTAATATTAACGACAAAGAGTCCTGTGGCACCTTAAAAGACTAACAGATGTATTGGAGCATAAGCTTTTGTGGGTGAATACCCACTTCGTCTGACAAAGTGGGTATTCACCCATGAAAACTTATGCTCCAATACATCTGTTAGTCTTTAAGGTGCCACAGGACCCTCTGTTGCTTTTTACAGATCCAGACTAACACGGCTACCCCTCTGATACTTGATATTAACGAGGATATTGGTATAATAGGTGGAATGATGATAATCAGTGGGACACAGGAATATGAGGCTGCAAAATATAGAGGATTGACAGAGTAGGTCATGCTGGTGGGGGAGTGGCACTATGTATGAAAGAAAGCAAAGAATCAAATATAGTAAAAATCTTAAATGACTAACAGTACCATAGA
Source organism: Chrysemys picta bellii (assembly GCF_011386835.1). NCBI lineage: Eukaryota > Metazoa > Chordata > Testudines > Emydidae > Chrysemys > Chrysemys picta. The sequence continues at coordinate 13,638,359 of NC_088810.1, forward strand.
ATCTCTAGGGATAGAAATTCCATGCTTTTAAGAGCATAGCAGTAGGACTGTATTACCGCTTGGTAATAGTGACCATAATGTAATTAAATTTAATATCCTTGGGGGGTGGGGGAATACCAAAGAAACACATCACAATAGCATTTAACTTCAGAAAGGGGAACTAGACAAAAATGAGGAAACTAGTTACATGGAAATTAAAAGGAACAGTCACGAGTGAAATGCCTGCAAGCTTCATGAAAACTATTTAAAAACACCATAAAACTGGCTGTGATGGGGTGAACTCCCCCTCACTAACCCTGCAAGAGCTTAATTAGGCCACAAGGCCCAATCAACTAGTTAGGCTGCAAACAGGGGAGATTTAGGCTGGAGGCAGCTAATTAAGGACAAGCTCACCTGTGCAGGAACAGGCAGGGCCTGTATAAAGCCAGATAGCTGGCTACAGTGGGAGCTGCTGCAGGGAAGTAGGTGGCTAATGCTCTCTGAATGGTGGGAGTTGGAGGCTGGCAAACCCAGAGATGGGGGAAGCCTAGGGAAATAGCAGCAAGAGGGAGGACTGTACAGGGACTGTTGCTGTTTGTTATAGGATCCCTGGGGTGGAGCCCAGTGTAGAGGGTGGGCCCGGGTTCCCCTACTAGCCACTGGGGAGTGGCAAGAGCGTTGGAGGTGCCAGACAGACAGCAGGTCTGGAAAGGCTGAATCCCACAGAAGGGGAGGACTTTAGTGACCTGGCCAGAGGGCCAAGCCATGAAGAAGGAAAATGCAGAACTGGGGCTGAGCGGGGCAGTAAAGTGAGACAAGACAGGAGAAAACAACACCGGAGCAGGAACGTAAACTGGCAGAGCTAATCCCCAGGATGGCCAGCAGGAGGTGCTGCTTGCAGTGAGTGGACCCCCGTGACACAAGCTCAAACTAAATGCATACCCCAAATCAAAAAACAATAATAAGAGGACCAGATAACTTCCTCCTAAGTTAAACAACAGTGTAAAAGAGGTGGTTAGAGTCCAAAAGTCATTCTTTAAAGATTGGAAGTAAAACCCTACTGAGGAAAATGGAAAGGAGCATAAGCTGTGTTGGGCCAAGTGTGAAAGCATAATTAGGCAGGTTTAAAAAAAATTTTTTGAAAAGCAACTAGCAAAAGACAAAAATTAACAGCAATTTTTTTTTAAGTGCATCAGAGGCAGAAAGTCTGCCACATGATCAGGGGGGCCTCTGGATGATCAAGGTGCTAAAGGACCATTCAAGGTAGATAAGGCCATTGGGGAGAAATCAAATGAATTCTTTGCATTAGAGTTCACTGCAGAGGATGTGAGGAAGATTACCACACCTGAGGCATTCTTTTTAGGTAACCCATAAGAACAGCCATACTGGGTCAGACCAAAGGTCCATCTAGCCCAGTATCCTGTCTTCTGACAGCGGCTAATGCCAGGTGCCCCAGAGGGAATGAACAGAACAGGCAATCATCAAGTGATCCATCCCCTGCCACCCATTCCCAGCTTCTGGTAAACAGAGGGTAGGGACACCATCCCTGCCCACCTTGGCTAATAACCATTGATGGACCTATCCTCCCTGAACTTATTAGTTCTTTTTTGAATCCTGTTGGCCTTCACAACATCCTCTGGCAAGGAGTTCCACAGATTGACTGTGAATTGTGTGGAAAAAATACTTCCTTTTGTTTGTTTTAAACCTGCTGTCTATTAATTTCATTTGGTGACCCCTAGTTCTTGTGTTATGAGAAGGAGTAAATAAAACTTCCTTATTTATTTTCTCCCCACCAGTCATGATTTTATAGATCTCTATCATATCCCCCCTTAGTCGTCTTTTTTCCAAACTGAAAATTCCCAGTCTTATTAATCTCTCCTCGTATGGCAGACACTCCATACCCCTAATCATTTTTGTTGCCCTTTTCTGAACATTTTCCAATTCCAATATATCTTTTTTGAGATGGGGCGACCACATCTGCACTTGGTATCTAAGATGTGGGCGTACCCTGGATTTATATAGAAGCAATATGATATTTTCTATCTTATTATCTATCCCTTTCTTAATGATTCCCAGCATTCTGTTCGCTTTTTTGACTGCTGCTGCACAGTGAGTGGATGTTTTCAGAGAACTATCCACAATGACTCAAGATCTCTCTTTTCTTGAGTAGTAAAAGCTAAATTAGACCCCATCATTTTATACATATAGTGGGGATTATGTTTTCCAATGTGCATTACTTTGCATTTATCAACACTGAATTTCATCTGCCATTTTGTTGCCCAGTCACCCAGTTTTGAGAGCTCCTTTTGTAGCTCTTCACAGTCTGCCTTGGACTTAACTATCTTGAGTAGTTTTGTATCATTTGCAAATTTTTCCACCTCATTGTTTACCCCTTTTTCCAGATCATTTATGAATATGTTGAATAGGACTGGGCCCAGTACAGACCCCTGGTGGACACCACTATTTACCTCTCTCCATTCTGAAAACTGGCCATTTATTCCTACCCTTTGTTTCCTATCTTTTAACCAGTTACTGATCCATGAAAAGACCTTCCCTCTTATCCCAGGACTGCTTACTTTGCTTACAAGCCCTTGGTGAAGGACTTTGTTGAAGGCTTTGTGAAAATGTAAATACACTATATCCACTGGATCCCCCTTGTCCACATGCTTGTTGACCCCCTCAAAGAATTCTACTAGATTGGTGAGCCATGATTTCCCTTTACAGAAACCATGTTAACTATTCCCCAATAAATTATGTGAATCTATGTGTCTGACAATTTTGTTCTTTACTGTAGTTTCAACCAGTTTGCCCAGTAGTGAAGTCAGGCTTACTGGGTTGTAATTGCCGGGATCACCTCTGAACCGCTTTTTAAAAATTGGCATCACATTAGCTATCCTCCAGTCATTTGATACAGAAGCTGATTTAAATGATAGGTTACAGACTACAGTTAAAAGAAGAACACTAACACGGCTGCTACTCTGAGACTACAGTTAGTAGTTCTGCAATTTTACATTTGAGTTCCTTCAGAACCCTTGGGTGAATACCATCTGGTCCTGGTAACTTATTACTGTTTAGTTTATCAATTTGTTCCAAAACCTCCTCTAATGACACCTCAATCTGGGACAGTTCCTCAGATTTGTCACCTAAAAAGAATGGCTCAGGTTTGGGAATCTCCCTCACATCCTCAACTGTGAAGACCAATGCAAAGAATTCATTGAGTTTCTCCGCAATGGCTTATCATCCTTGAGTGCTCCTTTAGCATCTTGATTGTCCAGTGGCCCCACTGGTTGTTTAGCAGCCTTCCTGCTTCTCATGTACTTAAAAAATGTTTTGCTATTACTTTTTGACTCTTTGGCTAGCTGTTCTTCAAATTCTTTTTTGGCCTTCCTAATTATGCTTTTACACTTCATTTGGCTAGAGTTTATGCTCCTTTCAATTTTCCTCACTTCCAACTTTTTAAAGGATGCCTTTTTGCCGCTCACTGCTTCTTTTACTTTGTTGTTTAGCCACGGTGGCACATTTTTGGTTCTCTTACTCTGTTTTTAAATTTGGGGTATACATTTAAGTAGAGCCTCTATTATGGTGTCTTTAAAAAGTTTCCATGCAGCTTGCAGTGATTTTACTTTTGGTGCTGTATCTTTTAATTTCTGTTTAACTAATGGCCTCATTTTTTGTAGTTCCCTTTTGAAATTAAATGCTACAGCGTTGGGCTGCTGTGGTGTTTTCACGCCACAGGGACGTTACATTTAATTATATTGTGGTCACTATTACCAAGCGATCCAGCTATATTCACCTCTTGGACCTGATCTTGTGCTTCACTTAGGACTAAATCAAGAATTGCCTCTCCTCTTGTGGGTTCCAGGACTAGCTGCTTCAAGAAGCAGTCATTTAAGGTGTCAAGAAACTTTCTCTGCATCCCGTCCTGAGGTGACATGTACCCAGTCAATATGGGGATAGTTGAAATCTCCCCTTCTTACTGAGTTTTTTATTTTAATAGCCTCTCTAATCTCCCTGAGCATTTCATAGTCATTATCACCATCTTGGTCAAGTGGTCGGTAATATATCCCTACTGCTATATTCTTATTATTAGAGCATGGAATTACTATTCATAGAGATTCTATGGTACAGTTTGGTTCATTTAAGGTTTTTACTTCATTTGATTCTACGCTTTCTTTCACATATAGTGCCCCTCCTCCACCAGCACGACCTGTTCTGTCCTTCCAATATATACAGGCTTCTCAGGAAGGCTCACCAGGTGGGGGATAAGCTTCTTCTAAGGCCTGTTGTTTTTTCTAATGGCCCATTACCCTGAATGGGCCCTTTCCAACCAGCTGTCTAGACTGGAAGCATCTTGCCTAGGGGGTGTCACCCAGGTGTGACTACATGTGAAATATAGACACATAGTCAATATTCATAACTTCAAATACAAAAATGATGCATGCACACGAATAGGATAATCAGGAAATCATAACTTTTCCAATGACACCTCACATGACCCATCTTGCATAAAATGCATAATTATGTTCTAATCATATCATCATCATATCACTATGAAGAATATGAGGTGCAGTGTCACAATGGGGTCAGATGAGGAGGGGGCTTATTAGAAATGCTGGTAGGGAAAAGCATGTAGGTTCCTCTAGGCTGCTGGCTGAACCCCTTAGCCACACCCACTTCTCTTGGGGGAAGATGTGACAGATGTGGTGACCCCAGGCGGTGCCCTGCGGACTCTTGTATTCAAGTGATGAAGGGTCTGTGGGTTGCTTTTGGCAAGACATTGCAATCCACTTACTGCAGCTCCTGCAGGAATTAAACACGGGGGGGTTGACTGCAGTGCCTGGGCCTCTGGAAAGCATCAGAGAAGCACCCCCTGGTCCCAGTGGCCCAGGAGACAATGAAAGGCCTTCGGTATCAAAGGCTGAGTCTATCCTGACAGAGGGCCCATCATTTTGATTCGCGTGTGTCCCAGGAGGACAAGCCCTGCCAAAGGGCTGGGAGAACTGGAGCCTGCCAAGGACGTCAGAGGACTGATGGGAGCTACTGATAAAGCATTTCCATCCTTCCGTTGTTTATACGTTGTCTCCATCTGCTTTTATCCTTACATGAATACACCCTGCTTTGGAAGCGCTGCGTGGTCACTTGTACCCCCTGGCGTTCCCTGCCTGCAACCCTTCGAGCGAGAGCTACGCGCAGGGGCTGGACGCCTGGTCAAGCCTGTTGGACAGAATCACAGTGAATTGCAGGGGAGCTGTCGCCAAAACTCCTGATCAGGAGGGAGAGGGACGCAGGTCCCTGTCTGGAGAGAGGTGATGGCTAGAGGCCTGAGAGGGCATCCCTTGAGTTGACCACATAGGGGTCAAAGTTGTAATTACCCCAAAGCTAGGATAGTCCCATTCCAGGTCTAAAAGTAGGGGGAAAAGCCTGGGGACACCCATGCAGACGCTGAACCCCACATGTATCTCTGGTCTCCAGTGCACCCTCCCCACACACATCCCACCACCTAGGTTCCCCTCCCCTCCCCTTGTGGGGCTGCTCTGCACACAGCGGGAGCTGGGCTTGGGTGCAGGGCTGCACAGAGGAGTGGTTGTGCAATGTGCTCTGGACATGGCAAGACCTGTCCTGGGAGAAGAGAGTTCCCCAGCCCCTACCCATCCAGAGCACGTCACAGGGGCTGGTTGGCGTTTGCTCTCATAGAATCATAGAATCATAGAATATCAGAGTTGGAAGGGACCTCAAGAGGTCATCTAGTCCAACCCCCTGCTCAAAGCAGGACCAATTCCCAGCTAAATCATCCCAGCCAGGGCTTTGTCAAGCCGGGCCTTAAAAACCTCCAAGGAAGGAGACTCCACCACCTCCCTAGGTAACGCATTCCAGTGTTTCACCACCCTCCTAGTGAAATAGTTTTTCCTGATATCCAACCTGGACTTCCCCCACCGCAACTTGAGACCATTGCTCCTTGTTCTGTCATCTGCCACCACTGAGAACAGCCGAGCTCCATCCTCTTTGGAACCCCCCTTCAGGTAGTTGAAGGCTGCTATCAAATCCCCCCTCATTCTTCTCTTCTGGAGACTAAACAATCCCAGTTCTCTCAGCCTCTCCTCATAAGTCATATGCTCCAGACCCCTAATCATTTTTGTTGCCCTCCGCTGGACTCTTTCCAATTTTTCCACATCCTTCTTGTAGTGTGGGGCCCAAAACTGGACACAGTATTCCAGATGAGGCCTCACCAATGTCGAATAAAGGGGAACGATCACGTTCCTCGATCTGCTGGCAATGCCCCTACTTATACAGCCCAAAATGCCTTCTTGGCAACAAGAGCACACTGTTGACTCATATCCAGCTTCTCGTCCACTGTGACCCCTAGGTCCTTTTCAGCAGAACTGCTACCTAGCCATTCGGTCCCTAGTCTGTAGCAGTGCATGGGATTCTTCCGTCCTAAGTGCAGGACTCTGCACTTGTCCTTGTTGAACCTCATCAGGTTTTTTTCTGCCCAATCCTCTAATTTGTCTAGGTCCCTCTGTATCCGATCCCTACCCTCTAGTGTATCTACCACGCCTCCTAGTTTAGTGTCATCTGCAAACTTGCTGAGAGTGCAGTCCACACCATCCTCCAGATCATTAATAAAGATATTAAACAAAACCTCTCCAAGGCATATGCTGCGTCCAGATGACCAGCTGGTAAGGATCTACCCAAGGGACCGGGTGCTGTGCTTTGGTGATCAGGAGATCACTCCCCACAGACTGGACAGTGCTGGCATCTGCCCATGCCAGCACGTGTGGGTGGAAGCACTGTGCTGGCATAGCTATTTGCTGGCCTGCCTGGAGAATCGCTCCTGGGTTTGTGCTACACCTCCGATGGGCATTTAAGCAGCACTAGTGGCCTGGCTGGAGCCTATCTCCTGATGTGTGTTATCCATGGTTCTGTGCCCCAGGCCAGCGTGTCTATGTGTATCCTCCCAGCAGACACATTACTCTGGGCCTCTGCTTTCATACAGTCCATGTAATTGCTGTCTGGTCTCAGGGGGCTGCTCCCACGGCAGGAAACACAGCTGGCTCCATTCCGTGTACTTGCTTTTCAAGCTAAACAGGTGCCACTTGGAAGTAGCGGTGCCCAGCTTGTGGTGTCACTCTCTGGGCTTGGCAGACAGGAAGCTGGGCTGCCATGTATTGGCTTGTGAGATAGAACCCTGCAGCGGGACTGGGATCCCATAGGTTCTCCAGGACCCGCTGCCATAATAGTGGGAGTGGGTAAAATTTGCTTTGTTACGGGAGGGACTGGGTGGGGGGAAAAAACAGACTCTGGGAGTTTGCAGGGAGAACACTAAATCGCTCATCAGTGTGTCATAAACAGAATTTCATCAATATCAAGCAAGTTTTTCTTTTTTTTAAATAAAGGTTTCATTACTTAAATTTAAGTGAGGGATAGAAAGAGCCAATGTCTTTTATAACAGGAGTTAAAGTATTTTTTACATGGCTTAAGCAAGAGTCGTTTTATTCTTTTAGTGATAAAAATTGTGTCTGAATTCTGTTTATAGATATCGTATATTAACCAACCATTGGTTTGGGTGTTTTTAGTAGCATGGGGGAATCCGTCTCTCTTGCGGGATTTGCAGGATCTAAGAGTTTTGCGGGTGGGAGCAGGATAAAACTGCAAGAAACGATGCGGGAGGGGGGTGGGAGTGGGTATTGTAGAGTGGGACAGGAGTGGGATTAAATTAACAGTCCCGCGCAGGGCTCTGCTGTGAGGGGTAGGGTGGCTGGACGTTGCTGAGCTGGGAGTATGGCCCATGACAGGCCCCCTCTGCTGGGCCAAAGCCACATGCTTTCCCATGGGGTTTCTCTGTTCCCAGGATGAGGCTCCTGGGCACAGACCCCACCCCTCGGCTCCCTGCCCTGGGCACAGAGAGGCAGTGCCAACCCCTGCTTGGCACACGCATCTCCTGCCCCCAGAACCTAGTGGATGCCGTGCCATTCTCTGGCTGCAGGGAACCAGCAGCCAGGTAGCCTCCCCTCTTCCCCCACAGACTTCAGTGTCCCTCTCCCCCAGAGAGGACGCTGATCTTTTGAGGCTTGTTCCCTCCCATTTAGTGACATCATAATTAATCCTGTGTCCACTGCATCGCAGGCATTGCCATGGCAGTGGGCTGTGATGTCACAACCCGGGAGCTGTGACCTGGTTGAATGGATCTGACAGGATGGGGAGGCAGCTTATTGGCAGAGGGGCTGCTTCTGTTTAACCCCAGTTCCCCAGACCACATGCCCCGGGGGGACCGGGCTTAGGGAAGGTGGTGACCGGAGGGAAGGCCGTGGGAAGGGCAGGACTGAGCCAGGAGTCATTCCACAAGCAGCCTCTAAGCCCGCAGAGCTGCCTGACTCACATGGGCCGGGAGATGCAGGAAAGCTGCTTACCCGCAGTATTAGTTACTCTTAACTCCTCTAACTGGAGCTCTGTCCTTAATAGTCTCCTGGGCTCAGAGTGATGGGCAGGGTGGTGACGCAGGGAGGGCCGGGCAGGGGCTGCTGCCCACTGCCAGGGCAAGGCATGAGCCACTGTGTGATGCGCCCCTGGCTCCACTCTCAGACCCGCCTGGCTGAACGGGGTGACTGGCTGAACGGGGTGTGTGGCCGGAGCAGCGTTACAAACACGGCCTGTTGTGCTGGAGCAGCCAGTGCCCACAGTTCACAACAGCTTCCACATCAATTCAACCCCAGTACCAAGCAGCGCCCGGCCCACACACGAGCACAGCCTAGCTGCCACCCTACACACACGCAGATACCCCCCCCCACACACACACACGCAAACATGCCCCCCCCCCCATGCTGCATGCACATGGACACACAGAGATGTGCAAACCTTCTGCGCACACACACACACTAGCAGTTCTGTTCAGGACCAGATCCTTTCCCTGTAACAGCTCCATGAGCAGGCCCTTGCATTTGCTCCACTGGCTGGATTAGAGCCCAAGGCCACACCCCCTCCCAGATCTGGGGCAAGAACTCATGAATCCTGAATCCCAGCTCTCCCCTCCCCCCACTCCAATCTGCAGGCTGCCCTCCTGCCTTTTGGGAATCCCTTCCTTTTTGCATCTGATGGGAAAGAAAGAAAGAATTGGGGGGTGGGGGCTGAGATCTCAGTCCATCAGCAGTGGGGCCATCACTCCCACTTCCAGCCTCGGAGCTTCCAGCCCACTCACAGCTCCCTGGAGCACTTTGAACCCAGGTGATTGGGTGCCAAACCTCCTAGCTCTGCGCCAGCGCTGTGCTCAGGGAACCACTGGCTGCACCTGTGCCCATCTGTCCTGGCTGCTAGGCCCAGCGGGGTGGGGTGGGGTGGGGCAGGAGCAACAGTCCCCTTTCCCCGCAGAGCCATTTAAGAGGGGACTATCCAGGAACTTCCTTGGGACAGCAAAGAGCAGTGAACAGGGAGGTGCGGCAAAGGGCATCGCACAGCCATTCATAACCCTGGGGACAGAGCGGCACTCACAGCCCTAGGGATGGGGGGCACTCACTGCCCAGGGCAAAGAGTCACTCACAGCCCCAGAGTCGGGGGGAGGGGAGGAACAATCACAGGCCCAGGGATGGGGGGGCACTCATAGCCCTGGGGGGCACTACCATCCCTGGGGACAGGAGGGCACTCACAGCCCCCAGGGGATGGGGGGAGCACTCACAGCACCGGGGGGCACTCCCATCCCTGGGAACATAAGAACGGCCATATTGGGTCAGACCAAAGGTCCATCTAGCCCAGTATCCTGTCTTCCCACCAGTGCCAGGTGCCCCAGAGGGAATGAACAGAACAGGCAATTACCAAGTGATCAATCCCCTGCAAACAGAGGCTAGGGACACCATTGCCATTGATGGACCTATCCTCCAGGAACTTATCTAGTTCTTTTTGGTCCCCTGTTATAGTCTTGGCCTTCACAACATCCTCTGGCAAAGAGTTTCACAAGTTGACTGAGAGTTGTGTGAAGAAATACTTCCTTTTGTTTGTTTTAAACCCGCCTCCTATTAATTTCATTTGGTGGCTCCTAGTTCTTGTGTTATGAGAAGGAGTAAATAACACTTCCTTATTTACTTTCTCTACACCAGTCATGATTTTATAGACCTCTATCATATCCACCCTTAGTCATCTCTTTTCCAAGCTGAAATGTCCCAGTCTTATTAATCTCTCCTCATATGGCAGCCATTCCATACCCCTAAATCATTTTTGTTGCTCTTTTCTGTACCTTTTCCAATTCCAATATACTTTTTTGAGATGAGGCGACCACATCTGCACGCAGTATTCAAGATGTGGGCATACCATGGATTTATATAGAGGCAATATGATATTTTCTATCTTATTATCTATCCCTTTCGTAATGATTCCCAACATTCTGTTTGCTTTTTTGACTGCCGCTGCACACTGAGTGGATGTTTTCAGAGAACTATCCACTTTGAGTCCAAGATCTCTTTCTTGAGTGGTAACAGCTAATTTAGACCAAATCATTTTATATGTAATGTTGGGATTATGTTTTCCAATGTGCATTATTTTACATTTATTAACATTGAATTTCATCTGCCATTTTGTTGCCCAGTCACCCAGTTTGTGAGATTCCTTTGTAACTCTTCGCAGTCTGCTTTGGACCTAATGATCTTGTGTAGTTTTGTATCATCTGCAAATTTTGCCCCTCACTGTTTATCCCTTTTTCCAGATCAGGGGTTCTCAGGACAAATTTTTAGGTGGCCTGATAGTGCGGCCACCAACTCCTGCTGGTGGCCGCTCTCATTTTTTCCCCTCTAAAATACTTGATTAGCTTTAGGAAAAACTAATAAATATGCACATATACATGTCCAAATGATTGTAATTTATTCATTGCTAGCTAGTAAGTCTGTTGTGAAAAGTGATATTAACAAACATACAAGTATCACTTTTCACAGCAGACTTACTCAACCCTAGCAAGCCTGGGGACAAATTAAACCCTAGATGGGGGGCACTCAGCCCCAGAGACAGGAGGTACTCCCAGCCCGGGGAGGGGGCGCTCCCATCCCTGGGGACAGGGGGCATTCACAGTTCCCGGCGGATGGGGGGAGCACTCACAGGCCCAGGGATGGGGGGGGGCACTCACAGCCCCAGGGGATGGGGCCACTCACAGCCCCCTGGGGGGGCACTTACAGCCCCAGGGATAGAGGCCGCGGCAGGGTATCACAGCCCCAGGTGCCTGGAGATCCACAGGAGGCGATCCTGGCCCCAGGAGGAAGGCAGGCTGATAAGGGTTCTGTGCTTCCCTGGTGCGCAGGACCAGGTGGGATGTGAGTCTCAGGGGCTGTCTGAGGCATACAGCCCTCCCGAGGCTGCAGCGGGGGAGCCTGCTCCTGTGGGCCTTACAAAGTGCTCAGCAGAAATGGGCAGCACCTGTCTCTGGTCAGAAACCTAAAGCCCTCAGCTGCCCAAGCTCACTGCCCCCTGCCGCTGCTGCTTGGTACATCACGGGCTCAGGCTGAAATTCTAAGGGAAGGGATGTGATCTTTGGGGGTGGGAGGAAGCCAGCTGCCCCCTACCTCCCACCTCTCCCCCCAGCCCTGCATCTCCTGAGGTAAGCAGGGCAAACCCCACTCCAACGCACCAAAGTAACCAGGGAGGGCACCCACTGCTGCAGCTAGGGTGACCAGATGTCCCGATTTTACAGGGACAGTCCCGATATTTGGGGCTTTTGCTTATTTAGGCTCCTATTACCCCCCACCCCCGTCCCGATTTTTCACACTTGCTGTCTGGTCAGCCTAGCTGCAGCCCTTGGGAGGGCAATGGCCCTGTGCTGCACTCCCCACCCTGGCAGAGGCAAGGGGAGGGCTGACCTCTCTGCAGCATGCTGACTCCGGTAGATCCAACCTGCCGGGCTTTGCTGTGTTCTGCGCTGCCCCGCTGGGGAGATTTGGTCATGGAACTCACTTCCCCTGAGCAGCGGCTTCTGAAAATTGAATCTACCCTCTGCTGCTTAGACAGGCTGGCAGTGCCAGGAAGGATGCTGCTCCCAAAGTCACCAGGCCACATTGAAACGTTCCACCCGGGCCTGGCTTCACCTGGCCATTGCAGCTAAACGGCTGCAGCTGTTCCAGAACCCCTCCAAGGCCCAGTCCTGCCAAGTGCATGGCATGTCACGTGCAACCTGACACATTGCTGCTATCTCCCATCTCTGCTCTGGGCAGGAAAATGGGTCAAGGCTCTGCTGAGCACAGCACCTAGATCTACACTGGGAACAGCTGCTAGGGAGCTGACGTTGCTGGAATGGTAAAGTTGCAACTCTGGCACCCTCAAGAGCAAAGATTCATGGATTCCGAGGTCACAGGGGACCAGTGTGATCATCTTCTAGTCTGACCCCTGTATAACCCAGGCCAGAGAACTACCCCCAAATAATTCCTAGAGCAGAGCTGTTAGAAAAACCTCCAATCTTGATTTAAAAATTGCCAGTGACAGAGAATCTACTACAACCCTCCCTAAATTGTTCCAATTGTTAATTACCCTCACAATTAACAATTTACACCTTATTTTAAGTCTGAATTTGTCTAGCTCCACTTCCAGCCATTGGATCATGTTTGACTTTTCTCTGCTACTTGAAGAGCCCATTAGTAAATATTTGTTCCCCATGTAGGTACTTACAGACTGTAACCAAGTCACCCTTCATCCTTCTTCTTTTTTTTTTTTTTTAACTAAACAGATCGAGCTCCTTGAGTCTATCACTATCAGGACTGTTTTCTAATCCTTTGATCATTCTCATGACTCTTCTCTGAACCTTCTCCAACTGATCAACATCCTTCTTGAATTGTGAACACCAGAGCTGGACATGGGATTCCAGCAGTGGTCACACTACTGCCAAGTACAGAGGTAAAATAATCTCTCTCCCTACTTGAGATTCCCCTGTGTAGGCATCCCAGGATCACATTAGCACTTTTAGCCACAGCATCGCACTGGGTTCTCATGTTCAGCTGATTATCCACCACAACCCCCAAATCTTTTTCAGAGTCACTGCTTCCCAGGGTAGAGTCCCCATCCTGTAAGCATGGACTACATTCTTTGTTCCTAGATGCATACATTTACATGTAGCCATATTAAAATACATTTTGTTTCCATGTGCCCAGTTTACCAATTGATTCAGATTGCTCTGTATCAGTGACCTGTCCTCTTCCTTATTTATCACTCCCCCAATTTTTGTGTCATCTGCAAACTTTATCAGTGATGATTGTAGGTTTTCCTCCAGGTCATGGATAAAAATGTTAAATAGTCTGGGGCCAAGAATCAATCCCTGCGGGACCCCACTGGAAACACACCCACTCAATGATAATTCCCTATTTAAGGTTACATTTTGAGACCTATCCATTACCAGCTTTTAATCCATTTCATGTGCGTCATGTTAATTTTATATCATTGTGATTTTTTAATCAAAATGTTGAGTGGTACCAAGTCAAACACCTTACAGAAGTCTATTACATCAACACTGTTACCTTTCGCAACCAAACTTGTAATCTCATCAGAAAAAGATATCCAATTATATCCACAGGATCTATTTTCCATAAACCCATGTTGATTGGCATTAATTATATTACTCTCCTGTATCAGCTGCTCCATTATCTTGCCCTGCTCCCAGCCAGCACATTCCACTGGAGAGATGGCTGCTTAACTAAGCCTGAGCTCAGCTACCAGGGCAGTGACCCTGCTTCATGAGTTGCCAGAGTGCAAAGCAGCCCCATGGGGATGGCTCCTGAGAGAGAAAGAGACAGAGACAATCCCTAGGCACCCATTGTCTCCTCTGCACCCCGAGCCCTTTCCACGTATGCAACCAACAAGGACAGCTCCAGGGAAACATGCATCACCTTGAATCCCAGGCAGGGCCTAATACAGGGCAGATAGGCACCTCCTGGCATCAGTTCATACAATAGTGATTCCTCAGATATGGACCGTTGGAGAATATCTATCACCAGACACCTTCACTATCTATCTATCCAACCATCTATCCCAGGGGCAGGCAGACTTTTTGGCCTGAGGGCCGCATCGGATTTCATAAATTGTATGGAGGGCTGGTTAGGGGAGGGGGTCGTGGCCCGGCCCCCACCTCCTATCTGCCCCCTCCGGGACTCCTGCCCCATCCAACGCCCCCCCCAGTTCCTTGATGGCCCCTCTAGGACCCCTGCCCCATTCACACACACCCACTCCCTGTCCCCTGACTTCCCCCGGACCTCTGCCGCCCCATTCCTGATGGCCCCCCGGGACTCCTTCCCCATCCAACCACCCCTTCTCCCTGTCCCGACTGCCCCCAGAACCCCTGCCCCGACTGACCCTGCTGCCCCATCCAACCCTCCTCCCCTTCCTGACTACCCCCCCCAGGACCCCTGCCCCCATTCAACCCCGTTTCCCCCCTGACCACCACCCCGAACTCCCCTGCCCTCTATCCAACCTCCCCTGCTCCCTGCCCCCTTGCTGCGCTGCCTGGAGCACCAGTGGCTGGCAGAGTTCCTCGCAACACAGAGACTGGGTCAGGTCGGGCTCTGCAGCTGCGCTGCCCCAGGAACTCACAACCCCACCGCCCAGAGCATTGCGCCGGCAGCGGAGCGAGCGAGCTGAGGCTGCGGGGGAGGGGAAACAGCGGGGGAGGGGCCGGGGGTGAGCCTCCTGGGCCAGGCACCCTCGGGGGCCGGGCAGGATGGTCCCACGGGCCGGATGTGGCCCACGGGCCATAGTTTTCCCACCCCTGCCTGATCTATCCCCTACACACCCATCTATCTATCTATCCCTATACACCTTCTCTATCTCTATACTTATCTATCCCCACACCCTCGCTTTATTGGTTTGGTACTGGAGCCCATCACTGTGTGATCTGAGTGTCGGAGAATATTCACACAGCGGGCATCTCTGGAGGGGGCTGCAGGGTCATTAACCCTCATCTGTACATCACTGCTGCATCTGGCCTTAGAGTGAGTCTTAGGGGTTGGAAACTCAGGATGGGGAACACAGATAAATTTCAGAAATGTTACACCCCCCTTCTGGGATGCCACCTGATGTACTGGGGTTTCACTGAGCCCCTCCTGCTCCACTAGCCTGGATTCCCTCTCCCTGGTTCGCTGAATTAGGCTCTCCAGCCTCTTGCAACACACACACACACACACACACACACACACACACACACACACACACACACACACACACACACACACACACACACACACACACACACACACACACACACACACACAGAGCCACAGCTAGCTGCAGACACAGACTGAAGTCAGCTCTGTGTGAGAGGATTTACCCAGCACTCACGTGCACAGCCCCTTTGGGGAATAAACCCAAAATAATACTCTTAGGCTGCATAGAAAGATCTGCACAGCGCAAGCTCATAAAAATTCGCCCTCTCCCTCAATGTGGAGAGAGATGCGCATAGCTTCTTGCCTCCCCACTCCCAGTTAGAAATTGCACAAACTAGGTTTAATAATAAACAAAACAAATTTATTAACTATAAAAGGCAGATTTGAAGAGATTACAAGGGGTAGCAAACAGAACATAGATTGCTGAGCAAATAAAATAAAACATGCATCCTAAGCTTTAAGATCTTAAAGAGACAAGTTTCAAGAAGCAATAGAGAGTCCTCTGGCACCTTTAAGACTAACAGATGTATTGGAGCATAAGCTTTCGTGGGTGAATGCCCACTTCATTGGATGTGCATCCGACGAAGTGGGCATTCACCCACGAAAGCTTATGCTCCAATACATCTGTTAGTCTTAAAGGTGCCACAGGACTCTCTGTTGCTTTTTACAGATCCAGACTAACACGGCTACCCCTCTGATAGTTTCAAGAAGTAATTTCTCACCCTAAATGTTATTTTAGGCAAACTGCAGAGTTTCTGTAGCTTAGAGTTCCAGTTATTTCTTCTTACAGACTGGACCCCTGTTTCAGTCCAGACTCACCCCTGCCTGTCCTCTCAGGCTAGTTCCTTTGTCCCTTCAGGTACTTTCAGCTGTCTTTCTTCTTGGGTAGGCAATGGAGGAGAAAGTCCTGTTTTCCTACTCCCCAGCCTTAAATAAGATTTACATAAGGCAGGAATCTTTTGTTTCCCTGTCTTGATGTCCCCCTCCTTTTAGTGGAAAATTATTAGAAGTCCAAGATGGTGTTTAGTACCAAGTGACAGGACCACCTGACCTAGTAGTGTCACAGCTACGTCCCAGGACACCTCTCAGGAAGGAGAGAGTATCTTTAAAGAATTATTGTTTCTTCCTAATGGCCCATTAAAGCTGATGGCCTGTTGTCTGGAGGGTGTCTCCCAAATACAAACACAGTTGTGATTGTTACATAGTCAATATTCCTAATTGTAGATACATGCATGCAAAATGGATAATTGCATTCGTTAAATTATAACCTTTCCAATTATATCTTACATGAGCCATCTTGCATAAAGTATATCTTAGTTATGCCATATTCATATTTAACTATATTTCTATAAAGAATATGTAGTGTAACATCACAACTACGACTGGCACAGGGCATGGAGGAGTGTGCCCACCCAGCATGACAAGATGAGTGTGTGCAGGCTTGTAGTTGTGTTGGTCTCAGGATATGAAAGAGACAAGATGGGTGAGATAACACCTGTTCCTGGACCAACTTCTATTGGTGGAAGAGATAGACACAAGCTACACAGAGTTCTTCAGGTCTGGGCTGTGTGGTATCTGTGCAAGAATGCAAGGTGCCATGAGGCCTACTTGGCATCAGCTTGGAGCAGAGGAGGAGCCCGTTCAGGGCAGCTGGGGTAGGAGAATGGGAGAACCAGAATGACCCCGTCCCGGATGGTGACAGGCAGGATGAGGGGAGACAGACTGGTCCCTCCTAAGCTTCTGTGATTCTCATGGCTAGGCCCTGAGTAGCCCTTGGCTTACCTTGGGGGCAGCTGGGTTAGAACATCCCCAGGATGGCAAAGCCCAGCTGGCTCCCCCCGTTCCCCTTCCTAGCTAGGCGAAAGGAGAACTCGCTCCTAATCACCAGTGTCTGGGTCAGTCTAGTTTAAAATGTCCCAAAGCAGTGAGGCAGGTGGATAGTCTCCCCGGCCGGTGGGTGATCTCTCTGCCGGGGCTGTTCAGGGGTGAGCTCCCTGCATGGGGATGGACCATCTACTGGTAACTCCCCAACGGACAATGCAGCACTCTGCGGCTGGGCTAGGGGAGGCCGTGGGGTTTGACTGGGAACGCAGCCCTGGTGTAGCTAAGACCCCCCTGCCCAGCGCTAGCAGGAATGCCTTCAGCCGCACACGCTCACATCCTAGCTCCCTGCTACAGTTGGGGAAGCTGAGGCACAGAGCGAGGACTTGCTTCCCCCGAAGTGCCAGCGCTAGGGCCCGAAGCCAGGAGCCCTGATTGGTCCTAGCACCGGGTTAATGGCTTCCCACGCTCAGCCAGGGGGTCCCGGCTGGCCGCGCTGGCACCACCTGGCTCAGATCGGAGACAAGCGAACTTCACACGTCAGCCTCTGCTTTGCCAGGGCAGCGATGACCCGTGCGCGGTTTGCGCCCCCGCGCTGTGCCAGCGGTCCCCTGGGACCGTCCTGGGCTCAGCCCCCAGCCCCCCGCAGGGCGGACGCGGACACCAGGCGGAGCCCGGGACCGACGTACCCCGCCCGCTCCCGGAGCGGCAGGCAGGCCGGGCGGGCCCGGCGATTGGAGACGCGGAGGGCGCCCGAAGCTCTCGCAGGGCATTGGCTGTCCCCGTGGCAACGGGCGGCTTGTGGGGGAGCGGAGGCACCGCCCCCTATTGTATTGCTGGTTCCAAGCGGGCTGGCGGGATCGGGGCCGCGGGGGACCTGACGAGCTCCCTCCTGCGCGTCCCAGCGAAGCAGCCGGCCCGGGCTGGGGATGAGCGCCGGGGCCCCGGGAGCTCGCGCGGCGCCGACTCGCTGCCCGCCTGATGCGGGTGCCCGGGACAGGCCCCTGCCGGTCCCGAAGCGTGTCCGGGCGCAGGCCGGGGGGACTGGCGACCGGACCATGGCGCTGAGGCTGCGCTAGCGCTCGGGGTGCGCGGGGCGCCGCGGTGCCAGCGGAGGAGCCTTGTGTGCCCATGGCGAGCGCGCGTGCAGGTACCCGGGGGGCGCAAGGCGGTTGTGCTGGGGCCGGACTCCTGGGTTCCATTCTGGGCCTCGCGGGGGAAGGGGGGGGGTGTCTCCAGGTAGCAGGGATGAGGGTTGGGAGGACTCCTGGGTTCTGTCCCTCCCACTGCCCCCTCTGTGCTTCCGCTTCGCCGTCTGTGACCCAGCCGGGGCGGCCGCTGCGATCCCGTGGGAAGGGTGAACACAGGGAGGTGCGAGGGAAGAGGCTGCGGTGGGGGGCGAGCCTGGCCAATGGGGGCTGCCCGCGCCAGACGCCACAGTGTTTGTTTTTGAATGTTTTGCACCGGCGATGGCAGTGGGGCGGGGCGGGGGTGGTTGGGCGTGGGCAGAGGCTGGACTTTGCCGTTGGCTGCAGGCACATTCGATCCCCGCAAGAAAGTTGGTTTGTTTTCCGCATAAAAGCAGGGAAGGAAATCTCCCTTCGGGGCCCTGCATGGCAATCGGATCCGGGATCTAGAACAAAGGCAGCGGCCAGGTAGGAGCTCTGCTCAGCGCTGCTCCCCTTGCATGTGCCCAGGAGCACTGGGCCCTGGCAATGCCAGGGACAGGGAATGGGGCTGGCAGAAAAATGTCCTGGTGGCAAAGGACAACGAGAGCCTCCCCTGTCGGGATCTGCCAGGCTGTATGCCCAGGTCCCAGCACGAGGGCAGTGGGTCCAATGCTGCACCAGGGCACTGAGCGGGCACTGCACAGGTTCCTGCTGGGCATGTGCTTCTTATTAATGGAGTCATCAGCTGGGAAGAGCCCCAGCAAAGCAGAATGCAAAGGCTCCCAGCCGCCAGAGGACTGGAGGAGCAGGGCTTTCCCCCCACCCCCATATCCAGGGGTCCCTGGGCTGGGGATAGGTAACATACCCAAAGGGGCTGACTGGCTGAGGGCTCTGTGCCTGTCCCTAAGGGGGCTTTTGCTGTATCCAGAAGGGCACAAACTCTGGGGGAACTGCGTGAGAGAGAAGTGATGAAAAGAGAAGAGTAAATGAAGGATGAAAGAAGGCACGGGAGGGGAGAGCTGGGATGGGAAGGGGAGAGCTGGGGAGGGGGGGCTGAAACAGCTGTAGTCAAGGATCTCCCTTTGCAGACCCCCTCCTGCTCCCCCACAGGCAGCTGGCTGATAGAGAGAGGGGCAGAGGGACTCTCTGGAAGTAAGGCTAGCAACTCCCTGCATCCCATGCTGCTATTAACAGAGCAGGGGGAGAAAGGGGTGCAAATGGGAGGCAGATGCTTTCTGAGCGCTTGGCTATGCTGTGTCTAGTTGAGGCCAGGACATGCTGGGATTCCTGGCCCCTCTGCTCAGCCCAGCTGGTGAGCTGCTCCCTAAGGGCTTTGTGCTGGTTTATTTCCTAGGTGTTTCTTCGAGCTCCCCATAGCCCGCAGGAGAGGCAGCTGGGAGCTGAGACAAGCTGGATCTTGCCTGGACTGCAGCGCCCGGTCTGTGCTAGCCAAGGGCTCTTGGTTTGAGGAGCGGCACTTTCCCATCAGGCAACCAGAGCACAGAACCTAGGAACGGTGCCAAGGAGTCTCCTGCACTCCTGGCCTTAACGGGCCCCACCTGGGGGACACCAGACCCTTCTGTCCCATTGCACAGCCATTTGGTCCTTGCCCCCCACCCCCAGCCTGGTCTCTAATTGGGCAGTGCAGCGAGCCGGAGGACTTGGGACAGGTGGTGCGACGCGGCTGTCGGGGGAGCTGTGCTATGAATTGGTGTTTATGGATTGCCTACTTCAGCCTCTTCACCAACAACTTTGCTGAAGGTAAGCGAGTGCACATGGCATGCTGTGTTGTGTATTGTCCACAGCTGTACGCACCAGGGACCTGACCCGGAGCCACTGAACCCAATGGAGCCTTTCTGTGGGTTTGAATTGGATTTGATCAGGCCCCAGAGCTTGGGGTGTGCAGTGGGGAAGGTGCAAGAGCTGATGAAGTCATGATTAGAGCAGCAAAGAAGGCTAATGTTCCTCTGGGGGACCATGTTCATGGAGAGCAGAGACAGTGATGCTGCTGAACTGCCGAAGAGGAGGGGGTGGGAGGGAATCCCAGACGTTCACCCCTTGCGGGGGGGGGGGAGGGTGCCCTGCCCACATGCTCAGGCAGCAGGTTACATTAAGGGAGCTCCACTGGGGATGTCCAATCTCACTGACCATGACGACTGGATCCCTGAGGGCCCCTTGCGCTGCCCCTGCCCTAGAGTTCCAGCAAGCAGCCTGCAGGGCTGTTCGAGAGAGTTATTTCCTGCTGCAGAGGGTTTGGGGTGGGAGATGCAGTACCCCCCCCACACACACTTATTCCATTCCTTTCCCTTCGGCCCTGCATTGTGCAGCGATGTAGATGTGGATATCCACGGACCATGTTTGCAGATCAGATGCAGATACAAACTTTGTATCCATGCAGAGCTCTAAAAAGGGGGGCCAAGATGGTGCCCTTCCTCTGTGAATGGTGCTGGGATGTGGGGATGGAACGCACTGTGTTGTTGTGGCACCCACAGCAAAGCCAGGGCCCCAGGCAAAGCTGGGTAGGATGCAGTGTTAGCTCTCACCTTCTCCTGCCTTTTGGGAGCGTGAGCTGCACCCCATGACGCTTCCTCGTCCTCAGCAGAGCAGTGTGAGGCGCCCTCCAGGAGTCACTTATGGCCCCAGGAGCTGTTCCCTCTCAGGGTTTTGGATCCTGCTCTGAGAGCACCATGCCCAGGGTGCTGGGTGTGATGGGCCCTGCCTCGCTGCAGGGTATTGGGCTGGGCAGGGCACACTGGCTCTCCTTGCATAACCTGGACACCTGTGGGGCTTGGCTGGCTGATGCGGGGCCCATTGGTGCTGTGTCTGAGCTCCAGGACATAGCAGGGGCTCCACTGGAGACCGTGAGCTGCAGCTCATGGGACATCGTCCCCATGAGCATGAAATCTCTCTGTGCTGGCCCTGCAGGTAACGGCCAGGTGGAGTCTCAGGCTGTGGTTGGGCGTGTTGGAGAGAGCGTGATCCTGGGCTGTGACCTCCTGAATGCAGAGGAGGCACGCCCCCATCTCTACGTGATCGAGTGGGTCCGCTTTGGCTTCCTTCTCCCCATCTTCATCAAGTTTGGGCTCTACTCCCCACGCGTCGATCCGGAGTACGTAGGTGAGTGCATGCTGGGACAGCAGTGGAAAGGTGAACCCGTTGGGAGGACCTGGGGGCTGGGAGGTAGTGGAGGGGACGCTGGTGTATATTGGGGTAGGAGAAGTCCGGGGGGGCTGGGACGTAGCAGAGGAATGTTGGTGTATATCGGGGGTGGGGCTGGGAGGTAGCGGGGGGGACACTGGTGTATATCGAGGTGGGGAAATTGGGCTGGGACGTAGCGCAGGGGACGCTGGTGTATATCGAGGTGGTGAAGTCGGGGGGAGACGACGACTGGGACATAGCGATGGGGACGCAGGTGTATATCGGGGCAGGAGAAGTCCGGGGTGGGGTGGGACGTAGGAGAGGGGACGCTGGTGTATATCGGGGTGAGGAAGTCGGGGGGGGGGCTGGAACGTAGCGATGGGGGTGCAGGCATATATCAGGGCAGGAGAAGTCCGGTGGGGCTGGGACGTAACCGAGGGGATGCTGGTGTATATCTGGGTGGGGAAGTCGGGGGTGGAGCTGGGACGTAGCGGAGGGGACGCTGGTGTATGTCGGGGTAGGAGAAGTCCGGGGGGGCTGGGATGTAGCAGAGGGGATGTTGGTGTATATTGGGGGTGGGGCTGGGACGTAGCGGAGGGGACACTGGTGTATATCGAGGTGGGGAAGTCGGGGGTGGGGCTGGGACGTAGCGGAGGGGACACTGGTGTATATCTGGGTGGGGAAGTCGGGGATGGAGCTGGGACGTAGCGGAGAGGATGCTGGTGTATATCGGGGTGGGGCTGGGACGTAATGGAGGGGACGCTGGTGTATATCGGGGTGGGGAAGTTGGGAGTGGGGCTGGGACGTAGCGGAGGGGATGCTGGGGTATATCGGGGCAGGAGAAGTCCGGGGAGGCTAAGAGGTAGTGGAGGGGACACTGGTGTATATCGGGGTGGGGAAGTTGGGGGTGGGGCTGGGACGTAATGGAGGGGACGCTATTGTATATGGAGGTTGGGGAAGTCCGGGGGCGCTAGGAGGTGACTGAAGGGACACTGATGTATATGAAGGTAGGGGAAGTCGGGGGTGGGGCTGGGACGTAGCGAAGGGGACACTGGTGTATATTGGGGCAGGAGAAGTCTGGTGGGGCTGGGACGTAGGAGAGGAGATGCTGCTGTATATGGAGGTAGGGGAAATTGGGGGCGCTTGGAGGTGACTGAGGGGATGCTGGTGTATATGGAGGTAGGGGAAGTCGGGGGCACTGGGAGGTGGCTGAGGGGACACTGGTGTATATCAGGGTAGACGTCTGTCAGGGTGGAATGTAGCAGAGGACATGCTGGCATGTCTCAGGGCTGGAAGCTCCCTAGGTGGGACACAGCAATGGGGGAGCAGTGGGGCAGTGGCTGGTTCTGTGGCATGGGATCCAGTGGCTGAGGTGCAGTCCGGGGGCTGGCCTTACACAGCTGCATGGTGTTTGCCTTCCCTGAGGCGAGCCGATTCCATCCCACCCTGGGGCCCAGAGGAGTTTCCTGGCAGGAGCCCTGGGTTCCCTCCCATGACTGCAGTATCTAGTGACTGGTCGGGCCCCAGGAGGGTGAGGTCATGGCATTCCCTGTGCTGGACTTGCTCTGGGTCTTCCTGTATGTACAGCGCACTAGTGCTCTGCCTCCCGCACACTCCTCCCCGCCCCCCCCAGCTGGGCCCCAGCCCAGGGCTGCTGCTGTCAGGCTGCATTAGTCACGCCCCCATGGGCTGCGTGGTGCAGCAGGCAGGGCTTTCCCCCTGCCCACAGCAGCTGAGGGAAGGGATGGCCATGGGGCAAGGCAGGGAGGTGAAGGGGTCCGTCCCTGCAGTTTGGACTGACTGGTTCGACCCTCTGCGCTGGTAGGGATGGGAGTGTGGAGGAGGTGGGGGGACGGTGTGTGTGTGTGTGAGGGGCTGCATGGCACCAGGCAGGGTTCCCTCCCCCACCCTCTTATGTCTAAGGCTCTGTGCTGAGGTGGGTAGGGAGGCAAATCTGGCCTCCGCCACACACAGCCCAGCCGATGGCTGAGTGTGGGGGTGGGGATGGGGCTGTGCACACAATAATGAGCACCTGCTGAGGCAGGAAACTCCCATAGCCTGACCCTCCCCTCATTGATGTGCTGGTGGCCTCTGCTTGCCAGGAGACTCTCCTCCCTCCAGCCTGGGAACAGGCCTGTCTGGGGCTGCGTGAGAAAGGTGCACTGCCAGGCTCTGAGCCCGTGTCCATGCACGGCATCGTCTGCACTGGAGTGGGAGTGTTTCAGTGGCTCGGTGGTACATCTTTGCCTTGCATCGGAGTGTACTAGTCTCTCCTGGTCTGTCTTGCTGCCTAATGTGCATGCATCCTGCTCGGCACAGGGCAAGGGGGAACCAGGAGGAAGCGTCTTGCCCTGCCCGTCCCCAGCCAGAGCTGCCAAGGACCCGCGTTGTGGGGGCTCGGCTCCAGAACAGCGCAGCAGGCCACAAGGGGAGCTGGACTACCTGTAGCACAGAACCTTGCGGGGGCATCGTTGGGCTGGGGCTGCTGGGAGAAGGGCAGGCATCAAATGAAGGTCCAGGCCTGAACAAGCCGCTGGCCCCTTTGTGCTGTGCGCAGGAGCTGGTGCCTCGGGCCTGGGCCACACAAAGGCTCTTTCTTGCTAGGGTCAGAGGTCAGATTGACGCTGCTCCTGGGATCTTTGTTCCATTCTAATCCCATAATCCCAACTGGGGCCTGCTGCTGCCGGGGGGAATTCATGCCTGGGAGCCAACTGCCACCTGGGCCTCCTGGAAGTTCCTGGGGATGAGCTGGGATCCCATGGGAGCCCTTGGCACAACCTTGAGCGTGGACTTGTGTGTGATGGTCACAGCCCCTTCCCTTCCCCAACTGCACTGCTCCTGCATCACAGCCCCCGGTCCCTGTGTTACCACCCTCCCCCCCCGCCTTCTCTTCACAGCCTCCTGGCTCCTGTTACAACCCCTGAGCTGCCCCATCCACAGTGCCCTGTGTCACAGCACACCTCCTGAGTCACAGCCCCCCCAACCCCATCTACACTATACCTGCATCACAGCCCCCAGCTCCTGTTACCATCCCCACACCCCATCTGCGCTTCTCTTCACAGCTCTCCCATCCCTGGCTTCTGTTACCCACACACACTGCCCTGTGTTACAGCCCCCCGCCCCATCCACACTGCCCCTGTATCCCAGCCCCTGCCCCATGCGCACTGTCTGTGTCACACTCCTCTGCCTCATCCATGCTGCCTCATATCACAGTGCTGCCCATTAGCTGCACCTACCCTGTATATCCAATATGCCCTGCTCCCCACCCCACCCTTGTTTCCCTGAGTACCAGACAGTTCCCCATACAGGAGAGGACTAAGTCCTACAACACCATGGAACTGGTCACCGTCCTGCCTGTTCATGCCCCAGCCAATCGCAGCTACGAGAGTCGCTCAGTATTTGGGGACAAACCGAACTAAAATCTCCTTGGGAGACACGGGGACAGACACACACACACCCTCTCCCTCTCTCAGGCCAGCCCTGGGTTAGGATCTCTGTGTCTGAACGGTCCTCTAACACCCCCCCCACACACACACACACACACACACTCACACTCACACTGGGGCTGAGCCAGCCTTTCTCCACACTTTTGTGGCTTGACTGCTGCTGGAGCCCTGGGGCTGTGTGCGCTGCCTACTCAGCCCTGCCTGGTGGGTCACTTGAAGGTTGAGCTTGGGGAGGGGATTTCGGCAAAGCTGCTAATTGGCAGTACTGGGCGGAGTGGGATTTGGAGCGAAGCTGCTGGAGAGGGGACAGTGGCGTGGGAGTGGGATGTTCTCCTACTCAGAGGGTATTTAAAGTGGAACAGTGGCAGATTTTCGGGGCTCTTTGCAAACGCAGAGGCGTGAGCAACAGGATCTTCTCTTAATGAAAGGGAAAGGATTGGTGCCTGTTGCAGGGAATGCTGAAAGCTTTGGCTTGGGGCGGAGTGGGAGGGCTGGCTATGGGGCTGGAGACTGACAGCCCTGCAGACCAGGGCAGAGACTGGTGACGCTAACACAAACCACATCCCAGTAAAGATCTGTTACAGCCAGGCTGCAGGGGGCAGGGTGGGACAGAGCTGGGGCACCCAAACTTTGCCCAGGCAAGGCTGCATTGGCAAGCTATAGCAGGAGTATCCCTCCAGCGTGAGCAGGGCTGGCCGCAAAAATATTGCTGGACTTTGTTTCAAAAGCAAAAATAAAAAAAAGTAAATCCCTCTTGTGCCCAAGCTGGCCAGTGAGAGCTGGTGTCTTGGACACCAAAATGCAGACCAAGAAAAGCCTGTGGCCAGCAGGGTGGCCCTGCACTCACAGAAATCGCAGCTTGCAACATGGGTTGAGGTGGGGAGGATTTAGGTGAAAAATGATCATTATATTTCAGCCAGCTGTAAGTGTGGGAGAGACACTGCGGTGGGGGTGGGGGGAGTTGATATCAACTATTTATCTGAAAAGCTTGGCCCAGCTCTGCTGCTCAGCTGACAAGTATGGAGTGCTGCCCCCAGGCTCCTGGGCGAGTCCCACTCTCAGATCCCCCAGCAGGACTCTGCCTTCCCAATGGAGCTAATTCCACCTGTCTGTCTCCTAATGCCTTTAACCCCATCCCCACTGCCAGGCTGAAGCACAAGCCAAACTGGAATCCAGCTCCTCTCCTGTGGCTGAACTGACTCTGCAGGGCTAACGAGGGAGCTGATGGGACTCTGATGCCTGGATAAAGGGAGCGATTTGCCGAGGAGCAAGATACTACTTTGAATAGCCAATCTTCAGAGCAGGAGTGTGGCACGTTAATATTTAGGGGCTTGCTCCCATCATGTACTGCTCTGTCCTTGGTTTGGGTGGTTGAGCTGCCCTCCGGGCTGGGGCTGGACTGTAGCAGCTGGCCAGGTTACTGCTGGGCAGGTGTGCACCTCCCCAGCCTGGGGGCGGGGTCTCTGCCTCCTGGTGCTCACTGGTGGCTGGGAGATGGTCTCGCATTGCCTTTTTCCCTGTACTCTGGCCTAGTTTCTGTGGAGATCAACTATTTCCTCCCCACACCTCTCCAAGGCCTCTGGCTCCAAGTCTGCCCTGAGGTCTGGTTTCTGGGGATGTGGAAGGCATTCCTGGCTGGCCGGGCTCTGGGATCCAGCGGCACCACCAGCCCTATTGGTTCCCTGGTTGGAGAGCTGCCCCAGCTGCTCCACTCAGCCTGTGGCTCGGAACTGGCTCCTTTCTCCCTGCAGCTGTGGCTGCTGTTCCTGGTATGTGAGCTGCTGAGGCCAGGGGTCTCGCCAGGGCCCTGGAAAGCAGGGTTCAGTGCTGTTCGTAGGCATCTCTACAGCAGTGAGGGGCTCCCCCGATGCTACCTACTGGCCAGGCCTGAAAGCACAGCAGCTTGCGGGGCCCCTCCGGGAGAGCCTAGCCAAGGCTCCCAGCATGCTACAGGCATGTTTGTCACTGGTTGAGAGCCTGGCTTGGCCTAGCTCCCTGGAACCATAATGCAATGCCAACCTGTCAATGCCTCATCCTCCCTGGGCACGGTCCTGGACCTGTAGGTCTCTTGGAGGAGGATTTAAAAGCCTTGAGTTCTGTCTGCTTTGTATAGGCAGTTCAAGATCCCAGGCAATTCCTTTTGACACTAAATGTTTGCTGTGTTGACCAGTTGCCACCTCCCCAGAGGTGGCTGCACTTCAGTAATTCTGTGTGCATCAGCCCCAATGCAGGTGCAGTGCCATGCATGGAAGCGTGCTCCAGCGGCAGAGACCATGTGGGGGGGATGATGTATTTCTGGGTGGACTGGGATACTGACAGGGTGTGTCTGCTCCCAATAGTGACTGCAACAACAGCACATTTCCTCCCCACCCCAGCATGCTCCAGGAGCCATTCCTGTGGGCGCAGCGGCAACGCAACTCGGGAGAAGTTGCAGTTGGCCACACTGGGGAGGGCCACCCAGGGGAGGGCAGCGAGAGGTTTGCAGAGTCCCTCTCCTGGTACTGATGAGGGAAAGAGATGAGCCTGTTTTGACTCATAGGCCAGGTCTACACTAACCCCCTAATTCGAACTAAGGTACGCAACTTCAGCTACGTGAATAACGTAGCTGAAGTTCGAAGTACCTTAGTTCGAACTTACCTCGGTCCACAGACAAGATGCGATAAGTCGAACCCAGAAGTTCGATCGCTCGCCGCCGAACTACCGGGTAAGTGTAGACCTACCCTTAGAGTGCATGGAGGGAGCCTGGTGGCAGGCACATGGAAAAGCTGGTTGGCTGGATAGATACTGACCAGAGGGACCCAATTAAGGGCAGAGGGGGTGCAGCTGTGAGGTCACTGGCCAAGGCAGCGTTGCACTGGGAGTGTGTGTGTGGGGGGTGCTGCCAGAGGTGCTGGGCCCAGAGATGTGCTGGGGGGAGGGTGTTGGGCCCAGGACTGAGCCATGCTGGTGGGAGGGGGTAGGGCTGGGGGCTGGACCCAGGGTAGACCCATGGTGGGAAGAGGGGGACTGGGAGGGTGCTGGCCCAGGGCAGAGCTGTGCTGGTGGGTGGGGGCTGGGCCCAGGACAGAGCTGTGCTGAGGGGAGGGGTGGGGAGGGCGCTGCACCCAGGGCAGAGTCCTGGAGCTGCTCAATGACACCCTTGTTCCCATGGCAACTGGCTGCTTATTTTCAATCTTCCCTGGGGGGTGGGGGTGAGTTAGGGGCGGGGCGGGGTGGGGGTGGGGCCTGCCAAGGGGAAGCGCCTGTGGTTTCACCAGGGAGGTCAGGCTGGGATTTCAGTCCCGTTGCCACATTTCCCATGTGGCGCTTTTCAAACAGCTCCAGCCGTTGGTGGGAGCAGCTGGATGGGCCAGGAAGAATCTCATATACACCCCCACATGTGGCATGCCCCCCTGGGTCTGTGAGCAGGGGAAGGCAATCACTCAGGATGCAGCTGCTGCTGGTGAGGCCTGGGGCAGGCCATGACTCTTGCTGCCTCCTGGAAGGCTGCTTCCTCCATGCTCCCATGTGCTGCTAGTCAGGCTCCCTGTGAAACCAAGGTGGGGACCTGGGGACCGGGAGTCACTCTCCCTGCCCAGAGGCCCAAAGACACAGGATCTTAGTCCTCCGTCCCTCAGCCACCGTGCTTTGCCCTCCTCTCCCAGCACAGCCCTGACCTGCCACTCCTGCTGCTAGACACAGAAGCAGCTAATGGGGGGGGGGGGGAGGAGCTGCAGCCTCCCTTGTAGCCCTTTGAACAGTGGTTGCTAAGCAATGGGAGGCTGGGGTTGCTAAGGTCAATGATGTTTTGTTGCCAATCCTCTTGGTGAATGAGGGGGAAGGAGTTGGCAGAGCCAGTGCAGGGGATTATGGAGGGTTGGGGGAAGGGATCGGGGAGGGGTCCCCACTGCAGTCTTTTTGCAGGGTTTAGTTCCTTCCAATGGGGCCTTTGTTTAGGAGCCTGGCTGCTGCTCTGGGATGGGGGAGGGGATTCCCCTGGAGCTCCCCCCCCCACTCTGCTACCCACCCCCACCTGGCCCTGCCCCATGTGTGATACCCATCACCCCTCCGGCCTCTCAGCAGGCAGGCACAGAAAGGGCAGAGTGGGATGGGGAAGAAGGGGTCTCCTGGATTCCAGGCAGCCCTGGGCCTACATATGGACAGTCCCAGGAGCTGCTCTAATTGACCCAGGCTGCAGACCAGAATTGCTGGAGCATGTTCCCCTTTGCCAGGCAGTTGCGAGGGGCTAGAAAAGGGGACACTGGGCCTGTGCTGCACCTGCACTGGGCACCGTTACAGCAGGGCTGGGATCTGGCCCCTTGTCCTCACTGGCAATTTGCCTCAGCTCCCCCAGGTGCAGCCCCTCTGGCAATCAGTCGCAGCTGGGGGAGCACTAGGCATACCAGAATGACCGACTCACCTGGGCCTGCTCTGAGCAGGGTTAGGCCACGTGGCAGTTAATGCGCTACTGGCTGGTCTATGCTGGTGCCCTTCGCCATGGCAAGTCCAGTCGTGGAGTTGAGTAAACTTGGGTAAACTGAGTTTACCCACTTCTCGTTTGGGGAGGTGGAGTTTAGCTTAGGTTAGTTTAGCCACTTCATTGTTTATCACTACAACCCTGCACAGGGGCTGGTGCAGGGACAGGGAATCCCAGCAAAATGCTGGTGTGTACCCAGCCTGAGAGGGGATTGTGAGCGTAAGGCTTGGGGCAGAGGGCTGGTGAGCACACACATGTTCATGAGAGTGCAGGCAAGTCTGGGGGGTGGGGAAAGCCAGGGGAGTATGTAGCAATCTGCCACTAGATCAGCAATGGGCACAAACCCCAAACCCAGCAGGACACCCTCCTGGTGCACATCTAAGCCCTGTGACTGGGGTCTCTCTGACATGCTGGCTGTGGCCACACTAGAAAGGGTTTGCCAGTCGAGGGTTAGAATCATAGGGTCAGAAGGGACTGCAAAGGTCATCTAGTCTAACCCCCTGCCAAGATGCAGGATTTGTTGTGTCTAAACCATCCCAGACAGATGGCTCCAGCCTCTTTTTGAAAACCTCCAGTGGAGGAGCTTCCAGAACCTCCTGGGACAGTCTGCTCCATTGCCTACTGTTCTTACCATTAGGAAGGTTTTCCGGATATTTAATCTAAATCTCTGTGCTCTAATTTGATCTCACTGCCTTTTGTCCTCCCCTCTGTGACAAGAGAACAACTTTTCTCCATCTTTTTTATGGCAGCCTTTCAAGTATTTGAAGACAGCTATCGTGTCCCCCCCCTTAATCTCCTTTTCCAAACTAAACATACCCAGTTCCTTCAGCCTTTGTTCAGATGGGTTTGCATTCCATCCCTCTGATCATCTTTGTCACTTGCCTCTGGATCCTTTCCAGTTTCTCTACATCCTCTATATACACTGGTGACCAAAATTGGACCCACTACTCTAGCTGAGGCCTAACCAGTGCTGAGTTCTATCACTTCCCGTGGCTTGCATGCTATGCTTCTGTTAATGCAACATAAAATTGCATTTGATTTTTTTGCAACAGTTTTGCATTGCTGACTCCTGTTGAGTTTGTGATCCACCACAACTCCCAGATCCTTTTCAGCAGTGCTGCTGCCAAGCCAGGTATCCCCCAGGCCAGATTTGTGCATTTGCTTTTTCTTCCCTACGTGTAGCACCTTACATTTATCTTTGTTTAATTTCATTTTGTTGTCTGTAGCCCAGTTCCCCAATTTTATCAAGATCCTGCTGAATTTTAGCTCTGTCCTCCCAAGTGTTGGCAACCCCCTCTAGCTTTGTGTCATCTGCAGATTTGATCAGTATGCTATCTAGTCTTACATCCAGGTCATTGGTAAAGAATTAAACAACACCGGACCCAGAACAGATCCCTGTGGAACCCCATTTGAGACCTCACTTCTCTCCAACATCATTCCATTAATGCGATTGTTTAACCCAGTGGTTCTCAAACTGTGGGTCGGGATCCCAAAGTGGGTCGCAACCCCCTTTGAATGGGGTCGCCAGAGCTGGCTTGGACTTGCTGAAGCCCAAGTCCCACTGCCCAGGGCCGAAACCCTGTGTGGCAGGGTTCGGGTTGCAGGCCCCCTGCCTGGGGCTGAAGCCCTTGAGCTTTAGCTTTGGTCCCCTTTCCCGGAGTGGTGGGGCTCAGGCTTTGACCCCCCACCTGGGGCAGAGGGGCTCGGGTAGGTTCAGGCTTCGGTCCCTTCTCCGGGGTTCATGAAGTAATTTTTGTGGTGAGAAGGAGGTCAGGGTGCAATGAAGTTTGAGAACCCCTGGTTTAACCAATTATATATCCACTTAATGGTAGTTCTGCCAAGCCCGCGTTTCTCCAGCTTACTTATCTATCAGAATGTCATGTGGGACTGCATCAAAATCCTTGCTGAAATCCAGGTATATTTTGTCCACCAAAGAGTTACCCTGTCAAGAAGGAAATCAAGTCAATTTGGCATGATTTGTTCTTGGTAAATCCATGCTGACTGCTAGTGATCACCCCTTCATTCTCCAGGTATTTGCAAATTGAATGTTTTTATGTTACTCTAGTAGCTTCCCAGGTATTGAGGTCAGTCTGACTGGTCTATAATTCCCTGGCTCCTCCTTTTCCCACTTTTTAAAGATGGGGACTACGTTAGCCCTTCTCCAGGCTTCCAAGACCTCTCCTGTCATCCATGAATTTGTGAACATTTTTGCCATTGGCTCCAAGATTTCTTCAGCTAATTCCTTCAGCACTCTCAGGTGAATAGCATCCGTCCCCACTCATTTGAATTCATTCAGATTGGTCAGAAGATCTCTGATATGTTCTTTACTTATTCAAATCTGCATCCCTTCCCCTTTTTTGTCTATGGTAACTTTGTTAGTCTCAGTTCCCCAAACCAAATGAACTACCCCATTGAAGGACTTTTTGGACAGTATAGCTCTGTCTACGCAGGGGCTTTTGCCAGCACAGCTGTGTCGGTCAGAGGTGTAGGATGGTTTCCACCCCACACTCCTAACAGACACGGCTGTGCCAGCAAAACTTTGTAATGTGGACCTGACCTTTGATAGCTTTTTAGGCCAAGGGAGTCTTGTGGCGGGATTGTGCTGAGGTGGTGGAGAGTGTTTCTCAGTGAACTGTGCAGTGAACCCATGTTGCAGAGTGTTCCTCTCAAACCGCAGAGGCCTAGTACAGAGCCCACCTCCATGTAGGAGAGGGATTGATTGGGTGATGACCTGTAACACTGGAAGCTTCGTGGGGCTCTGGGGTGTGCCCTGGCTTGGGGCAGGGGAGGGATAGCTCAGTGGTTTGAGCATTGGCCTGCTAAACCCAGGGTTGTGAGTTCAATCCTTGAGGGGCCATTTAGGGATCTGGGGCAAAAATCTGTCTGGGGATTGGCCCTGCTTTGAGCAGGGGGTTGGACTAGATGACCTCCTGAGGTCCCTTCCAACCCTGATATTCTATGATTCTATGAACCCCTGCAGCCTGAGTCAGCACCATCGTTCAAATGGACAAGCCTCAGAGACTGCAAGGTGGGGAGGCCCGTGTGGGTGTGAAATGAGGGATAGTTGAGCAGTGACCTATGTTGAGAGAAAGTGTGTGTGTGCTCATACATGTTTATATGGGTGTGTGCAGGTAGAGGTAGGTATATGTGTGTAGGGATCCTGGTGTGTACATAAAACATGGCTACCACTCTGATACTTGTGTAGCTTGTCATGCCAATGATGTATTATTGAGTTGTACTGTATGTGTGTGCATATCAGTGTGTGAGCATAAAGACACGGGTCTGTATAAGTGAACAAGGTGTCTGGTGTGTGTTAGTATGTGTATATTAGGGTGTGTGTGTATATGTCTGTACCTGTGCATGTGTGTGTGTTGGGTCGATGGATGGATAAGATGTTGGTGTGTGTGGGTATATGTATCGGGGTGCGTGTGTATCGGGAATGTAGCAGTGTGTATTGGGGTAACTATGAGGAGGATGTAGCAGTCTGTATTTGTGTAGGGGTGTGTAGTGGGGGTAGCTACTTGTATCAGGAGGATGTGTAGCGGGGGGTGTTTAGCAGCATGTATTGGGGTAACTGCATGGGATGGCGTAGCAGTGTCCATATGTGTGTGTCGGGGAGTGTAGCGGTGTGTAGCTGGGTAGCTACCTGTATCAGGAGGATGTGTAGCAGCGTCTAGCGGGGTGTGTTTAGCAGTATGTATTGGAGTAACTATGTATGGGAGGGTGTAGCAGTGTCCATATTTGTGTGTTGGGGGGTGTAGCAGTGTGTATTGGTGTGGGTGGCGAGTAGCAGCGGGGTAACTACGTGTATGGGGGGGGGGCGGGTGTAGCCATACGTAGCAGGGTGTGTGTACACGCAGTGCATCACAGCCCCTGCGCTGAGCCAACTGCCCACTGCGCTCCTGAGCCGATTATGGCTCTGATAATAGCCCTGGGGATTAGGGGGTTGCATTTGCTGCTTCTTTAGGGTTCTTAGCCTCCTGCTCATGAAAGAGGCTGTGCACTGGGCCACCAGTTGGGCGTCCTGCAGCCCCAAACAGTGGGACTGAGGGCAGCCCCTGCACCAAAGGCCCAAGTCCCGTCCCAGCCTAGGGTGTGTATTCGGGAGCAGGGAGGTTGGGACGCAATGCTTGAGGCCTGCAACCCCCACGGGGAGGCTGGGTGGGAGATGGGGTCGGGCTGGGAACCAGCAGCTCAGGTGGCTGGCAGGGGTGGGAACTGCTGGGGGAGGGGAGATCCTGGGGGAGGCAGAAGTTACTGTAGTGGAGAAGGGGATGTTCAGACTCACAGGGGTTCAGTGAGGGCTCCAGGGATATGGGGGGGGGGCAGGGGAGAGTGGATTGGCCAGAGCTGAGGCAGGTCGAGGAGGAAGAGCTTGCTGGGGGGCCCCCTCAGGCTCACAGGGAGGTGGGGTTAGCAAGGACTGCGAGGGGGAGGGGCAGGCCGAGGATGGCACTGGTGGTTAGTGGGGGAAGGGGGCTGGAGGGTGCTCCCTGAGGAGGCAGGAGCTGCTGGGGAGGAGGCACTCAGCAATCTGCAGGACTTGCAGCCGGGGGCTCCCACGCCATAGCAGGTAGAGAGGCCAGTACTAGGGGCGGGAGCTGGCCCAGGTGGGGATTATGGAGCTGGGGATGATTCTGGGGCCCCTCGTTAGACCCTCTGCCCCAAGCCCCCTGTCTGCATCTCCCTTCCCCCGCTACCTCGCCCCTCCTGCCCCGCTGGGCCGGCGGCGATGTGTCTAATGCTGGGTCTGTGTATCTGTCCTCCAACCCGGTCCCCAGACAGGCATTTGTTTGCCTGGCAGTTCCCAGCTCCCCCACCCCAGCCGGGAGCAAGAGCAGGGCCAGGAGGCAGGGAGTTGAGCTGTAGGGCCTCAGCCGGGACCAGGAGCCAGCTGGCCCCTTTGGATGGGCTGGGGAAGATTGTGGGGAAGAAGCTGGGTTGCTGTGCTGGGGGAGACCAGGATGTGTTGAGTGGGGATTGGATAGAGCTCACTGCTCCGGAGCCTAGGGGGCTGTGAGATACTGCACAGAAGGGGTTGGCGCAGGCTGGGCATGTGCCCTCCAGCACACGGCTGGCCCAGGCAATTGCCCTCAGGTAGGGGGTGTTCCCCTGCTGGTGCCTGGCACTGCCCCCAAGCTGCTCGGTGTTCTGAGTGACAGGCTGGCTCTGTGTTGGCAGGTCGTGTGCGGATCCAGGAAGGCGCCTCGTTGCGGATCGACCTCCTGCGTGCCGAGGACCAAGGCTGGTATGAGTGTCGTGTCCTCTTCCTAGATAGGCACAGCAATGACGACGAGTTCCAGAATGGCACCTGGACCCACCTCACTGTCAACTGTATGTGCCAGGCCAGGAGTCGGTGTGCTCTGGTGGGGAGGCCGGGCAGTGCCATAGGGAGACAGGGAGAGATAGAGGCAGTGCCAGCCGTGACCAGCCTCCCCCATGCAAGGACACTTGGGATCTTGGTACTGGCTGTGACCAGATCTCCCTTTGCAGGGGCTCTCTGGGTCCTGGTGCCAACCATGACCAGTCTCCGCCATGCAGGGACACTCTGGGTTCCGGTGCCAGCCGTGACCAGCCCCCTGCCCCTCATGCCAGAACTCTATGGGTCCTGGTGCCAGTGAAACCAAATCCCCCCTTCCTGGGGCATGTTGGGTCCTGATGCCAGGCATGATCACCCCCTGTCCCTGTGCCAGGGCACTCTGGGTCCAGCCCTTGTCTGTGTTGGGGGTCTCTGGGTTCTGGTTCCAGGCATGACCAGTCCCTCCCCTGTGACAGGGCACTCTAGGTCCCCGTGCCAGGAGTGTCCAGCCTTCTTCCATGCAGGGGTGCCCTGGGGCATGACCAGCGCTCCCTCCCCATGCTGGGCATAAAATTTGCCTGGCACCAGCAGCTATTACGGCATTCGTAGGTACCTACACTGGCACTGGTCTCCCCAGCTCTGTGTGAAGGAGGCATTGCCTCCCCTACGTAGGGCCTAGGTTTCCTTGAGGCAGTGCTCTGGGTGCCTGCCTGCACCATGGCAGGGGGCAGTGCTGGGCAGGGCCTGCTGGGGCCATTGTGGCCCCATGCCGTGTCTCGGGCTGGGCCTTCTGGCGTTCCAGGGGGATTGCGGGTGTTGGATCCCAGTTCTTGTATTGGAATGGGGTGGGGGGGGACCTCCCAACCCCTGTGGCAGACTCGAAGCAGCTGTGACATGGTGTTCGATGGAGGTGGGGCCGGACGGGCAGGGTGCAGCGAGGGCTGAGTGTGCTGGGGACACTGGGGGTGCAGGCTCGTCTGCATTTGGACGGGGCTGAGCTTTAGACTTCACACCTCTCCCCACTTTGGCTGGTTTGGCAGCAAGGCGTGTCCTAACGGCAGTGGGGCTGGCATGGTTGGTGCCGACGTGTGTAGGGCTGCTGAGGAGCAGCGTGAGCTGGGCTGGGCCGTGGCAGGGAGTCCTGGTGCTGCCCAGGGCTTGCTCTCTGCAGGCCTTGTTCCCCTTTCCCCCCTGCTGTAAATCTCTCTTACCAGCCGTGTGTGACCCTCACTCTGAAGCCTACGCTGGGAGGGCAGGGGAGGCACCAGGCTGCTTACAGAGAAGCATAGCAGTGAGCTAGCTTCTGGCAGGGCAGGAAGGGTGCTCGCGTCTGCCCTTCCCTCCTTCAGCTCTTCCCTGACCTCACTTGTGCTGTCCCTTAGGGACTTGCTCTGGGTCTGATTCTCCTCCCCTGGGTACATACTATGCTCGGGGTCTGATCTCCGGTCCCCACCCCCGCACTGCACTCTGGGTCTGATTCTCTTCCCCTGGGTACACACTATGCTCTGGGTCTAATCTCCGCTCCCCAACTGCACTCTGGGTCTGATTTTCCTCCCCTGGATACACTGCATTATGGGTCTGATCTCTGCTCCACCCCACCCCCCGCTGCACTCTGGGTCTGATTCTTCTCCCCCGGGTACACACTATGCTCTGGGTCTGATCTCCGCTCCCCACACCCCTGCTGCTAGGGTTACCATCCGTCCGGGTTTCCCCGGACATGTCCAGCTTTTTTAGCTTTAAATGGCCATCCGGGGTGGATTTCTAATAAGGTAGAAATGTCCCGGATTTCCCCCTTCCCCTCATTCAGAGTGCGGACTGGCTGATTGGACGGCTGGGCCTGATTGAAAGCCGCTCTCAGCCACTGGGGCCTCTAGCAGCCAGAGTCCCTCCCCCGCTCCCTCCTCCCCCGCAGAGCAGCGCCACAGTGTTTGGCTGCACGTGGAGCCCGCAGCTCTCCCTCGGCCTGGGGGGGGGGGCAGGCAAGGGACAGGGAACGGGGGGGTTAGATTGGTCGGGGGTTCTGGGGGGGCTGTCAGGAGAAGGGGGTGTAGAGAGCGATTGGGGCAGGCAAGGGACAGGGAATGGGGGGGGTAGATTGGTCGGAGGTTCTGGGGGGGCTGTCGGGAGAAGGGGGTGTAGAGAGCGGTTGGGGCAGTCAGGGGACAGGGAGCAGGGACACTTAGATAGGGGGTGGGGTCCTGGGGGCAGTTGGGGGGGGCAGGTAGGGGGATTCTGGGGGGGGGCAGGAAGTGGGAGGGGGCAGGGCTAGGGTGGCACCCCATGTCCTCTTTTTTGATTGCTGAAATATGGTAGCCTTACCTGCTGCACTCTAGTTCTGATTCTCCTCCCCCGGGTACACACTATGGTCTGGGTCTGATCTCCGCCCCCCAACCCCCGCTGCACTCTGGGTCTGATTCTCTTCCCCTGGGTACACACTATGCGCTGGGTCTGATCTCCGCTCCCCAACTGAACTCTGGGTCTGATTCTCCTCCCCCGGGTACACACTATGCTCTGGGTCTGATCTCTGCTCCCTGCCCCCCTTTCCCCGCTGCACTCTGGGTCTGATTCTCCTCCCCTGGGTACACACTATGCTCTGAGTCTGATCTCTGTCGTCCCTCCCCCGCCCGCTGCACTCTGGGTCTGATCCTCACCCCCACCCCCCGATTCCCCAAGTATGCTCTGGGCCCAGTTTCCCCCCTCCTTCCTCCGAGTACACTATGGGCCAAATTCCTCCCCACACTGGGTTAACCCAACACTCTGGGCCCAGTTTTCCCTCCACCCCTCCCCTGGGTACGCTCTGGGCCTGATCCCCTCCCACGGATATGCCCTGGGCTCCTCATTTAGCCCTGAGCAGAATGAGCACACGGTCAGGGTAAATGCAGCCGAGTAGAGTGAGACCATCACACGGGGCGGGGGGGACAGCAGCAGTGCGAGGCAGGCCCCCGTCCAGCCCCCACCCCTCTTGCCTTCGCTAGCCTCTGTGAAACCCTGGCAGCTGCCTTCCTCGAAAGCTCCACTTTTCCCCTCCGTGCCAAGCACATTAGCAGAGCAGCAAGCAGCTTGTTGCTCCATGAGCTGAGGAGCAGCGGGGCAAGCGCCTGGCTGGACTCTCCCCCAACTGAGGCCTGGTTACCTCCTGGGGCCCAGGCAACGGGTCTGCAGGAAGCAGCCCAGGGGTCCTGCTGTGCTTGGCCGGTTGCACCCACCCCAGTTTGCACTGCCCACGTGGTGTCCCCAGCCTCCTTACGTGAAAACACACAAACTCCTGGCCAGGGCTCAAGGCCAAAGTGCTCTGACATGGTCCCAGACTGGGGGGCCTCAGTTCTTGGAAGCCCAACTTGAGACTCTTCTGGGAACCCTCCGCAGCCCCCGTTAGTGGCCCCTGGTGGACGTGTGGCTGTAAATGTCCTGGGCCCACTGGCAGCGCTAGCCCTGGGGATGTTGCCATCACAGCCCTTGGTTTCAGCGTTCCACACTGGATCTGAGCACATGGGCCCCATGGCTGGGTTGCAGGGTCCCATTCCAGTTCTGTGCGGCCCAAGGAACTCAGCATAAGTGTGTGGGGGAGCCGCAGGGGATCATCCTGCCTTGGCCTGAGGATACTGTCCGTGGAGCAGAGACAGCGCCTGCAGGGCCCTGACCTCCGCTCCCCTTCCCCATAGGCCTTCCCGGAGAAGCCTGTAAAGGGACTCAAATCCGCCCTCCTGAGTAAACACTTGTAAAAGGCCCAGCCTAACTATTAAACCTCCAAGGGGGTGGGCCCTGACCCTTGGACCCCAGGCAGCACACAATAAGCCTTTGTGCTGAGCCTCCTCTCCGTTTATAGCATCAGGGGGTGGGGACTTGGAGGCCTGGATCCCAGGGCAGGTCCCTCCCTGCCCTTGGCCTGCAGGAGCAACCCTGACCCTGTACTTCATGCCTTGTGGGCTCTCCCATCCCATCCAGCTGGGGAGGCAGAGGAAGTACCCGAATGCCTCTTTTCCGGCTCAGCCCAGCAGCCCTGGCCTGGGGGCTGCAGGCACCCTGCCATCAGCACAGGCCCAAGAGAGCGAGCCCTGCTCTCCACGGGGCATTGGCACAGTCTGTGCCTCCCCTCCCCTTTGCCACAGAAACCCAGCGGCTGTCCCAGGGCCCAGCAATCCCGGACCCATCAGGACCAGCAGAGCTGTGCGCCTGGATGCAGGCTGGGTCTTGGGTGTAGTATGGACAGTGCCCTGGGCACTCTACAGCTGAGTGCAATGGACACAGGCCCTGCCCCAAGGAGTCTGCCATCTCCCTGCAGACAGGCCCTGCCCCGCAGCTGGTGCCACCAGCAACGGCTGTGCACCGCATGTGTCAGTGTTCTGCACTCCCGCGGGAGGAGTGTTCAGCACCCACTGTGCACAGCAGGGGCAGGGCATGTGTCTGCACCAGCTGCTCACTTTCCTGAGGGGCTGCCTGACCCCAGCTCCCCTCGCGGGGGTGGGATGAGCGCAGTGTTCCTGGAATTCGGGATTCCAGGGACTTAGAGGCTGGCTCATTCACTTCTTCAAGCTTGTGTGCACACATGCCCCTCCCCCCTCCTCTCCACACATCAGGGTCACTCAGGCTGCTTAAGGTTATAAGGGGCTGCTCCTCCTGTGGCCCTTCGTTTGGGAATCTGGCCCTTCATTTCCTTTGCTTTTATTTTAAAAAAAAAAAGTTTAAAGCATCTGGGAACAAACAGTCTCATTCCATGTCGCACAACAGACTTTGTTAACCCTGAAACAAATCTGTCGACTTTTCCCATTCGCTGATGTTTCTTGGTGTTGACAGTTTCGGTTTGGGCTGAATCGAACTTTTTCCAGTTTATTTTTTTCAGCACTTGCAGTGAAGCCCCCAGTCCGTCCTCAGCCCCGTTCTGCTCCTCACTTCCCTACACGCTCCCTGCACAACACTGCACTAAGGCTGGCAGGGTTACTGAGGGGAGGGAGAGGAAGGAATTTGCCAGCACCACAGACAGGATCAGACTCCAGATCTCCCGCCCCCTGTCCATACCCTCCCAGCACCCCTTCCCTGAGCCAGGAACGGAACCCAGGAGTCCTAGCTCCTAGCCCTTGGCTCTGACCCTCAGATCACACTCCCTGCCCTGTGCTGCCGGCCCACCAGGACTAAGCAGAGCGAGTGCCTGGGGCTCTCTGCAGCAGAACCAGCTGGTGTGGCTGCATGAGGGAGCCCAGCTTGCCCTGGGGCCAGCAGCTTGGTTCTGAAGCACTGTTTCCGCGTCCTCTCCGCAGCTGCCCCCACCTTCGTAGGGACCCCGCCAGCTCTTGTCGAGGTGCCAGACGGAGAACCCCTGAGTCTCACCTGCTCAGCCGTCGGCAGCCCCCAGCCAGTCATTGTCTGGAAGAGAAACGACCTGGCCATTGAGAGTGGAGACAAGGTGCAGGTAAGGGAGGGGCAGCCCCAGAGAGGGAGGAGATCAGGGAGCTTTCCCAGGCTGTCTCCTGCATCTCCCCAAGTGCTGCTCACTTGGGGCTTCCTCCCCCAGCAAGCGCTAAGAGTGGATTGGGGCTCATGCAGACAGAGGGGTGGTATTGTGTGGGGAGGAGAATCCTCCTGTCACCACTGCAGAGTTCTCCCAGCCCGGGGGGGAAGGGGGGGGGCGAAAGTGCACCAAGGGCCTGCTTTGTCGGAGACCTAGGCCTGAGCTGAGCCCCTGAGGCATGGGCCCCTCTCTGCCTGCCCCAGAGCTGCCCAGCTCAGCACAGAAACCAGGGTGGGGCCAGTCCCCACAGGCCACCTGCCCCAGGCACTGGCCACAATCCCCTCTCCCGCCAGCAGGGCAGAGTAGGGAGAGCCATTCTGCGTGGCCAAGGCTCTCCTGTCCTGACACCACACTGACCCCTAGTGGCCACTCTGCAACAGGCAAGAAATTCCTTCACCTTCTGCGGCTCCAGGCTGGGGCTGGCGAAGAAGGGACGGCAGGACTATTTTTTAATCCTGCTCCCATCCCGCCCTGCAATACCTTTATCTTGCTCCCACCTGCAAAAACCCTTAGATCCTGCAAATCCCTCAAGAGAGACGGATTCCCCCGTGCTACTAAAAAACCCCAATGGTCAGTTAATATATGATATCTATATAAACAGAATTCAGACATAATTTTATCACTAAAAGAATAAAACAAATCTTGCTTAAACCATGGGGGAAAAACTCCTGCTATAATAGACATCACATAGCTTTCTATCCCTTGCTTAAATTTAAGTA
The DNA here is from genome assembly GCF_011386835.1 of Chrysemys picta bellii. Classification (NCBI taxonomy): domain Eukaryota; kingdom Metazoa; phylum Chordata; order Testudines; family Emydidae; genus Chrysemys; species Chrysemys picta. The sequence continues at coordinate 13,679,002 of NC_088810.1, forward strand.
TTAAAACCTTTATTAAAAAAAAAAGAAAGAAAGAAAAAAGAAAAACTTGCTTCACATTGCTGAAATTCTGTTTGACACACTGATGAGAGATTTAGTGTTTTCCCGCAAATTCCCACAGTCTGGTTTTTTTGCCCACCCAGTCCCGCCTGCAATAAAGTACATTTTACCCACTCCCCCTATTACGGCAGTGGGTCCTGCGGGACCCATGGGATCCTAGTCCCACTGCAGGGCTCTAAACCACAGTTCTCTGCTGGCGCTACCTGCTCCAGCCAGCAGGGCTGCATCACCGGGCACCCCCCAGGCTGAGCAAAGGGTCTTGTTTGTGCCAGGCAAGTGCAGCCTAAAGGGTGCAGGGGCCGGAAGTAGGGTTGCCAACGTTGTATTTAAAAAATAAGGGACGGTTTTCTTAGCACCCCCGCCCCACCTCTCTTCCCGATATTATTAGTATTAATACTAAGCAGTACTCACCTACATTCGCCAAAGGTATTTCTTGCTGCTTTTTGCAGTGCTCAGCAACTCCTGATCTTGTTGTACACAGATTTAAAAATAAGGGACGTCCCTTGTAATAAGGGACTGTTGGCAGCCTGGAAGGCACTACCTAGTTTGCATAAAAAGGAGAGATGGTTGCTGGCCTTATCGGTAGAAAGAGAACCTACAGGACCCAACATGCACTGCTCCATCTTGAGCTGCAGGATTATGACTACACAATTCAGTGTGGAGCATTGCATGCTGGGAACTGTAGAGTGTAGGCCGCTCTGCCAAAGGGGAGGTGAAGTGTTCTCAGGCCCCATTCCAGAGCTGGCAGGCTGCCTGCCACTACCACTGACCCTGCCTCTGCCACAATGGCTTTAATGGCATCCAAACTGCCAGGGGCTTTGCAGCAGGTGCCCCGTGGTCAGTGCCTCCCTTAGCTGACAGGCTGAGCAGGCTCAGGTGTGAGGAGTGGGGTGGGGAGCAGTAGGGGGTGCTGTCCCCTCTGAGTCAGCACCGACCCCGGGGTGCTGTAGTGAGGAAGCAGAGGCCCTGACCACCTGGGGTCATTGGGGCCCCAGAGTTTTTATCCCAAGAGCTGGCTGGGAGCCATGCTGACCCACACGCATCCCAGCTTGTCTTGGCTGCTTCCTATCACAGATCCTCAGTCTGTTGGCGGAAACCCTTCGAGGGGCCAGGCTCCCAAGGGTCTCACTGGTCCTTCAGGGTCACCACCTGAAACTGACCCTCCGGGCTCCAGCACTCCTGCTTCACACTGTGAGCTCTGCTCGGCATGTCGACTGAGCCAGACTCCTGGGAGAGACTTGTCCACTCTGCAGGGATTAATGCACCTCACCCAGCAATCCCAGTGATGCTCACACACCATCTCCAAAACAGCCGGGTTTATCAGTCAGCTGGAACACAACAGCGAGAGGCCGTAGGTCAGCACAGAGACAAGAAGCCCTTCTGGTCAGTCCAGAGCCCAGCCACGCTGTAGTGAAGCCCATGTTCAGGCTGTCTCTGTCTCTGTCTGACCTCCCCAGTCAGTTTCCAGGTCAGAGAGCTCCCAGCTTCCTCCAGGAGCCAGCACTTATCCCCTCACCTCACACTTTCCAGTCATTTGTTCTCCAGTTGGGCTCTTTGCTCAGCTTCCCTGCTGGTCTCCTTGTTGATCTGGGTCGGTTTCAGCCATTTCCTTAACAGATTCTTCATTCCACCCAGACTGAGTTGTCTTAGCCTGCCCTGAGAGCAAATGTAGTCCTCCCCCCCCCACCCCACTGGGTAGCCATGCCAAATATAGGGGAAACTGAGGCACACACAGGGGTCATACAAATAATTCCCATTTTGTCACACTTCCATTCTGCCTCCCATTCTAACCCACACTGTAGATTCAGTTGGATACAGGAGTCTTCTTCATTTCTTGTCCTGAGCTGCTGTGTCATCTTGCTGTTAAACAGCCACGATGTTCTGTCCCAGAGGTAGCTGTGTTTTTGTGCTGGGCAACATAACACTTCTGTACAGGACAGAATATCACCAGGGAAGGGGAGGTGAAATGCTGGCCCCATCTCGCAGCACCGTGCTGGGGTTGGCACTGTGAGCCTAGGGAAGGCAAGAGATTCAGGAGCTGAATTCTCTTGGGATGTTGAAATGGCCTGTACAGCTCATAAATCCGACCCCTGGTCTGCTGCTAGGCTGGGGGTGCCTGAGGACATCCTTCCCTGCACTCCCGCCTGTACTGCCTTGTGCCTTCAAAGGTGAGCAATGGGACGCTGAGGATCACCAGCGTGGAGCGGGCCAGCACTGGCATCTACACGTGCCATGCCTCCAGTAAGGAAGGCTCTGTCACCCACACCACCCGGCTGCTGGTTCAAGGTAAGGGGGGAGCTATCTCTGGGGCTCCTGATTGATCAGGGGCAATCTCTATAGTCAGTGAGGTCCTGTCATCTGGGCACCTCTTACCTTCCACTGCAGAGACCAGCCTGTCAGAGCAGGAGCTGGGTACGTGTGCATGTGTTTACACACCCGGACATACGCACATGCAGTGAGATGTGGGAGTCTGCTAGCAGAACGTGGCCTCTCTCTGCACACACTTGACCCAAAGAAGGATCTTGCCGGGGTAGTCCTCCCCCTTGCCCCTCCCCCTCAGGCCCTGTTAGCCCCCCACATCCCCCGCAGCCAGACCCTGCTTACTCCCCTCTCCGAGTCTCTGCAGAGGAATTGAAGCCTCTCTGGGAATCTGTTCCCCATGTCCCATTGGTCCAGTCAGCGCTTCCCCTCCCTGTCAGAACGAGCTGGCGCCCCCTTCTGCCCAGAACCTCACTCTGTGCCCTGTGTGTGCCAGGGCCACCGGTCATCGTGGTGCCACCACAGAACATCACGGTCAACATCACCCAGGATGCCTTCCTGGCATGCCAAGCCGAGGCCTACCCTGGCAACCTCACCTACAGCTGGTTCCAGGGCAGCAGCAACGTCTATCACCTCAGGTACACAGCGCCGGGAGCCAAGGGGGTGGCACGGGGGCAGCGGGCAGGGGCAGAACGGCCTCTTGTGGGGATGGGCAGGAGCTGCGGCAGGGAGCTGGAGACTCCACGTCCACATACACATCCATACCTGCGCACTCACTGACATGCACACACCCATTGCGCTCACATCGCCACACGCACACTCACTGCACTCTCACACTGTCACACAAGCACACACCTCATAGATGTTAAGGTCAGAAGGGACCAACATGCTCATCTATACTATACATTGCAGGCCACCACTGCTTAATTTGTAATGAAAGAGTTCCTGGGGCCCAAGCAATTTTTTCACATTCATAACTGATACAGCAAGCCCAGAGGTGCCGGGGCTAGGAACTGCCAAGGCCCAGAGGCGCCGGGGCTCTGAACTGCTTGGCACAAATTAAGTACTGCAGGCCACAGAACCTCGCCCACCCACTTCTGCAATAGGCCCATAACCTCTGGCTGAGTTACTGACGTTCTCAAATCATGGTTTAAAGGCTTCAAGTTACAAAGAATCCACCATTTACACTAGTTTAAACCTGCAAGTGACCCCTGTCCCACGCTGCAGAGGAAGGTGAACCCCCCCCAGGGTTTCTGCTAATCTGATGGCGGTGGGGATTCCTTTCCGACCCTGAGTGTGTGGGCAAGACCCAGCAGCCAGACTCCTTGGAAAGAATTCTCTGTAGTAACTCAGAGCCCTCCCCATCAAGTGCCCCATCTCTGGCTATTGGAGAGATCTGCTGCTAGCAGTTGCAGATGGGCTACATGCCATTGTAGGTAGTCCCATCACACTATCCCCTCCAGAAACTTATCAAGCTCAGGCTTGAAGCCAATTAGGTTTTTTGTCCCCACTGCTCCCCTTGGGAGGCTGTTCCAGAACTTCACTCCTCTGATGGTTCGAAACCTTTGTCTAATTTCTAGCCTAAACTTGATGCCCCACACACACATCCACACACCTGTGCACTCACACACTGCCCCCCACACACACACCCATGCACTCACTGACCCACACCTGTGCACTCACACACTGCCCCGCCCTACACACATCCATGCACTCACTGACCCACACCTGTGCACTCACGCACTGCCCCCCCCACACACACATCCACTGGCTCACCGACACACACCTGTGCACTCACGCACTGCCCCCCCCACACACACTCACTGACCCACACCTGTGCACTCACACACTGCCCACACACACACACTCACTGACCCACACCTGTGCACTCACACACTGCCCCCCACACACACATCCACTGGCTCACCGCCACACACCTGTGCACTCACACACTGCCCCCCCCATCCATTGGCACACCGCCACACAACTGTGCATTCACACACTGCCCCATGCACTCACTGACCCACACCTGTGCATTCACATACTGCCCCCCCACACAGACACATCCATTCGCTCACTGCCACACACCTGGGCATTCACACACTGGCCCCCCACACACACATCCATGCACTCACTGACCCACACCTGAACTCCCCTCAGATACGCACACTTTGGCACATGCACGCACTCACCATACACAAACACACACGCACTGATTCATAGAGAAGTGTATACACCATGAGATATACACCTGTACACACACATAGACACTGACACACAAACACAACACAGAGGCGGAGGCATTGCTGCACGTGCACACACAGAATATTGTGGAGATGTATGCATGCAAGCACACAGTGATACACTCAGATGTGCACACACACCTGAAGAGACGTGCGCACACAGGTATATAGTTGCTGACACACATGACGACATCAGATACACACCAAGAGATGCAAGCGTGCACACAGTCCTACAGCAAGGGAGATGCTCAGAGCTCCTAAGTACACGGATACATGGAAGAGTGTTACGTACACACGGATACCAGCCCATGCACTGCTGTGTGGCAAGGCTGATGCACACAAGCAGAATGGTGCTGGCACTGGTGACAGGAGCGGTGGCCCCAGCTGAGCCCCCGTGATGTGCTGGTGGGAGTGTGGGGGGATTCCCTGTTAGGCCTGGTGGTGCGGAAAAGGGGACTCCAATCCTCTGGTGGCCTGACAGCTCAGACCCGGGTGGTGATGTACGGCCTGTGATGCTGACAGCGCTGGCAGCACATGGAGCCCAGGGCTGGAGTAGAGTAGGGGGAGGAGATCGGGCCAGGGACCCCCCCCCCGCAGCACCATTCAGATCATATACACCTGGCCAAGGGCTTGCGCGGTGAGTGCTGAGGGGGTGATTTGATTGGCTGGTGGCAGGAGGGTAAAGTGGTGCTTCTGGAGTCATAGGAGTCAGCGGGACAGTCAGCAGTGACGAGAGTGTGGACAGGGCTGTGGTGATGGCAGCTGTAATGAAGCTATGGTGGCCATGGCAGAGCTGTGGGGAGAGTGGTCGGGTCCCAGTGGCGGGGCCATGACCTGGCCTGCCCCAGTGGCCATGGCTGGACTGTGGGGGTTTGGCTGGACAGTGGTGTGGCCGTGGTGGCAGTAGCCGGGCCCCAGTGTCAGGGCTGTGGAGGCAATGACTGGGTGCTAGTGGCAGGATTGTGGGGGCAGTAGCCGGACCCCAGTGTCAGGGCTGTGGAGGCAATGACTGGGTGGCAGGACCGTGGGGGCAGCGGGCAGGGCCCTGGGAGCTGGTCTTGGGGGTGCTGCTGAGCCGATGCGAGTGCTGGTTGTGATGTGTTGGGATCAAGTCGCTGTGGATGCGCCGTGAGCCCTGCAGTGGGGGCTGCCAGCAGTTTGGGTGCTGGCTCTTTGGGGCAGCTCCTGCTGGGCTCCTGACTCTGCCCCCCTCCCTCCCTCCCTTCCTTCCAGCCACCTCCAGTCTCGTGTTCGTGTCCTGGTGGACGGGAGCCTTTTGCTCCAGAAAACAAACCCAGACGACGCTGGCAAATACACCTGTGTTCCCAGCAATGGGCTGCGGAAACCACCCTCTGCCTCGGCTTTCCTCACAGTGCTGTGTAAGGTCCCACTGCCCCTGCCCTCCCTGTCCTATGTAAGGGCCACCCCTGCCCCACTCCGCCCTCTCTCAGGGACCCTGCCGTACCCAGACATCCTGGCTCCTGAGCTGAGCCCTGGTGGCCCCACTTGTTTGACGGGGGCAGGGAAATACTTCTGGCCTGTGACCTCCCCCTTTGTGGCCTGGAGCCTGGGAGAAAAGGGCCCATCCCCTGCTGTGGGCCTCAGCCGGCCTCCCCATCCACCTGCCTCCCACCTGGCCCAGGTCTCTGAGCTGAGGAGCCCATGTGGCCATGGCCCAGATGCACCCAGGGGAGCAGCGCTGAATTGCCAGGAGCTGGGCTTCCTCCGCGGGCAGATCCAGGGTGTCCCTAGCTTTCCAGAGGCTCTGCCATGGACAAGCCCATCACATAGAGACGACACTGCCTCTGGTGCTGCTTGTCCCAGCCCCGCGGGCTGGCAGCATATTGTGCATATGGCTGCCACACCCCACTCCCCAGCCCCTTCGCTGCGGAGCTCACCCAGGCCTTGACTACATCCTGCCCGTTGGTACCTTGCAGATCCAGCCCAGGTGACCACCATGCCACCGGAGACCCTCTTGCCCATGGGGATGCAGGGCATGATCCAGTGCCCCACCAAGGCCAACCCACCTCTTCTCTCCATCAGCTGGACCAAGGACGGGCATCCCCTGGAGCTTGATAAGGTACCGACTATGCCAGGCCTCCCTGGAAACTCAGCCTCTGCCACACACCCGCTGGCAGGGGGCCGCATTCTGACCTGTCTCTCCCTCTGCAGTTCCCTGGCTGGTCCATGGCACCCGATGGCTCCATTGTCATCACCACGGGGAACGACGACGCCTTGGGGCTTTACACCTGCACCCCCTACAACAGCTACGGCACGGCGGGTGCCTCAGCACCCACCCACGTCTTGCTCAAGGTGAGAGGGGGGCAGCCTGCCCTCCACATTGGCTGAGTAGGGGCATGGCTGGGGCTGGGGAGCCCTTCTCTGGTGCCCTCACACAAACATGCACCCGGATGGATTAATTTTGGTGTAACAAGTGGGCCCAGAGAGTCAAGGTGTGAACGTGGCTCTGTCATTTTACAACACTAAACATTCAAACGTGGTCGGGGCTTTTGAGTGCAGAGATCTCGGCCTGCTTATGGCAAATTCCCAGGAATATTTTTAACCATGTATTACAGATACATAAGAAAATAAAAAAGAGTTACTTAATATTTCACATTTCAAATTATTAAGATTTTCATTTGTACCCTTCCCATTTAGCTGTAGAGAATTTTTACCTGGAAAAACATCTTTGTTTGACATTAAAGATGGTGATAACTGTCCTTGGGGGAAGGAAAAGAAGTTAGCTGAGATGGGCTGGAGCTGTTGCTGCTGCTCTTAAAATCCGATCCTTCTTCCTTTAAGACAAAACACGACAAGCGCACAAGAGGGGAGAGAAAAGACTAGCTTCTGTCTCTGGTGCTGACTCTCACTTGCAACCTCACTGCTGGAGAAACACAGGCCTAGCCCATCGTCTGATCAGCTACTCCAAGCCCTGGCAAACTTGTACAAAGCCATTGCTTTTAGATACCTCTCTGGTCATGGGCTTACAGCAGTGTTGCAAAAAATGCCGTTGTCTTGGTCGACTGAACCAGACTCTTGTTAGAAGGTGAAAGAGAGAGTGAGGGCTTATCTATATGAACACTTAGGTTTTCCAAGTCGTTGCCCCTATGGGTGCTCCATGTGAGGATATCCTGCCCATAAATTCTCGATCAGAGGTTTTTCTGCTAGTAGTGCCTGGTGCACCCTCTTCCCCGAGAAAGGGACCCTAGAAGGCAGCAGATGTTTGACCCGATAGCCCTGGCGAGACTACCCATGGGGTCTAGCACCTTTCCCTTATGCCCCTCCACAGGGGGCTTTCTGGAAACCTGGGCTTCTTTTGGGGATCAAGTCTACAGGGTACCCTCATGTGCAAGAGATCCTATCAGAGTCTCTTCCACCAACAACAGGGAGCCTCCTTACTCAAGAGGAGCCATCAGTGCATTAAGAGTTGAGAATTGATGGAGAGGTGCCATCATCCTTTTTCTCCCCAGATAAGGCAACTGTGCCCCCACTGCCATCCAATGTGGATGACTTCAGGGCCTTTCCAGGCTTGATGAAATGCATAGCAGAGGCTTTGCAGAATCCCTTGGAGGAAATCCAGGAACAGCAGGACTCCCTGGGTGGACATCACACACGCCTCTACCCAGGGCAAGGTAGCCTTACTTATTAATTAAGTCCTCCTCTTGCCAGCCCACACAGCGTGGCAAGACTTTAGCCAGCATCCCATCCACCTGTAAGAGGGTCGATAAAATGTATTGTGTCCGGCCAAGGGTCCAGAGTACTTGTTTACTTAGCCCACGCCCAACTACCTGGTCATCAGTGCTGCCAACAAAAGGAGTAGGCAACATTGTTTCAAGGCAACAATATCTGACAAGGAACTCAAGTGTCTGGACCTTCTAGGACATAAGAGCTACAGTTCCAAGGCGCTTGCTTCGAAGCCCTGATGGCAAATGTGACTTTACCAACTAGAGTAAATTTTCAAAACTATATTGAATTTTTGCCTTAGGACAAGACAGGGCTGTTTCGTGCTCTTATTACAAAGGGCCAGACAATAGCCAAAGCCCTCCTGCAGCCTCCCTGGATATGGCTCTGTTTAATGGCTACTGCCATAGTCGTGTGTTGGGCTCCTGGCTACAATCCTCCAGCTTGCCCAGGGAAATGCAAAACACTGTGGAGGATTTGCCCTTTGAAGGGCCTCAGCTCTTCAGTGGCACTACGCATGGCTCTCTTCGCTCATTCAAGGATTCCAGGGTGACGTTGCGTGCTCTTGGTATCTATGCTCCAGCTACAAAGAGAAAATACAGCAAGTCTCAGACAGCACAACGCTGCCCCAGAGAACCGCTGAGCTACCTGGAAAGAGGATTAGGCCATACAAGAAAGGCCCATCCTCCACTGTCACCTCCCAGGTGGCTGCCTCATCCAAGCAACCATTTTGACTCCTGGTTGAGGCCCACAAACCCTCCCTATTGGATCTTCAGCTACATCACTCCATTCACTCACCCTTTGGAGACCATCTTGCCCATGTCTTCCCTTCTGCCCAAAGCCCTGGCTGGGATGATTTAGTTGGGGTTGGTCCTACTTTGAGCAGGGGGTTGGACTAAATGACCTCCTGAGGTCTCTTCCAACCCTAATCTTCTATGATTCTTGGGAGCATATCACCTCAGACAAATGAGTACTGGCAGTAATCTTGACTGGCTATTCCATCCAGGTCAGCTCCATTCCCCCTCCCTGTTCATATTCAGGGACCCCTCTCAGGAGAGGCTCCTTAAACCAGGAGGTAGAATCCCTCCTGCTTCCAGGGGTGGTCAAATCCATTCCTTCAGACTTCATCAGTAAGGGTTTCTTCTCCTGGTACTTCCTGGGCCCAAAGAAAAAAGGAGGGTGGAGACTGAGTGCAGACCTTCCATCTCTAAACACTTTGATTCACATGCAGCACTTGCAGATGGCCACCCTAGTGGCATTCTTTCTGTTGTTAGATCTTCGTCACCCTTGACTTCCAGGATGCCTATTTCCATGTAGCCATATACCCAGCCACATGGTGTTTCCTTAGGTTGGTAGTGGGCACTGACCATCACCAGTACCGTGCCATGCCTTCTGGCCTGTCAGCTGCCCTGAGGGTCCTGACAAAAGTCCCCTCCATCATCACAGCCCACCTTTGGCATCTGGGAACAGTAACTTTTCTGTGTCTGGACGACTAGCTCTCCAAGGGCCATCCTTCCGTTGAAGGTCAGTCCGCCACCAAGAGGGACCTAGCTCTGTTCCACTCCTTAAGCCTTCGCTTCAACGTAGAGAAATCAACCCTGTGCAACATATAGACTTTATCGGGGCTGCCCTGGACTCTGGCAGTTAAAACCTACCTGCCTGTGGATAGGTTCACCTCAATGTCTCACCTGATCTCTGCATGACAGCAGAGCCCACAAACCGTGGTGTGGGCTTGTCTTTAGCTCCTGGGATGCATGGCAGCCTGCGCTTTCATAACCCCCCATGCAAGCCTGGCTTAGGACAGCCTACACTCCCCGCAAGCACAAGCTGTCCAGGGAGGCATCAGTCCCTTGGATGGCACCTGACTCCCTCAGTTGGTGGAAGGACCCTCAAAGAGTCTGCGTGGGAACCCCCCTCACATCCACCTTCCACATGTCATCCCCACGGACACCTCCCTTCTAGGCTGGGGCGCTCACCTACAGAATCATACAGCGCAAGGCAGATGGACTCCTTGAGAGTTGTCACTACACATCAATGTCCTCAAACTTCGAGCCGTCCATGATGCCTGCCTTTGCTTCCTCCTCATGTAGGGCCAGTCAGTCGAAGTGAGGTTGGACAACCACCAGGAGGCCACGTACTATATAAACTCCCAAGGAGAAGCAAAATGCCAATTCTTAGGCGAAGGGTCACTGAGACTATGGAACTGGTGCATACTCTAGTACACAGATATTGCCGTGATCTATCTGCCAGGATCACAGAACACCATCGCGCATTCGCTGAGCAGAATTTTCCATCAAGACAATGAGGGGGAGCTGACCGATGTATTCGTTGAAGAGATCTGCTTTACCTGGGTTCTTCAACAGATAGACCTCTTTGCCACAGCTTCTAACTCAAAATATCGCTACCTATTCTCGGGGGGGGACAGGGGGGACGGGAGGGGGACATGGTCATGACTCCCTGGGAGATGCACTCCTTGCCTCTTGGCCCCAGGGTCTATTATATGCCTTCCATCGAACTCCACTGATCCACAAAGCCCTGCTTAAATTGAAACAAGAGAAAGCAGCGCTCATTTTTATGGCTCGGGTGTGTCTGAGACAGGTGGTTCCCGACCATGATCCATCTGGCAAAATATCTGCCTCTGCAGCATCCTCTAATGACAGACCTCCTGACCCAGGAGTTGGGCTCCATAACCCACCCTAACCTATCATCCTTGCACCTCAAGGCCTGACTTCGCAGTGGTTCTCGGGCCTAGAACAGGAATGTTCTCCTGAAGTTCAGTCAGTTTTACTGAACAGCAGGAAACTAACCACACGAAGGACTCACCTGCGGAAGTTGAAGCGCTTCCAGATCTGATGCACCCACCACTCTATATCCCCTGCTGATTTTTCCCTTGGCATTCATCCTCACTAGCCGACTAAGTCTGAAATCTCTGGGACTGTCCCTGCGCTCTGTCAGGGTTCATTTAGCTGCCATCACAGTATTCCATTTGCCAATCAAGGGTTTGTCGGTCTTCACACATCCTATGACAGCAAGATTCCTTAATGGCCTCCTTAAATTGTTTCCTCCAGTACAGGACCCTACCCTACCCTGCAACCTCAATTTAGTGCTTAACGCATTAAGAGGACCTCTCTTTGAGCTCGTGGCAACCTACTCGCTACTCCATCTATCCTTCACTTTGTCCTTGTGAAAGTCCCCTCAGCCAGAAGGGTAGGGGAACCAGCTGATCTGCTGTAGACAGTGCTTTATCTGGACAACATTATGCTGTGTCCTACCCTCACTTCCTCCCTAAAATGTCATCAGCGTTCCACATCAATCAGGACGTTCAGCTGTTGGTGTTTTATCCCAAGTCCCACTCACCCAGAGAATAGACCCACTCCATACACTGGGGGTAAGATGAGCCTTGGCTTTCTATCTTCACGGAAATAAGCCCTTCAGGGTTTCCCCCGGACTTTTTATTTCTTCTGAGAGCACGGGGCTCACTCAGTCTCCTCAGACTATGTCAGTGGGTATCAGCCTGTATTTTGGCAAGCTACAAGTCCTCTTGGATGCATCCCCTCTGCTCACTCCACCAGGGCTCAATCCATTTTGTTGCCCTCCTTAGGAAGTTACCCATCAAGGACATTTTCAAGGCAACCATGTGGTCCTCTGGTCACACATTTTCACAGCCTTACTCCACAGCCTTTGGTGAAGCTGTTCTACACTCTGTACCAGATCTACCCCTTCCACATTAAGGTACAGTTCTGGAGTCTCCACGCATGAAGCACTCAGAGGGACAGTAACTCTGTGCTAGGTAAGTAACCACAGTTCCTGGAGATGTTTTATCCCGATGGGTGCTCCAGTACTGGCTCTCCTCTTGCCTTGACTTGAAAGTTTTACCAAGTTCTGAGGCTGAGAAGGGACTGTGGTGGTGTGGGTCCACCCCTCCCTATATGCACTTGTACTGGAGCATGAGTGGCGTAGCATGCAGGGGAGAAGCTCTGGGCACTGCTAGCAGAAAAATCGAGTGCATGTGCACACACATCCTCACTTGGAGCAGCCATGGGGACAAAACATCTCGAACTGTGGTTGCTGTCAAGGTAAGTAGCCTGTCTTTTGTGGCAAGCTGGGGTGTAAGTCTGTCCTGCACTAGCCTGCAGGACACTAACTGGCTGTGTGGTCCCTGCTGCAGTGCACTAGAAGTTCCCTAGTGCACGTGGATCTACCCTGCTTTGAAACAGAAGTAGAGTAAAGCACACTAGGGAATCTTTAGTGCATGGCACCACGGTCCACATGGACACTTAATGCAGGGTAGAAGTATATGCCAGCCAGCCATGCATGACCTATGTGTTTGTATAGACAAGTCCTGAGAGATAGGAAAGTGAAGAAGTAAGGGGTGGAAGGGAAAGGGAGGGGGCGACAGCCAAAGGACTTGGAGCTGCCATGGTCAGGATTCAGGTAGAGGGGGTGATGCCCTTGCTCTGGCCTGCTCTAGTGAGGACATCTCAAGGTTAGAACAGTGAAGGCCCAGTGGAGTCACAGCAACTCCCAGGCTCCCCGGAGACAGCGGGAGTGGCAGCCAGCCTTGCTCCTGTTGATCCATCTCCCAGCCAGCTGCTAATTTCATTTGAAGGACCTCAAGAGGGGGTTGGGTGGAATAGCTCATCCCCTCCTAATCCCCAACACACCCATTCTGGTGCATTGATTTTTGGTCCCACGCTCCTCTTGTTTACCTCCAGCAGGAGGCCTTTTTACTTGTACTAATCCAGCCTGTCTGTCTCCCTCTTGTACCTTTCCCCATCAGCACCCATGGTTACAGGTGACTGGGCCATTCTGTAACCTTGGATTAAGCTCACAATATGGGCAGGCCTGCTATTATACCAATAAAAACTAGCAAGATCTTATTAAAGGGGACAAGATAAAGATACCACATTTATTATTATAACAATTTGATTTATGACCAATAACTAATATTTTAATCCTAATACACACACATTATACCTAATACCTATAAACACACACACACACACATTTACACACACACACATCCATCAGATGTTCTGCAGCTGCTGCATAGTTACCAGTCCTGCTTGAGTCTGTGGCTTGAGTTTGCAGCTTGGGTTCGTAGCTTGTGGCGGCTAACTGGCCAGGAAAGCCGGGCACAAGGACGAGCTGGGTCTCTGTTGGGCATGCACCGATGCCCTTCCATGTTGGCAGCAGAATGTTACCCTCCTCCAAAGTTTTCCATCTCACCCATCCTTTTTTGTAGGCTTTAGTTTTAATCCAGAGTCTATAGGTCTTGCTGTGTCACACTGCCTCTGGGTTTGGTGATTGATCAGCCATCAACTGCAGACGTGACTTTCAGCCTGGGACCGGGCTTTGATTTTTTTTTTTTATTGTACCTTTTTTTTTTAGGGTGGATTCTTCTTACTTTGTTAGGGCTCTTGTCTGCATCTTCAGCCGTTGGTGTTTGAACTCTATTTAATCAGGACAGACTGGGGCTGGAGGTTGATTCCATCATCCATACATACCTCATTCACACATCTAAACTAAACTAATAAGATTACAGCAGGGTTTGCAAAAATGAAGGTTGCAGCAAGCCCTTACAAAATGGAGTAAGCGTTTTAAAATGGGGTTTGAATTACAATATGGCAAACAGTGAACAGAAGTTACAATATAGACAAGTGTAATAAATGGTGAACAGAAGTTACAATACTGAAACAGTGTAAGTTTTAGTGATTTAAGCAGGAATTGGATTGATAGTGAAATTTACAAAGGCAGATGACTGAACAGCTATGGCTCTTAACAAGCATCTTAACTGTTAATTAGCCAGTTATTGGGGTAACCGGTTTTATGAATGAATATTGTTTCATTCATAAAACTTTACTTATGAAGTTACATTAATAAAGTAAACAATTAAAAACAATTTCATTCATCAATTCTACACTGCCAGGCCCCAGTTATTACAGTACCCACCCCATCTATGCACCCCACAAAGCAAGCTGGGTAGCAATGCTCAGGCTGGTCTCTTTCCTGCCCTGAGTGCCACTGTGCAGGGCCCTCTGTCTGCTCTGCTCCCTGGACCTGTCGGATCTCTCGCCCATGAGTCCAGGCCAGTGCCACCTCCCGCCTGAGCTGCTGAGCCCTGACCCCTTTGTCTGTCTGTCTCGCTCCCCCTGCCCCCAGAGTGGGGTGCTGAGCTACCCGTGTATCTATTCCAGGACCCTCCCGTGTTCACCCTGCGCCCCAAGGAGGAGTACTTCCAGGAAGTGGGCCGCGAGCTGGTGATCCCATGCGCCGCCCAAGGAGACCCCCCGCCCACAGTCACATGGGCAAAGGTAGGGGGGCTGCAGCTCTGGGTTCAGATGGGGGGAGGGACTGGGGAGCCTGGGTTCCCCATGGCTCAGGGACCGTGGCTCCTTGGCATCACACCCTCACTTCCCCCAGCCTGTGGTTTGGTGCTGGCTCAGGCTGCTGCCGGCGGCAACGGAGCTGTGAGTGGCCAGTGCCCTGGGACTCGGTCCAGGGCTCTGCTGCTGGCCATCCACATGGCAGATTCCCCTTGGCAGTGGGGTGCAGCCCAGAGCTTCAGGGCTCCACAAGCAGGACCTACTCTGGCCCAGGACTCGGCTCTGTGCTGCAGGGGGAGCCAGCCCCACACGGCCCAGCTGCCCCATGCAGCTCCTGCCTTATGGACACATGCCCGGAGAGGCGGAGCCCTGGGGATGGGGGTAATTCCCTGGGTTATTCATTCCTCAGGCTCGCCCTGTGCAGAGACGCCCTGTGCAACAACCCTTCTAGAGCCCTCGGGGGGGAGGGGCGGAGGAGGGGGTCTCCTTCCGGGTAGCCCCCTCCCTCTGAGAAAGTGATGACCCAGGACTCTGGGGTTTTGTTCCTGTTCTGCCCCTAGCTCTCAGTGAGACCTCGGCCCAGTCGCTGCCCCTCCCTGTGCCTCACCTTTCTCACCCACCACTGGGGCGACAGGTTCAAGGCTCTTGGAGATGAATGCGGCCCTGCACTGGTGTGGTGTGAAGCAAGCTCAGCTTGGTCGCTGGCTGGATTGCTGCCTAGAGACTCTCCTCAGCCCCAATCTATGCTCGTGGCCCCCCTTTTCTCCCCAAGCTGCACTCACCCAGCCCGGCGCCACCCTATCTCCCCCCCCAATCTGCACGCCTGCCGCCCTGCCCCCCACGGGCCCCCGGTCTGCACGGGCTGGGCCCTGCCCCCCTCAAATTTGTGCTCACAGACCAGCCCACTTTAGTCTCTCCCCCCGTGGTAGACAATGGCAGTGGTGGGGGAGGGCTGGGCTGCCGGTGTCAGTGTGGCTGTGCCTTTGCTCTGCAGCTGGGAACAACAGGGAGGAGCGATGCCCAGGTGGATGGGAACAGCAGCCTCGTCTTCCGGCCACTGGTTAAGGAGCAGCATGGAGCCTGGGAGTGCACGGTCAGCAACCAGGTGGCCCGGATCAGCACCACCACCTCCGTCTACGTGCTGGGTGAGTTGGGCTATGCCAGCCCCACCACCAGCTGCCCATGGTGGGTGGGAGGCCTGATCCAGGGCCGCTGGGCTCTGAGGAGGGAGCTCTGTGTGTGTATGTATGGGGGGATGCATTGGCAGTGTGTCTATGGGTCTCAGGGTGGGGAAGGGTGGTTGTGTGTGGGGGGGGGGAATGAGGCTCAGGTTGGGGCTGGGCAGCTCTGTGTGTGTGTGTGTGTGTATGAGGCTTGGGGGGGGGGTGATTGTGTGTGTATGGGGTTCGGGGTGGAGGTGGGCGGCTGTGTGTCTGTGTGTCTGAGGCTCAGGGTGGGGTGAGTGCTTGTGTGTGTATGGGGTTCGGGGTGGAGGGGCGGCTGTGTGTGTGGGGGGGGGGGGGGGGCTGAGCTGCTGTGTGTCTGTGTATGGGACTCAGGGTGGGGGGTTTGTGCCTGCTGAGTGGTGTGTGTGCACTGGCTGTGCATGGGAATGCCTGGCGGAGCGTATATGAGACGAACACCCAATCTCCACATCCCAGACCCCGTATCGCTCTGGAATCCATGTTGGATTTGGCCTGTGCCCAGCTCCATTGGGCACTGCCAGGGACCCTGCAGTGTGAGGCCAGTGTGCCCAGGTGACCAGCATCCCAGCCGCTCCCTCGAGCACAGCAACTGCCAATTGGGAGACCACAGATGCAGGTGCCTCCCCTGTGGATGGTGCCTGCCCATTTCATCTGTGGGGAGGGGCGTTCGTGCTGGCCAGGTGGTGTTCTGCCCCCGGCAGCTCCCAGCCAGCGCCTGAGCCCTGGGAGGGGCAGATCAGAGATGGCCCCTGACTCACTCCCCACCCGACTGTCTCCACCAGGCACCAGCCCTCACGCTGTCACCAACGTCTCGGTGCTGTCACTGCTTCTGGCAGCCAACGTCTCCTGGCAGCCGGGTTTCGACGGGGGATACTTCCAGAGGTTCAGCGTCTGGTACACGCCACTGTGAGTCCCATGCCGGGCAGGGCTCTCAAGTCCCAGGGGCACCCCCTGTCTACCAGCTCTGGAAGTGGGCTGGCGCGGCCATGGGGGCACAGCCTATGGCCCAGGCTAGCCGTGGGTGTGAGCGCGGGATCCCTGCCCCATGCAAGACAGACACAACACGGGGAATTCCCAGCTCTCAGCACAGGTGGAGGCTGTGTCCCTGTGCCCTCCTGAGGGGTGAATGGGGGGGCTCTCAGGCACAGGCCCTCACTGAGGGGGACGTATGGGGAGGGTGTGTGTGGGGGGTTGGGCCCCAGTGCTGGCTCCAGCTCACCTGCTCTGTCTCCTCAGGGTGAAGCACCTGAACCGGCTCCATCATGACTGGGTGTCACTGACGGTGCCTGTGGGGGCTGGGTACCTCCTGGTGGAGAACCTGCAGCCGGCCACTGGCTACCAGTTCAGCGTCCTGTCCCAGAACAAGCTGGGCAGCGGCCCCTTCAGTGAGATCGTCACCTCCTTCCCCCTGGGTGAGAGAGCCTCTGGCACCCCCTCCCCCTGAGTACCACCCCCCCACCAGCAGCTGGGAATTGAGCTTACCTCTTCCCCCGCCTGCACCCCTGAGAACTGGGCCCTCCATGCCAGCTGTGGGAATGGCCCCACCACCGCCAGCACTCTAGAGAACTACCCCGCCACCAGTCCCAGGAATGGCTCCCCCACTGCCAGCACCCCGGGAATGTCCCACCCACTGCCCACACCTCTGAGAACCAGGCTCCCCTCTCTCCACCTGCCAGCCCCAGGAATGGCCCCCCACCACCGCCAGCAACCCTGAGAATCAGCCCCACCACCACCAACCCCGGCAATGAGCCCCCACCAGCAGCACTCCCCCCCCCCCTTAGAGAACGGGGCTCCCCACTGCCCGCACCTCTGAGAACTGCCCCTCCTGAGCCCCGGGAATGGCACCCCCACTGCCAGCAGCCTAGAGAACCGCCCTCCACCCCAGCCCCAGGAATGCCCCTCCCCCCCGCCAGCACTCCCTCCCTTCAAGAATGGGGCTCCCCCCCACCAGCCCTGGGAATGGCTCTCCCACTGCCAGCACCCTGCCTCCTGGAAATATTATCCTCTACCTTCCCCCAGCCTCTGGGAACAGCTCCCCTACACCTGGGAACAGCTCCTCCACCTACAAGAGGGACCTCACCTGTAGGGCTACCCTCACCTTTGCCGGCCCCCCAGAAGGGGCATTCCCAATGGCCACCTTTTGGGAGAGATCCCCACCCCCTGAACTCCTGGGAAAGGAACCCCCACCCTTCAAGTGATGCCTGGAAACCCCCCGGGCTCTGGGGCTGCCCCTTCCCATGTCCCCTCCCCAGAGCTGGTCCCACCCTCTCCCCCAGGGAGGTTCCAATCATGAAGGGAGGAACATGCTTCCCAGCCACCCACCCGAGCTCACATGCCCTGAGTGGCTGCCCTGGGGCTCCCCCCAGCACGCCGCTGAATGGCTGTCCTGGGGCTCTCCCCCATTCTCCCCTCAAAAGGCTGCCTGGGGCTGCTCCTCTCCCTGAATGGCTGCTCTGGGACTCACCCCCACCCTAAGTGGCTGCCTGGGGCTCCTCCCAGCCCCCCCCCCCCCCCCGAATGGCTGCCCTGGGGCTTCCCGACTCCCCAAATGGCTGTCTGGTTCTTTTCCTCAGTGTCTCCTTTCCCTTCAGGTTTCCCGACGACCGAGGTGCCTCCCGAGCTGCCCACCACAGCTACACACGTCTTTCTGTCCCCCCCACAGTCCCTGACGGCCAATGAGACATCACGCGGGGTCCTGCTGCAGTGGGAGCCCCCGTTGCAGTTCTCCGTGGCCCTGACAGGCTACGCACTGGAGTTACGGCAGGACCAGGGCGGCTGGGAGGGGCTGGATGGCTCCATCCCCAGCACGAAGACCCAGGTCCTGGTGCCAGGACTCATCAAGGTTGGCAGGGGGACGGGGGTTGAAATGCCAACCTCTGGGTCTTGCATTGGATGTTTCTGCACCAGGTCTCCGCCTGCTGCTGCTGAGATTGGCAGCCCGAGCCCCTGGCACTGAACTGTGAAGGATGCAGCCCTAGGCTTGAGGAGCAGCCCCTCCCTGGCTGGGTGGCGCTAGTGGCACACTGGGCGCGCCTCATGGCCCCTCATTAGCGCTGTGCTGATGTACCCGCCCCCAGCTGGCTTTGTGGAGTTTGGAGACCCCCGCCAGGCGGGACCCCCGGGCGGGGAGTGGAGAGTGGCTCTGCACAAGCAGGGGGCTGGCAGCCCATGGGACGAACAGTGGCTCCAGGCTGGTGCCTGGTGCTCCTTCAGGGTGGGAAGCCCTGGGCCTTGGCTCACAGGGTTTGCTACGGAGCCTGTGCCCTGGCGCTGCAGGCTTCTGAGTCTCGGGACAGCAGCAAGCCCCAGAAGGGCTAGAGGGGCCCAAACAGCCTGGTCGGGCACAGGCCAAGGTGCATCATGGGAGTGTTCTCTTGCCCAGCAGTCCACTGGGGGTGGAAATGGGGTTCTGCTCTGCTCCAGCACTGGCCCCCTGGTGGTGAGTACTGCGTGGACGGTTCTGGCCGGAAGGGGCTCTGCTTGTCCCCAGGTGTCACTGCACCTTTCAGAGGTGCTTTGAGACGGTGCGTCTGGTGCTGGGATGGAAACCCTCAGCTCGCTGCACACATGGCTGCGGGTCCTGTGGCAGGAGCTGCCTCTGGTCTGCGCCCCACGTCATGGGGGAGAGCCAGCAGGTGCTGGCCGTAACGCTAACGCAGCCTCTGCTCTCCCAGGACGCCTGCTACGAGTTCCGCCTGGTGGCCTTTGCCGGGATCTACATGAGCGACCCCAGCAACACCGTGAACGTCTCCACGGCAGGTAAAGCTCTTTGCTGCCCCGGACAGCCAGCCACACCCTGGCAGGACCCTGGGTCTCCTTGGGGTGCAGGGGAGGGGACCTGTACTGCCATAACTCCTGTGCTGCCCCCTCCATGCACCCAAGCCAGGCCAGCCTGGGTGTGACAGGGACAGGAATGGAACTGGCCATTGTGCCCAAGCAGAGGGCCCCTCCCCGCAGGTAGGTAAGTGTCTATGGGCTGGTTTCCCCCTAAGGGAGAAGCACGGTATCCCCTCGCCCTGCTGGCTGTCTGAGGCCTCTCCCCATCACCTTGCCCAGGTATGGAGGTGTATCCATCCCGCACTCAGTTGCCTGAGCTCCTGCCGCAGCCTGTGCTGGCTGGTGTCATCGGGGGCATCTGCTTCCTCAGCGTGGCTGTGATCTTCAGCACCATGGTAGCCTGCATCATGAACCGCCGGCGTGCCGCCCGCCTCCAGAAACGCAGGCAAGGTAGGGACCCAGCCCTGGCATGGGCACGCAGCTGCCGAGGCCGGGAACACAGCAAGGGGATGGGATCTTCGCTGGGCAGCCCAGAAACACAATGGAGGATGGGGTGAGGTCTCTCAGTGGGGTCAGGGGTCATTCCCTACATGGGGTAAGGGGTTGTAGCCCAGGTGGGGGGCACAGGAGGTTGTAACCCAGGTTGGGTGACAGCCCCCTCTGGGTTGGTTGGGTGGGAAGAGCCCAGAGGAGCGAGGAGCTGAGGTCAGGCTGGCATGGGACACTCAGAATCCCAGGACTATTGCAGCCAGAGGGTGAGTTCAAAGTGGTTCAGTTAACTGGGTGCCCTGTTGGTGGGGCTGCTCTGACTTTGGTTTGACCCAGGCTAGTGCAGTTTCGCTACAGCCATTAGGAACCAACTTAGGCTAAAAAGCAACCAGCCACCGTGGTGAGCCACAGTCCCCGGGGGCTGCCCCTAGGTCACTGAACTCCCGGGGTAACACCAGTGCCACTTTCCCCGGTTGACAAGGCCTGGGAATGATGAAGGTCCCTTGATCCCAGCCTCTCTACCCCTCCCTTCATCTGCTGCTTGCTCCTGGAGGAGCAAAACCTGCCCAGGGCATGTCCCCCTGCTGGGAACAGGGGCTGTGGGGAAGGGGAGCTGAGAAGCGCAACACCATTAGGTCAAGGCACTGGCAGGGTCAGCGGGGTGGGAAATGGGACACGGGGCCTTTCCTTTCTAGGGAGCACCGATTCTGATCCGGCCCCAGGGCAATAGGGACTATAACCCATCCCCCGATGGCTGTCTGGTGGCCCCGTTTCATGCCGTTTGTCACAAGCAGGTGATCACCCCCCAACCCATGGGGGCCCTCAGGGCTCAGCTGGGGGCCAGGGGTGGGCGTGGGCCACTGCAGTCTCCTCATCTCACGTTGAGTTGCTTGCCATGTGATCCCCTTGTGTTCTCATGACCTTCCAGATCCACCAATCGTCTTCTCCCCCAACAAGAAGCTTCCACCTCCACAGTAAGTCGCGCCATTCCACGACATCTTCCTGTCTCACCATGCTCCCTGTGCCATTCTGTTCTCCTTGCTTTCCCCATTCGCTCCCCGCTGGCTCAGGGTGGGGCTTTGAGTGGGAGGGAGGGAGGCTGGGTCCTGGCTGCTGGGGTGGGGCTGTGGGAAACGGGCTACCCCTCCACTGGCCATGCTCTGGTGTGGGGCTAGCTCCCCAGCGTGCACTTTGACCCTTCCCTCTCGGGGCTGGGGGGTTGTCCTCAGTTCTTGGAGTGAATGTGCAGGCCAGGTTGGATGGGGGGAACAAGTAGGCAGGGGCTGCCCCGTGGCATGAGGCAGGAGGATCCCCCCATTAATTCCTCTCTTTCTCTGCAGAAATTCTCACAGCTCTGGTAGCCCGGACAGCGCCATAAAGCTGAAGCTGCAGGCCTCCCCGTATCAGAGCTTGCGCCGGACCCTGCTGTGGGGGGAGAAGGCTGGCACCAGTCTGGGCCTCACCATCGCTGGTGGCCCTAGGAGCAGTTCCAAGTACATGGTGTACGAAAGCCACATTGGGGATACGATGCCCCTGGAGCGCATCTGCCGAGGCCCCGATGGGCGCTTTGTGGTGGAGACGGACAGGCTGCCCCGGGAGGCCTCCCTCTGCACCCTTGAGACGGAGCTGTTCCCCGAGCTCCTGCAGCAGGATCCCTCCCCCACCCCGCCTGAGCCCAGCCCGCCAGCACCCTACCTGCAGGTGTATGCTCCCCCAGAGGCAGAGGAGCCTGTCTGGAAGAGGGGAGTGCCGCTGCGGCCCAAGGCCACAGGCCAGGCCCGCAGAGAAGCCAGATCCTCTGGCTACCGCCAGGGACGCTACTTCAGCTACTGCAGCAGCCCCACGGACGAAGCCAAGCCCTTGTGCAGCATCAACCTCAGCCCTGTGGCCTCCTCAATGCCGCTGCCCCTCAGCACAGTGGAGGAGCCGCGGGACGGCATGTGTTGCGAGGGGCACTGCCAGAGCACTGTCAGCACGCTGCGCAACTCCCCAGGCCCTGGGGGCTCCCCCGTGCTCAGCAGGCTGTTGAGCGCCCCAGCTCTGGCCAGCCCCAAGCCACTGGGCTCTGGGTCTCCGAGCAGCCAGCAGAGAGCCAGCTCCTCGGCCCAGAGTGGGATCCTCCAGTACCTGAGCCTGCCTTTCTTCAAGGAGATGAGCGTGGATGGGGACTGGCCACCCCAAGAGGAGCCCCACGAGCTCCAGCCCCTGGGCAGCACAGAGCCCACCCTGCTGCGGGAGGAGGGTCCCATGCAGAGCACGGAGGGAGCGGTCTGCCTGGACTACATGGACACGCGTGGCACTGCAGAGTCTCCTCTGGAGCAAGCGCCCAGCAAGGCTCTCCTCAAACCACCAGAGCCACAGATGGGCCCTGCCAAGGCTGCCCTGCCTGGGAGCACGGTGTGGCCAGGCTACCTGGGCCCCAGCTCCGACCCGCTCCTGGCCAAGGAGCAGGCCCCCTGGGGCCGGGGGCCATCGCCCACGGACAGTAGCAGGACCGAGCTGATGTACACAGCCGTCTCCTCAGAGTCCAACTGGGCCTTGAGCCTGCCAGGGCAGCCGTTGCCTGCAGAGCTGCTGGAAGCTCAGGTGCCTGAGAAGCACCAGGCCCCGGGGACCCTCTGCCTGCAGGGGCCACCTGCTGAGAAGCTGCTGCGGGGCAGCCTGACCAGCCAGAGTAGCGGCCGGGGCAGCGTGTCCTTCATGAGACCCCCCTCGTTGGCACTGTCATTAGGGGGCACCTACCTCAGCTCCCCCCTAGGGGAAACAGCGGGCTGGCAAAGCGAAAGCGAGTCCCGGGGCTCCACGGTAGAGGAGGGCAGGCCAAGGAAGGAGCTGATCGTCGCCACTGTCAGCAAGAGGTGAGCCGCATGGGTTGGATGTGGGGGGGGGGGGGAAGAAACCCCAGGACTCCTGGGTTCTATTCTGCTGACTCATGCGGTGACAGGGGGATAATAACCCCAGGGCCTGCTTTGCAGCGTGGATGCTGAGAGCCCAGGGCAGTGGCTATGGGGGAGCTATCCGAGGGAACCCCAAATCTGGCATTACTAGCCTGGAAACCAGCTGCACTTACCCACCCAGACCCCGAACACCCTCAGCTCTGCCCTGCCCTGGCTCCTGGGGAGAACGAGGGATGAAAAGCCCTTCTCTGTGTAATGGAATCGGGGATTGTAAAGTGCCCCCCTTGGCACTGCCAAATGCAGGGGCTGGAGATGGACCTAAGCTGCTATGAGCAGAGTTCCCACTGGCCTCTCCCCTCCTGTGAGTGATTCTTTTCTTCCTGATGTTCACATGAGCCGATGCCCAGCTGCTAGGCTGTTGTCCCCTGTGGCATGGAAGGGTGAGGGAAGTCCATGCTGCCATTGGCTTTGTTCTGGAGCAGGGCGTGGGAGCCTGCCACACTCCTGCAGAGAGCAACAGACAGTGCTGGTGGTTGGTCCATGGGGTGAAGAGGGAGCTGAAAGGCTGTGAAATTCCTGGAGACCTGGCATGGGGCAGTCTGCCCTAGACACTAAAAATTGTGGACCGGGCAGAGATACTGGATTGATGGCTTATTACAACGATTTGTTTCCCGCTAAGAACTCCCCTATCCCCAGCTGCTTTCCCCCGCACCTTCCTTTCCTCCCTAGGCTGGAGGGGGGGTAACGAGCCACTTCACCTTGAATGGTCCCTTGATGTGTGTTAACCACTTATGCTAAACTCTCTGGTCCCCCCTTGTATTTTGCAGTGACGCTGGGGGTACCTCTCCCAGCCCTGTGTAGCTCGAAAGCTTGTCTCTCTCACTAACAGAAGTTGGTCCAATAAAAGATATTACCTCACCCCCCAGATCTCTTGAACATCCCCAGAACAACCAGTTAGAGAGGCCTGGGGGGCAGCATAAGACCCGGGAGGGTAAGAGCCATCAGCCTGCAGCGTGGCCAGACAGACTGATGCTGGTTCTTAAAGTAGTTTCATGTCTGAGCTCCAGAATCTCTTCATCGCTATGGGAAATGTCTGAGCCTCCTGGCTACCAAGAGCCCTCAGGCTGGCCACAAGGTGTAACTGGCACTGTTGCTCTGCAGGCCACCTGGACCAATAGCTCTGAGAGCAGGGGGGACTGTTCTAGCTGCCTCAAGGTGGTGTTGACCCTGAACCCTAACAATGGCACATCACTGCTGATTGCTTTAGCAGCAGCCTCCTGTTAGGGTGCATTCCCGAGACTGCTGAACGCAGTGTCAGATACCCAGCTGGGAGCATCTTGTCAGTGTCTGGGATCGCGGGGAGGGACTAAGGAATTCAAATGTCCCTCCCCTGAAATCTCCAGGCCTCTTTGTCCTGATCCAAGCAGGTGAGGAAAGGAGGGGCTCTTCCCTTCCCCCTACCAGAGCTTCTGAAACCACTTCCCAAGCCCTCCAACCCCCTCCCCCCCACCCCTCAGCGGCTTTGCAGTTCCGGGGCTGGACATGGCCCAGCCCGCACCATGGGAGATGTACTGGGCCAGGAGAGTGAGCGGGAGGGAGCTCTGGGCGTCCTGGCTGCATGTCAGGACGTGCTTGTGGAGCTGGCACATGCCCAGACCCCGGGGCTGATGCCGTCCTAGCAGCCAGCTTCATTGCGGGCCTCACTGGGTGTGTCGGGGGAAGCCCCTCAGCAAATGGAGCAGAGCTTATATCCATGCCCTGCACGCCACCCCCTAGCACCGGTCCCCTGGCAGACCATGGCCTGCTCCCGCACAGCCAGCTCCCACCAATGCTGGAGGTCATGGGGTATGCAGGCCTGTGCTGCCCCTGGCCTGGATTGTCACCAGAGCATCCGTCACCCCCCAGTGGCCACTGTGTCAGCTGCTGCTGTGTGCCTAGCTTGCTCTGGGCTCCTGTCTTGTGCTACGGTTGCAGGGGAGCAGGTCAGGTCTGGCCCAGGACACTCCAGGCCAGGCCAGGCCAGCGGTGGCACCGGGCTCAGGGACACTGTGCAGCCCCGTTTGGGATGTGTAATGGGATCACACCTGAGCACCTTCTCGTGACCAGAGGTGGCTCTACAGCCCCTGCCACAGCTTTCCCCTTTTTCAGGGCTCCTCAAACCCAACTCAGGCCAAAGGAAATTAAAATATTTCCCATTAGGCTCCACTTGACTCAGTCCTCAGCTGTGTCCTGGCCCTCCAGTGTGTCTCTCCCTTAGCTGGGGGGTTCCCAGAGCTGGGCACAATTCAGTGTCTCTGCAGGAGCTGGACGGGCTCCCTGCAGCCACTGCTGCAAGCCAGCTCCAGCTCTTCTGGCTCCTGACCATCCCCCTCGCTGCAGCACCTGCTGCTCTCTGCTCACCCAGGTGCCCCTCCTTTGGGAAAGGGGGCTGGCTAGCCACAAGCCTCCAGCCCTGCAGGGGGGGCACTCCACGCCCGGCTCGTTCCCCCAGGGCGCTGGGGGGGGGCACTCTGTGCCCGGCTCGGCTTGCTCCCCCAGGGCGCTATGGGGGGGGGCACTCTGCGCCCGGCTCGGCTCGCTCCCCCAGGGCGCTGTGGGGGGGGCACTCTGCGCCCGGCTCGGCTCGCTCCCCCAGGGCGCTGTGGGGGGGGCACTCTGCGCCCGGCTCAGCTCACTCCCCCAGGGCGCTGTGTGGGTCGGGGGTGCATTCCACACCCGGCTTGGCTCACTCCCCCAAGGCGCTGTGGGGGGGGCACTCCGTGTCCGACTCGGCTCGCTCCCCCTGGGTGCTGTGAGGGTGGGGGGCACTCCACGCCCGGCTCGGCTTGCTCCCCCAGGGCGCTGTGGGGGGGGTCACTCTGCGCCCGGCTCAGCTCACTCCCCCAGGGCGCTGTGGGGGGGGGGGGTCACTCTGCGCCCGGCTCGGCTCGCTCCCAAGGGCACTGTGGGGAGGGGGGGCACTCTGCGCCTGGCTCGGCTTGCTCCCCCAGGGCGCTGTGGGGGGGGGGCACTCCGCGCCTGGCTCAGCTCACTCCCCCAGGGCGCTGTGTGGGTCGGGGGTGCATTCCACACCCGGCTTGGCTCACTCCCCCAGGGCGCTGTGGGGGGGGCACTCCGTGTCCGACTCGGCTCGCTCCCCCTGGGTGCTGTGAGGGTGGTGGGCACTCCACGCCCGGCTCGGCTCGTTCCCCCTGGGCACTGTGCTGCCAGTTGTCGAGTGTTATGGGCTCAGGCTCATCCCGGATGCCCGGGGTTTTGTGGCTCAGTGGCAGATCTAGCTGTGGGACAGTGAGTGACCCCTGTGTGGCCCACGGAGCTGCATGTGCACCCCATGGGGAAGGGAGGCTAGAGATGACCCCAGCAGCCCAGGCAGAGTCACCGCCCCAGCCCTGGGGCTCTGCTGTGTAGCCTTGTGCTGTTGCTGACGCCAATGCACAGGAAGGCCCATCTCTCCCATGCTGCAGGGGATGCTCGGTCACTGGCCTGGGGACCCGAGCAGCAGGGAGAGCCCAGCCCAGTGAGCTGGGAGGAAGTGAGGAAGATGGTGGACTACATCACAGAGCCCAGGTCAAGCTCAGCGGCAGGCTGTGCTTCTTGAGCCTGTCCATGAGGTGTTGCCCTGGGCCCAAGCCATGCCCTGGGTCTGGGATGGATGGGGCATTGGGACCTCGCTCCCATCCTGCACCGCATGGCCCCACCCTGCTGGACCCAGGGGCGGCCAGTCCCTGGGGGCCTGCTGGGTGCAATGCCAGGCCCAGGGCCCTGGAGTTGGAAGGTCGCTTGCCACCCCCTGTGGGAAGCGTGAAGCTTCCCTGGGACAGAGAATCACAGAAGATTAGGGTTGGAAGGGACCTCAGGAGATCATCTAGTCCAACCCCCTGCTCAAAGCAGGACCAATTCCCAACTAAATCATCCCAGCCAGGGCTTTGTCAAGCTGGGCCTTAAAAACCATCAAACGATGGAGATTCCACCAATCTCCCTAGGTAACCCATTCCAGTGCTTCACCACCCTCCTAGTGAAATAGTGTTTCCTAATATCCAACCTAGACCTCCCCCACTGCAACTTGAGACCATTGCTCCTTGTTCTGTCATCTGGTACCACTGAGAATAGTCTAGATCCATTCTCTTTGGAACCCCCCTTCAGTTGAAGGCTGCTATCAAATCCCCCCTCACTCTTCTCTTCTGAAGCCTAAATAATCCCAGTTCCCTCAGCCTCTCCTTGTAAATCATGTGCCCCAGCCCCCTAATCATTTTCATTGCCCTCCACTGGACTCTCCAATTTGTCCACAGCCTTTCTGTAGTGGGGGGGCCAAAACTGGACACAGTACTCCAGATGTGGCCTCACCAGTGCTGAATAGAGGGGAATAATCACTTCCCTCGATCTGCTGGCAATACCCCTACTTATACAGCCCAATATGCCGTTACCTTTCTTGGCAACAAGGGCACACTGCTGACTCAAATCCAGCTTCTCATTCACTGTAATCCCCAGGTCCTTTTCTGCAGAACTGCCGCTTAGCCAGTTGGTCCCCAGCCTGTAGCGGTGCCTGGGATTCTTCCGTCCTAAGTGCAGGACTCTGCACTTGTCCTGGTTGAACCTCATCAGACTTCTTTTGGCCCAATCCTCCAATTTGTCTAGGTCACTCTGGACCCTATCCCTACCCTCCAGCGTATCTACCTCTCCCCCCAGCTTAGTGTCATCTCCTACTAGGGTCACACCCTGTGTCCTGACAGCCTCAGTCAGAGCATTCGCAACCTCAGCCTGCCCCCTCCCACCCCCACCAGCAGCCAGCCCCATGTCAACATCCTCTCGGGTCTCCCTTCACCCTGTGCTGGGCATGGCACTGGGGCAGTGTCCCCCCCTGCTCTCGTCTCCCTGACACTGAGCATGGCAGTGGGGCAGCCAGCCCTGTGTGTTAGCATCCCCTCTGCTTCCCCCCCCCCACCCCAGTGGTGCAGGGGATGGCAGTGGGGCAGCCAGCCCTGTGTGTTAGCATCCCCTCTGCTTCCCGCCCCCCCAGTGGTGCTGGGGATGGCAGTGGGGCAGCCAGCCCCCCTGCTCTCCCTTTTACCCCTGCCGCCCCAGCACTGGGCATTGTCCCACATCAGTGCCCCAGCTCCTAACACCCGCTTTTGCCCTCTGCCTGGCAGGAGGAACACGTCTGTGGATGAGAATTATGAGTGGGACTCGGAGTTTGCGCTGGAGTCAGACATCCTGGATGCTCTGCAGCTGTACCGCAGTGGGGACCCCAAGAGACCCGTCTCCACCATCGCCGTGCAGGAGCTGGAGCGGCAGAGTGAGTGAGCAGGGCCTCGGGCGTTGCCATGCGGGGCTGCAGGGTGCTCCTGCCCAGAGTCCTGCCCCCCAAGCCCTCCCTGCTGTTCCAGGTCCCTAACTCTCTGCCCTGGACTCCTGTACAGGGACATGAGGGTGTGAGTATAAACAGCTGCCCCATCCTACTCCAGAGGTGGCTGCATCTCCATATGGGAGGTGAGCAGAGTCTGTATTGTGTTTCGGGATACAAGGGGTTGACACAAGCCCTCCCCTCCAGGATGAGGCATGCAGAGAAACAGAAAGTTACAGCATGGTCCATCTTGGCCAGCACAGAGACCTCTGACCCCTCTTTAGTCCCAGCCCAGGAGCCCACACTTAACAGCTTCACCAGGCCTTTGTTCTCCAGCTGGTCACACCTGGCTGGCTTCCTGCAGAGGGTGGGCCATCCATGGTCGTTAGTTGCTAGGTGCCAAATGTCCAGGCAGTGGGAGAGACCATTGTCTTCTCAGTCTCTCCATGGGCATTGGGCCCCAGGCCCCACACAGCCAGGCATCAGTCACACCTGGATCTCTGCCAAGTAAGTAGAGACCTGTCAGCTGAACAACCCTTTCCCACCTCCTAGTTAACCATGCACCACCTAGGGGAAATTGAGGCACATACAATATTAATACAAAATATTACAAAAAATTCCCACTCTGCCCCAGGGCTGGCTTCAGACCAAGCCTCCAATGTCCCTGCTCCAGGCCTAGCAGTGGGGCAGCTGGGCACAGTGTTGTATTCCCACCCCACCACACTGGAGGCCACCAGGCCCAGTCTAGCTCCTCCCCATCCCCTGCTGGAGTCAGAGCCTCTCAACCCCACAGGGCTGCTGTTTGGTGCTGCTCAATCCCAGCCAGGGACCAGGCTCACCAGCTGTTACTCCCAGCTGGGAGCCCCCATGTGAGCCGTGCTAAGCCAGTCCCAGCCGGGAGCCCCCATGGGCCAGCCCGTCTGAGCCGTGCTAAGCCGGTGCCAGCTGGGAGCCCCCATGGGCGGGCCTGTGTGAGCCGTGCTGAGCCAGTCCCAGCCGGGACCTCCCGTGGGCGGGCCCGTGTGAGCCATGCTGAGCCGGTCCCAGCCAGGAGCCCCCGTGGGCAGGCCCGTGTGAGCCATGCTGAGCCGGTCCCAGCCGGGAGCCCCCATGGGCAGGCCCGTGTGAGCCATGCTGAGCCGGTCCCAGCCGGGAGCCCCGGTGGGCGGGCCCGTGTGAGCCGTGCTGAGCCGGTCCCAGCCGGGAGCCCCCATGGGCGGGCCCGTGTGAGCCGTGCTAAGCCGGTGCCAGCTGGGAGCCCCCGTGGGCGGGCCCGTGTGAGCTGTGCTAAGCCGGTCCCAGCCAGGAGCCCCCGTGGGCGGGCCCGTGTGAGCTGTGCTAAGCCGGTGCCAGCCGGGAGCCCCCGTGGGTGGGCCCGTGTGAGCTGTGCTAAGCCGGTGCCAGCCGGGAGCCCCCGTGGGCCAGCCCGTGTGAGCTGTGCTAAGCCAGTCCCAGCCGGGAGCCCCGGTGGGCGGGCCCGTGTGAGCCGTGCTGAGCCGGTCCCAGCCGGGAGCCCCCATGGGCGGGCCCGTGTGAGCCGTGCTAAGCCGGTGCCAGCTGGGAGCCCCCGTGGGCGGGCCCGTGTGAGCTGTGCTAAGCCGGTCCCAGCCAGGAGCCCCCGTGGGCGGGCCCGTGTGAGCTGTGCTAAGCCGGTGCCAGCCGGGAGCCCCCGTGGGTGGGCCCGTGTGAGCTGTGCTAAGCCGGTGCCAGCCGGGAGCCCCCGTGGGCCAGCCCGTGTGAGCTGTGCTAAGCCAGTCCCAGCCGGGAGCCCCGGTGGGCAGGCCCGTGTGAGCCGTGCTGAGCCGGTCCCAGCCGGGAGCCCCCATGGGCGGGCCCGTGTGAGCCGTGCTAAGCCGGTGCCAGCTGGGAGCCCCCGTGGGCGGGCCCGTGTGAGCTGTGCTAAGCCGGTCCCAGCCAGGAGCCCCCGTGGGCGGGCCCGTGTGAGCTGTGCTAAGCCGGTGCCAGCCGGGAGCCCCCGTGGGTGGGCCCGTGTGAGCTGTGCTAAGCCGGTGCCAGCCGGGAGCCCCCGTGGGCCAGCCCGTGTGAGCTGTGCTAAGCCAGTCCCAGCCGGGAGCCCCGGTGGGCGGGCCCGTGTGAGCCGTGCTGAGCCGGTCCCAGCCGGGAGCCCCCATGGGCGGGCCCGTGTGAGCCGTGCTAAGCCGGTGCCAGCTGGGAGCCCCCGTGGGCGGGCCCGTGTGAGCTGTGCTAAGCCGGTCCCAGCCAGGAGCCCCCGTGGGCGGGCCCGTGTGAGCTGTGCTAAGCCGGTGCCAGCCGGGAGCCCCCGTGGGTGGGCCCGTGTGAGCTGTGCTAAGCCGGTGCCAGCCGGGAGCCCCCGTGGGCCAGCCCGTGTGAGCTGTGCTAAGCCAGTCCCAGCTGGGAGCCCCCATGGGCGGGCCCGTGTGAGTTGTGCTGAGCCAGTCCCAGCCAGGAGCCCCCGTGGGCGGGCCTGTGTGAGCCGTGCTGAGCCGGTCCCAGCCGGGAGCCCCCATGGGCGGGCCCGTGTGAGCCGTGCTGAGCCGGTCCCAGCCAGGAGTAATTCTTTGCTTCCCTTCCCCCAGCTCTGGAGCAGCCTCCTGGGGAGCACGGTGAGGGAGGGCAGGACTGGGGTGGGGGGTACTTTCTGCCCTCCCTTCCCTTGACACTGTCCCCTTTGCTGGCTTGCAGGTGCCAAAGCTCCCGGTGACGGCAGTGGCTCCCCCGGGAACTCCAAGTCAGTGGATGCCCTGGAGGCGTCGGGCTCACTGCAGCCCCTTGCCAGCCCAGAGGCTCGCTGCGTGGCCCTGAAGGAGGAGTTCCTGGCATACCGGCGCCGCAGGGAGGTTGCCCAGCGACGCAGGCAGAGGATGAGCAGCCACGGCTACGATGAGCGCTTTGAGCAGGCCACGCTTCTGTGAGAGGACACACCCCCACTCTCCAGCACAGCCTGGTTTGGCTGGGCTGGCAAAGAGTCTGCCGGGTGCCAGGGCATCCTTGCAGCGCCCCGGCTGGGCAGAAGCCACACCCCACCATGGGCTCATCAGCGCACCGGGGACAGGACTCAGGAGGCCCCTGCAGTGGCTGGTCTGCCAGGCTGTCCTAGGGCCTGTGATGGGGGGAGCCCATGCCTGGCACTCAGCCTGCCAGGTGCGGTTAGGCCTGGTCAGACCTTCATATAGCACCTGGTTGGCCAGCTGTGGGGACCGAGCTGAGCCCAGGCTCCGTGCCCACAGACAGCACTTGCCACAGGCTGCTTGTCCCTTCCTGCTGGCCCCAGGAGCTCCCATGGGCCAGGCCAGGGAGCACAGGGAGTGGGCCAAGGGATCCTCGCAGGGGATGGGCGGAGGACAGAGGCATTTGTAACGGAATAAAAAGAGAATTGCACAGACTTTAGCCCCCATGTGAGTGACAGACCACGTCGGAAGGGGAGACAGGGGCCAATGCTAGGCGAGGGAGTCTCCACCCCATCTGCCAACTCCCCCCGGCTCTGCGGAATTCCCTGCCTCGTCTTCCGCCGTCGCCCCGCGCCCACCCCCATCTCCTGCCCCCTGGCCCTGCAGAGCGCCCTCCTCCATCTGACCCAGGCACACACTTGGTATCAAGCCACTTTTTCTTGCAGGTGTGGCCTGTGGTTGCTTGGTCCTGCGGCAGGCCCCGATCTAGTTGGCACTGCACCGAGTGCAGGAGGCACTATGGCCCCCCACGGCCAGCCTGGCGCTGATGGATGAGCTTAGACCCTCCTGCCTTTGCCAGCTGTGCCATGCCTGATGCTGCCGGGGGGCCCTAGGCTCCTGCATGGTGCTGGGGCAGCTGGGAGTTGATGAGAACCGATGGCAGTGCAAGGCCCAGGCTCCCTGGCCATCAGCCTCACTCCTGGCCTGAGGTTGTGCCCACCGCAACCCTCCTGGGCTAGGTAATGTGCCTGCCAGGGGCCATGCAGCCTTTCACCTCCAGCTCCCTGCTGCTTCCAGCCGCTCTGACTCCGGCTTGTCTCTGGTTGGCAGGCGCCCCCCTCCCCTGTGGCACTAGCTGCTGCAGGCCCTGTGGGCAGAGGGGCAGCAGGCTGACGGGGCTGTGGAGTCTGCGTAGCCCCCAGAGCCTGGCCGCGTGAAATCCAGCGAGGCGGCTGCTGCAGCAGCCAGCAGGGCTGTTGGGGTGATCACTGGCCAACACCCAAGTGAGGGGCAGGGCTGTGGTGCAGCCCCTGCCATGGGGGCACAGGGGCTACAGCCGGCTCCGGAGCAGCGCCTGGCACGGGCAGGATTAACAGAGGCCACGCCTGGCTGCCGGGCGGATGGGCTGCACTTCCTCTTTCCCCAAATTTGGCCAGGCTCAGGCAGTCACTTGACTGGGGGAGGGGCTGGGGCTGGGCACTCCAGAGACAAACTAAAACCCTGCCCCATGGACCCCTCCCTTCCCCATTCCGGCTGCCTCCCTCAGCCCTGCCCTATGGACTCCTCCCCCATGTTGGGTGCCTCCCCCATCCTGCCCCACAGACCCCTCCCCCATGCTGGCTACCTCCCCTGCCCCATGGACCCCTCCCTCCCCCACACTGGCTGACTCCCCTGGCCCATCCCCATGCCAGCTTCCTCCTTTGGCCTTGCCCCACAAACCCCTCCCCCATGCCGGGTGCCTCTCTTGGCCTTCCCCTCCATGGCCCCTTCCCCACAAACTCCCCTGTAGCATAGACCCCCTCCAAACTCCTCCACCCCATGTGCCAGCCCTGTCCGGGCACCACAGACCTCCCACCTCTGCCCTGCACCATGCGCCTTTCTCTGCCCTGCTCCCTCCACACACACCATGGACCCCTCCCCGTCCCATCTCCGCCCCTGCCCCATGGTGCTCCCCAAGCCCCCCTCTCCCCCATTACACCTCTGCACCATGAACTCTGCATGGCATCCCTCTGTCCCCCCTGCCCACTACCAACCCCTCCCTAGCATCCCTGCCCCAAAGACCCACTCCTGCCCCATCCATCTCACACTCCTCCCCCAATACCCCTCTGCCCCTCCCCCATACCACAGACTCTTCCTTGCAGCTCCCCCTGCCCAGCCCCCACTTCTTTTGCTCCCACTGCCCTGGGATCCTGCCACCCTCCCCCCCCCCCCCCCGAGCCAGGACAGGAGCAGCATGAGGGTCCCTGGGGGAAGAGGTGGTTTGGGGTGAATGAACTCAGGCAGCCCTGTCTGTCCCCCCAGAATGCCACCTCCTGTGGGCACTGCTCAGGCCCTGGTGCTGCTGTTGCTGGGTTTGTAGCTGCCCCAGAGCTTGCTGCTTGCAAAGACCTCGTGGGCAAGCGCCTTCCCCCCAGCCAGGGGTGACGGGGGGGGGGGTGCTTGGCCCTGCTCCGTGCTGCTGTCCAGCATACACTGAGCAAGGACTCTGCCAGGCTGCAGGCACCAGGGGACAAAGGGTACCTATCACCATGTGATCAGGGAACTGCTCCCTGGCACATCCCCACGGAGGCTGGGAGCTGCTGTGCCAGCCCAGCCCACAGGCCCCAGGACGCCATGGGAGGGGAGCAGGGGGTTGCCCTGGCTGCTGGGACAGTGGACCCAGGGGAGCAACAAGCCTCCATGGGTGGGAGTTGGACTCCACCACCCCCAGCTCCCATAGGCTGCTCCCTGGCAGCACAGGCTGGACACATCCTCTGGGAGGGGGGCTGTCTCTGCTCCCTCCACTCCCCCCGCACAGAGGGGCCTGCTGGCAGGGGCATCAGACAAACTCAGCATCTCCCATGGAAGGGCACGAGCATGGAGCATGAGCTGCCTGGGCATGAGTCTCTGGCCAGCCCTAGCACCATGTGCCCTGGGGTGCGGGCACCCCCCACGTCATTGCCTGCTCAGCTGGGCTGGGGGGCAGGGCCGGGGGAGCGTATACCCGGCCATTGCTCTCGCTCTATCCCCACACTGCCTGCTCCTGTCAGACACAAGCCCCAGTGCTCACCACAGCATGAGCGTCCCCAAGCCCCTGCAGCTGCCTCAGCACCTGGGACCTGTTCACAACTGCCGCTCCGTGGGGCTGCCTTCCCTCAATACGAGGGCACCTGGGGGGCTCCATGGGGCTAACCCAAACTGCCCCCAATGCCAGGGCACCTGGTGGGACTCCATGGGGCTGCCTGCCCCCAATACCAGGGCATCAAGGAGGGTTCGGGGGGGGGGGCTGACCCAAGCTGCCTTCAATGCTAGGGCACCTGGGAGGACTCCATAGGGCTGCCTGCCCCCAATGCCAGGGCACCAATTGGAGTCTGGGCAGAGCTCAGGAGATGGTCATAGCAGTCCCTCTGGCCTTGAATCTAAGGTGATTCCCCCCCATCACCACGTGTGGCCCTGGTGGGGGCAGCGATAGGAAGGGGGCTGAGGGGGATGGGGGCAGAGAAGAGATGGGTTGAAGGAGAAGAGAAGGGGGGGCTTCTGTGGCTATTAGCACTGGTGATCAGGAAGGGGGGTGCTGGTGTGATGGCCAAAGGGAAAGGAGTTGGACCCCTCCCCGCCTTGGGAAGGGGGGAGCAGTCCAGGCAGTGGAGATAACACCTGCGGTTTTACATGGGCATTTAAGGTTGAATTCTGGCCCTGAAATCTTCCCTGCAAACAAAGACGGCGGCTGCCCCCAAAGGCTCGAGTTGTGCCAGAGCTGGGGATGGCCGCGGGCATTCGGCTCTCAGGTACCGGCAGCACCTGCCTGGAAACTCTCCGAGCACCAGTGACTGCACCAGGAAGCCAGTAACTGGACACTGGGCACCTGGGCCAGCCCTGCCTGAGCTCAGCCATGGGGCAGGGGCGGCAGCAGGGCCTTGGAGTGGCTGGGCTGAGCAACAATTGGATTGTGCCCAAGTAATTTTTTTCATTTTTAAAACGCTTTTTACAACCTCTACTATCGTATTCACCTTTTCCACCTCCCCTTCATCAGCCCCCTCCTACCTCAGGCCTGGCATCCCTTTACACACCCTCAGTCCCCTGCCACTCCAGCCCTGGGTTTCCCCCCAGCTCTGCAAAGATTCCTCAGTCTGGAGCCTTGCACCCCACTCCCCCATCCTCAACCTCTCTGCTGATGCCCCCCAAACCCTTGTTCACCTGCTAGTTCATGCCTGCACCACTCTGCAGGCCTCCCCCTTGCCACCTTCACAGGATGTCCCAGCCTGGGGCTGTGCAGGCGTCTCCTCCTCTTGGAGCAGGACAGCATATCAGGACTCGGGCCAAGCCTAGACTTGAAACACTGCAGCACTTCAGTGAAAACAATCCTACACCGTTGGGAGAAGGTCTCCCATTAGCACTGTGGCTATTAACCTTTCCAGGCTACTAGCCCCCTTTCAGGAGTCTGATTTGTCTTGCATCCCCCAAGTTTCACCTCACTTAAGATCTATTTGCTTACAAAATCAGACGTAGAAATACAACCCCTGCAACCCCCAGGCTGAAAAACTATCTAGATGAGTTGGGGAACTCCGAGGTCTTCCAGGGGTACCCCAGAGAGAAAGGTATCCCAGTTGAGAACCACTCTGCGAGAGGCAGTAACTCTGTTGACAGGAGAAGCCCTGTGGATTTTTCACACCCCTGAGCAAAGATACGAGTTTATAGTGCAGACCTGGTCTTACAGGGAAACCACATTAGTTGTAGCCATATGAGCCAGTGTGCTTGGGTGGCTAGAGCAGGTGCTGGGAATCAGGACGCCTGGGTCCTGGCCCCAGTTCTGTGACCTTGGCTAAGTCCATGACCCCAAAGCACTCAAACAGGAGTCCTTCTAAGAGGTCTGTTTTGTAGAAGAGCTGAGTTAGCCCATCCCAGAAGATGGGGCATCTGCTCCCCCTCCACACCCCATTTCCAAATGGATCCTGCTGCCATTCAGGTATCCCTTGGTGGGTGCCACACCCCCGTAGTAGCCCTTGGAGCTGGCTGCCCACTTTGTGCCTGGGGCTCCCAGGGCTCAGCCCCAAAGCTGGATCCCTGGCTGACCCCCAACCTGCCTGGCCAGCTGCTCTCTGCCTCCTTCAGCTTCCCCTGCCACTGATAGTCCCCAGCTGGGCTCTGGCTGGGATGCTCAGGACCCCAAGCCACTGTCACACGGGAGCCAACTCAGCCCAATGCATCTAGGGCTCCCACCCTGGTGTACTGAAGGAACAGGTCCCCCCAACTCGCTTCCTCCTGGGATGGAGCCTGCAGTGATGGCCACAGCCACATTGTTGCCATAGAAATGCTTGCTCCCCCCCCCTCCCCAAACGTCTGGGATCAAACAGCAGGAGAGGGTGGGAGCATGGCAGTGGGAGTGGAGCAGGAGGTTCTTTCCTTTCCAGCAGAGCATGAATGGTGCTCCGAGTAGGGGTCCCCCATTGACCCAACCCCCAGAACCAGCCCCCAAGGGAACACAACCCGAACAGGGAGCAGAGCCAGAGGAGCTCCCTAAGGGGTAGGACATGGATGGTGCTCAGATGCCACAGCTACATCTGCTCTGCTGACTCAGGCTCACAGGGCTTATGCTACGGGGCTAAGAAGATCAGTGTAGACGTGCCCACTCGGGCTGGAGCCTGGCCTCTGAAACCTGGCAAGGGGGAGGGTCTCAGAGCCTGGGCTCCAGCCCGAGCCCAAACGTCTACAGTGCTATTTTCATCCCTGGAGCGTGAGTGCCACACGCCCAAGTCTCTGAGACTCACTGCCACGGGGTGTGTGTGTGCGCGCAGTCTAGACATATGCGTAGCAATGGGCCGCAGGAGAGACCCTCGGGGTTAGCGTCACAAACCGACACAGGCATCGCGGTGGCTAACACTGGGTGCCCTGCCACCGAGGGGAATCTTCACTCCCTTTACCTGCACAAAGTTTGCTGTTACTCACACACTCTAGGACATCCCACCTCTACCTAGTTCCTAGGGCTCAAGACATAACCCAGTTAATTTAGGCACCCCCCAGCCTTACCTCATTCCTAGGGCTCCAGACGAAAGGCACCTAACTTTACCCCTCATGGGCTCCGGGCTCTGGGTAAACACCTTTTCCCTGTGGACTCAGGGCTTAATCTTTTGCAGGTTTACAGGGTCTTTTACCAGTGAAAGAGCCTTACACAGTAATATACTACATAACCTCTATTTATTAACAATCACCAAAACAGACAGTGCTCACCACTCCCAATAAGACACATGAACTTTTCTTGATGGTCAGTGAGGTTTTAACTCACGAAAGCTTATGCCCAAATAAATCTGTTAGTCTTTAAGGTGCCACCAGACTCCTTGTTGTTTTTGTAGATACAGACTAACACGGCTACCCCCTCATACTAGTCAGGATCAGGTCCATCTGGGGGACTCCAGTTTCTGCACGATGTCATTGGCAGAGTGTTGAGGTCTGGCAGCTCTGAGCTTGGGCTGTGTCCTAGAGTTGGTTCCCAAGAACTTCTTTTTAGACCCCAGTTGATATAGTGAAACTTGAGTCCTGCTTAGCTGTACCTTAACCAATCATTTTACTAACATTTTACTAACCGATCCTAACACAGTGTAACAAAATTCTCTAACCAATCATATCCCACCACCTTAATTGATTTACACCTAGCAAAATTAATTATGTAACAGACAGAAACAATCAAAGAACCAGACAGAGACCATACAGACAAACAATAGGGAAGTGGGGACCATAAAGACAAACCAATAAAGAAATGAGGATTTCACAACCACAACTCTTGATAAGTGATTTTTTGCCAGACAGATGCTGTCAAACTACATTTTCTTTAACCATCTTAAGATCTGTTTCTTTATCTGGTGATAGTGGTGCCATTAGGACAGGATCTCCTTCTTAACAGCCTGATATTACAGTGTTTACATGTCATTTAGATGGAATATGAGGATGTGATTTCCTGCTTCTTAGCTAATGGCTGCTGCTCTCTTAATATGGTTACAGGAAAAAGCCTGATCTTTATGCCCTGGCCACCCAGGCTTCCCGTACAAAGCACAGGGAGAGAGAGTTGGATGTCCAACAATGGGATCCTCAAAAGCCAGCCACTGGGAGGTGCTCTTGAGAAGGGTGTGACCTAAGCTTTACCCCTCAAAGGGAGGCAGGTGCTGAGGATCTCAGCTGTGAGCCTGCCCCTGGGGGTAGGCACCTTAGCCTTCGTCTGCAAGAACAGGGACCACAAAGGGGCTGTAACCTTACCTTTACCTGGTGGTTAGAGCCCTCACCTGGATTGTGGGAGTGCCAGGTGCAATCGCCCCCTCCCTGTGGGCCGTAGCAAAGGGATTGAGTTCGGATCCCCCACCTCTCTGCACAGTGCCCTAGTCGCTGAGCTAGGGGATATTCAGATATGGGGCTCTGGCGGTCGCTCCTATTGGAGTTGTGCCATGTCTTAGAAAGACTTGAACGTGCATTGGGCCAGTGAGAGAGAAGAGACCTGTTGTGCAGGCACTCACCTGGGATGGAGGAGATGCGGGGTCTAGTCCTCCTGCTCCAATGCATGCTTAACTATTTAGACACAGCGGAAAAGAGCTGTAAGAGACCCACCCCAGAATACTCCATCATTTGGAGGGTCGCTCCAAACAGAAATCTCTTCTCCACAGGAGGCAGAGGCAGGCATTGAACCTGGGCCACCCACAGACCAATGCCTCACCCCTGGTTCAGGGAGGCTCCTCCTCAGGCTGGTCTGGTGTGGGTTCATGCATGCTCTGAGCACGCTGTGTCAGCCCTGCAGGTGAGATAGGCATGAACTAAGTGCCCAGGAAGCTGCCCCAGAGCAGAGTGGTTTCTTTAACAGCTGATACTTCAAAGGGCTTAAAATCCTGCAGAAAAGGACCTGGGGATTACAGTGGATGAGAAGCTGGATATGAATCAGCAGTGTGCCCTTGTTGCCAAGAAGGCTAACGGCATATTGTGCTGCATTAGTAGGAACATTGCCAGCAGATCGAGGGAAGTGATTATTCCCCTCTATTCGGCACTGGTGAGGCCACCCCTGAAGTATTGCATCCAGTTTTGGGCCCCCCACTCAGAAGGGATGTGGACAAATTGGAAAGAGTCCAGCAGAGGGCAACGAAAATGATTAGGGGGCTGAGGCACATGACTTACGAGGAGAGGCTGAGGGAACTGAGGTTATTTAGGCTGCAGAAGAGAAGAGTGAGGGGGGGGATTTGATAGCAGTCTTCAACTACCTGAAGGGGGGTTCCAAAGAGGATGGAGCTCGGCTGTTCTCAGTGGTGGCAGATGACAGAACAAGGAGCAATGGTCTCAAGTTGCAGTGCAGGAGGTCTAGGTTGGATATTAGGAAACACTATTTCACTAGGAGGGTGGTGAAGCACTGGAATGGGTTACCTAGGGCAGTGGTGGAATCTCCATCCTTAGAGGCTTTTAAGGCCTGGCTTGACAAAGCCCTGGCTAGGATGATTTAATTGGGGTTGGTCCTGCTTTGAGCAGGAGGTTGGATTAGATGACCTCCTGAGGTCTCTTCCAACCCTAATATTCTCTGATTTTATAATTCCACATGCCTACACAGATTTGAAAATCACTGGGTCTCATCAACTCCAGGCATAGCGTTAGTGGGGGAAGTCTGGGGTCATGTGGCCAAAGGGTTCTTCAGATACAGCCCACCCACCTCTCACCCCACATCAGTAACAGAATTTAATATCCACATTGCTCTAAGACCCAGGAGAAGAGCTCTGTGTGGCTCAAAAGCTTGTCTCTCACCCCCACTGGAAGCTGGTTGGTCCAGTAAAAGATATCAACTCACCCTCCTTGTCTCTCTAAAAGCCAGGTGCACAGGAGTGTTTATATGAGTGCCACAACAGAGACTGAAGGAGCAACAGTGCAGGGCCGGCTCCAAGCACCAGCTTACCAAGCAGGTGCTTGGGGTGGCCGCTCCAGAGTGGGGCGGCACATCCAGCTATTTGGTGGCAATTCGGCGGACGATCCCTCACTCCTGCTGGGAGCAAAGGACCTCCCACCGAATTGCCGCCGCAGATCGCGATCGCAGCTTTTTTTGTTTTGTTTTTGTTTGGCTGCTTGGGGCAGCCAAGATCCTGGAGCCGGCCCTGCAACAGTGGGGGAAATCTGTGCTCATTTTATGGAGAGGCAGCTCCCACTCTGCAATATGAGCTGCTTTTAATGTTCAAAGTGCTCTAAAATCCATGTGCAGAGGAAGATTGGCATGGCCCCCCAGGAGCGGGGAAGAGCGGGTGGGTTGTTTGTCAAGGGGTAGCTGAGAGAGAGCCTCCCAAATGAACCGCTTTTCCCATTTTCAGCTTCTCAGAACTATTTCTGTGCGGCGCTGGGGGGAAAGGGAGGCTCTGCCCCTCGCAGCAGGTAGATCACTGCCCAGCCCCTGCATTCTGCTAGTCACTGCTACCAAGGACATGGCTGGAAAGATTTCAAAAATGTTATCACTTCTGCCTACAGGAGGTTTATGTCTGTGTGGCTTCTTCTGAAACCATGGAATATCAGGGTTGGAAGGGACCTCAGGAGGTCATTTAGTCCAACCCCCTGCTCAAAGCAGGGCCAATCCCCAGACAGATTTTTACCCAGGTTCCCTAAATGGCCCCCTCAAGGATTGAGCTCACAACCCTGGGTTGAGCAGGCCAATGCTCAAACCACTGAGCTATCCTTCCCCCCCACGTAAAGACATGTCCTGAGCAGTCTGTCTGGCTGGTGGCTTAGGGACCAAGCCTGCCTCCAGAATCAGGGATGCTGAGCTCCAGTGCCCGGTTGCTGTGTGTGCTGTGCACATTGTTCTCTCACCCTCTGGGTGGTGGCTGGGCCTATGCTAGGCTCCTTCTGGAAGTGAGAGCGGTGTGTTCACTTTGGAGAAAGGTCAGCAACCCACAAATGCCCCCCCACTGCCATCCACTCAAGTCCTGCCCTGGGCCCCTCCCAAGGCTCTCCAAGCTTACCAAAGGTCTTGAGTGGCAAGCAGGAGCACAGAGCTGGTAGCCGAGTGGTGGAGAACTGTGCCCAGAGCAGTGCCCCAGTAGTGTCCTCTCACATACCAATTTTTCTTAAAAACAGGGAAATTCACTGCCCAAACTGTTGTTAATGCAGCATTTGGGCTGGCCAGCACTGCCAGGCCCTTCCAGAACATCATGTGCACGTTGACTTAAGCTCTGAAAACCAGAAAGCAACTTTGATGTAATAGACTTTGACTTCTGTAAGGCCTTTGACCTGGTACCACATGACATGGATTAAAAAACCTAGAAAGATTAAAATGAACATGGCACAGATTAAATGGAATAAAAGCCATCTGATAAGTCCCCAAATGTAATTGTAAACAGGGAATCATCATAAATAGGGGCTGTTTCCTGAGGGGTCCCCCAGGGATCAGTTCTTGGCCCTACACTATTTAACATTTTTATCAATGACCTGAAAGAAAACAAAATCACTGATAAAGTTTGCAGATGACACAAAAATTGGGGAGTGGCAATTAACGAAGAGGACAGGTCACCGACACATTAACAGGCTTTCTTGGTAACTTGGGAGCAAGGAAACAATAGGTGTTTTAATATGGCTAAATGTAAACAGCCAGGAACAAAGAATGTAGTCACACTTACAGGATGGGGGACTCCCTTCTGGGCCTGAGAAAAATCTGAGGGTTGTGGTGGATAGTCAGCAAAACATGAGCTCCCAGTGCGACACAGTAGCAAAAGAGCTAATGCGATCCTGGGATGCATAAACAGGAGAAGCTCATTTTGGAGTAGAGAGGTTATTGTACCTCTATCTGGCACTGGTGCGACTGCTGCTGGAATCCTGTGGCCAGTTCTGGTGCCCACAATTCAAGAAAGATTGTTAATAAATTGGAGAGGGGTAGAGAAGAGCCACGAGAATGATTAAAGGATTGAAAAACAGGCCTTATGGTAGATAAGCTAAATAAATTGAGTCTAACAAGGAGCAGCTAAGGGGTGACTTGATCACAGTCTAAGTACCTACATGGGGAACATATTTAATAATGGGCTTGCAATGGGGTGCAACTTACCACTGCACAACCCTCCCCGCTGGATGTCCTGGGGATCAGCTCTGCTAGCCAGTGCACCCTCTTCTGGTGGCATCTCACCACTATCACCTCTGCTCCAAGGACACACATCACTCCCAGAACCACGGTGTGCTCTTCACGACACAGACCTCCAGTTATGCCACACTCTGTGCTCCCCACTTCTGGGGAACCTACTGTCCACTGTCCAGCCACTTTCCCCAGTGGTGAGGACTCAGGCCCACCCACTCTCCAGTTTCCAGCCCAGGGACCCTGTAGATGGCTGCTGCTTGCAGCACCCCCTCCAACTTATCTGTAGATCTCCCTGGGCCAAATCCCCATGGCCTCAGCACCCAATTTGCCCTTGCCTCAGGGCCTCAGCCTGCAGATCCCTGCAGCACACCAGGAGCTGCCTTAGCTCCCTGGGTCTCTGCCTGCAGCACTGCTCTGTCCTAGATGCTTGCTGCCTTCAGTCTGCAAGGCAGCCAGTCCTCCCACCTCCTCAATCTCCAGGGAGTGACTGAAGCTGATCTGTTCTGCAGCCCTTTTTATATGGGCCAGCCCAGCCCTGATTAGCTGCCTCCTGCACAGCCTCCCAAGGGCTCTATTCACCCCTTAGAGCCCAGTGTGGGGTAGGTGCCCCATCACACACCTTCCCCACTTAAGACCAACTGCTGGGATTGGGGGTGGGGGTCATCTCCCCTGCTTCCTCCGCAGCTGTGCTCGCAGGGTGTCCCTCTCCTGTCTCAGGTTCTCCACTAAGAGGACCAATTTGTCATTCTCCTCCGTGGTATTCCTAATTTTCCCTGTCCCTGTCTCTGCCTCTGTGCCATCTTGCTCTATTCGTAAGGCCAGCTGAGTAGCTTTCAGCCTCTCCCATAGCCCTGGCCCTTGCTCTGCTGGCTCCCCCAGTACCCCTTCTCCCAGGGTCTGAGTTTCCAGCTCCCTTTGATTGGTCTCTGTATAAGTCCCCACATCCTGCTGGATGTCTAAGGGACTCTTCCTTCTCTCCTGTTTCTCCTTTCTCTCCTGCTCGGCCCTTTGGCCTTCTCCACCATTTTGGTGCACCCCCTCTGGGTATCTGGCACCTCTTTCTTTCTCCCTTTCCCTTCCTCCTGGCTTGGGTCCCCTTTCTCATCCCCAGTCGGGATGCTGCCCTTCCCTGGGCTCCTGTTCTGTCAGTGAGGGCACTACCTCTTCACATGCCCTGGTTCCCCAGAGGTGAAACAAGCATCCCCCCTTCCTGTTCTCTTCAGAGGTCATGGACCTTGGGGTTTCCCTGCTCTCTTTCCCTTGATGATAGGCCTCTTCTCTTCCTGATAGGGGCACCCTTTCTTGAAGTGTTCCATCTGCCTACAGGCATAACACTGCCCTGCTCAGGCTTCTAGTCTGATCCTGGGACCTGGCTTCTTGCCCCAGGCTCTCTGGCCTCTGATCACCTCCTGGACGGTCTTGAGCAAATAATGCTGCTCTTCTGCTAGTTGCCTCAGGCATTCCTGCAAGTATCTCTGTGCCTCCCTGGAAAACCAGTGGCAACAGTGGGTCTGCCTCACCAGGGCCTGAATCCCCCCTTGGTTGCTCTTTAACCCCCTTCAGTGGAAGCAACAACTCCGAAGTCCATCCTGGGAAGGTACACTTGCCTTCCGCCAAAAACACCTCTGTACACAGCAGCTCCATAGTCCCTTTATTAGTCTTCCAAACTCCCCTTCTATCAGGGCAGCTGCCAAACAGTCTGAGTTTCTCACTCTTCCCTCAGGGGCAACCAAATGCCCGCATTCTCTACCACGTGTGCCAGGGTGCAGCTCACCACTCCAGTGCCTCCTGCTGGCTGCCACACAAATTAGCTTTTCTTGCCAGTGCACCACCTTCTGGTGGTGCCTTGC
This sequence comes from Chrysemys picta bellii, assembly GCF_011386835.1. Classification (NCBI taxonomy): domain Eukaryota; kingdom Metazoa; phylum Chordata; order Testudines; family Emydidae; genus Chrysemys; species Chrysemys picta. Next base: position 13,723,044 of record NC_088810.1, read on the forward strand.
CGCTGTCACTTCTGTTCTGGGACCCATGTCACTCCCAGGACTGCAGCGTTCTCTTCAGTGACACAGCCCTCCAGCCATGTTATGCTCTGGGTTCCCCCCTTCTGGGGGGAAGTATCACAGTCCAGTCACTTCCTCAGTGGTGAGAGGGGGAGGGGACCTAGGCCCATCCACCAATCTGGGTCCTGACTTCCAGCCCAGGGACCCTGTTGATGGCCACTGCTTTCAGCGCTGCCTCTGACTCCTCCTTGGGCCACTTCCCCACGGCTCCAGCACCCTCTTTGTCCATGCTTCAGGGCCTCAGCCTGCAGATCCCTGCAGCCCACCAAGAGCTGCCTTTAGCTCTCCAGGTCTTTGCCTGAAAGGCCTTATTAGAAATCCTGGGAGGTGGGCGGGTACAAGCCTGCCCACGTCTAAAGGCCCCTCCCCCAGCCTTGCAGGAGGGATCACTGGACCCAGGAACCAAATGAAGACAGGGGACAACTAAGGAATAACAAGGTCAGGAGTGAAGGTCACAGGTTCAAAACTAGGGATCCAGAGGGGGACACCGAGCAGAGAATACCCGACAGCACCCGTTGCTCCTCAAAGCTGTCTAGGGAGCCTCAGGAATGGGGGTGAACCGTGCCAGGTTACACGCCCGTGCTCATGGCTCCGTTAAAGAGCTGCCAACCTATAACCCCAGTGGGCTGTGGGACCAGGGTGGAACAGATACTGACCCACTGGGGCTCCTCACTCTCCACAAGTGGTAAATAGTCCCGCCATTTGGTGTCAGGGCGGAACGGGAAGGTGAGGAGATGCAACGTGTGGAGCACAAGCATGTATAGTTGGTCCCTGGGCGCGGTTCAGAAGCAAACGGCTGCAGGGCACGCAGCTGGCTCGAAGTATGGGAATGGGGAGGCTGCGGGGGCTCGTGGAACAGGGGCCTGATAAAAAGGTCGAGAGGGCCCGGGGTGACGGGTGGGCGGGGAACGCCCTCTCACAGGGCCCGCTGCAGGAAGTCAAGAGAAATGGGTGATAAGGCCACCCCCACCTCCTGGAGTATGCGCAGGGCGGTCGGAAAGGTGGAGAGTCCCATGCACCAACCAAGCGCCCAGGGATCCACCCAGTCCCCCCTGTCGTAGTCCAGAAGGTCTCCAACCCTGGTGGTTTCTGCGAGGACCAACCTCCAGCGCAAAGAGGGAGACTCCGCCACTTGCACACGTAGACCGGGGTTGTGTAGCAGGGCTCCGTGAGGAGGTCCGTCCCCTTGGTGGCCACAAAGGATCTGGTCACCAAAAAGAGCTTCCAGGTCTGGAGAAGGTCCTGGTAGAAGGCCAGCAGCTCAGAGAGGTCTCCCAGAAGACCCCTTGGGTGAAGAAAAAAGAGCTGCCAATCATATCGGAGCCCTCCAAGGTGGCGGAGGAAGGCGTGCGTCAATGTGCTCCATGCCAGACTACCTGCACCATAAAGGAGCCTCTGCAGGGCCTGGAGGTGGAAGACATGGACCTGGCTACGAAGACAGACCAGGCCCTGTCCTCCCTCCTCCAGGGGAAGACTCAGGACCTCTGCAGAGACCCAGTGCAGTCCTGGCCAGAAAAATTCCAGGGCTGTCCTCTGGAGCCTAGCCAGGATCCCTGGGGTTGGGCTCAGGGTGTTGAGCCGGTGCCAGAGCATGGACAGGACTAGGTAGTTCAGCACTAGTGCCCTCCCTCACAGGAAAACACTGGAACAGTCCTGTCCATCTCTGCAGCCGCTCACCCACCCTGGCCTCCAAATCCTGCCAGTTCTCTGGCGGAGAACGATGTCTGGTGGAAAGGTAAACACTGAGATAGAGCAGCGGACCCACACTCCACCGGATGGCTTGAAGCACGGATGGGAGGCAGCTCGCCTGCCACCCGTCCCCGACCACCAGGCCAGAGCTCTTGGCCCAGTTGACCCGGGCGGAGGAGGCGGCCGAATAAACGGCCTGGCAGGCCTCCACCCGCACCAGGTCGCCCAGGTCCTGGACCACGAGGAGCACGTCGTCGGCGTACGCCAACAGGACCAGCCGCAGCTCCGGCTCCCGGAGCACCAACCCTGCTAACCTCCGACGGAGGAGGCAGAGGAAGGGCTCGATCGCCAGAGCGTACAGCTGGCCCGAGAGGGGGCACCCTTGCCGTACCCCCCACCCGAAGCTGACCGGCTCGGTCAGGGTCCAGTTGAGCTTGACCAGACACTCCGCCTCAGCGTACAGCACCTGGAGAAAGCCCACAAACTGGGGCCCGAAGCCGAACGCCCGCAGAGTGCCCAGGAGGTACCCGTGGTCCACCCTGTCGAACGCCTTCTCCTGGTCCAGGGACAGGAGGGTGATGACAGACCATCCCTATGCCCCAGCTCCAAGAGGTCCCTGACTAAATACAGATTGTCAAAGATGGTCCAGCCTAGGATAAATAAATAAATGGAGATATCTTATCTCCTAGAACTGGAAGGGACCTTGAAGATCATCAAGTCCAGCCCCCTGCCTTCACTAGCAGGACCAAGTACTGATTTTGCCCCAGATCCCTAAGTGGCCCCCTCAAGGATTGAACTCACAATCCTGGGTTTAGCAGGCCAATGCTCAAACCACTGAGCTATCCCTCCCCCTGGTGTAGGTCTGATCGGGATGGACCACGTCCACCAGCACAGACCCCAGCTGCAGGAAGATGGCCTGCGCTACGACCTTATAGTCCATGCTGAGGAGCGAGATGGGACACCAACTCCGAAGGTCACGGGGGTCCCACTTCTTTGGAAGCAAGGCGAGCACAGCTCGCCTGCATGAGAGAGGGAGGACCCCACTTTTCAAGGACTCAGCTCAGAAGGTGACTAGGTCCAGGCCTAGGACATCCCAGAACACGTGGTAGAACTCCACAGTCAGCCCTTCCATGCCTGGGAATTTATTGATGGGCATGAGATGGAGGACTTCTGAGAGCTCGGCCAGAGAGAGAGGCAGCTCCAGCCGGTTCCGGTCACCTGTGCTGACCATTGGGAGCTTGGTCCAGAGCACTCTGCAAGCTTCGGGATCGGTCAGATCTGGGAGGAAAGGCTCAGGTAGAAGGCCCTGGCCCTCCTGCGTATCTCCTCCAGATCCATGAGGGTGGGCACCATCCTCCACCAAAAGGCAGGTGATGTACTTTTTTGCTCCCCTCCATGGGGGGAGGGGGAGAGGCAGAACTGAGGTTGAGCTTGGGTAGAATATTCTCTGCGTTTGGTTTTTCAGAGCATGGAAATAGGGGGGAGGTTAAGGCTGAGCCAAGACCTTGATCCTCCCTTCCCAGAGTTCTGTGTCTGGGGATTGTAGCCAGGGGCGGCTCTATGTATTTTGCCACCCGAAGCACGGCAGTCAGGCAGATTCGGCAGCATGCCTGCAGGAGGTCCGCTGATCCCTTGCCTTTGGCGTACCCGCCACCGAATTGCCGCCAAAACCGCGGGACCGGTGGACCTCCCACAGGCGTGCCGCTGAAAGCCGCCTGACTGCCACCCTCACAGCAACTGGCAGGCCGCCCGTAGTTTGCCACCCCAGGCATGTGCTTGGTGCACTGGTACCTGGAGCTGCCCCTGATTGTAGCTGGACCTCTGCCTGGGGGCTGTGAAAAACTACAATATTCTCAGGTGTGTGTCAGTAACTGACTGTTACAGCCTGGCCTCCAGGGCAAGGAGGCAGTGCTTCTATATCGTGATGCCAACTTTTCCCAACCTAGTGGTAAAAATTTCCCAAATCTGGTGAAAAATTCCCAGATAAAGTTTTTTACAGTGCTTCTATATCCTGGGAAATTTCCCCAAACCTGGGAATTTGTGAGTAAAATGTTTCAACTTGTGAAATTGGGAATTTTCATTCAAAACATTTTACTCAAAAATTCCCCAGGATATAGAAGCACTGCAAAGAGACTGGGTGGGTTTTCCCCAGTGGCTTTCCGCTACACGGCCTCCCTGAACTCAGCGCCCTGCTCCCCGGAAGGTACCGCAGGGGTGAGGGCGGCTGGGCTCGACCCAGGGTAGGGGAACGCAGCATGGCTAAAGGCACGTTCAAAGCATCTAGCTCCCGCTGGGGCCTAGCAGAACCCAGGCGGCTCCAGCCCTGAAGGGCGCCTGGCACCACCACATCCACCTCACTGCAAGGCGGGGCCAGCGCCTCCCGGCCCTTTAAGTCCCGTCCCCCGGCACCGCCCCCGTCCCCGGACGCTGACATCAGCCCTCAAATAGCCGCGCGGGGTGGGTGCGGTCCCATCTCATCGCTCTAGCTCCAGGCCGTCGCCAGCAGGTCAGAGCCGTGCCGGGGATGGGTGGGGTGCCGCCTGGGCCGGGGCTGCTTTATGGAGGGAGGTCGGGGCCGGGAGCGGGGGGAACTTGCCTTGTCTCATCCTCGGGGGTGAATATGGGGCCACTGGGGGCTGCTCCCGCTCTTTCCCGGCTGCTGTAGGTGCCGCGCTCCGGGCAGCTCCCCGCGGGACTGGGGAGTTCCCGTGGGCGGGCCGGGTGGGTTTGGGTACCGGTGAAAGCGGCCGGCGTGCGGGGCTGTTACTGGGTCCTGCCTGTCCGGCTGCTGGAAGCCGGTGCCGGGCCGCGCAGCAGGGCCAGGTGCGCTGCCTGCCCCTCGTGCGCAGCGAGTGTTACGCTGCAGTTCCGCGGGCTGATCGAGCGGGCGCGGCCCCGGCTTCCCACGTGTCAGAACAGCAGCCGGCTGACCTGCCCCCGGGTCTGGGGCTGGGCTGAGCCCCTGGCTTGGTGTGCCTGGGACCCGGAGCTCGGCCGTGCCACTAGGTGGCTTTGCTCGGTGCCGCTGCTAGCGAAGGCTGCCCCAGGACCCCCTGTTTGCAGGCTCTGGGCGGGAGGGTGCTGTTAAATCTGTCACGGCTGGAGCGAGCGCACCAGTGGGCCCCCCAGAGGGGAGCTGGATAGGTGTGGTAGCTGCTTCGCCCTCCCAGAGATGGCCACTGGCGAAGGCGCTCGGGTGCTCTGGGGAAAGTCTGGGTCGCTAGTGCAGAAACTGCTGTCTCATCGGGGATCGTGACCCCTCTGCAGCCGGCTGGCGCTAGCAGTGTGTTGCTACAACAAACTTATAAATCAGGGGACTTCTGCAAACTGGCTGCTTGTGCTGCTGCTCCTGGCGCCAGGCCTACTCTCCTCCCCCTGCCATGAGCTCCCCAGCTTGGCAAGCAGCACAGTGGTTACAAAGGCCGGTGCGGGGCTGACGACTTCATGCTCAAAACAGTCTCCCGGCCTGGGCTCTCTTTTCTCTCCAGAAAAGGAAAAACTAGCAGTGCTTCTGGGTCTGACCCAATTCCCTGGACGCTGGTCCGTTTCCAGGACTCTGCTTCTAAAATGGAGCAGCAGAGACATGTGAGGCCTTTGCCCTCCCCTGAGGGACCTGCCACTTAGAACAGCCACAGCTGGTCCCTCAGGCAGGCTAATGCTGCTTTGACCCAGAATGCAAATAATGGGTGAGCTCCCCAGCTCCTAAGTCCTTTCCCTCCAGCCGTGGCTGGTCAGGGTGTGGCCATGCCTGGCATCCACTCCGTAGCCTACTCTTGGGCAGTGTGGTGTGAGGTGGCTGCACTTCATCCATAGCCTCCAGGCTGCTTTTCTCAGGCTGTGGTGTGAAAATTCCTCATTGAAGAGCTTGGATGAGAGGCAAGGAAGGCCTGGTCTAAGGCAGTAGTTCTCAACTAGGGATGCGTGTACCCCTGGGGGCATGCGGAGGTCTTCCAGTGGGTACATCAGCTCATCTAGATATCTGTCTAGTGTTTGAACAGGCTACACAAAGCACTAGCGAAGTCAGTGCAGACTAAAATGTCATAAAAATAGTGACTTGTCTATACTGCTTTATATACGATGCACTGAAATGTAAGTAGAATTCTATTTATATGGTGAAAATGAGAAAGTCAGTAATAGTCTGGCTGTGGCACTAGCATTTTTATGTCTGGTTCTGTAAGCAAGTAGTTTTTAAGCAAGGTGAAGTTTGGGGTATGCAAACAAATCCAACTCCTGAAAGGGGGAGAGTAGTCTGGAAAGGCTGAGAACCAGTGGTCTTGCAGACAGTTTGTACCAATGTAGCTGTTCTGGATAGGGTGGGGCTCTGCAGTTTTTAAATCCGCTGTGGATGCTGTGCTGCTGGTTTAGAGGTGCCTCCCCTGCTGGCATAGTTAGTCTTGTATGACCAGGCTGCAGCTGTCCCTTGTTATCAGTAGAACAGCAGCTACTGGAGTTGCATAGTGGCAGTGGTTCCAGTGCTGTGTAGATCGCTCCTGTGGAATGGCCTCCTGAGGCAATGGAGCTGCTGTGGAATTGCACTGGTCCTAGCATGGGGGTGTTTGGCTCCAGGGTTTGTCCTTCTCCAGCACTCTGTGCAGGATTCTGGGGGCAGGGAGAGGGTATTGCAGGTAATGGATGAATGGGGGTTAGAGCAATCACTTTGATCCTTTATTGGCCCCTCTTGTGGGACAGCAGCAAATCCAGATGGGTGCTTGGGAGCAGGATGGGCTCTCTGGTCCCAGGCTGCCTGATGGCTATGAACATGTAACAGCCCTGCCTTTGGCATGGCTAGCAGAGGGAAAAGGCCTTGTCCAGCTCCCAGTTTGGCAAGCTCCAGTATCAAGGTACAGCAGGTCTGGGCTTGCGAAGGCTCGGGGGAGGGTGGCAGCATGTCCTGGGGCAGCAGATTAATAGTGTGTTAACAGCCTGTGTTCTTGGGCTGGAATGTTTTATGGGAATCTGCTCACAGCTGAATTGAGGGCCTCCATAAAGTGAAACTACCCCATAAAACAGCAGCTGCTGTTCATGTGAATCGACCTGCTGCTTGCTGGCACCGCTCCAGGGGCAGGCAGAGCTGGCATTTTTATTCCCATCTGTAATGAGCATCTCTCTGCAGCTGGCTGAGCCCCTGAATTGCGGGGGGGGGGGGCTTCTAAAGTTTCATGAGATGCCGATCTGGCTTGTGCCTCCTGCCTTCACCACATCCCCTCTGCCTCCAGGGTGCTCAGTTCTGGAAACTGCAGGTTGGAGTGGCTCCTGTCTAGGGTCCCAGAAGAGCTCTCCTGGGTGGAGGTGCTAATCCTGGGCTGCCCAGCTCTGAGCAGGGAGAATCTGCAGCGGGGGGAGGAGAGACTCTTAACCCCTCCCCCCCAGTAATCCCTACTGCCTCCCCCACTAGTCCATCTGCAGCTCCCCCTCAAGCCAATAGGCTCCAAAGAGCTGACCTGAAAGCCAAGAGAGCTGCAGTGTGCATGGCTGAGTCTCCTTGTGGCTTGGGTGCTGTGGGCCCTCCCAGCTGGAGCCAAGGTCCGTGCCCTCAAGAACATGGGCTGGAAGTGAGTGGATGTGGGGGTGGCAGGAGGAGGGGTGTGAGTAGTGTGGCTTCTAGGGTGGGGCCTTTTCTCCCTCCTGATCTTCCCCCCCACTTGGCAGTCTCAACAGCTGAAGCTGCAGACTCTGTTGGCTCCTCTTGGAGTTACTACCTTTGAACTGCAAAAATATCAGCATCCTCCAAGTAAGCCTGCTGCACCCCTAACCACAAGGCAACTCGGCAATCCCCCTCCCTTTAACTGCCACTTACAGTATCTAGAGAGAACACAGAAGATTGCTAACATCCATTTCTTACTTAAACTGCAGAAGTGGGAACACTGAGCATCCTTAGCTGCACACAGACACTGTCCACATTTGACAGTACTGTGGAATAGCTAATCTTTAGACCCACACTTCATTTAATCTGCTGCTTTTTGGGGGGCAACTGGCAAATCCATTACAAAACCGGCCAAGCCAGTCTGGCACCAACCAGGTGGTAACCCTAGCTCCTCCTCTTGGGCTCTTGGGGGTGGGGGAGTGACAGACGAAAACCGAGCTGGTCCAAACTCCTGGGGAGGAGAGCGGGGTGGCTTTCCTTCCCTGTCCTGAGCTGCTGCTCCCCAGCCAGGCTCTCTGCCCAAGGGCCCAGCATGGGGCTTGTACCCTCTTGCTGGCTCGCTCCCCTCCTTGGCAGCTCTTAGCCAGAGCCCTTCATGTGGGGTGTCTCGGTCCAGACACATGCCTTGTGGAGCCCTGTACTCTGGTGTGCCCACATGAACATGCTGCCCTCGTGGGACCCAAGCATGGCAGTGCCCCTGCACTTTTGGTGCCCTTGGGTCTGTGGCTGGCTTGTGTTCTGTTGCCATGGCAACACCCCCGGGGGACCCGCCCACACTTCCAGGGGGTTTCCTGTTTGTGGGGATTTCAACAGCAGCAACTCCCCCCTCCCTGCTCAGATGTGGGGGGGGGGGGGAGATCAGTTCCTCTGAGGGCTTATCGCTTCCTGGCCACCTGGGTGCTAAACTCTGGTGGCTGCTTTCTGCTCTGCGGGATTCAGTAGCATCCTCTCCCCTCCCCCAGGGCTGGCTCTCTTGTCTTCCAGCCTCCAGCAGACTCCATCTGTGGCAGGAAATCAGGCCTGTCTCCACCAATTTCAGTTACTGCTGATCCTTGGCCCAGAGCCCAGTGCTGCTAATGCTCCTGGGGAGCTGCCTTTCACAGCCACTCCAGGCTGGGCCTGATGGCTGCCTCTCTGCAACCACTCTCCAGAAGCTCAGCTACCTCTTCTGTGGCTTCCCAGGTAGGGCCACTGACCTGGACACGGGCCCTTCCAATTCCCCTTCATGCCTTTTCTGGGGCCTGTCTTCAGAGAATCCTTGCCAAGAGCCTCTGGCTAAGCACCAGAGTCTGTCCCACTAATCTTATGGGAAGTGGGGTGCTCTCCTTCCCTCTCAGCCCTCTTGCTGCTGTCTGAGCCCTGGTGCAGGCCAGGCCCCACTTGATGTTGCTCCAACTCTGCAAAGCTTCACTGCCGCTGGTGAGCGGAAGTGGGCTCTGACCCTTTAGGGTGCTCGGCCACCCCTCCTGTCTGCCAAGGACTGATCCAAGGCTTGGCATGGGGGTGAGGGGCTCTGGGGACAGCCCTCCTCAATCAGCTTCTCAAAGTGCCTGCAGGTCCCACTTGGGGGGGCAGGTGGAAGCACAAATAAGTGAGTGAGGGCATGTCTGTATCCAGAGAATGTAAATGATGCAAACAAATCTCCAGCCAGCTTGTGGGTTCTAGCAGTGGCTGCTTGCAGCTACCTTGCTGCCTGGATGGGACAGGTGCTGCCTCCTCCACCCATGTTCCCAGTGAAGGGTGTGGCATAGCACACTGGCCTGGAGGCAGCTAGCCCAGTCCCACTGTGCAGAGTGTCCAGTTTGCTGCCCATGTCCAGACTGAGAGAACAATGAGCTAGCGTAGCCTGATGCTCTCCAGACAACAAGATCCTGCTGGGACCCAATTAAAGCAACATTTGCCTAGATTTCAAGACCAGAAGAGATGGTTGTGATCATCCAGTCTGAGTGACTGCTTAGCACAGGCCAGAGCCTCCCAGCCAGGGATTCCTGCCTCCAACCCAGAACTGCCAGCTGAGCTCAATGTAGAATCTCCATGTGATGTCAAATCCCCACATCCCTTGCCAGTTTACTTAGTGGCTAATTACCTTCACTTAATCTGCTGTTGCTTTTCCGTTAGCACTTTGTTGATTTCAGTTTCCAGTCATTGGCTGAGGTTGCTCATCTGGCTGGTTAGATCTTTGGGTACAGGATGTTGCCTCTGTCGGTGTTTGAGCACTTTGTGAAGCTAAATACAGTAAAGCTTTATCTGGCATGTTGGGGTGTGTGTGTACCAGTTAGTCAAATTCTGGTTAACTAAGAATTATACTTGCCAAGGAAGGGAGTCTCCGTGCAGGAGGGGGCTCGGGGGTGGGGTGCAGGAGGAGGTGGGGGGCATAGACCATGTACAGAGGTAGCACCCCCTTTCATCATGCTTCATGACCCTCCTGTGTGTGTGTGTATCCCATGTACACATTGAGAGTACATGTTTGGGAAGCGAGCCTGGTGAATAACCAAGTCCCTGCTCACCAGCCAGCTGCCCAGCCTGCAAGGGCACCACATCCTCTGGTCCTAGATATGACCATGCACTTGGCTGTGTGGCTGAGGCAGCCTGGCTCTAACCCTGCTTGTATTACACCGGTGGGCACACTCACGTGGCTGTGATGGCTCACAGGTAGGGACTATTCTGGGAAATGAGATGATGTAGGTTTCCTTCTTCCCTGACATGCTGGGACAAAGCTGCGTTGTGCCGTCAGCTCTCACACCTGGCAGGATGAACTGGAGAATTGGTGGCACCAGCTCCTCTCCTGGCTCAGGTCCAGTTTATGGCCAACTGCTGGCCTGGCATGTACCAAACTGATGTAACCCCTACTGTAGGGAAACCAAACCCTGTCTAAGCAGAAATGTTCTCAGAAAAGTATCCATATAAGGGCTGGACTGGGCAGACTTCCCACATGCCCTGGACTGTCCTGAGCTTGAGAATGTGAAACTAATGGGGGGGGGGGGGTGTGCAGAAGTTAAACCTGGCTCAGTGAGTGGGTGATGAGCAGTGAGTCAGGCAGCATCTGGCCTCCCATTAAGTGGCCCCTTCATGGTTCAGCGAGCATGTGCTAGAAAGGAGCTAGATCTGCATAAGGGCTGAGGTGCTGGCTTCCTAGGAATACTGCCTGACAGTCTAACCGGCATGGTGCAAGTGTGGGCATGAGATGCTCTCTGCAGAGCTGATCTAGTAGGGAAGGTGTCTATTCCCAGTCTTGGAGATGGCAGGGAGTCACCTCCTAGCAGCGCTGCCCCAGGTCTTCCTTTCTCTCTTCTCTTCCTTCCCCCTCCCCCACCAATGGTAGCTGTACACTTGTGCTCCTGGACTGCATGCCACAGAGGAGTGTGGTGGACACCAGGCTGCAGTGACTGCCTGGAGCCTGGCTAGGGCTGACCTGGGAGGAAGATCATGGCTCTGCCCATCCTGAGTGAACTGGCTGCTGTTGCCCCCTAAACAGGCTGGGATCCAGGGGTGAGCTAGCCCACTCCTTGTCTCGAGTGCTGGTTGGGAGACCTGCCTAGAGAGTTGGGCTCCCTGCACAGGGTGGTGAAGGGGGAGACAACCCACCCGCTGCAGTGCAACCTGAGGAGCTTCTGGAACAGGCTGTGACAGGACTAGCCACCGTCTGTTTCCCACCGTGTGGGTGGTTCTGGCCAGCTGCACTGAACTGGAAGGAGCCGCCTGCAGCATAGAGGGCTGGGAGTTGGCATGTGGCAGGGAGGGGCTGGAGCCCTCAGGGCTGGCTCCTTTGTGTGAAGGGCTCCCAGCTGGGTGTGTCTGCACCCCCTTAGACTGGCTCTCCTGCCTCACACCTGCCAGCTGTGGGGAGCTGCAGAGGCAGGGTGTAGACCCAGAGCAGCAATTCCACTGCTGCTGAGCTGGGTCTCCCCCTCCAACCTGTCAGCCATGCAGGCACCTCGCTGGGGGCAGATGGTCTCTGCCTCAGTAACACTGGCTCTGTGCTTGTGGATGGCAGCCACTGATGCACCTGATGCAGGGGTGAGCACTGACTGTGGCTGGGGTTTAGGGGACTGCCGAGGACAGGCAGGCAGGGGCCATCGATCAGGAGGGTTGGTAAGTCTTGTGCTGAGGGAACAGAGCCAGTGGGATGGCAGGCTCGTACTGCAGCTGCTTTCTCAGACCAGTTTGGGGGTGGCTCAAACCTTCCCTTGTGCCCAGCTAGCTGGGTGAGTTCTCAGGGGAGCTGTAGTGAAACCCAACAGCCCCAGGCCTGATGGGATCCACAGTGCTGGGGGTTCAGGAGATTACTGGCTTCACCCCCACCCTGCCTACTCAAGTACCTCTGGAAAGAGCATTTCAGGCCACCTTAGCACAGAGGCTCAGGCCCCTTCCCCAGGCATCTGTAGCCTGGTGGTGGGAGGGGGGTAGCATGACTGGCTTTCAGCTCTGGAATAGTGCCCCTCCCTCCTGTGTGTGCCTGGGAGCCCCTCCCTGGATGGGTGCATGTGCCATTCTGTCTAGGGGAGCACTCTCACCCCTCCCTTGCTATATTGGCACCAGACCTGCTGGGGGAGGGCCTGCTTCCTGCCCCAGGAACGGTGCCCAGAGCTGCAGCATCCCTGGCTTGTGGCATCCTCTCAGCTGCTAGTCTCACAGTGACACTGAGGGATAAGGCAGGAGGCTGGAGGGAGCCGAACTACTGACAATCTCCAGACTTGATTAAATCGCCAAGTTGCTCAATAGCAATTGTCCCTGGCTGGGAGTGATTCACCCCTCCCCTCCCCCGCTTGAGTCTGGGCCCCAGAGCCATTTCCCAATCCTGCAAACATTCCACAGGAGGAGTGGGTGCTGGGTCCACTGGGGGCCTTGCAAGGCCCGCTCCATAGTGATGGGTGGGGTGGGGAGCCAGCAGCTGGGTGCCCCTGTGTCTCTGGGTTGTGCTGCTCCCTTGTTCAACCAGCTGAGAGTCAGGATTATAAGGAGCTCCCCCTGACTGAGCTGCTGGGGAAGTGGGCAGGGAGCAGTGGGGCTCTATAAATAATGGGGATCCCTGGAAAGGTCTCACTCCCATCTGGTACCAGGGCAGGGACCAGCAAATGCTGACTATTTCCTTCCCAGCCGGCTGCCTTGGAGCCTCTCCTTGCAGAATGGCTGGGGGAGCTGAAATAACACCTTCCCTGCCCCCCCCACTTCCTGCTCCCAGGATGGGGCCTGCCATGGACACTGCTGAGGGGTTGCTTGGATAGGAAATGCCCTGCAAGGGTGAGAAGTTGCTGTCCAGGAAGTGCTGGTGCAGCATCATGGTGGGGGCTGTTGGCTCAGCCCTGCCTCAGGGCTGGGGAGAGGAGGCTGGCCTGGCAGGATTGTTTATTGGGGCTTGTCTGTTCAGATCTCAGCCAGAGGCAGTTCCCGGTTTAATATAGAGGGTGGTGGCCGTTGTCCTGTCCACTGTGTCCAGCATGGGCCAAAAGTCCCTGCAAGGACCAGCTCAGCTGGTGTCTTGCGTGCCCTCTTCCCGTGACTCTGCTAGAGCTGCCCTGCAGGTGTGGATGGGTACCCAGGCTCAGCATACCAAATGCTGCTGTTTGCTCCCTCCAGGAGTGTCAGCAGAACTGCCCATGTTCACATCCCTGCAGGGGCCTGCCCAGCACCACCATCTGCCCTCCCTACAGTCCAGCCTTCTCCTCAGCTCCTGGGCATGGCCCCCTCTGCCTCCATCTTGCCCATGTGCTGCAGATGCCTGGGTCCTGTGTTGAAGGCCAGCAGCTGCTCCATTTGCAGCCTGCATCTGGGGCAGAGCTTGCAGCTTCACTCCCATGTTGTGAGGCAGGAATCCTAAGTCTCTCCTGGCCAGGAGAGCCCTTGGCTGAGTGCAACATTGTATGGCACCATGTGCAGTCTCCCTCTGCTCCTAGCAGCTGTCACTGCCTGGCCAAGCAACACTCCCCTGCTCCAGGTGGCGATGAGGTCTCCTGGCTGAGAACTCCAGCCCAGGCCTCACCCAGAAGTGCAAGCATGATTCAGCAGTGGTGGGAGGTGGAGCAATGGGGTGGATTGTATCAGAGTTGCAGCTCATTCATCCCTCTTCCTCCCCAAAAGCCTGGTCCCATCTGAGACACTAGCCTGCCCCCAGCAGGCCTGGGCAGAGGGAGCAGAACAAGTGGAATTGAGATTAGGGTGACCAGATGTCCTGATTTTATAGGGACAGTCCTATTTTGGGTCTTTCTTATATAGGCTCCTATTACCCGCCACCCCCACCCCCGTCCTGATTTTTCACATTTGCTGTGTGGTCACCCTAATTGAGATTGACCATCCCAGCAAGTAGGGAGGGGGGCAGCACCTATTCCCTTACATGGGGTGTCAGCTGAGAGTCAGTGAAGGGCTGGACTGGCAGCCCCAGCCAGAGACTCTGCCCTGGCCTGGCTGCATTTGTCCTGGGGCCCTGGTTCCCCCTAAGGCTCCATATAGCAGCCTGTGGGGCTGGGCAGCTGCCCTGCCCCTGCCCCTGCAGAACAGCTGCTGGGCTCCTCAGGCAGCTTGGGGCTGGGCTCAGGCCCTGGCGCGTCCTGCTTGGCCCCGGCACATAGCTGCGTTCCAGAGATTAGGGCTGGAATGTGCTTGGACGGCAGGGCTGTTGACTTTCCTGATACGGCACCCAGTGTATGGGGTGGGTGGGAGAGACTGGCTCCAGGACAGGCTCTTTCCCACCATCTGGAGAGAGCCTGGTCCCCAGCTGCAGCCAAGGCAGCGGCAGCTTCTTTTACAATCCTGACCCACCATGTTCTCGTCTAGCCTCCTCTCCTGCCCCCAAATCCAACTGCCCTGACCGTGCAGAATGGGCCTTGGCCCAGGGAGGGGGTTTGGGTGGGGTAGGGAGGGGCTGACATGCTGAATCTGAATGCCCCTGACCAGAGCTGACCCCACAGTGCCCCAAAAGCTGAAGGGATCCAGTCTTGGAATAGCAGAAGCAGGCACTGGGTGTGGGGAGGGGAAGCCATGTCTGGAGCCATCCCCACCACACAGCGTGTGAAGTCTGACCATCCCTCAAAGGAAATTCCAGCAGAGCTTCCTTCCCCTGGGGTAAGGGCCTTCTGAAAAGGCAGCCCTGAGCTGGGGGAGGGGCTATACTGAGTGAGGGAGCACATCCCTCTGCCCTGCACCTTGCCAGAAGGCAGAAAGTCTCCAATCAGTGCCCCTGACAGTCAGCTCTAGGGTGGGGCCTCCCCAGGGCTGGGAAATGCTGCTGTACACTGGATCAGCAGCCAGGGAACTGTAGGAGAGCCTCCCTCTTGCTACTGGTGCTGGCATGTCCCATGCTGTGGGGAGCTGGCTGCTGGGAGTGTCTTTGGAGAGACCCTGTTGGGCTGGTGCTGGGCACTGGGGGGTGCTCAGTGACCCACTGCAGTGCTGTGATGGGCAGAGTGATGGGTGGGTGGCTCCATGGAGTGTTTCTCTGTGTGCAGTGATTGGTCTGTGGGTGGAACCTGGGTGCTGGGCTTCCCTCTGCAGGCTCAGACCGCTCCCAATCTGACTAAATGCAGGATGGGCTGTGGGTGGGTTGGCCCCAGCTCTTATTGCTGTCTGCTCCCAGCCAGGGGATGTATGGGGCTCCCTCTATCTGGAAGGTCCACCAGGTGGGGCCAGCCCTGTCATGGTGTGTGCCCCTTGCAGACCCTGGGGAAGGGGGACACAACCTGGCAGCAGCACTTACACTGGGGCTCAGAGCTGCAGGGGAGGGAGGAGCACTGCCATGCTCTCCCCTCTGGAGAGAACAGGGTGTGGGGGTGCATGCAGGATGCTGTGCTGGGGACTAGGCTCAAGAGCTCAATGAGCACAGGATCTCCTCCCTGCTGGCTTGATGAAATCTTGAGCTGGATGGGAGATGCTCAGCACCACAATCACAGGCCCAGGGCTCTCCTCCCCACCAGGAAATGGGCCTAGAGCATGTGTGCCTCTGCTGGGAGTGGACAGGGCTTTCCAGCTGTACCTGTGTAGTGGTGCAAATGCAGATCCTTCCTTGCCTGGCCTGGGTGCCCACTGCTCGTGGGGCTGGCTTGCGGGGAGGATGCTGCAACCCCTCTGACCAGCCCCAGCACATGCTGCTCCTGCTCTGGGGAGACCTAGCCTTGGGACTGCAGAACAGAGCTGCCTCCTGCAAGCAGGGGAGGTCTTTCCCTGGCCTTTGGCAGGTGTGCCCCAGTGTAGTAGAGACCCCCAAACTCAGAGCAGGGGGGGAATGTTCTCTGGGCAGCCTCTAATCCACAGCTAGCCAGGATCAACTCTGCCCTGGGATGCCCAACAGTGGCCAAAGGGGCTGGGCCCTTAGTGCCAGTTAAGTCTGGCTGATGGCTCCTGGCTCCCCCAGCCTCTGTGTTGCTATGTCATGGCTCAGACTGTAGAGGGCACCACACTCACCTGCCCTGTCTGTGTTGGCCCTGCAGACACTGCACCGTTGCCATGGCAAACAGGGGACCAGCCTATGGACTCAGCTGGGAGGTTCAGCAGAGGATCGACAAGCAGTACGATCCAGAGCTGGAGCAGATGCTCACCCAGTGGATCCTGGCGCAGTGTGGGGACATCCAGTCACCTGAGCCCGGGAAAGAGAAATTCCAGGAGTGGTTGAAAGATGGCACAGTAAGTATCACTGGGGTTGGAGGATCCCCCGTGTGCCCCACCAGCTTGGGCTTTCTCACATGAGCTGGGGTGTCCCTTCCCCTCCAGAGAGCTGGAGCCCCAGGCAATTCCCCCTCCTTGATGTGGCAGTGAGATACAAGCATCCTCCAGGGTCTCTGTGTGGGGGCAGCACAGCTTTACAGACCAGAGGCACCAGGTCCTCCCTACTGCCCCTGGAGCCTCCCCCAGCAGGGCTGGAGCACTCCAGGGCACACGCTGGCTATGCTGAGCTAACACTGGGTGACTCTGCCCCGAAGGAACTCCTGCAGATGGTCCTGTCCCCAGATACAGGGTGCTGTGGAGACTGCCATTGAGACTAGCCTAGAACACTGGCTGAGTCCTGGGTTTATCCTTGTCCTTCCTGCCCAGGTGCTCTGCAAACTCATCAACAGCCTCTACCCAAAGGGCCAGGGGCCTGTCGCCAACACTGATCCCTCAAACAAGGCCTTCAAGCAGATGGAACAGATCTCCCAGTTCCTGCGGGCTGCTGAGCAGTATGGCATTGCACCCACTGACATCTTCCAGACTGTGGACCTCTGGGAAGGTAGGGAGAGCTCGGGGGTGGGGGGAAGGGTTGGCCTGGCACATAATTGTCCTGGCTCCTGTGGTAGGCTTAACCCCTAGCATGGGGATGAGCAGGGAACCTCTGAGTTAGAAGCTCCACATGAGCGGCCTGCTCTAGATCCAGCCCTTGCACTGTGCAGAAATCCAAACTCTCCCCCTTCATGGGGTCTGGCTTCATCAGCAGAAGGCTGTCTCCCCAGGTTCTGCTTATCCTGGGGATCCTCCTCCAAGGTGACTCAGCCCATGCCCTAGATCTTCTCCCACATCCCTTGTATCTGGGTGGGGCAGTGGGTCTCCTGCCTCTGAGTTAGCAGAGCTCATTTGACCCTTTCCCAGCAGGCTCCACAGCTGCTAGCGGGGGTCAGCAGATGCTTCTGCTGAATGCAGCCAGCCTGGCACATCCAAAGGCTGTGCTTGGACCCAGGAAAGGGGGATGGTATTGCCACCATTCTCTGGAATGGCTACTTATCTTGAACCCTGGCCAGGGCTCTGCCCCAGAGAGCTTGGGGGTGAGATGAGCGGCAGGCCCCACTGGCAGGTAGGATTGGGTTACTGACCCCCTCCAAGTGCTGCCTGGGCTCGCTGCAGAGGCTGGGCTCTGTGCTGAATACACCTAGGTCAGACCACAGCACGTCACTCACAGGCTCTCTGCCCTGCCAGGAAAGAACATGGCCTGTGTGCAGAGGACCCTGATGAATCTGGGGGGCTTGGCTGTCACAAAGCAAGATGGGTTGTTTGTTGGAGACCCCAACTGGTTCCCCAAGTAAGTAGCTCTTGAACTTCTGAGAGTAACAGAAAACCAGCCCCTCAGGCCAGAGTGGTGGGTGGTCAGGCCAAGCAGGCGTGGCCCAGCCCAGGGTGCAGTCGGGTTTGGGTCTTCCTGTTTCTAGCTGACTTGAAGCCACTGGAAGTGGAGCTGGGCAGCCTTGCTGTGCAGGAGCCACCTCTCCCAGCAGGAGGACTCTAAATGATGCAAGCACCTTCCAGTGCTCTGCTGCCCCCTCTCCCCCAGCCTGCAAGAGGGACTTGGGCTCAGACTGTGACTGGCTTGGGGACTTGGCTACATGGAAGCAAAGTGACTTAGGTCTCTCCCACTCTACAGAGGGACAGGATGTCTGCTCATCCAGCCTGACTGTCCTGAAAGGTCCTGTGGTGTAGTCAATACAATGAAGGCAGAGCTGTCACTGGGCCCCACTCAGCTTCCCTTCCACAGTGCAGTGTGAGCCACTCCTCTTCAATGCTGCCTAGCCATTAGGTGCCACCCAGGTGCTTTCCCTGTGACCTCTCCGGTCTGACTCATGTTTTCCTCACCCCCAGGAAATCCCAGGAGAACCGCCGCGACTTCTCTAAAGACAAGCTGAAGGAGGGTCAGAATGTGATTGGGCTGCAGATGGGCACCAACCGGGGTGCATCGCAAGCAGGCATGACAGGCTATGGGATGCCACGCCAGATCCTCTGATCAGCCCAGCTTGGCAGCACTCCCTCTCCACCATCCCTTCCCCCTCCTCTCTAGGGTTTAATATATTTGTCTACAGTCTAGAAAATTGGGGAGTGGTGCCTTGAACACCCCCTGCAAACCACCACAGTGAAACCTGCCAGGGCCTCGTGCCCTGAAAGTCTGCATTCAAAGCTCCCCATCCCAGCACCTGGGGGGGGCCCTAGCACCCAGTGTGCAACACTGGGGACAAGACCCAGAACTCCCCCAAACTGTTACAGAACTAGGGTGTAGGGACCAAACTCCATTTCCATACAGACCAAATGACTGTCTAGACTGACATTGGGACCAATCAAGGCTGCCCCCTCCCACCCTTCCATCAAAGCCAAGTGCCAAAGCCATGGCTGCTAGCTGCTAGCCAGATCTCTCCTCCCTGGGGCTTGGGGCTCTGTCTGAAGCAGCAAACCCACTTCTTGCATTCCAGATACCCAGGCCAGTGGCTCTTGCTGATCTGTCAATAGTCTTAGGACCAAAAATCTCCTTTGCAGGGCTCGGTCTAGCTGGTCAGCTGTAAGACCTGCTAGCAAGTGTCTTGTGTCTAATCCTGCGCTTGTGCTGCAGAGCTTTCTGTATTGTCTCAGAGTAACTCTCCTGTGCTAGTAACGAAACATGTAACATGATCCAGGCTCCAGTAGCTGGGATGGAGGCAGAATGCTGCCCAGCTGGGGCTGTGAAGAAAGGGCTGCAATACCCTGCCCTGTTGACCCTGGGACTTGGGACAGGGCATTGTCAGCCAGCTGATGGTCTGCCCTCAAGGTTAGGAGCAGCTGTGTGCTGGGCTCTCCCCATGGGTGGAGGAGCTAGGAAGTGCATTGCACCTGGAGCTAGCCCCACTGTTACAACAGCATTGCTCCTGGCTGACTTGTGGCTTGACCCTAACCCTAGCTGGTCCAGCAGTGCTGCATGACCAGCTCTGGAGCTGGGCCATAGCTGTCACCTGTGCTCTGATGACTTTGACTGTGGAATGTATCTCTGAGGTCACCAATCAGAATAAAGGTCACCCAAATCTTGTTTATAACCCTGAGTCCTTGTGTGTGATGAGAAGCCCGGCACAAAGCAGTGTGGGGAGGGACACTAGGCAGCTCATGCAGGGTTGGCTCAGCTGGCAATTCTCGCAGATGCTGTTGGGGCAGCAAAGAGTGAAATGACAGTGCAAGTGAACAGGCACCCCTCCCCCCCACACACAATCTGCGGGAAAGGGGAGCACAAAGGGATAGTGCCTGGGCTGTGTTCAGGCTCAGGTCCCTTTGTGCTGGAGGGAGAATGAGTTGGTGGAGACCAGCTGGCTGCTCCTATTGGCCCAAATTCCCCTGTCTGGGATGGCACCAGAGGCCCCCTGAAAGGGAGTGAGGCCAGACCTGCACTGGTGGGAGTGGCCTGCTGGCACTAGGCCTCCCCTCCTGTACTGAGCTGGGCCTCCCCTCCTGTACTGAGGGGCAATCCACAAAGGATCAGGCATGTCCATGCAGAACAGCCTGTGCCTTTAAGCAGCTGGACTGAGTGGGTAGGCTGGCAGGTCAGGGGTGGGCCCTCTGCCTTGGCTGTGCCATGGCCTGTGACCTCTAAGAGGATGAAATGGGCAAAGGAGGCAATGGGGTAATTACTTGAGCAGCTGTAGGAGCTGCAAGCAGCAGCCTGCTGCCCAATCACTGTTACAATAATGGCCAGACAGCAGCAAGCTGAGCATGGTTTGTGTTGTTCATCCCCCTCCCAGGACTCTGGGGAATCCAGAAATCAGGGCCCCTAGTTTTGGAAGTCCCTATTGGGGGCCCCTGGATAATGAGGTAGCTCCTGACAGGAGTCACCCCCTCCTCAGCCTGCTGGCAGCAGCTCTGCTGACACTGGGTCCCCTGAAGCAACAGGGCTGGAGGGGCAGGGTGATTGTAGGCTCCCTGAAGTGGCAGGATGCTCTTGGTGGTAGAATGGGTGTCTGGCTGTAGTCCTCGGACTTCTCATGGGCTGTTCATCTGGGTGGGTTGCTCAGCACGAGGTGTGGAAACTAGCTGTGGTGGGGCATCAGCTCTGCTCCCAAAGTACCTGGAGCTGTTTCTGCTTCTCCCCTCTGGGCTGCTTTGACCTAGGGGTGCTAGGTGGCCCATCTACACAGGCACATCTACTGTCACTAGGTCTCATTGACCTTTACAGTGGGCAGCTGGCTTAGGAGGAGTCAGTCACCTGAGGCCCTGGCAGTGTGTGGCAGGCTCTTCTGCCCTTGGGACACTCTGCTCCCTGGTGTCTGGGGGTTGCCCAGCTGTGAGAGAAGCTGCAGAGTTAATGCTGCTGCAGTCAGGATGGGCTGCTCAGAGCAGAAGCCAGTAGGCAGTAGAGCTGGTTGGTCTGGCTCTACGTTGGAGCTGGGAGTAGTCTGCTCTGCACTGCTGAAAGCAGCAGCTTGGGTTTGGGTAGAGTGGAATCTGGTTCACTAGTTAATGTCCTAGCCAGGGCAGCAGGAGATGTAGCACCTCCCAGCTCTGCATGTCCTGTCTGTCTGTATAATGGAGGCAATGGTGACCCTGGCAAGGGCCTGGCCCAGTATGGGCAGGGATCTGCTCAGAAGGGCAGCGCCAGCCATTGTTGGGGAGCGGAAGGTTAATGATATTAGCAGAACTGCTGCCCACACCCCAGCTCTGGTGGGAACAAGGCTTGCATTGTAGCTAGGGCAGGCCCAGCTTGCTGCCAAAAGCCTGCTTCGATCAGCACATGTACTGCCTGGAGCTGAGTGCTGCACCAGCAGGGCTGCCTCTCCCAGCACCTGTCTAGAAGCTGAGTTCCTAGCAGTTGGTGAGAACAAAGTGGGCCCACATAGGCTCTTAACCCTACTCCCAGCAGACAGGCAGCCCCTTGGCCCTACTCAGCCACAGCCAGTGGAGCCAGGCCCCACCTACCCACTATGGCTCAGGCCTTCCAAAAGATGGGGTGAGGCCCAGCACCCACCTAACTATAGTGTAGTGTACTGAGCACTGTGTGGGAATTGCAAGCTATCACTTTAAGACTGGCATGGTGGGGGCACCTGGTCCTGCTTGCAGGCTCAGGAGCAGAGTCAGTCTAAAAAGAGTCAACTTGAAGCAAGGTGGGGTGAGTTGTGCCTCACTGCCTTCCACCCTCTGCTGAACAGGAGTGGGTACCAGGGGGACCCTGGCACAAGCTGGCAGCCTGGGTTCTGTCTTTTACAGGCTGGGTGTGGAGGTCTGAATTCCAGGAAGCAAAGTGGTTTGCAAAGTTGCAACACTCCCCAAAAAGCATTTGCCTTGATCCAATCTGTCTGCACCTATGCTGCAATGTAACACTAGGCAGCCCTTGGCCCTGCCCACACCCAGCCATAGCCAGTCCAGGAGTTCCAGCTGGAACACCCCTGATCCCTCAGCCAGGCACAGTGAACACACCAACTCCCATGGGACATGCTATGGGCACATACTCCACTCCCCTGAGAGAGCGGGCAGGATGGCCCATGCTCAGACACACTGGGCACATTCTGGGGCCTTTACAAGCAGCAGTGAACATGCCTTCAACACCCTGGAGTGCAGGCACCCCACCCCCTGAGGTGCTGCAGTGGCCACACCTAGAGGAGATCCCAAGTCAAGCTGGCTATGTGCCCCTCACCATACACCTGTGTTCCAGTTCCCTGGATCTGGGGCAAGTGTACCCTCCCAGCGTCAGCCCCTGCAGTCACTGCACCCTCCTGCTGGCATGCTTTGTGCTAATTGTAGATTCTGATACCAAAGGCATTTGCAGCCCTCTCAAACCACAGGCTCAGGCTGAACGTGGAGCCACCTCCCAGAACAAATATTTACTCTCTGTTGCTGCCGTGTTGCCTTAACAACTGACCAGCCTGGGCCAGAATCCCTGCAGCCATCAGCCAAAACTTGCTTGAGCAAGAGCCCCTGATGGAAGGCTCTCTAGGTTCCTGGGCAAGGCCACCCCTAGGACTGGTGTAGCCTGGCCCTAGGGCATGGTGCTGAGGAAGAGGCCAGCCATGGAGAAGGCCTGCTCTGGGTCAGCGCTGTTAAACCACTACACTCTGGCTGCAGCTGCAGCGGCTGTGGCCTGGCAATCAGCATCACCTGCGCCAGGCAGGCCTGTCGCTCAGCTGTGGGTCAGGCAGGATGTTCGCATGCTGGCCTGATGCCCTGCTCCTGTTGTCATATCAGTGCCAAGGGCATGCAAAGCACCATCCTGCTGACTTGGCAGTGCTTTGCATGGGTGTGAATACCTGCACACGGTGTGGGTGGAGGGCTCAATGGGAACAGGGCTGTGGCCCAGGGGGTGGGGAGGCAGTCAGCCCCAGGCCCCATTGTGAGATGCAGGGGAGTAGAGAGCCAGGCCTGGGGGTGGGGCAGCTCCTCCCCTCACTTTGAGCCTTGACTCCAGGGACTCGTGTGCCAATAGGGTGACCAGAGAGCAAGGGTGAAAAATCAGGACAGGGGTGGGGGGTAATTGGCACCTATATAAGACAAAGCTCTGAATATCAGGACTGTCCCTATAAAATTGGGACATCTGGTCACTCTATGTGCCAACATGGGGCTTTTGCTGCAGTGTCTTGGCTGGCAGACTGCACCCGCTGCATGTGTGAGTGCGTGCTGGGGGGGCAGGCTCAGACACGGCCCTATGCTGCAGCAGACAAGGGTGATGGCAAGGGGCGAGGCAGGGTTTGGATTGTTTTTATAACTGAACCCAGCACCATTGGACCAGGCCGGCCTCTGGTGTGGCTGCAGCTGTCCTGCTATTCCTCTGCAGCATATGCTCGGCCCCTTTAGCCGAGTCTAACTAAGTCCGCATGGGGGCTGGGCCGATTTCACTCAGTAACACTCGCACCCCACCCACCATCATGCCATCTCTACGGAACCAGAACTGGGGTGCGGGCCTGTCCTGAGACTGACGGACCCTTGCTCCAGCCCTGGAGAGGGGGCAGAGAGCAGGGAGGAGAGACCCAGCTGGGGTGAGGGGTGGTGGTGGAAGGGAACAGAAACCTGCAGGGTCACAGCAACAGGACAGGCACAGAGCTGACCCCCTCCTTACAGGCTCCCCTGGCTGAAGTGAGACCCCCCAACTCCAGAACAGCTGACAGGAAGACTGTAGGGCTGGGGGGGGGACAGGCCAGGGGGTAGCATGAACAACACTGGGTGGGGGAGTGTGAGTACAGGGCAGGGTGTTTGCACTCAGGGGGTGTGTGTGTGTGGTGGGTGTCAGGATATGTCTGTTTGCTCTACTGTCATTGGTGCACGTCAGCTCACCATGCACACTGGCCAGACAAGGAGACCTGCTCCTAATCCTGTCTAGAGAGCCACTGGTGTGAACCAACATTCGGGCTGGGTGTGAGGCCAGGAGCAGCGCAAGGAGGTTACACAATATCCCAGTGAGTCATTTCCCTTCATTCGCGTAGTGGAAAATCATTGTCAAGGGGCTGTGTCCGGGGCGGGCCCTCAGATCAGAGGCACTCGAGCATATCGGAGTGAATGAGACATTCCCAGTGCAGAATGTGGAGGGTGGGGAGCTGAGGGAGGATATAAAAGGATACAGCTCCAGCTTACATGTGTGTGCTCATGTGCGTACACACCGTGACCCAGCATTGTCCCAAGGACCCTGGGAAAGGGCTGGGTCTCCGGCCCCAGGGAGAAGAGGGGCTGATATTCCCACCTGCATAGGGCTGTCAGGTTTCCTCATCCCCTGCAGTCAAGAACCCGCTCTGCCTCTTGGCAAGGGGCAGTGGGACGAGCCCCTGTTCTCAGTTGTGCTGGATCTGGCGTTACCCTGCGGTCCCCCTGGCTACCTCTACACTGCAATAAAAGACCCACTGCAAGGCTGCAGCTGGCCCGGATCAGCTGACTCAGGCCTGCAGGGCTATAGCATTGCAGTGAGGCTGTTTGGCCTCAGGGCTCTGGGACCCATGGTGGGGGAGGGTCTCAGAGTCCAGGAGTTCGCCCAATAGCTACGCTGCATAACCATTCCCCCACAGCACAGCACCACTGCACTGGCCAGAGGAGGTGCTATCTGCACAGCCGCTGCTTCGGGCTGAGCTGCCTTTCAGGGGATGCTGCGCTTGCTGGTTTTAGACATTTGGCCTTTTAAGAAGCTAGCTACAGGCACAGAGCTGACCCCCTCCTTACAGGCTCCCCTGGCTGAAGTGAGACCCCCTGTCAGGACTGAGATCCCCACTTTGAACTTTAGGGTACAAATGTAGGGGCCTGCGTGAAAAACTTCTAAGCTTAACTACCAGCTTAGCTCTGGTTCGGCTGCCACCATCAATGGATTCCCTCCCTGGGAAGCCTTGAAAAACCCTCACCAAATCCCTGGTGAAAACAAATCCAAAACCCCTTGGATCTTAAAACAAGGAGAAATTAACCATTCCCCTCCTTCCTCCCACCAACTCCTGGTGAATCAGTTCCAACTCCCCCCTGGGATCTACAACAGGGAGAAATTAACCATTCCCCTCCTTCCTCCCACCAACTCCTGGTGAATCAGTTCCAACTCCCCCCTGGGATCTACAACAGGGAGAAATTAACCATCCCCCCTCCTTCCTCCCACCAACTCCTGGTGAATCAAGATCCAAAACCCCTTGATCAAGGAAACAAGGAAAAATCAATCAGGTTCTTAAAAAGAAGGTTTTTAATTAAAGAAAAAGGTAAAAATCATCTCTGTAAAATCAGTATGGAAATTAACCTTACAGGGTAATCAAACTTAAAGAGCTCAGAGGACTCCCCTCTAGTCTCAGGTTCAAAGTACAGCAAACAAAGATAAACACTCTAGTAAAAGGTACATTTACAAGTTGAGAAAAACAAAGGAAAACTAACACGCCTTGCCTGGCTATTTACTTACAAGTTTGAAATAGGAGAGGCTTGTTTAGAAAGATGTGGAGAACCTGGATTGATGTCTGGTCCCTCTCATTCCCGGAGAACGAACACCGTCCCAAAACAAAGAACACAAACAAAAGCCTTCCCCCCCCCAAGATTTGAAAGTATCTTGTCCCCTTATTGGTCCTTTAGGTCAGATGCCAGCCAGGTTACCTGAGCTTCTTAACCCTTTACAGGGAAAAGGATTTTGGAGTCTCTGGCCAGGAGGGATTTATAGTACTGTACACAGGACAGCTATTACCCTTCCCTTTATAGTTATGACACGCCCCCCAAATCACAGATAGTGTTGGATGTTCGGTTCCACACTGGCTGTGATTTCTTCCTGGAGTTTTAGGAGAAAACAGAGTTAATAAGACACATGTACCTTTAGACATACGACTGATTATATAAAAACTAACAATATGTTTCATTCCAAAAACAATTGTTAACCAGTTAACTCTGGGAAACTTTCCCGGGAGAGTGCATCAGCCACTTTGTTAGAAGCTCCCGAAATGTGTTGTATTTCAAAATCAAAATCTTGGAGAGCTAAACTCCACCGAAGAAGTTTTTTGTTATTTCCCTTGGCGGTATGAAGCCACTGTAGCGCAGCATGGTCTGTTTGTAGTTGGAAACGCCGTCCCCAAACATATGGGCGTAGCTTTTCCAGCGCGTACACAATGGCATAGCATTCCTTTTCGCTGATTGACCAATGGCTTTCCCTCTCAGACAGTTTCTTACTGAGAAATACGACAGGATGGAATTCTTGATCCGGTCCTTCCTGCATTAAAACTGCTCCCACGCCTCGCTCGGACGCATCTGTGGTTACTTGGAACGGTTTGTCAAAGTCTGGGGCCCTTAGCACAGGGTCAGACATGAGTGTTGCCTTAAGCTGGTTAAAGGCCTTTTGACACTCATTAGTCCACTGAACTGCATTTGGCTGTTTCTTTTTGGTTAGGTCTGTCAGCGGGGCGGCGATTTGGCTGTAGTGGGGTACAAATCGCCTATAATATCCAGCCAAGCCTAAGAAGGATTGGACCTGTTTCTTAGACTTTGGAACCGGCCACTTTTGGATAGCATCCACTTTGGCCTGTAGGGGATTTATAGTTCCTTGACCCACCTGGTGCCCCAGGTAAGTCACTCTGTTTTGGCCTATTTGACACTTTTTAGCCTTAACAGTTAGTCCTGCCTGCTGGATGCGCTCGAAAACTTTTTCCAGGTGCTCCATGTGCTCTGCCCATGAATCAGAAAAAATGGCCACATCATCGAGGTAGGCAACTGCAGATTCTCCCAATCCCGCTAGGAGACCATCTACAAGTCTTTGGAAGGTGGCGGGTGCATTTCGCAACCCGAAAGGGAGTACATTGAATTCATACACCCCTGCCTGGGTGACGAAGGCTGACCTTTCCTTAGCGGGTTCATCTAGTGGTACTTGCCAGTACCCCTTGGTTAAGTCTAAAGTAGAGATGAATTGGGCATGTCCCAATTTCTCCAATAGCTCATCTGTGCGTGGCATTGGATAGTTGTCAGGACGAGTTACAGCATTTAGCTTACGGTAGTCCATGCAAAAGCGTATTTCCCCATCTGGTTTGGGAACTAGAACCACTGGAGATGCCCATGCACTCTTAGAGGGGCGGATTATACCCATCTGTAGCATGTCCTGGATCTCCCTTTGTATAGCAGTTTTGGCATGAGGTGACTCCCGGTAGGGTGGGGTTCTAATAGGGTGAGCATTACCTGTGTCAATGGAGTGGTATGCCCGTTCGGTCCATCCTGGAGTGGCTGAGAAAATTGGTGCAAAGCTTGTGCACAGCTCCTTGATCTGCTGTCGCTGCAGACGTCCAAGGGTCATGGAGAGGTTCACCTCTTCCACGCCACCATCCTTTTTTCCTTCGTAGTAGACACCTTCAGGCCACTCCGCGTCATCTGTTTCCTGGGCTGTAAACTGGCAAACGTTTAATTCTCTGGAATAAAAGGGCTTAAGAGAATTAACATGGTATACCTTAGGCTTTATGTTGGAGGTGGGGGAGGCTATGAGATAGTTAACAGCTCCTAGGTGCTCCTGGACCGTGAATGGTCCTTCCCACGACGCTTCCATTTTATGGGCCTGGATTGCCTTTAAGACCATGACTTGGTCTCCTACTTTGAAGGACCGTTCTCTGGAATGTTTATCATACCAGGCCTTTTGCTCTTCCTGAGCATCCTTTAGGTTTTCTTTAGCAAGGGCCAAAGAATGTCGGAGGGTGTTTTGTAGGTTGCTTACAAAGTCTAGAATGTTTGTTCCTGGAGAAGGCGTAAACCCCTCCCATTGCTGCTTCACCAACTGTAATGGCCCCTTAACCTCACGGCCATACACAAGTTCAAATGGTGAAAACCCTAAACTGGGATGTGGTACAGCCCTGTAGGCAAAAAGCAACTGCTGCAACACGAGGTCCCAATCATTGGAGTGTTCATTTACAAATTTACGTATCATGGCCCCCAAAGTTCCATTAAACCTCTCCACCAGGCCATTGGTTTCATGGTGGTAAGGGGTGGCAACCAAGTGATTCACCCCATGAGCTTCCCACAGGCTTTCCATGGTTCCTGCCAGGAAGTTAGTTCCCGAATCTGTAAGGATGTCGGAGGGCCAACCTACCCTGGCAAAAATGTCTGTTAATGCCTGGCACACACTTTTAGCCCTGGTGTTGCTTAAGGGTACTGCTTCCGGCCATCGGGTAGCAAAATCCATGAAAGTCAGTACGTACTGCTTTCCTCTGGGTGTCTTCTTTGGGAAAGGACCCAGAATATCCACAGCTACGCGCTGAAATGGGACCTCAATTATGGGTAGTGGCTGGAGAGGGGCTTTAACCTGGTCTTGGGGTTTTCCCACTCGTTGGCACACCTCACAAGACCGGACATAATTAGCAACGTCCTTGCCCATTCCCTCCCAGTGGAAGGACTTCCCCAACCGGTCTTTGGTTCTGTTCACCCCAGAATGGCCACTGGGATGATCATGGGCTAAGCTCAAGAGCTTTACCCGATACTTAGTGGGAACTACCAACTGCCTTTGAGGATGCCAGTCTTCCTGGTGCCCACCAGAAAGAGTCTCCTTGTATAAAAGTCCTTGTTCTACAACAAACCGGGATCGGTTAGAAGAGCTGAGAGGCGGTGGGGTGCTCCGCACCGCCGCCCAAGCTTTTTGAAGGCTGTCATCTGCTTCCTGCTCGGCCTGGAACTGTTCCCTTGATGCTGGAGACATCAGTTCCTCCTTGGACTGTGGACTGGGGCTTGGTCCCTCTGGAAGTGATGCAGGTGCTGGGGCTGTTTCCATTGACTGTGAACCGCTGTCCGCTGGTGCACTATGTGGTAACTCAGGCTCTGGCTGAGCCTCTTGGGTAGGGTTATCTGCTGCTTCTGCCAGTTCAGGCTCGCTGG